>NC_037346.1:21225000-21837500 GCF_002263795.3 Bos taurus | reverse complement strand
CACCTCCAATGGGAGACAGAGAGGCATTCATACATTTAGCATTTATCAGCTGTGCAACTACCACGTGCCATACCCAGATGGACAAAGCACTGTCTTTCTGCCCTCAAAAACCCTGTCTTGGGCCACAAGGAAAGCACAGATCAAGTGCCATGGAAGTTGAGAGAAAGGAGAGAAAAATTCTAGCCAGAGGGCATCAGGGAAGGCTTCCTGGAGGAGGAGGGGTTGGCCTGGGCCAGAAGAAAAAAAAGGTCACCCTCCCCAGCTTTGTTCTGCATCCCTCAGCTGGTTGTGTAACTGGCTGGTAAGGTGCCATTATAATTGCTGACCATGCTCACCTGCTGCAGACACGTGGTCCATGCTGGGCACTGCCAGCTGTTAACTTCAGAACTGGCCCCTCGCTGGCTTTCTAAGGTTCTCTGCCCTCTATCTGGGTCACATGCCACAGGGTGCAGGTAGGGGATGCTGTGCAAGGTGCGTCCCCCAGCAGGTGTGTGGGAGAAGGGGGACGGTGCAGATCCTGTCCCCAAAGCCTTATACTTGTCTGTCTTAGGAACTCCAGACTCAACACTTGTCTGGGTAAATCGAGCTCTGATTGGATGAAAGATGGCCAACTGGTCTCCATGGTGACATAAGCGCCTTAGCAGATGGGTAGCTGTTGGGAGGCTCTTCCCTTGAGATGCTCATCTTTCCTTCCTCCCCGTGGGCTGGGGGTTCTCCTCCAGGGACAGCACAGATTTGCCTTCTCTTCCCCAAGCTTGACTCACTCCTTCCTGGAAGCAATGGTTGAGGAGCAGGCTGTGGGGTGGGGGGCTGTGCAAGACAAATGTTCCTGAGAAGTTCCTCAAAAGCGGTCGTCTGAGTTCTGGTCCCTCCAGCGCACCACAGACCCTTCCTCAGCTTCGCTGGGTGTCCCGGCCACCCAGGAAGTGACAGCACCCCCTCCCCCTCTGTCCATCCCGCCACACCTGGCAGAACCGGCCTCTGAGGATGAGCAAGGGCCCCCTGACTGGATAAACAGAGCCTGGGTGGGAAGGCCCACACGAACAGATGTCACTGCCTTTGGAATTAAAAACATTCCTAGTAGACCATCCCATCCTTCCTCACCCCCCTCCCCAGGCTCTCCGCCAGAGCAATGAGAGGGGCCGTCCCCAGGGAGGTGCGGGCAGGACCCTGGGTTACCCCGAGGGAGGGGGAGACACCTGGGGTGGCTGGGACTGGCCACCCAGCACAGCGGTGATGGAGGCAAAATCGGGCTGAAGTGATCAGCAGCGGCATCGCTGAAGAAAAAAAGGTCAACGGGGAATAGCAGCAGCTGAGCTGTGTGGGCAGGCGAGGCAGGGACTGCCACTGGGCTGCCTTGGCGACAGCGGTGGGCAGGGACGGCTCCAGGCACGTCCTCCAGCCCGTGAACACGAGGAGGAAAGTTCTTTCTCAGAACCTTGCGGAGCTGCTGCAGCTTCTCTGGACTGACCTCCTTTTCCCCTCGGTGCAGGCTGGAACCCTGACTCCCCATCCCTGTCCTCCAGCCGAACGACTCGAGGGCAGGAAAGGGGGCTCCTGCGCGGCCAGCTAGACCAAGTCCACGGGCACTCCAGCGAGGACAGCCTGGGAGTGGGGGCAGGAGACAGCCCCCAGGGGCGACCTGGAGAGGCCAAGTGCTGGCACTGGAGCCTGAGAGGAGCCGGGGCTGGCGCTGAGGTTGAGGACCGCGAGGGAAGTCCAGCCAGAAAGAGAACCAGCAGGGCACGCAGCACCCAGGAGCCCATGCAGAGGGCGTGTGAGTTGGCAAGGAGGGCGGCACACCACAGGAGAACTAGGAGAAAGGGAGGCAGAGAGTGCCCTTAAGATGTACAGCTCGGGGGTCCCTGCATTGCTCATGGGTGTTCTCACCCTGCTCTGCACCCATCTTGACCCAGACTGTGGACTGGAAGGGCAGAGATCACCAGAGAAGGAGAAAGGGAGACTCGTTTACGTTTCTCCATCCTTTCCGAGCATCTGCTATGTGCCAGGCCCGCGTTAGGACTGGAGATGGGAACACTTTGCTCAAAGTCTCCAAGTAGCCAGTGGCAGAGCTGATCCTAGAAGCTACATTTTCACTCATTTACCCAGTCACCCATCACTGAATAGACACCCACCACATGCCAGGTGGGGAGGACCCAGGACGCAGCTCACTCGGAGCTGTGACACTCCAAACCAAGCCCTGGCTGCCCCACCACTGACCTGCCCTCCGAGGAGATAAGTGTCAGCAACGGAGGACTCTCCCAGGCATCCAGGCCAGGACTTCCGAGCCTGAGTCCTGCCTGCTAACAGTGTGCACGGGGTTGCAGGTTTCTGAGCTCTGGCGCCTGGACTCTGCAGATAACTGGCTACTGGTGGCTTTAGATGGCCACCCAGGGCGGGGGTGGGGAGCAGCTTTTGACCCGAGGTGTAAGGTGTTGGGTCAGGGGTCCACCAGGATTCGAAGGCAATTGCTCCGCAGCCTAACCTCAAGGTGTACTTCCTGTCTCCCAAGGCCCAGCCGAGTCACAAGTCAGTGCAAATGACGCACTGCTCCCCATGCACTCTGCGCGGCCACCCCAGGCTGGTGTGTCTCTGGAGTGTCTGGGGGCTCCAGGAGAGGATGAGAGAGCCACAGAGTTTGTCCATTGCCAGGCTGTCCTGATGGCGCGTCCCTGGCAACCCCGAGTGATTCTCACAGCACATTTGGTCACGGAAAAGGATGGCAAATCCACTTGAGCCTTTGGGAACATCCTGCTTACCTCAAACAAAACCCACCCAGGACAGAGTGGGCAGAGCACGCCCACCACACGTCCGATCCATTCCTTACCGCACAAGTCATGATGTAATTCACGGCCAGACTGACACCCAGACCCCCTTGGCCACCTGTTTGCTCCTGCTCCCAGGAAGGAAGCGCCTGACCAGGGGGGGCTCCCACATAGCAGCGGGTGGGCAGAGCACTCCATGGGGCCCGCCAGGCCGTGTACTGAAAACATAACAGCCTCAGGCAGGAGGGTTTGAAAGGAGCTCAGGGTCCCCTGAGCCTCCATGCTTTTTTCTCTTTCCCTATTATTAAACAACTCTTTTTTTTCCCACCCAACACTGAGCTCCAAACAAGCAGAAGACAGTTCTTGGGAGCCAGGGAACCACTGTGGCAGCCACTCCCTCTCTCTGGACGAAGCTTTCACACCTGTCCAACAGGAGCCTGGACTGGACAAGTGGTCAGTGATGAATTTTTTTTAAAGCAGAGGACACACCCTGCTTTCTTTTCTTACGCCTGCCCCCATCAATTAAGGGCAGAAGCAGGGAGCCCCTGGCTGAAATGGGAATACAGGACTTGCCACTCCCACTGCCTTTGTCCACCACTCCCTGCCTTGGGGGCACTTCAGGTCACCTCAGTAGCCCCCAGGCCTGCAGACCTTGAAGCCTCTGGTCCTTCTTTAAGCGGATGGACCGTTCCCATGAGAACTACTATTCCTCTACCACAGCTACTGCCCCTCGGTCCCCTCCAAGGTGGGTAGATTAGGGGCTTTTTAAGGAAACTTCTGGGTCAGACTACTGGATCTAAAACTTATGTCTTAGCTCTACTTTTCTCTCTGCTTTGACAAAGCTCTGGGTCTCTGCTTTGCTGGTGTGGGTTCCCTTCGTTGGCCTTACAATAGGGTTAACACTTATCTCATGGAGTCAGTCTAGCTGGTGTTTTCTGGGTCACCTCCGCCCAGAAGCCAGCACAGCTCAGCTCTTGCCTCTAAGGGTATGAGAGGCTATGCCCAGCTTCCCCTGTGTCAGCCCACATGGAATGGGCTGTGCCTGGGGGTCAGACCCTCACAGAGAGCTACCACACAGCTCCTGCCACGGCCAGGCTGGGCTGAGTGAGGGGTGGAGGTAGGCTCTGCAGCACCTGCAGTGAGGGAGGCCAGCAGAGACCACCTAAGGTGCCCCCGATCTGCATTCATGTCCAGCCTCAGCCCTCACTTGGGGAGTCCTTGGCAATTCCCCCACTAAATCCTCTTCTCAAAGGTTTTGAATCAAATCAAAAGCAGGACCATCCTAGGAGGATGGAGTCACAGCTTCCGCCTGCAGGGAGGTTAGTGGTTCCTGGAGCATGCAGTAAGCCAGGCGTTGTCACCACAAGGACTCACCTAGGCCTCACACGGGTCCAAGAGGAAGCACTCTGAGAGGTCACTTTGCTATTAGGTGGTGGAGGGCGATAAACCCCGAGTCTTTCACCTCTGAGTCTAGGGGACAACACCCTCCCTTGGTTTGTTAAGACTCAGGACTGTGTGTTCTCGGGGCCTGCCGGAATCAGTTCCCAAGTCCTCTCTGGATCAGTTTCTCTGCTGTCTCTCACCCCTGCCAGGCGGGCGGGGGAGTGGGCACCACGTCCGCCTGCCAAGGGGGCATTCCCACGCAGGGCAGGAGGGAGAGAGGAGACCTGAGCCTCCATCTGCTTCCTGCCCAATGTTTCCTGTCTCCAGAACCCACTTGGCAGAGCCCAGGCTCCCCAGATCAGGAACACCCGGGAGACGAAGGCGGCTGAGCAGGGGCCGGAAGAGAAGTCGTCTGCAAGTTCAGGGAGGCCTGTGGACAGCAGGACAGGCCCTCTCAGGGTATTCTGGCCCTGGCTCTCGCCAACCCCACTGCCCACTCCAAGTACAACCGAGCCATCCAGACCTGCTGTGAAGATGGCAGGTGAGGCACTGAACAGAGAATGGATCCGAAACAGCTCTAATCACCTGGGCCCTGGGAGGAGGAGGGGAGGGTGTTGGAAGCAGGGAGGGGAACAGTCCTGGTGCCTCCAGGCTGGCACAGGGTGATGATGGCAGCCAAGGGAGGGGGCCCCCTGGGGACCTGATGAGAGCAGCTGGCAGCAGGGATCTAAAGCACGGACTCCAGATGCAGATGGTTCCCAGGACCCGCACACCCAGCCCAGGCTGGGGGCAGGGAGGGGCCCATCTCCCAGTGGAGAGCCTGGAAAGCCGCACTTGGCACGACCACTGTGGTGTCCCAGGACAGGGAGCTGCCTAGGGCTGTGAGGTGCCAGGCTGGGCGTTCGGGGCTGGGATGAAAGCTCTGACTGCCCCTGCAGGCAAGGTTTTCTCACAGCTGCCCCTAATCCTAGCCAAGACCAGCCACTCTCAGGGGACAGGGCACAACTGTGGTAGGTGTGCCCTGAAGGATGCCTGGGAGAAGGTGCCAAGGACCCACTGTAACGCCCCTCTGGTCATTCCACCCATGGAGGGATCCAGGCATCTTGTGGTACCAGTTCTGAGGAACCAGAGCAGAAGGGGTTCCAGGTCAACCCAGCTAGCACCCCAGAGCCCAGCTCCCCAGGCAATAGAGCTGGCACGCTAGACCCTCGGGCAGAGTCAAATGGGGACAACAGGCCCTGGGGGACCAGAGGGAGGGAACTGGGCTGGAGTAGCCCTGCACTGCCGCCCCAGCAGGCTCCTGACCCATGCTCACTCCCAGCTCCCGCATGCCCTGCAGAGCAATTGAAGCCAGACGCAGCTCCCTCCAACAATGACCCCCTTTTCCCAGCTCATCACTCACTCTGGGCCTGACCACACCAAGCCGAGGTGAGCACAGCTCCAAGGGGACAAGCCTGGAACTAATTAGCCTGGGGTAGGGGCACGGGAGGGAAACTTCAGGCTGGCAGGCAGTGAGGACCCCCACCTTGACCTCCCGCCCCCTCAGAGGTTGGTTCATCAAAGCCCGTCTGGATCCACCAGCCTAAGAAAACAGACATGGCCTTGGCCAGCCTAAGGCCCAAACACAGGGGCCACTCGCAGGTGACAGCCTTTGGAGGCAGGAATGCTTCGACAAGCTACACGCAGAACACCCACAGGAAGGTGGAGGACAGTGGACCTGGTCCTGCTTGGCTCAGGCAAAAAGCTGACGTCACTAGACAGACTCTGTGCCAGGCCCTGCAAAGGGCCTCACGCACTTTCCCATTCAGTTCTCTTGACAGCCCATTTTACAGGTGAGGAAACTGAGGCTCAATGAGGTCAAGTAACCAGTTCTCCCAACTAATGAATGGAGAAAGCTAGACTGAAGCCCAGATCCATCTGGCCTCAAAGCCCCTCCAACACTGACTGAATGATCCCAGTTCTCTTCTGCTCTCTTCACTATGTGGGGAGGTCCCGTTCATTCTTTGCATCTATTGCACAGTGCCTGCCACTTAGATGGAGCTCAACAAGCAGAAACGCAGGGATAAACCAGCGAAAGCATGGATGTGCACTGACCAGCTCTTTCAGGGACATTCCATCCTTTGAGCCTCATGTCAAGCCTATGACAGAGGCAGCGTGGGGGTAACTGTCCCCATTTAACAGATGAAGAAACTGCGGCCCCCAGAGGTCAAGGGACCTGGATGCTTTCTCCGACTCTCAGTCCAGGGTTCTTCCTATACTGTCAGGGTAAACCGCACTCCAAACTCAATCTTTCTAAACCACTGACCAAAGGGAGGGCAGCCAAGGAAGGAAAGGAGACCCGAGGAGACGGGGCCTAGCTAGGGTGGGGGTGGGGTGGGGGGAGAGAAAGCGGTGGGGCAGCTCTTTTCTTTAACTGGAAGAGGCTAATGGTGAGCGATATAAGCTTTTATATATAGAATGGATACATAAGAAGGTCCTACTGTGTAGCACAGAGAATCATGTTCAGTACCCTATGATAAACCACCATGGAACTATGCCGCACAGCAGAAATTAACACAACAGTGTAAATCAACTATACTTCAACTTAAAAAATGATGCTTTTTCAAAAAAAGAAGCTAACAGTGACCAGTTGTGTCCTGGGGGTGTGGAGGCCTGCTCTCCTATTACATCCGAAGAGAGATAGCAACTATGGGTGGGGGAGGGACATGGTGACCCTGGGCCTGGAGGGAAGGAGCTGAGAAACTCCATCCTCAGAAACTATGCTCTTTCCTTACTTAAATGTAAGAGTCAGGGACTTCCCTGGTGGTCCAGTGGTTAAGAATCTGCCCTGCAATGCAAGGGACGCAGGTTTGATTCTTGGTTGGGGAACTAAGATCCCACATGCCACGGGGCTTGTGCCCTAACTATGGAGCCTGAGAGTCGCAACGAAAGATCCCACATAATGCAGTGAAGACCTTACGTGGCGCAACTAAGACCCGATACAACCAAATTAATTTTTTAAAAAAGTAAAGTCTAAGGTGGAAACAGCCCAAACGTCCATCGATGGATGAACGGATAAGCAAAATGCAGTTTACACATATAGCGCTGTTCAGCCTTAAAAAGGAAGGAAAGTCTGTTGTTCTATCAAACTACGTAGACCAGACTTAAAGACACTGGGCTGTATGAAGTAAGCCAGTCACACAAGGATAAGCGCTGCAGGATTCCATTTACATGAGCTACCTGGAATAGTCAAATTCCGAGAAGATAGAATGCTGGTTGCCAGGGGCTGGGGAGGAGGAATGGAAAGTTTCTGTGTAATGGGTATAAAGCTTCTTTTTGGGAAGATGAGAAAATTCTAGAAATGGATGGTGATGATGGCTACGCAACAATGTGAATGGACTTAACGTCTCTCAAGTGTACACCTAAAAATTATTAAAATGGAAAATTTCACAGTATATATATATATTTTATCACTGTTGAACCAAAAAGTAAGTGGGTCTAGATATTGTCAGATGAGCCAATCTGGGCTCTAAGAATACTCTTAGTTCTGAAGGCAGGGGACTGGCCTTCATGACCTCCTCCCTGAGTGTCATTTCTAATAACTAACCCCTCATAAGCTTCCAAGTAGCCAGGTCAAGAATGTCAAAGAAATTACTCTCCTTTCCCGCTTCAGACACAGGCTTCAAGCTCCAGATGGGAGGAAGACGAGAGGGCGGAGGCTCTCACAGGCCTGAATGTTGCAATCAGGGCTGGGGGAGTGGGGGGCAGTCGGGGGGAGGCAGGGAGTTATCCCTCCAGGCATCAGGACAGCTGGGGCTTCCTTCTGGGCCTGGAGCCCTGCCCCTGCCTCACCCTGGGGTCTTGAGTTCTCCTGTGTCCGGGGAGGGCAGCCCCCAGTCAGCTCACAGGAGTGTAGCTGCCTTCCACCAGGGAGAAGAGAACTGAAGGTTGGGGGCCCATCCCCAGGCTTCTGGCTGAACTGGGAAAGGGGGAGCAGAGGCATGAAGGGGCTCCTTGGTCTCAGACCCCTCTCCGGTCTGAAGTCAGTGGCAGGAACTGAGCTGTGAGATCCTTCGGGAGAACTCTCCCCTCTGGCCCGGCCAGTCAACCAGGGCTGGATCCTGGGAATAAGCTCACAGGCCAGCGAGCAGGTCCCAGTTGAGACAGCACATCTGGAGCCCGGAGTGGCAGGGCTGGAAATAGACAGGGATAAACACGCAGGAGTCTCCTGGGGCTGGGGAGCCAAGGCGGAGG
This sequence comes from Bos taurus, assembly GCF_002263795.3. NCBI lineage: Eukaryota > Metazoa > Chordata > Mammalia > Artiodactyla > Bovidae > Bos > Bos taurus. The sequence goes on along the minus strand of NC_037346.1, from coordinate 21,829,119 downwards.
AAGGGGGGCCTCCTGGCTGAGGGGTTCCTGGGCTGGGCGGGGCAGCAAGGAGGAGGTCTGGGGAAGGAAGGGGGTGATCAGAGACGCTCCACGCTGGGGGGATCTTCTACCAAAGTTGCAGTGACAAAGGGCAGACCCCTGAGTCATGGGCTGACATCCCAGTCTGCCACTGCCCCATCCAAGAGTTTTCATTTCCCTCATTTGGCCAGCAGCCGACCAAGCAAGACCAAACTGGGACCAGGATCCCAAATCTGGGGCCCCTGCTCAACCACTAAACAGCTGTGTGACTGCGGTTATGTCACTCACTCTCTCTGGTCTCAGTTTCTTGCTCCCTGCAAATCAGAATTGAAAAAACCCTCCAGAATTCCTGCTGACATGAACACTATGAATCCCTCCTCTTCTATTCATTCCTTCAACCTCCCTCTTACTGGCACTGCTCACCATAACTTCAGCGCAGGGCAGGCGGGCTCCTTAATTTCCTGGGACACTCCCTGTGCATTCCTGCCTCCCTTCTCTGGGCCACGTGGGCCCTTCCCCCAGAATCCCCACTCCTTTCTGCTGATCCAGAGCCTGCCCACCTTGTTAGAATAACAGAGCCTTAAAATGGCAATTAATGGGCTGGCCATTATGCAAAATGATTTTTATAAAGTACTTTTGACAATGTAACCCCAAAACAAGGCAATTATAAAGACTACCTTCAGCCCTAGAAAAAAGGAGGTTTATGATAATGTTACGTGAAAATAGAAAAAACAAGATAAAATATGCACTTATCATTAAAACCACATAAAAATCTACATCCCTTTAAAAAAAAAAAAAAATCTACATCCCAAGGAAGGGAAAAGGCACAAAATAAAATGGCTGGTTCAGAGGAGTGGGAGTCAGGACGGTTTGTGATTGTGTTTCAAGCCTCATTATTATTATTGCAATTTTCCTTTTAATATAAACATAGCTTTGGGAATCAAAAAAACCCAGCTCTCAAACCTCTGCCACTCTACCTCCTCCTGGAAGCCTCCCTAACTCCTGCCCACCAGGATCTCTCCTCGTTTGAATTCCTGGGGCATAAGTTTGTGTCTTATTATGCAGGGAACAGTGCGGGGAACAGAGAGCCCTGGGGAGGGCCAGGCAGAGGCCCTGGAGAGTTCCACTCTCCTACTAGCTGCCTGGCCTTCGGCAGGTTCCTAAACCCTTTTCTGCCTCAGCTTTCTCAACTTTAAAATTGTGAAGGGGACTTCCCTGGTGGTCCAGTGGATAAGACTTGGAGCTCCCAATGCCGGGGACACAGGTTCAACCCCTGGTTGGGGAACTTAGATCCCACAGGCTGCAAGCAGACAAGCCGGCACACTGCAACAAAGACCCGGTACAGCCAAAAAGGAAAACCAAGAAAATTAAACTGTGATTACTTTCCTACCCTGTAGGAGACTATGAAGGTCCCCTGGGGTAACCGCTGTATTAGCCCACTGTGGGGGTCAGAGAAAGCTCTCTGATGGGAGGGCTCTTATTCCCAAGCCCCTCCCATCATCATCATCACCCTCTCCATCATCGTCTCTGGCGTCTTGCTTTGTGGCCGAGCAGCCTGGCATATAGGGATACGCCTGTCTTTCCAATCTGGCAGTAGATTCCTTGAGGCTGGGCGCCCACACCTCAGAGCAGCCAGTCAGTGCCAGGCACACAGCAGAAGCAGAGGAAGTCCCCCTCCCCTGCTCTTTCCCGTGAACACTCATTCTGCTTCCTTCCAGGTACACCAGGCAGCAATAAATGTCCCTCGTTGGGAGGTAAGAGGACTCCAGACAAAGGAAGCCCTTTGTTCACCATGTGCCATAGAGCCGGCTTCCCAGGCGGCGCAGTGGTAAAGAACCCGCTTGCCAATGCAGGAGACACAAGAGACATGAGTTCGATCCTTGGGTCAGGATGATCCCCTGGAGAAGGAAATGGCAACCCACTCCAGTATTCTTGCCTGGATAATCCCACGGACAGAGGAGCCTGGCGGGCTACAGTCCAGGGGGGTCGCAAAGAGTCGGACACGACTGAGTGACTGAGCACACACACAGGCCACAGAGCAGGATGTGGGATGGGAAGTCGCCCCGGCTCCTCCCCCAGGCCACGAGCCACCGCAGTGCCCTTCACCCAGGCTGGGGGACTCCCTGAAGGCCTGGCCCAAGGGGACACAGCGCAGAGGAGAGAGCGGGGCCTTTCCTGCACTGCCAGTAGAGACGCCAGGGCCGCTCCGTCCTTGTCTGTAAATGGGGCGGATGCGACTGTCCTTTTCCCGGAAGAGCTGTTGCAAAGACCACATGAGAACATTTGGGAACAAGCCTCCAAGAGTGCAAATGCTGGACACACACGCTGGTGATTAGCGCTGCTGTTTGTCCGTCACTCCAGGCCGCCCCTTCCTCGCCCCCAGCCTGCCGCTCTGGGGTCCCTGCCCCCACCGCCAACCAGAGAGGGAAGCTCACCTGGGAGGAAATGCCTGGGGTCTCCGGCTGTTCCCTGGATGGGCTGAGAGGAGGGCCTTAGGAAGAAGTGGGGGCCACAGGGGGCGGGCCTTCTCCCCCTGCCTTCCTTCAGGCCAGCTGAACGGCCCCAAGGCCTCGGCCCCTACTGTGAGGCCACCTTTAGTGCCATCCTTGGCGCCTGCTGAAGGGGCACGGAACCAAGTGCCAGAGGCTGGTGCCAACTCCCTTCCTTGGACACCAGCGGGAAAGGGAGGTGGGAGTGAGCTGTGGGAACAGACCATTCCATGGCTCCGTGGGGCCTGGCCACGTGGAAATGGCTCCGTGTAGCCTCTCCAACCCAGCCCGGGCATCCTCAGAAGGGTGAGTGGACTTCACACGCACGGTGCACCCCCTGGTGGGGACAGACCACCCCCTCTCCACACCCCATCCATAGGAAGAAGGCGGGCAAGACAGTTCCATGGCTGAAGACCAAGGGCTGGGCCTCAGAGGGCTGAGGGCTGGGCGACTTCAAAGCCCTCCAGAGGACGCTGGCTCTGAACTGGCCGCTCACAGGCCCAGGTCAGCTGGCAGCAGGAAGGTTTGTGTTTCTTTTAATATCAACTCCCAGGCGTTTAACATTCCTCGAAGCTTAAACACAGAAACGTTTTCCTTACCAGACTGCGCTCTCGGCTTTGCCAAACATAACCTGGCTTCTTCCCCTTCCCCCACAACCTCCATCTGCTCCTGTCTCCAAGATGTAATGATTTATGGCGTGCTTCCCCTGGGCCCATGCAGTTGACAGCAGCGAGAGGGAGGGAAGTGACAGGACTGCGAGTCCAGGTGGGGATGAGGCCATCGAGCCCTGGAATCCGGGTTTGCGGAGCCCTGGGGGTTGGCGTCCATGGTGCTCCCTGAGCTGGCTGCTCAGAACACCATTTTAACCCTTCCATCCCATAGCCACTAATGGCCTGGAGGGCATGGGCACCGTCATGCTTTTTGGCTGGGCATCTCCTGGGGCCAGATGGGCAGCCCAGGGACGTGGACATGGGGCTCCCAGTCATTATTCTGCAGGAAGTTGCTTCCCGGGACTAAATCTAGAGCTCACTCGCATCAGCTCCTGTTCCCTAAATAATGAAGGACTGGCTCCTGGTTGCCTGGCAGCACCATCTCCCTGGCGACGGTGCTGAAGAGTGAGGTGCAGGTCCTCAGCATTAAGAAGGGATTATGCTCAGGAACACTGGGTGTCATGAGGCGGACGGCCGGGCCCCCACCGAATAGTGCCATCTTCCTCGTTCACACACAGGTGCCTGAGACAGGGTAGGGGGAGCACACAAGCCCCCAAGGGGACACTGCCTCTGAGGACACCCAGCCAAGAGTCAGATACCAAACTCTGCGGCCTCAGCAGCGCATCAGAGAACAAACGCTTCCTGGGAAAAAGCATCATTCAGCTTCAGCTCCTGCACCCAGAGGACACCTGGCACAGCTGCTAAGAAGCCCAGAGCACCCAATGCCCACCGCTCAATCCCAGGGCGTGTCAGTTACGGATTCCCTTGATTGCACGGTCAAAGAATCCACACCCAAACCAGGCCACTTGTGTGATAAGCACAAGGCCACACAAAGTGCCAGACAGAATGTGGACAGCTCCACACCAAACGCCACGCCTCCAAGCCTACATCCCCTTGACAGGCTAAGTGAACAGCAACCATCTTTAACAGAATTTCCAAACTCACAGGCTGCAAACAAAGCCCTTTTCCCTACGTACATTTATAAGGCAAAGAAAAAGAGCTGGGGTGGTGCATATATCTGGACTCAGGACCTATCTTGATCTGCTTGGACCACAAGACCCACCCTAAGCCAACAAGCTCCTGGCACAGGCGAGTCAAGCCCAGCAAACCTTGCAGTGGGGTCAGAGGTCAGCCCCTAGCAGCCCAGCTACATCCTCAGCCCTTCCAACAAAGCGGCACATGCTTGGGGTCTCACTGCTTCCATGGCAGACAGTGCTAATCTAACACAGCATTCACGATACAACCTCAGAATCCTTCTTAACATAGTATTTCTGGAAAAGAGCCATCAGAAGGCCACAGACTGGATGTGTAAACAGTGGCACTGTCATCCTTCCAGGCTACCCTGCAGGAGTGTGGATGACCTGAGTGCACAAGATGTGGAAGCCCAAGGAACCAGGCACACATGGACTTCTGGGGCTAGAATACGACAGCATCTCCAGCAGGGGGAGAATGACGACCTCGGGGAACTTGGCTCAAGATAGCTGTGAACCCAAGTCACAAAGGCCAATACCTTGACCGAGAAGGTAGAAGAGAAGGACACCTTCCCAACTGGCACTGCCTCCCAGGCACCCTTGCCTTGGTGCCCTGGCCGCGCCTGCTTCTCACCTGAATCTGCCCTTTGCCCATGATCTTATCCACGATCTCATTGTTGTCCTTGTTGACCTTGGTCTTGTCATAGCACTTCTCATAGCACAGGATCCTTAGGGACTGAGAGCCCTCCAGCTCAATCTCGAACTCCTGGGGAAAGACGAGACAGGATGCTGAACACCTGCAGCTGACCTGGGTTCCCAGCAAGGGTGGGCCCCACCTTTGCAAGGGTGAGAGGGGGCGAGGCGGGCCCATGAGGACCACGTCATGAGGTCTGGAGCAGCTTCCTCATTCTCTGGAGCTCCGGAGGCCTAGGAATCACTGAGGAAGGGGAGTATAGACCCTGAACTGTACGCTCCTTATCTCATCTGATCTTGGAAGCTAAGCAGGGTCGGGCCTGATTAGTACTTGGATGGGAGACCCCGAACTATAATATAACCCTGTGTCTAGACACAAACCCAAGATCAGAAGCCAGATGAGCAGGGAGAGGAGGGCAGAGGGACAGAGCTGGCCCAGCAGCAGGCTTGGCCATCCCCAGACAATAGGACAAGAGCGCCGGGAGCAGGGTGGGCACGGTGGGGGATGAGCCCGGGGTCCCTGCGGGGACCACTCACCTCGTCCCACTTGGGCTCTGTTGTGTCCCGGAACACCCTGGTTTTGGCTTTGCTGACAAAGTAGCCAAAGGAATCCACCTCCAGGGTACAGTACAGGTCTGTGGGGACAGGCAGAGACACCGAATGAGGCCCAGGGCTCAGGAACCCAGGAGGGAAGGGGGATCATGCATCAGTCTTCCCAGGGTTCCCGTGGGCGCTCTGCAAATCCACATGCACGCCCAGCCTCAGGCCCCGCAGCCTGCCCCTCCCTGGGCACTGACTAGGTTGTTTCCCAAGGCAATGGTGTGTGCTGGGGGGTGACTTTGGGGAACCACAGCCAGTCCTCTAGTGTGAATCAGGGGCAGGGGGCGGAGGTCAGAGGGTGGCTGTACATGCCCTTCCCAGGCCCCAGGAGCTACCCAGCTGGGCTGTTCTCCATCAGGACTCTCCTGCAGAGCTAAGACTGGGGAGAGCTGTCCCTCACTGTGTGTGATGGAGACTGGATGTAACCAGGTATCTGAGCACAGCAGGTATCTGAGCAGGGCGCAGGTGAACAGGCGAATGAAGCAGAAGGCCTAACGGGCCCCCATCAGAGCAGAGAGCGCGTCTGGGCTGCTGAGAGATGGATGGGCATGAAGTGTCCCTTCACTGGCTCCCCTGTGAGGGAATCCCCATCAGGGACTAGTTCTGGTATAAAAGGGAGGGCTTTGGAGTCGGCCTGTCTGGGTCAAATCCTAGCTCTGCGCAAACCACCCCCTCTCTGTGCCTGACTGCTCTCCTCCGGTCAAGATGATGGTGCCTGCAGGCCAGGCTGGACTGTGTGGACCTGATCAGTTTACTAGGACAAGCAGCCGTGACTGAAGATTCACAAAGCCTGAGTCAGAAGGAATGTCCGAGCGGGTCAGGGGGCTGGCGGAGGGAGGTGAGGACTGGCTGGAGGCAAGGGAGACTCTGGAGCCGTAACTCACCCCGTGTCTGAGCACCCCAACCCAGTCTGAGAGGTCGGACCCCTGCTCTGGGGGAGTGGGACGCCCCACCCTAATGGGCCTGCTCCTGAGGCCTATTCCAGCTGACAGGAGGCAGAGAGACAGGAAGGGGGAGACATCTGGTCACCATGGAGACATGAGGGCCCCCGTCCAGCTCAGTGGGCTGCAGACTTGGTGTGTGGAGCAGCCCCAAGGAGCTGACTGATGAGGAATATTCCCAGGCAATGCCCCCATCAGCAGATTCTGTGGGTTTGGGGGCATCCAGGAAACTGGTGCTGTTTCGCCAGCACAGCCCGAGTGATGCGCGAGGGGGTCCTGGCCACACTGAGAGAAACGGTGCTCTAGAGGGGAAAGCATGGGCCTTGGTGTCAGAAGGCATGGATTCAACTCCATCATCTGTGTGCTCTGCTGGGCCGCCCTGGGAAAGTCCCTGGAGCTTTCTGGCCTCAGCTTCTTTGTGTGACAAGTAGGAATGGCATCAGCAACCTAGAAAGGGTGCCAGGAGGCTCAGAGCAGATAATGCACCCGAAAAAGCTCTGAATGTGCCAACCACTGTCAGCTCACTGGCCACATCTGCATTTTCTCTAGCACCTAGTAAGGGACCCGGCAGCACAATAGGCATCTGGAAATAAACTACTTCGTTCAGCATTTTGAGCTCCTGTTCATTCAGCGATGAAGGAGACGTGGCTCCTGTCCTCTCAGAACTCACAGTGCATGAAGCACATTTTAAGTGACAAAAAAGTACGACAGGTGCTGCCCCAGGGTGATAGGAACACAGAGAAGGCAGGCAGATTTGCTGCGGGAATCCAGGTGTCACAGAGAATGTTAATTGAATGACTGTTTGCAAGTCAATGGCATACCCTCTGTGTGGTGCGCTGTAGGAAGAGAGGCAGAGGGCAGATCTTACCAGAGGGGAAGAGGAGGGAGGGAGAGGAGTCAGGTTTCTGATCCTATATAATACCAAGTCCTTTTCTTTCTCTGTGACTCAGTTTTCTCATCTGGCAAATGGGAAGAAACTATTAGCTGCCTAACTCACAAATTCCTACAGGGAGAAAAGTTAGATAAAAATGTAACCGTATCTTGTAAAATACTAAGAACTGCATGGACGCAGCAGATGGTGATAAAGAAGGAAAAAGAATGTGTAGTAGCAGGGCACTGGCCCTATACATAAAGCTCATACTTAAGCCAGCTCTTAGGTAAATATTGCCCTTTTTGTAGAAAAAAGAGAAGGCTCAGAGAGGTTAAGAGATTTGCCCAAGGTCACACAGCTTGTGATCTGCGGATGTGGGATTGGAGCCCCATATTTCTGATACCTGGGGGTAGAGAAGGGCTTAGGGCAGAGCAGACTTTGGAGACAGAGCGCAGGGATGAACCCCTGCCAAGAGGAGCTAGCTCCTGACCTTTAGGGGAATGCCACACCTCAAAGCAGCTGGCAGTGCCCCAGCCTGGGCAGACCAAGGCAGAGCAGGTGGGAGGCCCCATGCAATGGGTCCACAGGAAGGATGAACAACGAAGCCTCTTCCTGGGGCAGGTGGTCATGGGTACTTACTGGCTGACTGCTTAAACCCCTTGGCAGAATGGACGATGACATGGAGGAAGCCATAGAGCCCTGGAGACTCGTCGTCTGCAAGAGAGAAAAGCCCCCCAGGGAAGACGGTGATGAGAGGCCTGCTTCCTCCCGGGCCTCACCCCTGGCTGGTTGGTTACACAAAGGATGGGAGCAAGTCTGCACCTCGGTCCGACAGCACCACCTGGTGGCCAGAGGAAGAAGCGTCCACAGTCTGTTGCAGCCTGGAGTGCGAGCTGACGCACTCCCTCCACTCAGCCTGGGTGGTCAGTCCACACCTTCCTCCTGGGCTGGGAGTCCCGATCCCTGGGAGCACTTTCCCTCCTCCTATGAATCCTGCCTATCCCACTGCTGCCCTCCTCAGTCTAGCCTTCCAAAGTGGAAATTAACCAACATAAGTCACTCTGTGCCCAAGAGCGGGTCCAGCCTTATTTCTCACACTCTAATCCACACCTTGTGCTCCACCACCACCCTGCCCCAGGCTTAGCCTTCTGCTTCCACAAACATATTAACATCACAGTCCCAGTGCACCAGGACGCCAGATTCTTCTCTTCAGCCAGAGGTCGCCAGGGAGGAGTTGGGCATCATCCAGGGACTCAGCAGAGAAAAACATCTGTTCAAACTCCCTGTGTATCTGGCAACTGAGTCTTCCCAGCTCAGCGGAGCAGAGGTCAGCTACTGGTAGCCAAGTGACCAGCTAGGTGTTTGTGGAAGGCCCTGGCAATACCCCGGGGGCTTGGACCCGCTGATTGAGCAACCTCGGATTCCAGATCTTACCGTCTTTATTGCTGGTGACAGGAATGTTGTGTACAGTCCTAAGTTTGAAACAGGATCCTGTGAGCACCTGGAGCTCCACCGAGCTCAGGACAAAGGCCTGAAGATCTGTAGGAGGAGCCAAGAGAGAGCGGAATGTCCTCACAGGTCCACTAGGACCCACTGCTCTTCTTTGAGGGCTACCTCAGGAAACAAAGATTAGCTCTAAGGGCAGAGTCGGTCATTGGAAGGGGGAGTAGACACTCAGCTGGGGAGAGTCAGGGGTGCTGCCAGAAGGATAAGAAGCGCAGGATCTAATTGGAGAGGTTCATGAATTATGTACATGACAGCAAGACAGACGGGTAACTCTGGGCTCTGGGTCCAGTCCTGCTGACAATTCACTATACATTCTTAAGCAAATCACCTAAATTCTTTGGGCCTCAACTGATCAGTAACATCAGTTAAGATGTTACTGCCCTGGCATCAGAGGAGCCAGTGGACATCAAAGTGCTTGGAAATGCAGAAGGCCCTCTCTTGCCACGGACACCAGCAGCGCAGCGTAGAGTAGAGGTGGGGCATTACCTTTCTTCTGCAGTTTCTGAATCGCTTCTCTCCACTCTGACCTCTCATAGTCTGAGGACAGTAGGAACAGGTAGCTCTGAAGAGAGGAGATGACAATTCACTAGAGTGACCACAGTCAGACCCAGGACATTTTTGGATTCTGGGGCCCCCAATAAAGCGCCTTTGTACCCAGGCACCCCTAGGCTTGGAGAAGAAGGCAGGTGGGAGGAAGGCCTTCCTCCTAGGAAGCCAGGTGATGGGAGTGGCAGTGCCAGTGATGGCCCGCAGAGGGCACTGGCTGTCCATGAGTGGGGGAGGCAGTCCAGGGCAGGAGCCATGGCAGCCTTGTTGGGAAGGTTCAGGGCCAGGAGCCATAGCGAGTGGGCAGCCCTGGAGGAAGGGGGCTGTCTGTCCTATCTCCGTCCTTTCTGACCTTTCCATTCCGATTGTGGATCCGAAACGGGATTGTGGGGGAATTGAGCAGCAGTAAGAACTCATTCTCAAACATCTTCTTCTTCAGGCGTTCGATGGCCCGGCTCTGTCCTTTGTTGGCTTTCTGCAGGGGACAGAGGGCACAGGCGGTTCTCCTTGCACTCAGACTCCACTTGTCACCCTGTAGTTCTACATACAGCATTCCTCTGTACAGTCATCATTTTTTTTCCTATATTTTATGACAATTTGATGTCTTGGGAGGGCCAATCAGCCACAGAAAAAAATGCTCCTCGCAGGACATGCTAATTCCTAGGCTACTACATGACTTCCCTGTGAGTGCATCTTTCATGTGCAAACCAGTCAGTCTGGAGTCCACACCCCTTATCCTCTCCTTTAACACAAGCCAGGATTTCTTCTGCCCTAAGTACCCCAGGGCAACTAGATATGACCGCTCTAGCCCAGAGCCTGCTGACTTATTCAATTTGCCAGTCCTAAGCTGTTTCTTGTGGAAAACACAATCTAGGCTCTGGGCCACGCACTTGCCATGCTCCTTCTGCCTCTTTTTTTTTTTTGCCCACTCAGCATGGCATGCGGGATCTTAGTTCCCAGACGAGGGATGGAACCTGTACCCCTGCATTGGAAGCACACAGTTTTAACCACTGGACTCTCAAGGAAGTCCCTCCTTCTGTCTCTTGACCAAACCTCATGCTTTCCCACATAGCCCTGCGTGGCGTGGCATATGCCACCTACTCCTGGAAACTATAAGTAATAAAATAAATCTAAGGAATAAAAATCTTCCAGTGGCATCAAGATCTCTGGGCGATCACTCAGTCATCTCCATAAATTAAATTCTGGGTACCACCGAGACGCCCTGCTTAAAAGCAGCACACACCTTTCAGCATAAAGCCCCCACTGCCTCTGGCCCCATGGGGCCTCCCCAGGCCTGGGTTCTAGCTTCCACGCCCGCCACACATCCCCTACATCTTCCACCCCAGGCTCACGCTATTATTCCCTGCTCTCTAACAAGCTGCTCCCCATCTCAGCTGTCTCCAGTTTTTCCAGTCTGTATCGTATAAAGGATCCCTTCCCTTTTATGAACCACTATTATGCTTCACATCTCAGTGCCAATGCCATCCTCAAGCTCTACAGCTAGAATTCATCTCTGCTTTTTTTTTTTTTTTAACCCACTAGACTGGCAGAATTGTGACAATTGCTCACAGCCGGTGCTGTGACACTGTGGGGGAACAGATGATGACACACTGCTGGAGGGAACACAATCGGATGCAAACTTTGCAGACGTAAACCTGGCGATGAAATGCGCAAGCCCTCTGCCCCAGACATCCCGCTCGTAGGGGATCTGCCGGGAAGAAATAGAAGTGCCGAGGAAAGAAGGAGAACCCATCTAAAGACCCAAATATGTTGTGCCGTCGAGTGAGAACAGGAAACAGTTGTGAAAAAGGATCTGACAGATGAAACTGCAAAACGGCACGTGTAGTCTCATCAAAAAATACATAGACACACACATGTAAACACAGGAGCGTCTAGAAGAATATATCTCAAACTAGGAATGATGGGGGGAAGGTAAGAAGTTCTATTCTACGCACTTTGGTATTGTATTTCTTGTTATAAAAAGTCAGTGTGACACTGGGGATTAGGGAAAAAATTAGGCTTAAAAATATTATTGAAAGAATAAATTGCTGCTGCTTCTGTGACTCAGAGAACAACACCGTGCATCTCCAGTGACTCTCATCACGCTGTGTCACGTGTTGCGGTCACACAGAAGAATGTGTGCCTTCTCCACTGGATGAGGAGGTCTGTGAGCATCTGGCGCAGCCCTGCAGCCGTCAGTAAGCATGGATTCAATGAAGCAGAAGGCCACGTCTGCACACATGGGGCAGGACGGAGGGCCCAGAGCCTGCAGCTCCCAGGACCGGGTGAGGGACACACATGCGGGATGCCCCTGATGTGCAGATGCTGGCAGACCCAACTGAGGAAATAGGCTCCCCTGAGGCTGGCTGTTTAGGAGGACACCTGTGCTGCTCAGGGGGCTCCCTCCGGGCAGGTGTACCCCAGTCCTAGACACTGTGAAAGTGAAAGCCGCTCAGTCGTGTCCGACTCTTTGCGACCCCGTGGACTATACAGTCCATGGAATTCTCCAGACCAGGACACTGGAGCAGGTAGCCTTTCCCTTCTCCAGGGGATCTTCCCAACCCAGGGATCGAACCCAGGTCTCCTGCACTGCAGGTGGATTCTTTACCAGCTGAGCCACAGGGGTAGGACATTCTCATGACCCAAACATCCCTGGGTTATTACTGTGGTTTTCCTCTCCTCTGTTCAGAGAAAGATATCTGGGTTGAAAGAATCCTTAGAAGCCATCTGGGCATGTGTCCTTCAACAACTTTTCATAAAGCACCTATTTATTACATGTTAAGTAGTAGGACATAGGGGACTTCCCAGGTGGCACAGTGATAAAGCATGTGCCTGCCAATGCAGGAGATGCAAGAGACGCTGGTTAGATTCCTGGGTCTGGAAGATCCCCTGGAGTAGGAAATGGCAACCCACTCCAGTATTCTTACCTGGAGAGTCCCATGGACAGAGGAGCCTGGCAGGCTAGCAACTGAGCATTAGCACACAGAACTGAAGAAAACAGTCCCCTCCCTGGAGCTGAAATTCTAGTGGGGAAGGGAGACAGCAGAGTGTGCAATAACAACTCAGCACCAATAAAGCCAAGCAAAGAGGTAAACATCAAGAACCAGGAAGCCAGGCACCCAACCGAAACCCCCAACAGTGGGGAGACATCGGGGAAGGCTCATCTGGGGACGCGAGGCCTAAGCCAAGCCTGGATGGGTGAAGAGAAGCAACAAGGCCAACTAACCAAGCCCCGCCATGCTCTTCTTTCCATTCCTGGGGAAGGTTCCTTCTGGGGTGTTTTCCTCTAGCCACTGTTTTCAAATATAATGAACTTAAGGCTGTACATTTTCCTCTAAAGAGCACTTTGGCTGTATCCCCTGGGTTTTAATATGGAGTGCTCTCATTTTCATGCAGGTCTAAATAATTTGCAGTTTCCCTTTTGATTTCCTCTTTACCTGGAAAGTTTTAACTTCCCAGGTATATAATTTAACTATATTCTAGTTGTTGACTTCTAATTTACTGCATTGTTGTTTGTGAACATGACCAGTACACTTTTTTTTTTTTTAAACTTGAGATTTCCTATTCCAAAACACTGACACTTCTGAATTGTGGTGCCAGAGAAGACTCTTGAGAGTCCCTTGGATTACAAGGAGACTAAACCAGTCAATCTGAAAGGAAGTCAACCCTGAATATTCATTAGAAGGACTGATGCTGAAGTTCCAATACTTTGGCCATCTGATGGAAGAGCCAACTCATTGGAAAAGACCCTGGTGCTGAGAAAAACTGAGGGCAGGAGAAGGGGGAAAGAGAGGATGAGATGGTTGGACGGCATCACTGATTCAATGGACATGAATTTGAGCACACTCAGGGAGACAGTGAAGGACAGGGAAGCCGGATGTGTCGCAGTCCGTGGGATCACAAAGAGCTGGACATGAACTTAGCAACCGAACAACAGCAAAACGCAGCCTAATACATGTTAAATTATCTGTAAATGTTCCATGTATGTTTGACAGAATCTCAGTTCTCTATCAGGATACAAGCTTCTGTGCATTTTTAGACCAAATGATCTCCAAAGCCGCCTCTGTTTATTTATCTGCCTACTCGACCTGTCAATTTCTGAGGAGACTCCCAGGCCCTTCCTTTCTCACACATCCTGCTTTTCCTTAAGAAGACTTTTTCTCCTCTTGCTTTTGCAGTGTTTGGCATACACTGTTCCCCAGGAAACGTCCCATAATTAACCCCACTAAATTCTGAGCACTGACTCCTTGGCCCGACTTCTATCTGCCCAGTGCTCATGTGTCATGGTCAGACATGTTATCTTGAAGATTGTAAAGAAAGGCCTTCCTCTCTTACATCCTGCCTCCCTTGTCAGACTCCCAAATTTTATCACTTCTTCCTCCATTTCCCTGGCACACCCAATTCCAAGGTCCGCAATGAAAATGGCCAGCTTCTCAGCCCCAGCTGATGCCAGGCTCTGCTCACCTCCTTCTGGATCTCACTCTTAAGGGCAGAGATCTTCATTTTCATGTCCTCCAGCTCGTGGTCTGGGAAGGGGTGCACCTGGGGACTGGCTTCAGACTCCTCAGGGGATGGAAACACTAGGTCAGCCAGGGGGATGTACCATTTGCAGTCATACTGCTGGTGCTTCCTGCAAACAGGTCAGAGGGAGATGTGAGCCACAGAGGAACTGGTCTTCAGGCTCGAATCGCTAGAACCAAAACCACCTGACAGGGACTGACTGAGAACTCGTCACAGGCAAGAATGATCCGTAACCTGAGGAGCCTGATCAGGAAACATTCGTGGAATAATGATAGTCAGAGGGTCAGGCAATGGCAACCCACTCCAGTGTTCTTGCCTGGAGAATCCCAGGGACCGGGGAGCCTGGTGGGCTGCTGTCTCTGGGGTCGCACAGAGTCAGACACGACTGACGCGACTCAGCAGCAGCAGCATGGTCAGGCAGCGGTAAGGGCTCTGGACCTCCAGCCTGACATTCTTCTGGCCCAAGACGACTGACATTCTTAGGCAGCCCAAACCTCTAGTGTCTCAGCAAGAGTGGTCTCTCCTGTTCCCCATCCAACTCTTCCTTCCCTTCCAGCTTCTCTATACATAACTTACATTCTTTATCTTCTTAGCTAGAGATACAATACAGATGTAATTTTGAATGCCACCTCTTCTCAATAGAAGTCACATGGGATAATGAGTTGAGGATTATAAAGCCACATCCAGGTCCAACGAGAAATAGTGCTGTGATCCACTAGTAATGTCTGCCGTGGGCAAAGGACTTAACGCAGAGGTATGTGTGCTTACGACTGTCACCTCTGCTTTAGAATCATCTCAAACGTCATCCCCTCTACTGAAACTCAGAATAATAGCTTCTCCTTCTCTCACTTTCCCCAGGACTTCGCTTTGTACCTCCCTGCAATATTAAGCCTGTGGCCTGCCTCCCTCAGCACACCATAGGTGGTAAGAAAATAAGGCTGGAAGACCGTAGGAATACATATTGAAGAACCTTTTCTGCTTGTGACAGAGACATTCTAGTCACTGGGTACAGAGATGGAGCTCAAAAGCAGCTTTCAAGTCAGATGAAGGTTCAAATCCTGTTTCCTCTACTTTAGTTCTATGACCTTGGGCAACTTATTTCACTTTCCTAAGCCTTTTTTCTCATCTGTGAGATGGGGATAATAATACCTACTTTGTGAAGTCACTGGGGAGATTAGAAATAATATATTCAAAGCATTTGTCATGGCACCTGGCATGGCACAAGCACTCAATAAATGGTAGAATCAGATTTAATGAATATTCACTGAATTGCAGTTAGCAAAAATTTAGAGCTGTCTAATAAAAGGAGAATGCTTAAGTAAATTATGGCATATCCACTTGTAACATCATGCAGGAAAGTAAAATGATGATTATGAAGATTAAGCAGCAACAGGGAAAATGCTTATGACGTGAAATGGAAAAAGCAGAGCCCCAAATTGGGTATTCACTCTGATTACAAGTATATGAAAAAAATAAGAACATTTAAAAAAAACTGGAAGGAAATATAGCAGCAGGAGACTGATGCTTATGTTCGGGTGGGTGACAGGGTTTATTTCCCACCCCCTATAATTTGGTTGTATTATATTTATAATTAAAACCATGATTTATTTTTAGAAAAAGGCTATGAAGTAAAATAAAATTAATTAATATGTTTTTAAAAAGGGGGGAAAAAATGTAGATGGCCCCAGGCTGCTGACAGGCTCCACTGGGGGGTGGGGTCTAGTTCCCCCCGCCCACCAACCCCCCTGCACACTCACCCCGCTGATGTCTTCTTTAGCTTGGCGCACAGGAGGACGTCGGTGAAGAGGAAGACGTGCCGCAGTTTCCGGGAGCCCTCTGACACTTCCACTAGGAAGCCGTCCTTCACCAGTTGCCGCGTCTGAGAGAGACCCACCCCCGCCTGCTCAGGGGGGTCAGCCCAGGGCCCAGCCTGCACCCATCCAGCTGTGGGGGTGGGGGTGGGGGTGGGGGTAGGGCTCCAGGGAGGGACCATAGTGCCTGGTGGTTAGCAGCACTGGCTTTGGGGTCAGGCACCCAGGCTTGGGGATTCCAAGGTGGCACAGCGGTAAAGAATCCACCTGCCAGTGCAGGAGATGCAAAAGATGCGGGTTTGATCCCTGGGTCAGGAAGATCCCCTGGAGTGGGGAATGGCACCCAGCTCTAGTATTCTTGCTTGGAAAATTCCATGGACAGAGGAACCCGGCAGGCTACAGTCCACAGGGTTGCAGAGTAGGACGTGACTGAGCTCATAGCTAACATCTAATCTACCATGGGCTTAAATCCAGATTCTGCCACTTCCTGGCTGAGATCTTGGGGGTAAGTTCCCCGACTTCTCTGAGCCTCAGTCTTAGCATCTGTAAAACGGAGACAATGACATTGGCCCCCATAGCATAGGAGCCATGGTATATGTAGAACAGTCAGTAGAGTGCCTGGCATGTAATATATGATCCGCAAGTGGTAGCTTTCCATTTCTCCGCAGCCCTCAACAGCTCATCCCTGGATGGACCCACCTGGGTCATACATACCCCACCCACCTCCACCCTAGAAACGCCTCCCTAACTCTGCCTAAGATGTTGATCTCGTTACAGCGGAACTTTGATCTGCAGAACCACTCAGGCCTCTGCTTCTTGAGTGGCTTCTGCAACCCGCCTCAGGCGGCTGGATGGGGGACCCTGGGCTTCCCTCCGTGGGGCTGTCGCAGTGTCCTGGGGATCCTGCAGCTGTCTCTACCCTGGGCTCTGGCTGGTCTGGAGCATTTCGCTCCACGCATAACTTCCAGAGCCTCCTCCCCACCACCCTGAGCCCGCGGGCCTCTGTGGGGCTGTCACGGTCTGTCTCGGGCTTCTCTGTGTGACCTATATATGCTGCGTATGTAGGTGAGCACGTAGAGAGCACACTATTAAAACGATCCCAAACTGGTAGTGTTCGAGGGCCTCTGGAGATCTCTCAGACATCCTCAGAGTCAAACCAGCTGGTGACATTCCAGGGTCTGCAAACCGGGGCTGGGGCTACATGCAGGGACAGCGCGCTGGTCCCATTAGCCAATCCCCAGATCCTGCCCCTCATTACTTCCCTCCCCAGGAGACACTGGAACTTCATAAACACTACAAAGGAGCAGAAAGGCAGCCAGCCTTCACTCCTGAACGCCACTTAATTACCTCTTCTGGACAGGAAGCTCCATATGTGGGTCAGGCTGCTGACCCACGCAGCTAACTGTCCCTCTGATTCTTCAAATTGCTTCCCCTCACTGAGGCACCCCCACTCCTCTAGCAAAAAGGGCCCCCAGGGAACTGGAGCTGCTAGCCACATCCAGGCGCCCACCTGGGACAGTTCAGTCACCTGGCAGCTTCAGCCACCTCTCCCTGACTCTCCAAGCTCCCTCTGCCTGAGCCATTATTTTCCAGAGGACCCTGAGAACACCATGCTGCCCAGAGGAGGTGGCTGCATTCAAGAATGAGACAGACAGAGCCCTGGTGCGGGGGTCAGTGCCTGAGGCTTGCTGACAGAACACCCCAGCTATGGCTGCGGTCCCCAATCTTTCCAGCACCAGGGACTGATTTCGTGGAAGACAACTTTCCATAAACGGAGGGTGAGGGGGATGGTTTCGGGATGATTCAGGCTCATCACATTTACTGTGCCCTTTATGTCTAGTCTAATGCTGCTGCTGATGTGATAGGAGGTACCAGTCCACGGCCCAGAGGTCAGGGACCCCGAGCTAAAGGATCCAGTTCCAACACTGATAGCCAGGAGACCTTGTGCGGGAGACCTGGAGAGACTCTCCAGGCCCCAGTTTCCTCATCTGCCTCCGTGGACCATTATGAAGATTAATGAGATGCTGGACTTTAAGCGGTTGGCCCAGGACCTGAAGGCCTGTCCTTGGCTGGGACTGAGCGGTCAGGGTTGGAGAGCCACCGGGCATCGGGCGGTGGTGCCCATGTGTGCAGGAGAGCAGGGATGGGCGAGCTGGTGCCGGGCACCCTCCTCACCCTGGGGGCCAAGCCCCACTAGATCCTGAGCTCACCTCCCCCTTGGGGGTTGTGACTGCAGTCCGGCGGGGGTCGATGTCCTCGTTGATGCTGGACAGGAAGTTCTGGGAGATGCGGAGGGCATCCTGTAGCAGCGGGTAGTCTGGGTGGTCCACAGGTGTGTGCTTCAGCAGGTCCTGGGAAGGATGGGGTGGTGAGATGGGCGAGCGGGGTGGGGCTGAGCGAGAAGACAGCGGGGAGAACTCAATCCGCACTGAAAGAATTCCAAGGGGGCCAACTAGGGACCTTACTCTGACTCGGTCATGCCTGCAAACGCTGAGCTAAGAATTAGGGTCAGAGCAGCAGGGCAGTGGCGCCCCTTTATTACTGCTGCAGTCGTTATTCTTCTCCCTGGTGCTGCAGACCAGGTGGAGTCTCCTCTCACCAAGCAGCTGGGAGAGACACCCCCCACTTACCCTACAGCTGCTCCAAGGACACTGGAGACCAGGCAAGGAATGAGGAGGCAGGAAGTGCCTGCCTCCCAGGGAGCATTTGGCCAAAAGTCAAGCTTAGTGGCCAAGCTATTTTTAGGCCCTGGGCCCATCAGCTGGTCACCACAGGCCAGGCAGGTGCAGTCAGGGCCCAGGGACCCTCTGCCCAACTCCCCGCATGGGCTGTTGTCAGTGACTCCGGCGCTTGTGCACCCTGGGCTCAGTCTCCCACCCACTCCTAAGCCCTCCCTGGCCACTCGGCAGGGAGACACTCACGTGTAGGACCAGGGTGCTCCTGGTGACTCGGTCAATGGGCTTGTAGAGCAGAGCTGTTGGGGAAGCAGGAACAGGGACAGGTCAGATGAAAGACAGGGAGGAGTTTGAGACCTGAAGGGCCAGCCTGTGCCCCGAGCCGCCTCCCTCCCCTGCATGGACGTCCACTCACAGGAGGCCAGAGTGGATTCCACAGCAACCACGCCTCCATTCTCACCCCAAAAGACGGACACACAGCTCTGGTGACCTCGGCCCCTTCCACCCACCTCATCTTGACTCCCACTAGACATGATTTCTTGAAGGGCTATTTGTCCCCCAGGCCTGTCCCAGCCTGACCAGGCTCATAGCAGACACAGATGCTCCTCTGGACTCTGCTGAAATCACACAGCCTTACCCCTAACAGCTCCAGGACAGTGGGGGTCACACCCAGGACCCCAGACTGCAAGAAGGAGACACTGTTTTCCCAGGGAGGGAGGTATCCCCAAACCCCATCATTCTCATATCCCTCTGGTCCAAGGCCTGGCCCCACCAGCTGGGAACGTCATGCTTCGTTCTGACCCATGTTGTTGACCTCATCTCCACGAGGAAGACCCTTATCTGTGCCCTCAATGCCCTCCTGGCTGAGGACCAGGGAGGCACGCCTGATGGCCACGGAGAGGCTCTGTTCTCAAGTAGCAGCTGATGGGGTAAAGATTTCCGAAAGGAATTCAGGTGGGGCTTTGAGTCAGAGAGCCCCTGAAGAGGCTTGGAAAATGCAAGCTCAGCAGGACCTCCCCTCCCCACAACACCACAGGCCACACCCTTCGGCGACCAGGATACCAAATGAGGATGTCCAGGATTCAAGGGAACAGGTGAAGGCGGCAGCTGGCCGACCAACACTTCCGAACAAAGCTCCTGCGGCAGCTGCGCCCTGCCCCTCCCAGCCTGGGTGGTTCAGCTCCGGGCCTGCACCTTTGCCCACGGGGTCATGACCTCTGCCCCCCTGCTGAAGGAGCAGTAAGAGGCAGGATGCTGGTCTGGGGAGGAGGTCCAGAGTGGGTATCCCATGGGATCAGGCTGTGACAGGTACCAGGGCTGACACTCATGTTCCAGCCAGCCCCCAAACCAAAGAGTTCCCCAAGGCCCTGGATATTAATACCCTGCGCATTGCTAAATGGTCACTTGGAAACAACTGCTGGCTACGGAGAAGATGCAGTCTCAGCGGTGTGCCCTGAGCCTCATCTGCTGGCTTTGCTTGGCTGCCCGTTAGAATCAGTGGGGAACTCTCAAAAGATTCAGATGCCTCTTTTTCCCTCTCCCATCAGCTAAACAGCAGGCTCTGCTGGGCAGAACCCAGGCATCAGCATTTTTACAAAGCTCCTTTGTGGATTCTGAGATGTCATAAGGGTTGAAAACCACTGCTTCAGGCAAACACACCTCCCATGATTTATTTGCAGCCCTTTCTTAATCTAGCAACTTCTAGAACCCCTCCCTGTCCAAGGGCAATGGGTGCTAGAATGGACAAGATCAGGTTGGCCTATCCTGGGCCAATGAGGATACAGATCGGTCACCAGCCCAGGAGGGGCAAGTTCTGAGGCTGTCTAGGGCAGCGGTCCCCAACCTTTTTGGCGCCAGGGACTGGTTTGCTGGAAGACGGGAAGAAGGGCATGGTTTCAAGGTGATTCAAGTGAATTGCATTTATTATGTACTCTGATTTATTATTATTATTACATCAGCTCCACCTCAGATCATCAGGCATGAGATCCTGGAGGTCGGGGACCCCTGGTCTAGGGTACCCACCTGTGGCTCAGCCCATCTGCAGGGCAGGGGGAAATCACTCTCTGAGAACCCGAGACCCAGAGAAAATCCAAGTTCAGCAGACACCAGCCAGGGTGGGCCTCGAGTTCCTGCCCAGAGAAAGTTGATACTGCAGTGTCAGCCCCCTCCATCCCTCTGCTGGGTCCCAGGAGGAAGAGGTTTCTGACTAAGCTCAGAGGTCTGCACAAATGGCAGGTTGGGTTTCAGAGGGGTTATTAATATGCCTCGAGTCACCTCAAGAGTCCACTTGATTGTGGCCATGGAATGAGTCCTAATGTATCAGCCCCAGATTGGGGAGGGGCAGCTGGGAGGAAGGTGGGGAGAGGCCAAGAGCAAGGACAAGGCCCCGGGGCCGCGGTCAGATATGGAGGGAACCAGGGCGGCCGTGATGGGCGTGCCCCACACCTGCTTCCCCTGAGAATGCAGAGTGCACAGCTCACCCCCCGCCCCATACACACCTGCTCCCTGCCTCTGCTCCTCCCCCTCTCCCTGCTCCTCAACATGTGGTTCCCATTTCTGGGGCACACACCGTTGACCAAGTTGCAATGCCCGTCTCTCCCCCTCCTCCTAAAAGCCTTCCCCAATCAGGACTTTCACAACCAACATTCACACAGCCTAAAAGACAAACCATGACCTGTGCAAGGTGGGCCTCTCTCTAGCTTGCTGAGTACTTTACTCCGTGTCCAATGGCACTGTTTTACATGTGCTATTTCCTTTTAATTAAAAAAGGAAGGGACTGTCCTGGTGGTCCAGTGGCTAAGACTCCACGCTCCCAATACATGGGGCCCCGGGTTCAACCCCTGGTCAGGGAACTAGACCCCACATACCGCAACGAAAGATCCTATGTGCCACAATTAAGACCAGGCACAGCCAAATAAACAAATAAAGGAATAAATACACTTTTTTTTTAAAAAAAAGGAAAGCAATGATCACTAGTCCTATTTTACATATGCAGAAAATTCTCCAAAGTACAAAGAAGTTTTATGTAACTTGCTCACAATCACAAAGCTGTAAGAGGCAGCTGGGTTTTGAATGTAGGTCTACCACTGCTCCCTAATTTTGAGCCGTCCCCCTCCATGGGGGAGGGCAGCACCAGCAGAAGCCCAGTGGTCCTTGAGAGGGTTCTGGGAAAGATTCATCAAGGAGTGGATAAGCTGGCCTCTCTTGTTGCCAAGGTGAGCCCCCTCCTTAGGGGCCTGAGTCAGACTCCCTTTGCCTCCCACCCCCCCAACCATGTTTGGCATGGAGCCCTGGAGAGTGGACATTCGGTACCTAACCACTAAGGCAGACAACCACAGTGGTGGTGGTTTAGTTGCTAGGTCCTGTCCGACTCTTATGACCCCATGGATTGTAGTCCACCAGGCTCCTCTGTCCATGGGATTTCTCAGGCATGAATACCGGAGAGTGGGTTGCCATTTCCTCCTCCAGGGGATCTTCCTGACCCAGGAATCAAACCCAGGTCTCCTGCATTGCAGGCAGATTCTTTACTGATTGAGCTATGAGGCAAGCCCAGAGTGAGCCCTAAGTCACTCAGCCTCTCTCAGACGTCAGACCAGCACCCTTTGGAGGGGCTGAGAAGGTTCAAACAGTGTGGTCAGTAAGGGCCCCTTCGCACCTAACCCCTCACACTTTGAAGCCAACTTCATCTCAGGGGTGGAAGAAACCCTGAACTTCAGGTCCTGAGCCTGTTTCACTAAAACTAAGCTTCCTTTTTGGGGAAGAAAGAGGAAGCAAAGGGCCGACTGTTTCCTCTTTAGAGAAGCAGAGTGGAGACTTGACCAACTCCCTGGCCAGATCGAGAAGGGCATTTCCCCTCCGATCTTCAACCAGGCCAGCTTCAAGTCCAGACTGTCAGGATCTGAGCCGAGGGGTGGGGCCCAGGGCAGCCTCTGCCTGCTAACTAGTGCTCCCCGTGCTGTCCAGCTGGGACAGCCAGAGAGGGACGACTTCAGGGTCTCTCTCCATCATGAGCAGTCTTCTATACAGGACATCTAAGAAGGGGAGGGGACAGCTGATTGTGCACAGAGGTCGCAGGGAAGAGCCCGGAAAACCTCAGCATCGCTCCTCCAGCAAGCTGCCGCCCGCCTCTGTTCAGCCTTCAACAAGGAGCTCCAGGTTACCACGGAGACATGAAAGCAAAGTGACTGAGAGAAGCTGAGACAAAACGCCTGCCTGGTGGGAGGGAAGACGGTCCTGAAACCAGCCGCCTGCCCTAGGGGCCCAGAGCAGCAGGCCGGGGGCATCACTTGACCCTTATGCCCCTGCCAAAGGCAGCCTGGGTCATCCCGAAGGTACCTCTTGCCTTGGAAGGTGGGGCCTGCCGGCTTCCGGACACCTACCTCTTTGCCTAGGCTGGTGCCAGTCTCCTCTGAGCCGAGAACCTGGGTGGCAGCACACACCTGTCTTGGGACCCCTGTCCCTGAGGGAGCTGCAGAGGATGCTCCGTCTGCCCCCTGGCCCCCCACCCATCATACAGTGGGGGTGTGACCTTCACAAAGCAGAACCTGCCACGCCCCCCTCTCCCACCAGCACTCACCGCGGACCTTCTGCACTAAGCGACAAGACCTCAGCTCAAGGGTCTCCAGTGGTTAGAACGAACCCCCTGGGGGCTACCCAATTCCTTCCTGCTCCCAACCACATTCACGTTCTCCAGTCGCCTGTGCACAGAGCAGAGAGCCAAGGCAGCGTGTGCGCTCCAAGCACACAATACCCTGGTCGCTCACCATCCTCTCCTCTCGCCCTAAACAAAGAGACTCCCAACTTCTCCCTCCAGCAGGAGCTGGCACCCTCCGAGCCCAGGGCACTGCCATCTGGACCACCTGGCCCTCTCCGACCGGCCCCTGCTGACCCCTCTCCAGCCCCGGGGTGGCCACCCCTGCAGGTGCAGCCTTGTCACTTTCTCTCCTTGACAGCCTCTCCAGGAAGTTGCTCCCAGCTTCTGGAGCTGAGCCGCGAATTCCCCCCACAGATCCTCGGAGGAGCCTGGCCCCTTCAGCCCGGTCCTCCCATTTCCAAGCCCCCTCTGCCTGGAGGGGCCCCCAGACTTCAACTCCAGGTTGGAAGCTGGCCGCCCGCGGCTTAACACAAGTCCAGCCACTTGTTCCCCCTCCCTACCCTGCTGCCCCCCACCCCCCCTTGCCGGCCACATTTCCACCCCTTCCATCCACCCACTCCATCCGGCTCCCAGAGGTGGGAGGACACCCCCACCTCCCGCGAGAGGAGGCCTGGGTTACCATAGGTGCAGTTACAGCAGAAGCGAATGATGAGAAGTATTTCCATGGCAGCCTGCGTCCCCGTGGCGGGAGCGTGCGGCCATCGCTCCGGGCTCCCCGGCTCCCCTCAGCGGCCCGGCCACTCAGCCACCTTCGCGGCTGCGGCTGCACAGCCTCCAGAACCAAGCAGCCGCTTCTGAGTGCGCCTCTAGCCAGGGGGAGGGGAGGGAGGGCGGTGCGCGTGGAGCGGGGAGGAGGAGGGGAGCGAGGCGCCTGCTGGCATCCTAAGGAGGAGCACGTTTGTAGCTGGCCAGCTGCCTGGGGACAGAGGCTGGATTCCTCCTCGCGTGCACGCGCTCACACACACACACACGCGCGCGTGTGAGTACGTGTGCACACACCTACAAGCAAGGCACAAAGCCAGACAAAGGAAGGTGACTGTTAATCCAACCCTTTCCCCATAGTACCTTCCATAGTGACTGACGTGTGGCTGTCCCTGGAGTCCTTGGGACCTTTCACCTTGAGTTCCTGCCAAACAGAGGAGAGGAATCACTCTACCAGGCCCAGCCCCACCCCCCGGGCCTCCCCATTCCCCATGGTGAACACAGCAGGAAACAGGGCTCTGAGACCCAGGGGTGCAAACAGGAGCAAAGAGACAAAGACTGACAGACATGGGTGGGCTCTGTTCTGCCTCTCTGACTCCAGAGCCCCTGGCCACACCCGTCAACTCCTGGAGCCTCCTAGGGTCCAGTGGCTGATGCAGGCAAGAAGGAGGGGCTCTGGGGACCAGAGAGGACTGTGATCACAGTCAGTGCTCCTCAGGCCTGTCCCCTAAAGCCCCTCCTCAGCGACTAGGAGGGCCTTCAGAGGATGAGCAAGAATGGGACCACCCTTTCCCCACCCCCAGCAGCAGCCACTGCTGCACAGCAGCTCAGGGCACACAGGGTTTTAGTGGACAAGCACCAGCATACCAGCTGGTCTTTGGGCATGAGCAGCCCTGGAGAGGAGGAGACAGGGGTCCCACACGCCTTTATGGGGGCAGCAGGGACGTGGTGCACCTGGGGCCGAGAGGTGCAGGGCAGTCCGACCTCTACTTCACCCATACCGAGAGGGACTCACCCAGCCACCAGCCCCAGCTGCACTCCCCACCTACTGTGCCTGGGCTGGACATCCAAGCCCACAAACTGCCAGGAAGGAAACAGCAACACGCCCCCCTGGATGCCACACAAAGGGACAGGGGTGCTGGCAACAAGCCCCAGGGATGGCTTATCTGATCCTAACCTCTTTCATCTGCCTTCAGGACAGAGGTTCCAGCTCCGGCCCTTTGCCAGTAGACCAGTGTGGCCTGTAACTGGAGTCGTAATGCAATCCCCACCTTGGAAGACTGAGTACATGGAGTGGGGGCTCCCAGGGGACTGTCAGCAGGAAGGCGGGGGTGAGGTGAGGCCAAGGTCAGGTACCAGGTGATGCTGTCTGCTCTCCCTGGCAGGAAATGCCCAGGCCACGGGCACTCTACACTTGCTACTCCTGCCTCAAGCTGTTTCTAGACAGAGAAAACCCCCAGGGATGAGCCTGGGGCATGGGGGTGGGGAAAAGTGAGGTTCCTCAGCTTCTCAAGGCTGTGTCTCTGGCTGGTGTCTAGATTCCCAGCTTTAGGGAATTTTTCTCCATGCGCGCTTCCAGCGCAGCCTAGAAGTACAAAATCACTCCGCGGCAGAGAAGGGCCTAATTGCAGTAATGAAGCGGCAGCACTAGTAGGGAGCGACTGCGACCGCGCATGAGTCAGGGTGAGAAGCCACTGGCAGCCGGCCATGGGCCTCGCTCTGCCCTTGTAGGGCTGGCTTGGAGGGGAGCTTGGCGATGAGCACAGGGGTTTCTGCTGCTGCTGAAACAGGGGGAACAGAGAACAGGCAGCCAGCCCAGGCTAAGAGGAGACCCTCTCCCACTCTCTGGACAGTACATGACCCGGGCACCCAGGCAGCCTTGGCAGGGCCACTCGAACACAGATAGGGACCACCCTTTCTCCAGCCTCACTGTTCCACGTACTGGGACCTTCCTACCCCTCGCTCCATGCCATCCTTCCAGGCAGAAGGTGACTCACCTGACCCCTGGGTTTGGAAACAAAACAGAGCTCAGCTCTCCTCTGTCTGCCCCCATGAAATGTGTTTGAACGTGGAAGGGAAGTGTTAGCAAACCCAGTGTGGCTACAGATCCACATCCATGTTATTTCAATCCAGCTTTGATGGGTAATCAAGCTCACACTTTCATCTCCATCTGCCCAACACATGTGTTCCCTCTCGGCTGATTCCAAACTTGGGTATAACCCTGTAGCTTCCCGAAAATTATCCTGCATCTCACCAACTTTTCTAGCACTGGAGCTGAGAAAGCAAAGGATCAAGAAAGACCTATAAAGAAGGACTTCCAAAACTGCAGAAAGAGCTCCCTCTCCTTGGAACCAGACATTCTCTTACCCTGAGCTTGGAGCTGGGAACTTTGATTGTAAAGCCAGTGCCTTAAGGCATATCCCTGAGATCTTTTTGGCTCAAGGGGTGAGCTGGGCTGTGCTCCTGAAGAATTCTAGGACACTTCCTGGACACAAGTGTTGACGGCAGATGATGCCACATCTTTGCCTTGTAGAGGAGGATGGAGTTGGGATTGGATGCTCCCCAGGAAGGACAGGCATATTCCTAGCCAGAGGGTCTAGAGCTTCTTCTCCAGATAAAGGGCCCTTATCCTCTCTCTGTGAGATTTCAAGGATCTTAAAGGATCACCTAGTCCAGACTCCTTCAAGCCACTCTGATTATAAAAATCACCTGGGCAAGCTTGTTTAAAAACAAAATAGACTCCTGGGCCCCGCCCCAAACCTTCTGAATTGAAGCTCCAGGGAAGGTGCCTGAAGATCTGCATTTCAAACAGTGGGCAGGTGGTTCTTGTCAAGCAGACTTGGGGTAAGCTGGACCAATCCAGACAGCTCATTCTACAGCAGAGGAAGTAAGCCCAAAAGAAGGGAACTGATTTGCTTAAGGTTACCCCAGTGTGGGAGAATGCTGCCTTTTTTCTTTTTGCTTCCCCTGTTCTAACACAGAATAACCTAAATCAAAATAACAGAAAAATAACAGAATCATATAGAAATTGATATTCTTATATTAAGAAGGAAAATGTCAAGGGCAAAAAAGCAAATGTCAGGCTGTTACCCATCAGGAGAACTATTTTTCTCACGGGCAAGCAGAAGAGGAGAGGCTCTAAGTCTGGAAGGCTCTGACCAGCCCCTCAAAACCCTGAGTAGGGGTGGCAGTGCAGGGAGCTGCCCACCTCGGAGATCTTCTGGAACTGGTTGTTGGACTGGCTGCACTTCTCAGCTGTCTCCAGAGCGACTTTATAGTTATCCACAAATGCTTTGTACACACCAAGCTGGCTGGCCTGCAGGGCGGAGAGAGAGGAGGGCAGGAGTGGGATGGGGAGAAAGGATTAATGAATGGATGAAAGCATAACCAGAGCACCTGGAGCTCCCTTAGCGCTCAGAACCTCTAACTCAGTCCAAATGGCTAGCTGCGAGCAGAGAGAAAAGGCAGGAATGAACATACTACGGCATCCCTTTGAACTCCACAGTTTCCATGGAAACTGGCTCAGCCAATAAGGTTAACAAGGGGGTTTGTGGGGTTGGGGGGAGCAGGGCAGGGCCTTTGTTGGCTTGCTAAAACTCAGCTCATAGCAGCATTTGGCTTTATTTAGCATCATCAAAGTCTTGCACAGTTTGAAGCCCCTTAATGCCTCACACGTCTTTCACATCCTGGAATTAGCTGAAGCACTGGGAAGGGGGGTGGGCACGTGTGGCCCGCTCAAGGCTCCACTCCCCATGCTGAGACTGGGAAACTGCATTTAAAGGCACAGTCCCCACTTCCCTTGGCCTCCAGGTCCCTGTCCCCACCTCCTCAGCCTTCAAGGAACCAGAGGTCCTTCTCCTCTACACATCTGCATGTCAGTCTGCACCTAACACAAAGCTTTCCCCGGCTTAGGACCACACAGAGCCTCGCCTTCTCGGGGAGGCAGAACAGATGCCATCAGCCCTTACTGCAAAAGGGGAAACCGAGTTTCATTAATTCAATTCTGCAGGTGTATTTATGGAAAGCCTTCTCTGTGCTGTGCATGTGTGTTTCCTCTTACAGGAGCAAAGGGCGGAAATTCAAATTGAACCACAACGAGATACTATTTCATACCCATCAATCTGGTCAAAATGTTAAAGTCTAATGATATTAAGAGTCAGAAAGAATGTAGGAAAACAGGAACTTTTAAAGACTGCCTGTGGGTGGGTGTAAATTGGTATAATTATTGGGAAAATAATTTGTCAATAACCAATAAGGTTGAAAATATGTTCAGTTCAGCCTATTGAGCATATCCTCTCTACATACAGACCCCAGGGCTACGCTGTCCAATACGGGAGCCACTTGCTACACGTTAGTCAGTCGTGTCTGACTTTGCAACCCCATGGACTTGTAGCCCGCCAGGCTCCTCTGTCCATGGAATTTCCCAGGCGAGAATACTGGAGTGGGTAGCCATTCCCTTCTCCAGAGGATCTTCCCGACGCAGGGATTGAACCCGGGTCTCCTGCATTGCAGGAAGATTCTTTACCATCAGAGCCACCAGGGAAGCCCTACACATGAGCACCTAAAATGTGGCTAGTCCAAACGGAGGTGGGCTGTGAGTGTAAAACACACACTGGGTTTCACAGGCTTCGTATGCAAAAGAGAACGTAAATTATCTAATTCCTTAATCTTGACTGCATGTTGAAATGGTAATATTTTGACTCTATTAAGCTAAATAGAATATATTCTTCACATTAATTTCACCTGTTTATTTCTACTGAGTGTGGCTGCTGCTAGAAAAATTATATATGTGGCTCACACTATTATTTTTACTAGAAAGCACTGCTCTAGAGAAACTTGCATGTGTGTGTGTCCAAGGAAATGTAAACATGGGTATTTTACCCACTTCATTTTTTCTTTTGTGAAAAGACTGCAAACCAATGCTCACAAAGAAAGGAACCCATACACACTGTGCAGTTAAAATGAATGAACTAGATCTCTGTGTAGCAACGATGAGAAGTTTCAAAATGAATGCTGATCGAATGGCAAAATATGATACATATATACATATTTTTTTCTACACTTTAAAAGTAAATGCAATGCTTTAAGAAGATACAGATATGTAGCAAAACCCACAAACTGCAGCCTAAAAGACTACACACCAAATTCATGCCAGTAGCTGCTTCTAGATTGAGAGGAAGGGCAAGAGGAAAGGGTGGCAGAGAGACTAACTTCATCCTCATTTGTAATTCTTTAGCTTCTTGATTAAAAAGTCTTTCCCTGTATCTTCAGAGAGTTGCTATAGCTCAAACCGTAAAGAATCTGCCTGCAATGCAGGAGACCCGTGTTCGATCCCTGGGTCAGGAAGATCCCCTAGAGGAGGGAATGGCAACCCACTCCAGTATTCTTGCCTGGAGAATTCCATGGACAGAGGAGCCTGGTGAGCTACAGTCCATGGTCGCAAAGAGTGGGACACGACCGAGTGACTAACACCACTACTACAAGCTCTGAATTCTTCAGAGCTTAGTGTCTGTTAATTCTGGGAGGTGAGTGTATTGTTGTTTGCTACATTATTCTCTAGATTTTCTGGTTAAGTTGTTTTTCAATGAAGTAGCAAGGAAATTCAGCTGCTGGGGCCTTCTACCCACCAAGGTGCGGGGAGAAGGGTGGGTAGGGGAGGAAGTCTGCTGCCCCTGAGGCCTGCCCAGACAGACTCTGCTTTCTGCACAATACCTGCACTCCTCAAGGACCCAAAGAGGTGGGCTAGGGAACCTGGAGCCCTCCAGGGCAGAGACAGCTCAAGGAAGCTGGCAGGTGGGGCCCAGGAAAGCCAGAGGAAAAAGTGAGACCCAAGATGCTTAAGAAGCCAGGGCCAGAGCCATGCAGGTCTCAGCCCCAGATGGGCCAGACTTCAGAAATGGGCAGGGGTGGGAAGGGATGGAGTCCGTTTCCTCTTTCAGGGAGTGTCCTGGCCCCTGGTATCTTAGGCTACAGGGGTTGTGCTAGACAGTTGCTTCCTAAACCAGGATTACTGATATCCTTCCAGGTACACATCTTCCTTGTCCACCTTTCCATGAGAGGGATAAAGGCTGGGTGCTCAGGGTGGAATGCTACCTTCCTAACCCACTGCCAAGGGTGTAGCCGGAAACAGGCTGCAAGCAGGAGCCCCCTGGGCAGAAGGCCTGTGCGCAGGGGTCACCGGCCATCCAGGCACCGCCATCTGCATGGAGCACCCGAGTCTGCGGGGCCCGACGCCTGGCCTGCCTGGGCCATTCCCTGGGAAGTGGAGGTTGCTTTGGAAACAGCAGCTTGGCACGGGGGTGATCTCATAAAACAAATAACAGAGATGCTAATTCCCCTCTCTCAGTAATGGATAATCAAATACCCAGAGGCCAGCTGGAAAGAAACTGCCTCCAGATGCCTGGGCTGCCCCGGCCTTCTCCCAAGCCCGTAGGCTCAGGGGCTTCAGGAGTCAGTTCATGAGGCAGGGGAAGAGAAGTGGGGGGTGGGGGCTGGGGTAGCAAATACATGGCCAAGCCAGTGGAGCTCAAACCAGAAGGGGGAACCCTGGTGACAGCAGGGTCCAAATGACAAAGACAAATTGGGCAGGCATTCCGCTATGCTCCCAGCTACTCACTCCTCCCACACCCCCACCCTCCTCTCTTCTGCCCTCCTGAGGGCTAGGAGAGACTCCCCCTCAAGCCAGTCAGCACAGGCTCCTGGACCAGGTGGGCGGTGATGACTGGGTGTTCATCATCCCTGAACGGGGGCTAGTACTCTGGGGCTGCCAGAACCGGAAGTGTGGGGTTCCCTGGCAAGAATGCCTTTTGCAGGGGCCCCTTCCTAACAATAGTAATAACAGCAGTAATAATAGTAATAATGGTAATGATAATGACTAAGTATTAAGTATTTCCTAACTTACTATACTCCAGGTCCTGTTCCAAGAACTTTTTAGGTATTAACTCACTCAGTCCTCACAATCCAACAAGGTAAACACTATTATTATCCTCATTTTTACAGACGAGGAAGCTGAGTCAGGAGAAACTGGGTACATTGGCCAATGTCACATGTTTACATCTAACCTGTGGCAGAGCCTGGATTCCAACTCAGCTGTGACCTGGATCTAGAAACTGTGTTTATCTCTGTGTGTCCCTCAGGACATGGACCTCAGGTCCTGTGATGTCTCCTCAATGCCCTTCCAACTTCTACCTGGCCCCAGGGGCCAAGAACAAGGTGTACTCCATTCGCCCATTCATTCATTGGCTCATTTGTTCACTCATTCACTCACTCACTCACTCACTCATTCACATATTGAGTTCTAGACTGGTTCTGAGAGTCCAAACTGAAGAAAAC
Organism: Bos taurus; assembly: GCF_002263795.3. NCBI lineage: Eukaryota > Metazoa > Chordata > Mammalia > Artiodactyla > Bovidae > Bos > Bos taurus. The sequence continues at coordinate 21,798,079 of NC_037346.1, read as the reverse complement.
ACAGTCTGTCCTCCTGGAGCATATTCTGGGGAGTCAGGCAGTTTCGTGTTCATGGAGGGTGTAAGCACAGCAGCTGCATTCAAGGGGCTGCAGAAGCGTTCTCCACAGAGGTCACTTTTAAATTGGAAACTGACCAGAGATGCCAGACAAGACAGAGAAGGACATTTGAGGCTAGAGCCGCAAGTACAGAGAGGTCAAGTGTATCTGCGGTGTGAACTGAGAGACCAGGGTGGGGAAGGCAATAGCCAGAGGCCAGGGTGGATCGAGGCCAGCAGCAAAGGGTCTCATAAACCAGACAGCGGAGACTGGTCTTTATTCAATGGCTAAGGGGAGACCCCTGAAGAGATGTGAGCAGGGAGGAAGTGAGGTCCAGGCAGGAGTTTAGAAAACATTCTCCTGTTGCTAGGTAGAGGCAGGCCTGGGGTAGAATGCATTCCTGAGCCCACAGCAGTGGTCCAGATGAGGGCACTAGCAGGTGGAGAGAAGCAGGTGGCTGTGAGCTTTAAAGAAGTGGACTCTAAGGGATGCAGGGAGGGGAGGTGCCAAGGATGAGTCCTAAGGAGTCACGGATATCCATCCATGGGATGTGGCCACACCCACTGAGACAGAGGCAGGGAAGACAGCAAAGAACCTCAGAGCCAATGAGTTCAGTTTTGAGCATGCTGAGCTTGTGGCCCCGGAGCATCCAAGCAAGAGTCTTCTCTGGGTAAGAAAAGCAGAGGCCTATCCATTCAACGGGTCCGACCCCTGCAGAGAAGTCCTACCCCTGCTCCCTGCCCCCCACCACTTACACCCAGAGGACAGGACCACAACTCCTATGCTCCATCCTGCCTCTTGGGCTGGCGAAGTTATGGGGGGCAGAGCCAGATTGGGGGGGGTCCATGGGTCTGACTGGGGGTCCTCGGGGGACATTGCCAGAGACAGACACTGAGCTGGAGCAGACAGTGTCACGGAAGCCCCAGGAGCTAAGACCTCAGGCAGCCTTTCCCAACACCAAAGCCACACGATACTTCTGCCTCCTCCTTCCTTCTCCCTGCCCGGCCATGGTAGGGGGCTGGGCTCTTAGTGCTTTCCATCCAGGGCCCTCAGCAGAGGATCGTTAGCTGACACTGTCTTCCTCCACCCCAACTCTTCACTTCATAGGTACCACGGAAGTGAGGAGAACGTCTGAGGTCTCAAGTGAGGGATGCCTGCCCCTCCACCCAGCACATGCCCCTCCATCAGCTGAGGCCCGCAGGGGAGCCTTCGGTCCAGCCCTGAAGCCCCCTGCCAGGGGCACCCACGTACATGGCCTGTCTCCGGCAGCCCTAGAAGAACTCTAGGGCTTCCCTGGGGAGGCCGAGAGCCCAGGCACGAGGCAGGTTCCCCACAAGGCAAAAGCCCAGGCTTTTCTCCAGGACTCAGAATGACCCAGTGTCAGTAATGCCCATCAGGAGCCGTGTTAGCCATTACCAACAACCCAGGCCTTCAAGAAAGCCAAGGAGGTCTGGGGCCAATCAGTTCTCTCTCAACATCAGTGGCTCCACTGAGACCCCAGGTAAGCACGTTCCATCAACAGGAGACTCACCAGCTTTTGGAAGAGGTGGCCCATAGTGACCTGGCTGTCCCACTGTTGCACCTTGGGGCAGAGGTTGTCATAGAACTCCTTGTGGATCTCGTAAATGTCCTGGATCTTGTAGAAGATGGTCTCGATCTGCTGGATGGTGAGTACGGGCTGGGAGGTGGTGGCAGTGGCCTTCAGAGGTTTCATGGGCTAGAAGAGAAAAGGAAGAAAGAGCAGAAGTGAGAGGGAAGTAAACTGGAGGGTCAGCAGGCTCAGGGCCCAGGTTAGGCCTTCCTGGTGCCCAAGTTCCCCCCAGACAAGGCCACTGAGGGCTGGACACCCAAAGTTCGGTTTGGATCTAGCAGCAGATGTCACAGGCCCCAGCAAGCCACGAGCAACTGCAAGAAGAGGGCACCTGATAGCCAGAGCCTGGCCCGGCAGCTCTGCCAGGCCCAAGGGGTAGTGCCTGGACACACTTCTCCCAACCCTTGTCCCTCGAGGGGGCCCAGGTTCCCAGCCTGTCGTGGGTTTGCCTGAGGGTCTAACAGGATCCAAAGCTTTCTTCCACAATGGCCTCAGGCTCGGAGTCATAAACCCCCTTGCTGTGCTTCAGTGGGAAGGAGGGTTGAGTGAGAACTCAATCCCTTAGCTGTTTCCTTTCAAGAAACAGAACATGATTCTAGGACTTGGGGGACAGAGTTTCTAAGGGACCAAACCGATCTCAGCTGCACTGACATCTTAAGTTCCCATCACTCGGTATACAGAGGGCGAGCAGGTGGCACCCACACCACTGTCCCACCTGGACCTGTGGCAGACATGACTAAGCGATCACAACATCCTTCTCACTGAGCCTGGTTGTAGCCTCAGACCAGTTCTCAACGCCAAGGCCGACATGCAAGACAATCTGTCATCTCTGCTTGTCTACACCAAGATGCTCCCAGGCCTGCTGGTGGAGAGGGTGAGGTGACAGACAGAAACTCAAGACCATTCCCAACACTTGCTGAGAGCTGAAATCACCATTTTAAAGCCCAGCATTAAGGGAAAAGGAGGCTTGGATATGTTTTCTTCAATGTGATTTCGGTATTTTAGAGTTCCCCGACAAGGACTGAACCTATGCCCCTTGGACTAGAAGCATGGAGTCTTAACCTCTGGACTACCAGAGAAGTCCCTGTATTTTCTAAATTACCTCCAATGAGTAAATATTTATTTTCTAATCAGGGAAAAATAGGTATTAAAATGCATAGTTGAAACAAACAAAAAGTGATATTGAAGGGTAAGGAGCTCCTCCATGGTTGATCTTCTTTCAGCCCTAAAGTCCCCAGAGATGCCCAGACTGTCCACCTTGGGGGACAGGGTCTGGAAACCTTTCCCACAGAGAAGGCACAAGCGGGGAGGGTGTGGGGGGCGGAAGTTTACCTGGGAGAGAGAAGCCTGAGTCAGACATGGTGGGTGTTCTTCCTCTCGCGTGTAGATAAAGGGCTGGGTGGAGAGAGGCTTTTGACTTAATCTGGGTCATTCTGGAGACCCAGGAGCAGAAAGGAGAAGTTGCAGGAGCAGTTATGGGCTCACAAAGCCGCCCTCCATGATCTCACAGGATTAGGTAGTGAGCTTTTTGATAAGAGAAGCATTCAAGCAGAGGATGGGCAACTCAAGGCTGGATTCAGGGAACACCTCCTCTGGAGGGAGGCCCAAGTTATTGCTGGCTCACCCCGAGAGAAGACACCTGCCCCCCAAACCCCAGCTCGAGCCAGCCGCAGCAGCCAGATGCCCAAGCCAGGCTTCCTTGTATCTTTCCATCTATCTGTCCACATGAGGAAGTCCCATCTACTTAAAAACCCAGACAATGCTCTGACTTCTGGTTCCCCATCCTCCCAGCTCTAAAAAGTCCAGACAGAAGGATGAAGGCAAGAAAAAGCAGAAGTCCTCCTTCTGACCCTCCTAGCGCTGGAACCAACAAGGCCTTCGCATCCAGCCCTTTGCTGGGAACGCTGGATGGGGTCTGACCTGGTGCAGGCCAGGCAGTGTGGGCCAGAGTCCCAACTTTGCCACTTGATAGCTCTGGGCAAGTCACTAAGCATCTCTGGGCCTCAGCAGCCTTATTTGTGGAACTGGGATAATATTATCAAATCCATAAGCCATAATTTATATAAAATATTGAGCATATGCCTGGCACATAGGAGGCAATCAATAAATGCTAGCTGCTACTATGATTAGTATTCACTCCACAAATAATGGACCGAGTGCCTACGTGGGGCCAGACCGGGGTTGTGTGGAAGGTTATTCAGTGTTTCACTAGTCACTGCCCCCATGAAGCCTCCCATGGAGAAGCAGAGACAGACGAAACACAAGGACACAATCAAACACAAGATCGTACATAAATGCAGTGAAGGAAATAAGAAGGGGACGTCGTGCGGGAGGACAAGGAGGGGATGCTGACTTGAAATGGAAGCATAGGAGCAAAGGGGACAATATTCTAGGCAGATTTCCCCAATGCCTGAGACTGAGGCAGGAATAGCTTGGGAAGAGAGAGGAGCTGGAAGCAGGCTGGTGACCCTGCGTGCAGCGAGCAAGGGGGTTGGCAAGCAGAGCCCTAAAGCAGGGCTGGAGGGGTGAGCAAGGCATGGATCACACAGGGGAAGGAATGCGGCTAAAAAGCCCGTGAAATGACCTGGCTTTCCCTGGAGGGATTGACAGGGTCCAATTTTCCCTTTGGAGATTATTTGTATGACTCACAGTCCTTGTTCTGCAGAACATTATAATCTGTTCGGGTAAGGTGGACCAGCACAAATGAAACGTTCTTGTGCACAAAGCAAGATACGGTTATTACTCAACTTGGACTGCAAATACCAACCAACCGGTGCCAAGGTTGTCCTGGCCCAGCTTGGAGAGGGCTTCACAGAGGTGATGGGAACAGGGCCTCGGAGGGAAGCTCTGAGCAGGTGGAGAAGCGGGGCCTGGGGAAGCCTGCAGGCAGGAAGGAGATAGAGGGAATCTGGGCCAAGAGAAAGGAAGAGCATTGTCCCCACCACAGACAGGCGCCCCATCCAGCTCGTGGCCCCAGTGCTCTGTGAAGGATACTGAGCTGGCTCTCAGGACTGATCAGAGTTTATCCTTAAGACTTTTTTGATGTGGACCATTTTTAAAGTTTTTATTGAATTTATTAAAACATTGCTTGTGTTCTATGTTTTTGGTTTTGTGGCCCCCATGCATATGGGAATCTTAGCTCCCAGACGAGGGACAGAACCCCCACCACCTGCATTGGAAGGTGAAGTCTTAACCACTGGACCACCAGGAAAGTCCCAGACTTTATCCTTTTTTACTTCTATCTACCCATGCCGATGACACCACCCTTATGGCAGAAAGCGAAGAGGAACTAAAGAGCCTTTTGATGAAGGTGAAAGAGGAGAGTGAAAAAAACTCAACATTCAAAATACTAAGATCATGGTATCCGGTCCCATCACTTCATGGCAAATAGATGGGGAAACAATGGAAACAGTGACAGACTTTATTTCTGGGGGCTCCAAAATCACTGGAGATGGTGACTGAAGCCATGAAATTAAAAGACACTTGCTCCTTGGAAGAAAAGCTATGAGAAACCTAGACAGCATATTAAAAAGCTGAGACATTATTTTGCTGACAAAAGTCCATATAGTCAAAGCTATGGTTTTTCCAGCAGTCATGTACAGATGTTGAGAGCTGAATCATAAAGAAGGCTGAAAGCCGAAGAATTGATGCTTTTGAACTGTGGTGTTGGAGAAGACTCTTGAGAGTCCCTTGGACTGCAAGGCGATCAAACCAGTCAATCCTAAAGGAAATCAACCTTGAATATTCATTGGAAGGACTGATACTGAAGCTCCAATACTTTGGTCATCTGCTGTGAAGAGCTGACTCATTAGAAAAAGACTCTGATGCTGGGAAAGATTGAGGGCAGGAGGAGAAGGGGATGACAGAGGATGAGATAGTTGGATGGTATCACTGACTCAGTGGACATGGGTTTGAACAAACTCTGGGAGATGGCGAAGGACAGGGAAGCCTGGTGTGCTGCAGTGCCCATGGAGTCGCAAAGAGTCAGACACGACTGAGCGACTCAACAACGACCACCACAACCCAGGTCCAGGTGAGGGGCCAAGTCACCACAGAGTCCCTGTTCCTGCTGGGGTGTAATCCCACCCAGGGTGGGAATAAAGGAAATAGGAAAGAACAGCCTGGAAAGGCAGGGGTGGTCAGGATTTCTCAGAAACTGCAGGGGAAGCACTCAGGGCTATGAACAGACAAGACACAACCACTCTGCTTCCTCCTAAACTCCCACTCCGTCTGCAAAAGGGGAAGAGCCGGCGCTCAGCAGGGCGGGTCACATGGACAAGGCCAGCTCTTGGGGCGTCAGGCCGGCTTCTCAGGACAAGGTTGGGGGCCTTTGGGGGAGGGGAAGTGCTGTATGCGTGCCCCTGGCTGGCCTGAGACCCTTGGAGGCAGTTATTTTTATCTGGTGAAGCTCTGAAAATAGGTCTCAGGCGGGGAGGGCTGGCTGAAAGGCACAGGCGGCCCCACACTGAGCTGGGCTCCGGTCCTGCTCTCCTGACAGAGCAGCTCCAGTCCTGCTCTCCTGACAGAGCACACTCAGTTAGCCCTGCTTCTAGAATCCTGCAACAGAGGATGCAGTGCTGGCTCCCCATCTGATCAGTTAACTCTGGCTCTGGGTGTCCTGGAGAAGGAAATGGCAATCCACTCCAGTATTCTTGCCTAGAAAATTCCACAGACAGAAGAGTGTGGCGGGCTACAGTCCATGGGGTCGCTAAGAGTCAGACACGACTCAGCACGCATGCTCCGAAACAAACTGGGTGTCCCAAGAAGGGCTCCTCAGGGAGGCGGGCCAGGCGGGCTTGAACTTGTTCGTGACTTCACACTGTCATTTGTTCGCTCTGTCCCCCAGCAATTTGCTTTCTGCCTTTCGAAACAGGGGAGAGAAATCGACCCACTTCCTCCACCTCTGATTCCAAAAGGCTTGGAGGCTGCCACATGCAACTCTGCTAACTGTCACCAGAGGCTGGGGGTAGGGGGGGCATCCTGAACCTATTTTACAGATAAGAGACAAAGCAAACTCCAGAGGGGAGTCTGAGAGAGGGGCCCAGCGGTGGGAGGTGCTGAAGGCCCAGGAAGCCCAGCCGCAGCACCCAGCTCACTAACCAGCCTGGAGACACGCAGCATGAAGTGCAGTTGGTCTCCTGCCTCCCTTCTTCCACCTCAGCCCAGGCTCCCAGACCCTCTTCCTTGTAACCTGAGCCCACCAGGAACTGGAAGGTGCTTGGAGGTTACCAAACCATGCCCAGCCAGCAAACCAGGCAGCGTGAACAGAGGCTCCTGCTGTGTGTCCCCAGTCCTGGGTGTACACACCCAGCCGTTTGCATAGCAGGAAGTGTTAAACCAATAACAAACACACAGTCTAGTGGAGCTGTGGGAATGGGGGCAGGGTGGAGAGAAGGCGCGCTGGGCGTAGGAGGAGGAGGGAGCTCGGGAAGGCAGGTTTTCTTCTCCAAACCCCTTTGTCAGATCACCTCTCAAGAGCCAAGGGCTTAGCTCCTGGAAGGGCCCCAGCTCTAGGAGAAGAGGGCTTGAGTCCTTAAAACCGAGGCTTATCAGCTGAGACTTGTACTGTGGGGGGGCCCACCAGTCACAGCCCAGGCCGCCTAGCTCGTCTCTCCCTCACCCTTGCCTCTGCTCAAGAAAGAGCCAACCCAGGATGAACAAGCTGGGGGGAAGTGGAGGGACCTACCCTGGGTCACACCCTGGGAGTGGGAGCCCCAGCCTCACGGTTTTTGTCTTGAGAGCATGAGCTGTTAGAAAGGCGAGCCGGGAGGGAGTGTCTTGGACCCTAAATCTGTTGTTATCTTTACCCAAACTGAACTCAAATCAGGCCCAACGACAGATGAGAACCGAGCTGGGCCCCTCTCTAAGAGGGGCCCGCTTCCAACGGGAACATGCACCTCCCCTTCCTTCAGGGAACGGGTGTGTGGACAGAAACAAACAGGTTCTAACCTGCGCTCCCAGAATGGGAGAAAATAATAGAATATGCTCTCACTTGGCCTCAAAGAGCTTCCCCTACAGACTCACTCACCCCTCACAAAGACCCCAAGAAGAAAGGATGAATATGAGTATACCCAGTTTGCAGATGGACAGAATGAGGCACAAAGGTCCATTAATATGCTGAAGATCTAGAGCCAGCAGGCGATCAGGTGGGGATTCAAAGCCGTTCCTCTGAGCCTCTTTCAAATATGCATCCTTTTATTCATAGTAATGACAGCCATGCCCCTTTGTTTAGCACAGCAATTCATAGTTTATAAGGTGTTATTTCTGGGACTTCCCTGGAGGTCCAGTGGTTGAGATGCCAAACTTTCACTGGGGGACTGGGTTCGATTGCTGGTCAGGGAATGAAGGTCCTGCATGCTGCACAGTGAGGCAAAAAAAAAAAAGGCTATAAGGTGGATTTTGGTTGCTTGTCCTCCCCTTCCTTTGACTGATATTTGAGTGTCTAAGAACCTAGCATTGTACTAGGTCCTCAAAATGATCTTCTCAACCACATAAAGGACAGAGAGAAGGTAATGGCATTGCTCTCATCTTCAGATGAGAAAACTGAGGCTCAAGGAGATTATCCATGGCTTTAAAAAAAAAAAATTTTTTTTATTTAATATTTTTAATTGGGTGAGGGGCAGTGTCTCATAGCATGTCAGATTATAATTCCCCAATCAGGGATTGAACCCATGTCCCTTGCATTGGAAGTTCAGAGTCTTAGCCACTGAACAGCCAGGAAGTCCCATCAGTGGTTTTGAAAACCAACAACACACGTCAGAAGGCACATGGCCCAGTACATACATACACATATCCACATAAACCAAAAGCTGCCTGAAACAGTACTTATTCTTACTACGTGGGATGCATGCTGACGTTTTCTTTCTCGTTCGTTTTAAAATGTTGGTTCACTCCACTTCGCTGATTGAACAATCCACTAGCAATCAAGACGCATAGTTGAAAGGCTGGGCAGTAAGTCCACTATTCATGGCAGCGTCAAGTCTTGCCCCAGCTCCGGCCCCAGACCAGAGTCCTGATCGACCTGCCAAACTGTTCCTCCCTTGAAGAAATAACTGTGAAGACCAACAGATTCCCAGTAAGACTGACCACCAACTCATTCCCCTGTGTTACAAAGCGGCGACACACCTCAACAGTTACTCCTGGGGAAACAACTGGTAAGCCCCCTGGGATTCCTGGCGACAGCAGCTCACATCACAGCAAGTACATAAATGCAGATCTTACAGTACTTTCCACTGATCTACATCTTCATTTCTTATTCCTCCTTGTTCTGGTATCATCTGATGTCTCAGTCTGCAAAACACCCCGGGCAGAGAACTTTCCACGCACAATTACTCTGCATAATATCCAGATGCATCTAATACGCACTTTCTTCAGAGGCAAAAACATCTTACATCTGTGGTTACTTCTACCTTTTGAAAACATTGTATTCTTCCCCTCCCGGTCGGATTCTCACAACAACGCCTCCAGCTTGGAGAAGAAACTAAGGCACATTTCACAGAGGGCGGCGGTCTGTCTAATGCCTCAGAGCTATGGTGCTTCTGAAAACGACACAGACAGCCTTCCACCTCATTTCCTGCCAGAAGGCCTCAGGATGGTGCTAATAGTTCACCATTCCAGGCAGGAGGAAGGACTGGGACCAGGGATGACAAAGAGGCCTCAACATGATTGATTGGTAGAGACTGCCCACAGCATCAGCTGGAGGCAGAGGCTAAGATCCCACCTGGACAGAGCACTGTGATCCATTAGTAATGTCTGCACTGTAGTTAGGGGTGATGGCGTGTTTGCCACCCCTAACCAGGTGGTGCTTCTTCTTCCACCTTTCCCAGGGTAAGTAATGGAGAATTGGGATCGAGAGGCACGGGCCTCTTCTGGCAATGACCTTGGCTGCCAAGCTGTAGGCAGAGCAGTTCCACAGACCCCGGCCCTGGGAAGGACTGGTCCACCTCTCTCTCTCTCCAACTCCAAACACAGTCTCAGAGCACAAAGACCCTAAAATACATACTTACCAGCAACAGAGCTTCCAGCTGGTTAATATAGATCTCTTCACTGGCCAGGAACCCCGAGAGAACCAGCTTCCTCATCTCCAGGCCCTTCCCTGCTTCCACCTGTAAAAGCAGATCAGAATCTGAGCAGCCTGTTTTCTTGCCTTTCCCCCCCTCTTCTTTAACATTTTTGTAAGGGGGCAAAAGCCAAATACTTATTATAGAAAATTTGGAAAACACAGAAATATAAAAGGAGAAAAAAAATCATCCATACTCCTACTGCTCCCTTCTCGCTTAATTTCTTTTCCATCCTTTTTTCCCCCATGCTTCCTTATCTGATACCCATCTACCCTTATATCTTCCTGCCTCCAGGAGCTCAAACCCACAGCCAACAGAGGAGCCTGGCAGGCTACAGTCCATAGGATCACACAGTGTTGGACATGACTGAAGTAACTTAGCACAGCACCCTTATAATGGCTTCCCTGATAGCTCAGATGGTAAAGAATCTGTCTGCAGTGCGGGAAACCTGAATTCAACCCCTGGGCTGGGAAGACCCCCTGGAGAAGGGAATGGCCACCCACTCCAGTATTCTTGCCTGAAGAATTCCTCAGACGGAGGAGCTTGGTGGGCTACAATCCATAGGGTTACAAAGAGTCAGACACGACTGAGCGACTTAAATCCTTTCACCCTTATTAATAGTGAGCAAGGTAAAAAAAAGAACCTGAGCCCATGTGTGGGAGCAATTTAATGGAGGAGGGGAAACAGTCAGTCAAGGGAAATCAGAGTCATGACTGAGATGGGCATGGTCACCTGGAGAGCATAGCAGGGGCCAGAGAAGGTGCTCGATGAAGACATGTATGAAGAGAGAGGAGGAGTAGGGTCAGAGATGACGGGATGGAAGTGGCCATGGGACTCCTGGCCAAGCGGCCTTCCAGCTACACCTCTGACTTTATCTTCCTGCCCCCAGGAGCTCAATCCCGCAATGGAAGGTGCTGGCTGTGGGCCCTCAACCTTACCCCTTGTACCCACCCCGCCCCCAGCATCTCCTGACCCCAACAGGCCTCCTCCCCGCTCCAGAATTCTTTCTCCTCTATGGCAGAGATCATACCCCATTTAGCTTTGAATGGCCACCAACTAGCCAATGTTTCCCGTTGTATCTACAGGATAGGTGGGGCATGTGTTGAATGAATAGATAAATAAGTGAAGAATCTACTCCAATTCCCCAGTAATCATTTTTTGCAGTATTAAGTGCCACCAACAGTTCCTGGCACAGAGAAAATGCTTGAACACTTTTTCTGAGTGAAAAGACATATAACTTTTCTTGTCATCTAAGATCCCCAAGTCACTCCTAGCCTCTTCTCTCCTTCTCCTCTGCCACACGGAGTCCCCAGTCCCTTCAAAGTGTTCTAGCTCATCTCTTACGAGGATTCCTTCCTCTGCTCCACCCTCTTCGCTGTTGTAATTGAGGCCCACAGCAACCTAGTCCCCACTGGATTCGGACTGCCCTCTGCCTCTCTCTCCTGCCTCCACTGCACTCAGAGTCAGATCAGTCTTCCCAGAATGCCAGCCTACACCTGATGCTTATCAAAGACTTAATACTGCAAAAAGTGATTACTGGGAAATTCAAGTAGGTTCTTCATTCGTTTATTCATGCAACACATGCCCACCTATCCCGTAGATACAGTGGGAAACAAGCATTCGATAGCCCTTACTTTCATATGGCTTATAATCTAGTGGGAAAGAAACACGTTAAAACCAAAGCCAAGGATTTCCCTGGTGGTACAGTGCATAAGAATCCGCCTGCCAATGCAGAGGACATAGGTTCGATTCCTGGTCTGGGAAGATTCCACATGCCACGGAGCAACTAAGCCCACAACTACTGAGCCTGTGTGCCCCAACTGCTGAAGCCCACTTGACCTAGAGCCTGTGCTCTGCAACACAGAGAAGCCACTGCAGTGAGAAGCCCACACTGCAACCATAGAGTAGCCCCTGCTTATCACAACGAAAACCCAGCACAGCCAAAAATAAATACATTACAGCAAACAAACAAAAACAAAAGCCGAGTAAGTATCAATATATGACTATAAAGTGTGATGGGGTCCAGCTTATTCTTTCCTTAAACACCTGCAATGGCTCCCAGCACCTCTCCCCACCCTTCTGATCTCTCCAACAGCCATCTGCCTTTCCAACAGGCCAGAATGCTCCAGCCTCCAGACTTTGGTTCTAGCTGACCCTGCTACCTGTAATGCCTTCTCCCACGTGAGCACTTCTCTCCTGAAGGCACAGCTGAAGGCCCTGGCCCTGCAGCTTCGGCTCTCAAGGAGGCAGTCCGCTGCCCCTGACACATGCCTGATCTTGTTACCTGCCCGGTGATTTTGCAGGGCCACCTGTATCTTGCTCCTCCGGAATCCGCCCCCTCTCCCCACAAAGCCCAGCACCACGTGATGCTCCTGACATGTGGGCACCTGACACTTATTAAGCCTTGTAAGTTCTTTCCACTCTCTCATTCAGCTTCATTGCCCTCTCAAATACCTCTCCGACGGGGGTACTATATTTTTCCATGATACAAATGGAAACAAACAAATAAGACTTAAAAAGAGGGAGGGGACCAGTCCAGAATCACATAGCCAGAAGGTGGCAGAGCTGGGACTCCCTTCTCCTCCCAGGTCCTTGAACACCAAATTCAGGGCTCATCTCCTGCTCTGATGATTCCCTCACTCTTATGTTCCTTTGTCAAGCTTCAGATGCTTACCTAGAATCTCAAACAGTTCCCTCTTTGGGCATTTAAGCACATACCCTTAGCATAAGCTGAAGCTATGCCAAGCTTCATATTTCTGAAGCTATCAGAAATCTCCTGGGTCCCAGGAGAGCTGCTTCCTGCCTGCTGCTTGGCTGCCTAGCAAGTTCTCACAGGCCTTGCTACCCTTTCCCCAGGTGAGGAACTCTTGATCTGCTATCAGCAAACCAGTTAGCAATTTTGCTGGAGGCAGTCTTTCCCAGAGTCTCTGAAATAAAACCTGATCTTATAATTGGACATTCTGCCAAAGATGTCTACCTCCTCAGCCACAAAGCCTGCGACTATGCCACCTTAGTGGCAAAAGGGAATTTGCAAATGTGACTATGGATTTTTAGGTGGGGAGGTTATCCTGGGATTATCAGATAGAGCCCAGGTAAGAGACCTTTTGGGGTTTCCCAATGGCTCAGTGGTAAAGAACCTGCCTGCAAGGCAGGAGCCACAGGAGACACGAGTGTGATCCCTGGGTCGGGAAGATCCCCTGGAGGAGGGCATGGCAACCCACTCCGGTATTCTTGCCTGGAGAATCCCAAGGACAGAGGAGCCTGGTGGGTTACAGTCCACAGGGTCGCAAAGAGTTGGACATGACTGAAGCAACTTAGCACAGCACAGCATGCATGCCAGAGACCTATGAGCAGGAGACAAGAGGGTCAGGGTCAGAGAAAAGGCGACTAGCTCACAGAAGGAGAGAGAGAGGGGATGGGGGCGGGGACAGGGAGAGATTGAGTGAGAAACTGAAAGATGTGACACTACTGGCTTTGAGGACAAAGGATGGGACCACGAGCCAAGGAATGCAGGGGCCTCTAGAAGCCAGAAAAGGCAAGGGAACAGGTCATCTTTCCTAGAGCTTCCAGGAGGAATGCAGCACTCCTGACCCTTGAGACTTGCAAGAGAATAAATCTGTGTAGTTTTAAGCCACCAAATGTGTGGTAGTTGCTTTTGGCAGCATTAGGAGACCAGTATGGGTGCCAAGGTTCAGGGAAAAACAATAGTTACTTATCGATGGCTTCACAAGTACCAGGCACAGTTCTAAGTGCTTTCCGAGGATTAACTCTCTGGAATCCTGCAGTCTGGATGGTGTTATCATTATCCCTCTGAGGCACAGAGAAAGGAAACTGCCAGCTGTCTAGAGCCATGAGAATCGCAGGCAGGCAGCACCACCTCCGAGACTGGAGCTTGGAGCAGGGCCCACAGGCCCTGGAGGCGGAGGTCAAGGTCAGACCCTGCTGCTTCTGCCTGACAAGTGGGAACTAGCCCTCTATGTTGGGGGCCAGCACTTCCCTCCTGTATCCCATTCCCTTCCTGTTCCCTGCCAACCCGGGATGTGCCCAAGGGCTTGGCAAACACGCTCTCCAGAAGTCACTTGGGGGCACAGTGTGAGCTTAACTGTAGGCCTGGCTGGACAAAGTCCAGGGTGAAGAGCTGGTGACTCATGGCTCCCACCAAGCCTTTACATTCCACCCCAGGCACGAGTACAGGCCCTGGGGTCAGCCCCCATGACAGCCCAGTGCAGCAGGACCCCCTCCTCATGAGACTCCAACCTCGGAGTCCAATCTTGAAAGAATCCCCCCAGATGCAGCAAGTAGTCACTCCCAAGCAGCCCCACTCTGGGCTGTATTCATTCTGATGTTTTGGCTGGTGAGGGGATGGAGGCAATGGAAAAGGATGTGAAATTAACCATTTTACCAACAGCTAACCTGTTCTCAGTTAACACCCCAATCCTCTTCCATCTTCACTTTCCTCAGACCCCACCTGTTCCTGGTTTGGAGTTGCCTGGAAATTCACAATTCCTTTTTCAGTCCTCCTGGGGCTACTCTCATCCCATAAAACACTAGGCCCCAGGATTTCCCTGGTGGTCCAGTGGTTAAGACTGTGCTCCCATTGCAGGGTGCCTGGGTTCAATCCCTGGTCAGGGAACTAACATCCCGCCTGCCGCACGGTGTGGCCACAAAACAAAAAAGCCACCAGGGCTCAGCATCCATTCACTCATACCTCACTGTGTGCCCAGCACTGGGAAAAAAGGGGAGAGGACAGTCTTGACCCCCAAAGACCCCCCCAGAGGTGCCTACATGCCCAGAATCACCGGGGGGAGTTCTCGGGAGTTCAGGGCCCCCACAGCCTGTGCCAGGCTGCCTGCCAGTCCTGCACACAGGGAAGCTGCCTTCTGGGCGACACTGTCCCCACTTCCTCCCCAAGCAGAGCTTATGAAACTCAGCAGCCATGGTGGGCTCGATCATGGCCAGCATTTTACACAATCTGCTGGGCTGGAAGGCTGTCACAGCCTGAGGCCCCAAATCCAAGAGGTTAAGTCACTCTGAAGGGGACAGTAGCTGCAAGTTAGGCTCAGCTGGCTCTGGCCTGGTCTTCTACAGTCTGGGCTAAATAAAGCCTCCAAGGCTTTGGCTGCAGGCCAAATCAAGACACTGTCTCTAGGAGCCTTAATCTCCTCCAAGACAGCAATGTGGGCTGAACAGGCAGGACCACCTTAGGCCAAGTGGCTCTGCAAACAGCAGAACTCAGCCCATTGGCCACACTAGTATGCAAGGGGCAAGGAGGTGGCGGTGGGGCTGTCTGGCCAGAGTCGATGCCACTGAGTCTAGGCGCTGGGTCCATGCCAAGCATCAGCCTCAGAATAGCTGGCCCCTCCCTGAGTTGAGTCGATGCAGGGAACTCAGCCATTCTCTCCTCTTCCCAGCCCTAGGCACCGGGAAGTTCTCTTTCAGTTAGTTCCTCAGCAGAATGGAAGGCAGAGGACAGGGGCCACTGCTGGGGGACTCTCCTGAAAGGCGGAGCCCCATATTCCGGGCTCCCTGCTGTCTGAAGCCACAGGCAGGCCCCACGGGATCCAGCAATACTTCACATCCCACATCTCTGCAGTTGTGTCATACTCACATACCACCAGCATGCTTGCTTAATACTGTTCTTTACAACTGGCTTCTAAAAGCACAGCCTTGGGCTTCCCTGGTGACTCAGAGATAAAGAATCAACCTGCCAATGCAGGAGATACGGGTTCAATCCCTGGTCCAGGAAGATCCCACATACTGCAGAGCACCTAAGCCCATTACACCACAGCCACTGGGCCTGCCTCTAGAGCCTGGGAACCACAAGCGCTGGAGCCCATGTGCTCTAGAGCTTGGCTCCCCAACAAGAGAAGCCACCACATAAGGAGCCCACAGACCACAACTGGAGGGTAGCCGCTGCTCGCCGCAACTAGAGAAAAGCGTGTGCAGTAACAAAGACCCACACAGCCCAAAAGAAATAAAATAAGTGAAATTAAAACAAAAACAAAAACACAGCCTTATCCCAAGCATTATATTTGAACACACAGGAAAGATGTACAAGTCAAACCCGCACCAGCTGCGGTGGAAGCTCGGCGTCTTAACCACTGGACCACCAATCAAGTTCTTATTTTTTTCCTAAGATACATTAAAATGTATGCTTAACTGTTAAAATGCAAAATCTATATGTAGGTGCTACCTAAAATCATCTCTCAAATCATCTCATCTGTGGTTCACACTTCAGGGAAAAACCTGAGTAGGAAACACAGGCACGGCCATGGCTACACATGGTCAGGGGGAGCAGAGATTTGGACAAGTGAAACAGAAACACAGGCAGTTGAAAATCCATTAAAAATCGGCACAGAATTCACCTGAGGAGTTAATCTGCATTACAAAAGGATTAAAAAATTCCTGACAATCGAGTTCCTTTAAATAGCAGCTTTTACATAGCAAGGCCTCTATCAGCCCAAGGTACCTTTAAATAGAATCGTATGTAAGATTTGGAGGAGGTTCATAACACCTTACGGAGGGGGGCGATGCCGCTCTCGGTATTCATGCATTATTCTTAGTTTATAGACTATTAACTCCCCAAAGGGAGGTGTGAGTTGAAACACATTCCAAGCTCCAGCCCCAAGCTCCATGGAGAAAACCACGGCCATCTTCATACCT
Organism: Bos taurus; assembly: GCF_002263795.3. Taxonomy (NCBI): domain Eukaryota; kingdom Metazoa; phylum Chordata; class Mammalia; order Artiodactyla; family Bovidae; genus Bos; species Bos taurus. The sequence goes on along the minus strand of NC_037346.1, from coordinate 21,781,729 downwards.
GTCCCCTGGGCAGGATGAAGCATCTCAGAAACTACACTGAAAACAGGACTGATTTGACCTGTATAATAGGACTGGTGTTTGGACACTGTTGAAGGTAAGTACTCCTGAAGTAAAGTAATAGCAGCAAAGAGAGAACGGCCCTGGACTCCTACCAGGTGTCAAGAAGAGTCTACCAAGCAGGAGTGTGCCAAGCCCGGGACAGAAGCACACCGTCCAGAAAGGAGACTTGACCTCACAGGTGTACATGCCCACCCCCACACCCACACCCATCCCTGACTCAATGAGAAGCGTTCTCTCCTAATCTGAATTTAGTACCCTTTTATCAGAACCCTTCTCCTGGCTCTGCCTATTTTCTCTTTATATTCCTATTATCTGGGCACTTGCCCCTTGCTCTGAACTCTTTATGAGAGAGGATCAAGTCTTTCTCATCTCCTCTCCTCCCCAGTGCCAGGCATCCTGCTTTGACTAGAACAGAACCTGAGTGTTTGTTGAATGAATCAGTGAGCTTTCTGCCTGCTTTTCCCTCTATAGATGGCCAAGCCTGGTGGTGGTGAAGGGCTTCCTAGATGTGTTCAGGTTGAGACAGGGGGCCTGGAATTCTCCAACACTCAGGAAAGGGCCCTTCTCCCTGGAGTCAGGTAGGTACAGGAACACTGTGGCGGCAAGGCAGAGGGGAGGACTCAGCCAGGCACTCACAGGGCTCCTCTGGGAGGAACAGCATTTTTAGGTGTGATGTGTGCCTAAGCCCCCATGGCATCCACATGCTTCCTTCTTACAAGGCCAGGGACATCGAGCCTCACTCAACCCACCAATCCACCGGACACCAGCCACACAGCAGGCTCTGTGCAGTGCCCACCATGAATACAAGAGGGCTCTGCCCTCGAGGAGAACAGAATCAAGGAGGCGGAGTCTGGAGTTCCAAACAGAATGAAATATGGGCTAGGCTGGAATAAACCAGGGAGGAGACCCATAAGGCGGCACAGGAGTGGGGTCCCATCTGTACTGGGGAGGGCGTCTCAGGGAAGGACCATTAGGAACCCACGTAGGTCCCATCCCACAAACCACTAAACTCCCAGCAGGTGCTCTTGGTTCATAACCAGACTTTTCCCCATCCTGTTCCTGGGATGGCTGGTCAGACCCCAAGGGCAAGGCCTCAGGGGCCCAATTCGAGACATGACTTACTCCAATGTGCCAGGCTAGCACCAGATGAGCAGCCCAGGGGTGGGCATCAGCCACTGCCAGCCTCCCATTATAGCTCCTCTCTGCCCCACACCCAGGCCTACAGCTACTGCTCCGCCCCTTCCACACATCAGCCATCTACCGTGGGCCTGCAGTCTATTTTTACCTCCATTAGCTCCTCCTCGGAACCAGACTGTAGCCCGGATGGGGCAGGGCTCTGATGCCCATCTTACAGGAGGGACAAAGGGGCCCAGGGAGGCTCAGTGACAGTTGCCTCCTGCCCACAGCAAGGCTCTGTGCACCAAGCCCTCTGGGGTGAAGTGCTGCCAGGGCAGACGGGCCGGGGCCCACAGACAGGCGCTCTGTGTTAGGTAGCCTGGCTTGCAGCCTGCAAACTCCCTGCCAAACGTTCTCACTGGCCCTCCCTTCAAGCCGCAGAATAGGGAGGAGGTGAGCAAAACACTGAGGTCAGAGATCTTAGAAGCGGGCCTAGGTGAAGGAAAGGAAGAATATAGTGTGGTGTGCAGCACTGGTGTGCTTTCAAGGGGAAGCCCAGCCCCTGGGGCGCAGGTGAAGAGAAGGGAGGGGGTCTGAGGCAGTCCCGCCCCTCCCACTCTACCTTCAAGGCAACTTCTCCAACGACACAAGGGCACCACTGCAGAGAATGCCCACAGCCCAGCGTCGGTGGGCTGTTATGCTTCCTGCCAGTGCCCACCTTGGGTAAAGTGCCTTATCCACCCAGCTCTGGCCTCCAAGTGGGCTGTTTCCTCCCCTTTTCGGCTCATCCAACTCTTTTCCTTCAAGGAAGCCCAGTGACCCCTGGTTCTGGATCCCTCCAAACACCCGGAGCCCTGGCCCAGATGCTCCAAGTCTCCTAGCTGGGAAGAGCAAGGGTCCCCTTGGCCTGAACTTCCCACTGCACTTATCCCCCTGCTGCCATGGAAACAAGGAATTATAGCTTTCTGGTTTCAGGTCAGTCGACTCCTGGGGAGGGGGGGTGGGGGGCGGGAAAGCAGGCTCACACCCCTGGCGTGCCCCCCAGGTGACTCATGTCACTGCCAGAGAAAAAGCCACCGCCACCCCCGGCCCCCGAGCTGGTCTGGGGAAAGCCAGCAGCCACTCCCCTCCGAGGACAACTGGTCCAAGGGGAGGAGGCCGGCACTGCACCTCTCCCCCGGGAAAAACTGCCCAGAGCACAGCCCCTCGCATCCCCTGACGGGCGGGCGGCCGGGCGCCGGACCCCTCTCCGGTTGGGGTGCTCCAGCTCAGCCACGAGGCTGGTGCGCAAACCAGCCATTTCTGCAGTCAGAGCTGCGAGCCCTGCCCCCTCCCCCGACAAGCATCCAGGGCGTGTCACGTTCCCACCTTCACAGTCACCAAGAAGGGGGACCCTGAGCTGGGGCTGGTCGGGGTTCCCAGCTCGCACTCCTCCAGCAGAAACACATCTTCATCCTCCAGGACCTTGTCCAAAAAGCCTATCGCCTCCTCTTCCTCTTCCATGGCAGCCGGAGCCGCGGAGGGCAAACAGGAAGCGGGGTCCCGGCGGCAGCAACGGCAGCAGCCGTGGCCGCCGGCGCCCGGGAGGGAGCGGGGCGGGCCGGCGGGGACGGGAAGAGCGCGCGGGGCAGGCCTACACCAGCACGCGGGCCTCCCCGGAGTCCGTCCTGGCGCCGGGCCACCGGCTGCCGATGAAAGGGTCCATTATGAACCTTCTCGGGCCGCCGGCTCCCGGCCCTCCCGGAGAAAGGGGAAGCGGGGCGGCCCCGCGGGTCCTGGCCGCCTCTTGCGGGGAGCTCCAGCCGCCGCCGCCGCCGCCGCGATCCTGGGGCCCGCGCGCCCCTGCCCGCCGTGCGCGCCGGCTCTCCGGGCAGGCGGGGCCCCGCTCCCCGCGCCGCTCCCAGCCCGGCCCGGGCGCCCCGCCGCCGCCGCCAGCCGCTCGGATCCCGCCCTCCTGGACGCCGAGGCTCGCGTTCGCTCTCAAGGCAGGAAATGCACGACTCGACGGGCGAGGTGGAGCCGTTCCCCTCTCTGCGGTCGCCGGGCCAGCCGGCCGGCGGGAGGCTCCGGGAGCGCGGAGGAGGGGCGACGAGGCCGCAGCCGGGCCGGGCGCGGAGGGGAGGTCCGCTTCCCAGAGACAGGCTTTTATTTACAGCCCCTCACCGGCCCCGCGGGCTGGGCGGGCCGGCGGGCGGGGGCGGAGCGGAGGAGCAGCTGCCCGCAGGGCCTCGCGGGCCCCCGGGCCAACCTCGGTGTCACCTTGGGATGCCGACCAGCCCCTAGTCACTTCCGCCCCAGGCTCTGACACCTTTAGGCCTGGTGAGAAACCATAGTTTCCATCGCCACCGTGGTTGGGGCTTTGTGCAAAGGAGGCCTGACCTGCTTTCCCGAGGCAGAAGCACAAGTGCCAGCCAGGGGTTGCAGCGGGGACCGCTTGGGGCCGCCAGAGGTACCACACCTCTTTCTTACAGATGCTGCTGAGATTAGCAGCACCACACCTCTTTGGGGCTCTTCTCCTTCAGGAAGGGCCTCTGGGCCCAGTAGAACCAGCCCCGCAGAGAAGGGTACACTGAAGCCAGGATCACGAGCATCGCCAGCCCTGCCCATCCCAGCCTGATTCCCCTGGCTTCCCATGCTTCCAGAAGCTAAATGCATCCGCACATCCCCGGGTCCCCCTGGCCCCATCCAGAGATGTATCAATACATCCACCTACTCTTGCCGGGAAGGAGTTTCAGGGCGGCAGCTGGGAAAAGCTTTCACAACACAACATCTAGGACAAAGGTTGCAAACTCCAGGCCCCAGGAGGGTGTGGGTAAGATCGGTTAGTGAATGAGCCAGGTAGGGACCAGGTGAATTCAAGAAAATGTCACTCAGCTCCAGCTGCTGGCTGCCAGGGGCAGTGCAGGCTCACGGTTGCCCCCACCCCCTCCACCCCGGATCTTGGATTGTTCCAGAGAAGCCGGAATCTGGATTCTTAAGTGAGAGCTCTCAATTTAAAAATGATGGCAGAGGGACTTCCCTGGCAGTCCAGTGGTTAAGACTTCCCCTTCCAATGCAGAGGGTGCAGGTTCCCTGGCCTGGGAGCTAAGATCCCACATGCCAAAAAACCAAAATATGAAACAGAAGCAATGCTGTAACAAACTCAACAAAGACTTTAAAAATGGTCCACATCAAAACAATAAAAATAAAAAATAAACCATGGCAGAAGAAACAAGGTGCAGTCTAAATGAAACATCTGTGCACTGAATCAGGCTTACAGACAAGACTGCTGCCTTCTTACAACTGGTTGTTTCTTTGAGAGAAGTTTGGGAGTGTGTGTGTGTGTGTGTGTGTGTGTGCGCACGCGTGGGTGAGGGTGGGGGGGTGGGGAGAGGGTGTTGGAGGATGGTCCTGAATATTACCTCTGTCCCATTTCCTCCTGGTATCTTGGAATCAAATTCAGCTTCACACATGATCAGTCTACCACTTTGTAAACCTGTATAGTAAGTGCCACCAACCAGGCAGGTCAAGTGAACACTCTGGATTCTGCGTAATGAGCCCTGAAGCTCCAACTCCTTTCAAGCACCCCCCACCTGCCCCCATCCTGCCAATCTCCCACCAGCCCCCAAACTATGTCTCTAGTCAGGGATTTGTGCTTCTAGCTCACAAGTGACTCTCAGTACACAGTTGCCAGGACCAGCCAGTGTGGTTCTTAATGACGCAGTGTCTAAGTTGTCCCTAATGCCTTGTGTGTCTACCAGGACCTCCTTATGTGATGGTGCATCCCCGTCTGGTGGCAGGTGTATGGCCAGAGAGGGAAGAGTCCAGCTCTTTGGGACTCATTTGGAAATGCATTCCACAGTGGGGTCAACCATGGGCCACCCTGGGCCCACCTGGGGTCATCACCTCTCCTTCCAACTGAGTATCTCAGCTGAGAATAGGGTCCTTGGTTGAGCCTCCAGGCTGGGTGGAGAGGTTGAGGAAGAGGGAGGAGGGAAAAGGAGAGAGGTGGACGTGGTTTCTCATCCCAACTTCCCCCAAAATCTTTGAAAGTTATGATCTCTAGGTGGGGCTCCTGCCATTCTATTACAGCTGAAAACCTGTCTTCTCCAGTAAAAGATTTCTCCCTGTCACTGTAGCTGAAATACAGACCAAGGGATTTGGCGTAAGTTCTCTGGGGCCTCAGGGCTGACGGGGTTCCACACGGGCACACCCCACCCTACACCCGCCCTCTCCATCAGTCCCTGTCCCTGCCCTGGCTGGGTTATATATAGCCAGGGCACATCAGAAGAGCCACAATTCCTCATCTGGTGTGGGCGGGTGAGGCTGTTCTCAGGGCTTGGGAACAACCAGGGCTGGCATTCCCCAGGGCAGAAGTGTGCCAGCCCAGGGCTCTGTGCCAGTCTCCCACCCTGCAGGCTCCAAGTGCATGGCATATGGGGCTGCCCTCACTGGTCGGACAAGCAGGTGGCATGGGAGAAGGGCCTAACAGCCCGGGGGCCCCCCGTCTGCCTTCCCCCACCCAAAGGAACATGAGGGGCCCTGAGGGGGTCTCCTAGAAGTATCCCCCTCTGTTTCCCCAGGCTCCTCCCCAGCAGGGCAGGATCGACACCCACTTCTTCTGAACCCTGAAACCTCAGAAGCTGCTCCCTGAATATCCAAATATCTCCACTCCACCAGTCCTGGGGTTGGCTGGAAATTCCAGTGAGTAACTCGAGTGCCCTTCCATCTCCCCTGGGCACACAGACTCCACTCAAAGGCCCTCAGTCCTGCCCCTGGTGGGAATGACTCACAAGTCCCAGGGGGTATCCCCTCCCTTTCCCTGGCCCGTGCCCTGAGCCAGCCCTGGACCGGGCTTCCTCCCTGTGTCCTCTGCAGCTCTGCCTGCTCCGCCTAGCTCCTGATCCTCCTCTCCAGAGAAGCCGCCTGCTCCAAAGGCCTCACAGCTGCTGTATTCCCAAGTCACAGGCCCCCTTCTCTACTCCTTGGCCTCTGCGGTCTAGATGCTCTTAAACACCTCAGCTCCCATGGCCGTGTCGATGCTGCCTCTGACCACTCTGGTTTAGGCTGGCCCTTCTCTCTCCTGCTCCCTAGAAGATGGGAGTCACCCAGTTGGACCCAGGCCTCTGCACTTTGCTCTCTACCCTTGGGGAACTCATCCCCTGTCGCTGCTAGCCTGTCCCCATCTGCAGCCCCAGCGCCCTGCTCTGCTCCCAGCGTGATATCTGGGCTGTCAGCTGGTTCTTCTCACTTGGAAGCCCCACTGGCAGCCCCTCAAACGCCACTTCTCCAGACCCAACGAGCCTTCTCCGTCTCCCACCCAGCTTCCCCTTCTGGCTCCTCCACTTCTGTTGGTGGGGTCACCATCTTGTGACTGTTCCTTCCCTCAGGCCCCACATCCTTTTTACCAAGTCACTTAGTGCTTCCTTCTTTTCCTTTTCCAAAGCCACCACCCCAAGCAGGGTTTGCAGCATCTCACACTACACAGCTGCAATAATATTCCTCTTTGACTCCTGATCTTGTCTGTCCATCTGACGGTTCATTCATACCCAGAGAAGGCCTGGCATTACAAATACACAAACCTGGGGGACACAGCCCTTGCTATTAGAATGCTCTCAACTCAAACTTCCCTGGTGGTCCAGTGGTTAAGACTCCAAGCTCCCACTGCAAGGGCCATGGGTTCAATCCCTGGTTGGGGAGGATCCCACGCATGCCTCACGGCAAAAAAATGAAAACGAGGAATGCTCTCAACTCAACTCAGAGAGGGTGACGGGCCTATAAACAGATGAGGCAGTATTCTCACTGGTCAACACAGCGGGAACAGAGGACAAAGGCACTAATCCTGCCTGAGAGGAAAAGCTTCACAGGAGAGTGGTTTCTGAGCAGCATCTTGAAAAGGGGAAGGGTTTCCAGGCAAAGGGAGGAAAATGTTTTGCAAGGAACCCCAGGAAACACAGCAGGAGGACAGAAGAGAAAACGGGCAGGTGATGAACTTGGAGGGGTAGCGGGAACCACTTCGTGGAGGGCGAGGGGCATGGGCTCCCCCATGGGCAAGGGGCACAGACTGAGATTTCGGACACCTGCCAAGCCTACACTTTTCCAAGCCACCAACAGTTTACTCTCCCCAAACCCAGCAGCCTTCTTTCACACTCTTCTCCATCCCCTCATTCCCTTCCCCCTCCATCAACAAGTATCTATTCATTGCCCACAGTGCCTGCCAGGCGCTGGGGTAGCGCTCAGAACGTAGCCACCGTCAAGAGCATTTGTCTACCTCCGTGGAGCTGACGGTCTCAGGGACAGACTGGCCACTGCTCGCCAAGGTAGGGCCAGGGGAAGGGTACAATCTCAGAACTATTGGGCTGAGGTACAACCCTTTCAGAAAGAATCACTCGGAAATATCTATTGTGATTTAAAATGTTCACACCCTCTGACTCAGCACCTCCACTTTAAGGGATTTTTCTGCAAAAACATTTCTACAAGGGCTCAAAGATCTCTGCACAAAGATGTTCACTGCAATGATGGTTAAACCAGTGAAAGACTGGAAACAGTCCAAATGTCCATTTGAAGGGGACTGGCCAAGTGAATTATGGTACATCCGTTAAAAGAAGCACTACATACAGTTGTGAAGGAGAATGAGGTAAGTCTTTAATTACTGATATGCAAGATGCCCAAGACTTATTAAGTAAAATAACCAGAGCAAATTGCATAAAGTATCAATAGTATGATCCAACTTTAAAAAATATATATATGCTCACACACATATACACACTTTAGAGAAAGAAATGGCAACCTACTCCAGTATTTTTGCCTGGAAAATCCCATGGACAGAGGAGCCTGGCAGACTACAGTCCTTGGGCTCGCAGAGTTGGACACGACTTAGCGACTAAACAACAATATATACATATATACATATATATAGAATGTGCTTATATATGTATAATGCATATATAATGTATTTATATATTAATATATAATGTATAAGTAAATATATATATATTGTATAATGTATTTATAAACATACATAGAAATGTATCTTATGTATATAATATCTCACTTGAAAAAATAAGGAAAAATATACAACCATCTCTTAACAGATATTCTCTCTATAAAAGGAGACTTAAGGAGACTTTCACTTTCCATATTATACATTTCTATAAAATTAGAATTTTCCGTGATATAACCAAAAAATAAAGAAGTTAAAAAAAGAAGTGTGTTAAGTGCTACAATTGGGAAAGTAGACTGAGCTCTGGGGGCATAAGACACGCACATCTGATGCGGCAAAGGGGAGTCACAGGAAGTTCTCCAGAGAAGGTGGCCTTAAAACTCCTACCTGGGACTTCCCTGGTGGTTCAGTGGTTAGGACTCCACACTTCGACTGCAGCGGGGGCAATAGGATCCCCGGCTGGGGAACTAAGATCCAGCATGCCACAAGGCACAGCCAAAAGATTAAAACAACAACAAAACTCCTCCCTGAAAATCAACAGTGACCAGCCATGCCAGTGGTGACACGCGGACAGGCAGGATAGCATGAGGCACAGTGAAACGAGTTCAGTCTGGGTGGCAAGGCTTCATTCACTCAACCAGTACTTACTGGGCATCTCTGACGTGCCAGGCACAGTTCTAGGTACTAGAGTTTGCAATGAGCAAACATTTCAGTACAAAACTGACAGAGCTCCATGGCAGAGCTCATGTTCTAGCTGGAGGGCTGGTGATGAGGTTGCAGAGGTGGGCAGCAGTCAAGTGGTCAGGTTAGGCATGGCCTTGACAGCATTGCTAAGGGCAGGCATGGAAAAATCTGACTGGGAGTGACCGGACAGCGTTTCAATGTGTCCCTCCCGCTGACATCAGATTACTCTTTCTAACACATTGCTCACTCTGTGTCCAGCAGGAAGCCACCAAGTCAGCCCAAACAAGGACAGTGGGGCCCTTGCTGATGACTCAACTGATCACACTGTTGACAACAACCACCTCTGCTGTTTGCTGTCCCCTGAAAGGGCCAGGCGCAGTCTCGCCTCCAGGCCTGATCCTGGCTTGGAGCCCCCGCTCCCTCTTCTCTGCTTATCCCTGGCCCCTCCTACTTCCTTAGCAGGAACTCAAGCCCCACCCCTATGTTTTCCAGAGCTCGTCAGACCCTGGGCCAATGAGAACTGACCCCGGGGCCGGTGCCACGAGTAGACCCAGGGCCAGCATCCACCGCAGATACAATCAGGTTCATCATCTTGATAATCAGCCTCCTCCCTCTGACTTCCCTTTTTCTGCTACAGCAGAAGTCACTACAAACATCCCAGAGAGTTCAATCACATGAAGCAAATGTTGGATATAAGCCAGTACACGACACTGTTTATACAGTAAAACAACAACAACAACAAAAAACTCTCCTGGACTTTAGACTGGAATCCTTGTTCTGCCTCTTACCAGCTGTGTGACCATGGGCAAGTCATTCAAACTCTCTAGGCCTCGGTTTCCTCATCTGTAAAATGGGGATAAGTCTAACACCAACTCTAGGTTTGCTGAGGGCTTCCCAGGTGGCACTAGTGGTAAAGAACCCACCTGCCAATGCAGGAGACATAAGAGATGCAATTTCGATCCCTGGGTCAGGAAGGTCCCCTGGAGGAGGGCATGGCAACCCACACCAGTATTCCTGCCTGGAAAATCCCATGGACAGAGGAACCTGGTGGGCGACAGTCCATGGGGTCACACAGAGTCGGACACGACCGAGCGACTTGCATATTGCATAGCATATATGCCAGGTCTGCTGGGAGGACTTGTACACGTGGGGCAGTGTCTGGCATGTGTCGAGTCCTTGGCAGGCACCAGCTATTCTCCTCTCCTTTGGCAGGGGTGCTGGGCTGTGGAGAGTGCAGGAAAGGGGAGCCCTAGCCCAATCCCAGCCTCACCTCCCACCTCGTCCAGTGAACCCAGTGCTCCAGCCCCACCAGACCATTCCCCTCTTCTCACACCTCCAGACGTCTTCCCACATTCCAGAACTTAAACAGCCCCCTTTATCTAGAATGTCCTTCCTGACCAGTGCCCAGGCAGAACACTACCTACTTTCTGAGGCTGCCTCCTCCATGCTGCCTTCCTTGATTCCCGCACCTGAGGCCACATGGCTTCTTCCTTGAGATGCTGTATTAATACATCTCTCAAACCTTGAAATTGAGGGATTGTGTGCATGTGTGTGCATATGTGTGTGTGAAAGGGGGGGATGGTGAGGGGCAATTCCTGTTTATGCCACAGCACCCAGAACAAGAGCTTATAAAAGGTGTGCCCTGGTGGTATAGTGGTTAGGGCTCTGGGCTTTCACTGCCATGGTTTGGGTTCAAAACCTGGTCAGGGAACTGAGATCCTGTAAGCTGCAAGGTGCAGCCAAAAAAAAAAAAGGGTAGGTGCTCAGAAAAACACATAGTGAATAGACTTGACCTCAGGAGGTTTACAGGGCAAGACAAAGGGTCTCCCAAGAAGATAAATCAAGAGGTTCAGGTTGGGTGGATGGTACCTGAGGAAAATGCGCATCCACCGTGACACCCTCCAGAGGGGTCTCTGCCTCCCAGGCATGCCGGGGGAGGGGGATGCTGAGCCACCTCTGCTAGGACTAGAGTGGGGGTGGCAGGGCCCAAGGACAGCCAGAGCTGGGGACCCACGGAGAACTGGGTTCACATCCCAGGAGAGGGTCAAAGAGAACGATCACCTGAGGAGCTGTCCTCCTGGGGATGCAGACTGTGTTTTCACAGTTGCTGTGTCTCTTGGTCCTCCCAGCAGCCCTTCCAGATAGGAGGGATTTATCCTTATTTACAGCTGTGGGACTGGGACTCTACTGGTTGTTTCAACTTACAGAGCCAGGAAGACGTCAATCGAGCGCACCAAGACTTGTCCTGGACAATTGGTAGAGAAGCACGGAGATGAGCAGCCACCACTCATCAGCTCTGGGGCCTCGGGTGGGTTGTGTCACCTCTCTGTACCTCAGTTTTCACATCTGGAAAATGGGGCAGTCACAGTGCCTACCTCCCAGCGTGTGGTGAGGACTAAATGAGTCAGTGTCTATAAAGTGCTACAACAGGGCCCAGCCTTCTGTAACTGCTGTGCAAGTGTTCCTCTTCTTTCTGTCACACAGGCAGGAGGCGGGGGGGGGGGGGGGGGGGATCTGTGTGGCCTTCCAGATAGAAGTGACCAGCTCATAACCCTGTGGGAGGAAAGTCCACAAGAGCAGTGGTCCCCAACCGTTTTGGTACAGAGGGACCAGTTTCATGGAAGATAGTTTTTCCATGGACTCAGGTGGGGGGAGATGGTATGGGGATGAATCAGATACTTTATATTTATTATGCCCTTTATTCCAATTATTACATTAGCTCCACCACAGGTCATCAGGTTATTAGATCCCGGAGGTTGGGGACCCCTACATGAGCTCATCATCAGAGCATCATGGTGGAAAGAAAGCGCTAGCGCCCACTAGTGGAGGAACCAGGTGCGTGCGTGCATGATGTGCTGGGTCACTCAGCTGTCTGACTCTTTGTGACTCCATGGACTATACAGCCCGCCAGGCTCCTCCGTCCATGGGATTTTCCAGGCAAGAATCCTGGAGTGGGTTGCCATTTCCTTCTCCAGGGAACCTTCCCGACCCAGGGATCGAACCCACATCTCCTGGTGGATTCTTTACCACTAGTGCCACCTGGGAAACCAGAGGAACCAGGTGAAGATGATGGAAAAGAGAGTCCGTAGGTAAGATCCAGCCTACCACAGGGACATTCCCTGCCCTTCTTTGCCCTGGTAGAGCCCAGAGGCCATCCAGCCTCTGCCCCTTGGCGGCTCAACTATGTGGCCAAACGTCTCAAAGTGAAGGCATTCTCGGGGCAATTTCACATCTGTTGGTGTGAATAATGCAGGTCAGTTGGCCTCCCTGCCCCACCCTCAAAGACTCCAGAGCTTCAAGGGCAGAGGATGGGTCTGGCTGGGCTCATTCTCCTATCCACTGTCCTGGGATCTGCAGGAGATGAACCGACCTTCACCGAATACAGGCTGCTTTGGAAGTAGCCTTTCTAGCAAGTGTGAAGCATGTTAATGAACCACGATCTCAGCACACTAGCAGGGAGAGGGAGCCCCCAGACAGGCCGTGAGTGCTACAGGGATGCTCCAGGTTGGCCAGGTGTGGCAAATCAGGGAAGCCCAAATCCCATCCAGATGTGAAGAGGGGCGGGGGGGGGGGGGGGTTGGGCGGGCGGCGATGAGCCAGAGAGGCCAGGGAAGGCCAGCTGTGGAGGGGCTGAGGGCCACAACCAAGACAGTGTCTCCCCACTTCCTATTTACATCCTCCTTGACTCGGATAAGCCAAGCAACTGCCTGAGCCGTAGATGCCTCATCTATAAAATGGGGGCTCCTCCAGCAGTTGGAGGGCTGGGTGGCAATGAAGCCGGGCACTCAGCACAGCACCTGGCAAGTAGCAGGGCCAGGCAGGCTCCTTCTCTTTGCAGCGGGACCAAAGATCCAGAAAGGAGCCATGAGGAGCAAGGCTGCTGAGGCAGGAGGTTGGTAACTTGAGGAGTGATGCCTGGTTTTATCTGCAGCTGGAAACCCCTGAGAGATGTAAAGATCAGGGGCAGCCCCAAAGCCTCCCAACCCAGGCCTCAAACACCATCCAAAAGGAGCATACTGGGAAGCCAGCTGGGAGGCTCCTGGCTCTCCACGTGGCTTCTCCTTTCACCTAGAAGGAAGTTCCTTGTCCTGCAACCTCAAATCCTAAACCACAAGCCTCGGAACAGACCAGGAAGGGAAGAAGGGGCAGCGATTCATCCCAGCTTCATTCCCTGAGACTGCATCCACCTAACTTCCCTGCTCCCCGGCCATCCTGGTACTGGTTGGTTCAATTCTACAACACGGGGTGAACACCCCTAGGCGGCCAGGAGGCGCTGATAGGGTCCACAGAGATGATTGGGGATCAGAGCTCTTGATGTCAACAGGGCAGACGTGCCCCTCAAGTAACTGTGCACACTCCCCAAACACCAGAGGGCTCAGCCATGGGCTGGGAAATCTTCAAGGGGAGATGTCTGACTGGACTTGGCAGCACCACACAGACTCCAGCATCAGAAAAACCCACATTTAGGGACTTCCTGGTGGTCCTGTGGTTAAGACTGAGCTTCCAGTGCTGGGGGCGCAGGTTCGATCCCTGGTCAGGGAACTAAGATCCCACATGCCAGCATGGGCGAAAAATAAGAAAAAGAGAAAGACCCAAGTTTAAATACATCTTTGGCTCCTCTGGCTGGTCTTGGGCAAATATGTCACCTCTCTGATCTTCCATTTCCTCAGCAGTAAAAATGATGATCATTGCATCTACCACCGAGGGCTGTTGTGTTAGTTGCTCAGTCGTGTCCAGCTCTTGGTGACCCCCATGGACTGTACCCCTCCAGGCTCCTCTGTCCATGGAATTCTCCAGGCAAGAAGAGTGGAGTGGGTTGCCATTCCCTTCTCCAAGGGCTCATCCTGACCCGGGGATCTGAACCTGGATCTCTCACATTGCAGGCAGATTATTTACCATCTGGACCACCAGGGAAGCCCACATAGGGCTGTGGTGAGCCTTACGCGAGACAACCCATGTAAAAGGCCCAGGGTAAGTAGTTGTGGGGAAGAAAGGGTATTGGGGGAGGGGGAGGGATGAGAAGGACGACAATGGTGATCATCTCAAATATCCCCTACCCATCTTTAAACTGTCCTGCCCTGTGGAGAGTGAAGCCCTCAATTCAGCAGCTAGTGCAATCCTAACACGTACAGACCTTACAAAGCGCTCCACCTGGCACCATCTTATGGGAGCTTCCTGACAGCTGTGTGAGGTCAAGAGAAAGGAAATTCTCAGTATCTTCACCTTATAGATGAGCCAACTGGAGCTCAGAGAGGTTGAGTGACAACCCTTAGGTCACACAGCTAGAAAGTGGTGGCACTGAAAGAACACCCAGATATTCTCTCTGCCTTGTGACCCCTTTGCAGTGTGCCTCCCGAGAAGGGAGTCCGAGGAGTCCATGGTTTGCAGGGCGCATGCTTTTCTGTAAGACCAGGGTCCTGGCGGAGAAACACTTAACCCGCTTGTCACTGAGAGCGAGCCCCGCCCCTCCCTCCCAGGGTGAAAGCAGGCCCTCTGCTGAAGCCACCAGAGGGCGCTCTGCTCAGCCCGGGTTCGGGGAAAGGAATGCTCTGCAGGGCGTTGGGCTTCACTTTTGACACCTCACTGGGCTGCACACTGGGGCACGTCTAAGGCACGAAGCACAGTGAGGCTGCAGCGGTGAGCTGGGGAGCGAGGAGCATGTGTCCCGCCGACACCAGAGACCCAGCTTCATCTGGGCTCCTGCACCTGCGAGGACAGAGCCAACCCCAGAAAGGAGACTGCAAAAGCAGAGTCAGTCGTTGTCCCACAAACATTCATTAGACTGGGTCCTTACCCCTCTTAAGGCTGGTGAGGAGAGTCTTGTGGGCCGCCATCACCAAGAACTGAGTACCCACAGCGCACCAGGCCCAGCTCTACAGGCCTCACTGGGGCTATCTCAGTCTGTCCTCTCAACAACCCTTCAGGTATTTAGTCCTATTTAGACATGAGGATGTGGAGAAGGCAATGGCACCCCACTCCAGTACTCTTGCCTGGAAAATCCCATAGACAGAGGAGCCTGGTGGGCCGCAGTCCATGGGGTTGCTAAGAGTCGGACACGACTGAGCGACTTCACTTTCACTTTTCACTTCCACGCATTGGAGAAGGAAATGGCAACCCACTCCAGTGTTCTTGCTTGGAGAATCCCAGGGACGGGGGAGCCTGGTGGGCTGCCGTCTATGGGGTCGCACAGAGTCGGACATGACTGAAGTGACTTAGCAGTAGCAACAGCAGCACACATGAGGAAACTGAGGGTCAGAGGGGTTATGATACTGGTCTAAGGTCCCACTGCTAGAGAGCAGCACATGTTCATCTATCAAAAGCTCATGGCCCTGCCATTCTCTGAGCTGCTGGGAGAGTCTGACCATAGGGTTGGTTTTATGAGCCAAACCAACGGGGCTACAGGTGCCCAGACATTTGGCTAAATGTTATTCTGGGTATGTCTGTAAGGGTGTTTCTGTGTGAGATTAATGCTTGAAACAGTTGACTGAGCAAAGCAGTTTGCCCTCCCCAATGTGGATGGGCCTCACCCAATCAGTTGAAGGTCCAGATGGGCCTCAGCTAATCAGTTGAAGGTTGGGATAGCCCAAAAGGGTGACATAAGGGAAGAATTGATGCTTTTGAACTGTGGTGTTGGAGAAGACTCTTGAGAGTCCCTTGGACTGCAAGGGAGATCCAGCCAGTGCATCCTAAAGGAGATCAGTCCTGGGTGTTCACTGGAAGGACTAATGATGAAGCTGAAACTCCAGTACTTTGGCCACCTCATGGGAAGAGTTGACTCATTGGAAAAGACCCTGATGCTGGGAGGGATTGGGGGCAGGAGAAGGGGACAACAAAGGATGAGATGGCTGGATGGCATCACCGACTCGATGGACATGAGTTTGAGTGAACTCCAGGAGCTGGTGATGGACAGGGAGGCCTGGTGTGCTGCGATTCATGGGGTTGCAAAGAGTCGGACACAACTGAGCGACTGAACTAAACTGAACTGAAGGGAGAATTCACTTCAAGGTGGCTCAGTGGGAAAGAATCCGCCTGCCAATGCAGGAGATGCAGGTTGGATCCCTGGGTGGGGAAGATCTCTGGAGAGGAAATGGCAACCCACTCCTCTTGCCTGGAAAATTCCATGGACAGAGGAGTCTGGTGGGCTACAGTCCATGGGTTCGCAAAGAGTCGGACATGATTGAGTGACTGGGCATGCATGCACAAGGGAGAATTCACTCTCTGCCTGTCTTCGAGCTGGGACATAGGTCTTCTCCTGCCTTTGGACTCAATACGGACTAGAACTTCCACCATCAACTCTCCTGGACTTGGACTGTAACTAACTATTCCATCAGTTCACCTGGGCCTCCAGCTTACTGGCTGCAGAACTTGGAACTTCTCAGCTTCCATGATCTTAGTGAGCCAGTTCCTTTTAATACATCAATTCTTCTTCCTCTGTATCCTAAAGGTTCTGTTTCTCTGGAGAACTCTAATGCAATGACTTGTTCCTTGGGCTTCCAGGAACAAGTCGGCTACATATTTGGCTGTGGAATGCCCGGCTGCGAAAGGCCATATCTCTGAATGTCTAGAACAATCATCTGATTTGGTCCAAAAATCCCCTTGTTCCCAACGCCCCAACAGGAAGCCTGGCAGGGAGGGGACCTGCCTGGCCAAATGAGCAGAGCCAAGTAGCAGAAACCTTGGCTTTCTTTTTCTTTCCTTCTTCTTTTTTTTATAATGCTGAAACAGTTCCTAAGTACTCAGGAAGAAGTATGTGAACTCTCCAGCACCCCATTATAAACAGCAATAGTTTCTGTGTCCACTAGATGGGGCCAGTGGCACAGCAGAAAGGGCAGAAAGGCAACTCAGGAGAGAAGGTAGGCAGGCAGGGGGGTGCATGGGGCTGGAATCTTCAGTTGGGATCTTCAAGTTGGATTAATGCTTCCCAACCCTATCTTGTATCATTTCTAGCCAATGGCGCAGAAGTTAATCCTGGGGTTTCCAAGCCCTTTGGTCAGTTTTCACTGTAGCATTTCTTGGATTTTAGTCCTCAAACCTAGTTCTTCTCTTGTGAGTCACCAAGCAAAATGGGCAGTATTGTAGTAAAGGAAGTCCTTGCCCCAAAGCCCCAGGGCTCCAGGCGGGGGCATCTTCCTGTTATGCCTGGGATCTGTTTCACTAGAGAAAGCACCTGAGTACCTTTCACCAGGGCATCTAAAAGTTGATGGACAAGCATTCCTGCAAGGTAGTCATGTGACAAGGAAAGGAGACAAGACAGGAAGTAAGGAGGAAGGCAAAGAGGGGAAAGGAAACGGCTTTTCTCTCCAGCAAGCAGTTCTAATCTGGCCACACGTTCTCAGCTCTCAGCCAGCATTCCTGGTGCTGGGTTGAGTCCTGCAGTGAGTCTTTCTGTGTCTGCTCACAGCGGCAATGACGGACACTCCCCAGGATGTCTCTAAGCCCTGATGTGGTCAGAGACCTAAAGGCAGTGTCGGAAAGCAGTTTTCACCTTGCCTCCCCTGCTTGGAGTCAGTTCAGGTCCCAGAGCACCCTCTCCTCCATTAGTAGCAAATCCTGCCCTGCAGGTCCACGATGGCTGTCTCTCACCTGCCACCCTTCCCTAGGACCACAGGACAGCACCCCAGAATGCTGGTTGTGGGGGGGCCTGAGCCTGACCAATACCCTTGCCCATCATCTCCTCCTCCCACCTGCCCCCCCTCATCCCTTTCCAAACTTGTACTGCCTGGCAGCTGATAAGCTCTGCCTAGGCCTCTGTTGCCATGGCAACAATGTGGCTTCCCCCAAGTGGGAAGCTGGTTGCCAAGGCCCTTGTTGCCAAAGGCTATAACAGCCACCCTGGTGTGCAAAGAGGGGGTGAGAGCTCTCCGCAGGGGTGGAGGGTGGCCGAGGAGGTTGGGAGGAAGGGAAGCAGGGGTTTCTCAAGAAATGGTAGAGTCCAGGCAGCCTTCCGGCTGGGGCGAGCAGCACTGGGCCCTGAAGGAGAGAAACAAGTATCTCCCAGCATCTCAGCAACTGCTCCTCAAGGGTATTAGAGGGAAGAAAGGGGACTCCCTACAAAACACAGCCAGACAGGGCCCTTACCAAGTAGGACCGAGCAATCCAAGCCCCCCCCTCCACCGGGTAGAAGAAGAAATGGTTTTGATTCTTCCCAATTTCAGAAGAACAGCCCCCAGTAACCCCTCTGTCTCACTTCTCTTGTGTATCAGACACGTGGCACAAGCTGGGTCCAGACAAAGCCGGTCCCTGTGGCCAGGAACAGCATTAACTACCAGGATTGCAAACCTCCACACATCTTATCCCCGGGCCTGTCTCAGAGCCCATCCTCAGTACTGCTCCTGAAACGCTTCTCTTTGGAGCAGAGCTCTCACCAGTGGACAAGAGGAGAGGAGGACACCATGAGGGCTCATTCCCTTCCAGAGTCAGCAGAGGAGGGCTGGACGGGGCCGGGGTCCTCAGGGAATGCTACAGAGGCTGCTCACCGCCCCCCACCCATGGCCGGCACCCAGGCCAGCCTTGGTTTGCTGAGCCAGCATCTGTGCCCTTTACAGCCTTTAGGCCACATATGGAGCCAGTGCCCGGCCCGGGGCCCAGAGAGGAGAGCCTGTTCCCTCCACGAGGCCCCATCCTGCTAGAGAGGAGCTGAGAGAGAAGGCTGAAAGAGGTGAGGGGCCCAGGAGGCAGGGGGAAGCAGATGGCTGGTAGAGAGGCAGGGACAGGTACCGGGTGGCACAGAGAGCAGCAGGTGGTGGCTGGAGGCGAGGGCTGATCGGGGAGGGCTAGTCTGAGAGTCCAGGGCCAGAATGAGACCCAAGGGCACCAAGAATGGCCAGGCCCCAGTTTCCCAAGTCCAGCACCCCAGGAGCACCCCAAGCAGAGCCTGGCCCATGGCACCATGCCTGCCTACCCCTCCTCCTCCCCACAAAACACCCTCTTCCCCAACCTGGAAGGAAAAGCAGGGATACCTACCCCAGGTGCCAGCCCCTCGGGTGGGGTGGGGGAGATGCTGTCCCCGCCGCCCTGGCTCCGGGCGCTGAGCTGCGGCGACATGGTGGGCGACTCGTCGATGTACGGCATGGTCTCCGAGCCCTCAGGGGGCCCCTTCTGCTCCTCATTCCCCTCTGCGTCGTAGTCGTCTGCCCCGTAGCTGAAGTCTGAGACAAGGAACAAGAAAGGCCACTGAGAGTCCTCCACCAGAGCTGCCAGGGACTGGTAGCGCAGTGGGCGGCGGCGGCGGCCCCCGGCTGCCATGGCCCTAGCCCCACCATCCACGCCCGGCCCGGGCAGGGCTGCGCGGCCCGGGGCGCCAGCAGGCACCCGGCGCTGCGGTTCAGGGGCCGCGGGGAGTCCAGGGGGGGCGGCTCCGCGGTTGCCACCCGCTTAATAACATGTCAGTCGCGTACTTCGAGCTGCTGTTTCCTTTGCCTCCTGCCTAATTCCAAGTCTAAAAATTAGCAGTGGGAGCAGGAGGCAGGACGCTTCCAACTCTCCTCTCTGAGTCACCATTTTGCTTTTTATAGGGAGCAGGGAGGTGGGGGCGGGCCGAGCGATGTCACTTCCTGCGCCCCTCCTCCTTGGGTACCATTTGTACACGGAGCCCCATCCCTGGCTGGTGGGGAGCAGGGCTGGGTTCGGGGGGTGGGGGCTGAGGAAGGGCCCCCGAGGGAGCCCTGGCCCCTCTGAACAAGGCTCCGCGCAGGTCGGAGCCCAAGGCTGGCAGAACGTGGGCGAGAAGGCCGCCCGGGCCTGGCAGGGACCTGGTGGAACAGCAGAGTCCTCAAAAGCCGGCACTTATTTCTGTAATTTCCACGGAGGCTTCCTTCGGAGAAGGAGGGCAAAGAAGGCCGTAGGGAAGTCAAGCTGCCGTTAACCCTGCTGGAGCTGCCAGCACCACTTGGAGGCCAGGGCCCCCGCATAGACACCCCCTCCCTGGACAGCAGGCCGGGTCCGTGGGGCAGCCAGGACAGGACAGCACCTGAGAAAGGCCTCCATCTGACTCCATCGGTGGCGAGGTCTCTCCTGCAGCGGCCTGAGGGACCCTCCTCCACCCCCACCCCTCGTGGGGTCTGTCCCATCACCCGATCGGACATCACTTCCTCCAGGGTGCCCTCCCTGGTGTCCCAGCTCAGAACTCCTACAGCGTGTGGCCTTCTAGCGCCCCTGGTGATCCTGCCCATTTGTCCCTGAACCCCTGGGGTGGGGACTGGGTGTCAGCCCTCGCTGAGGGCCCAGCACCCACGGCCGACGCGAAGCAGGGCCTTGGAAACGTGCAGAGAGTGAATGGGCAGAGGAATGCACTGTGCCGCTCGGGTCCAAGGCTGGAGCCAAGTTCTCAGTGGGGGCCCTGGCTCCTCCGCTGTCAAAACACGCCGGCCCCCGGGGCAGCCGGCAGCCTGAGAATGGTGTCAACAGGTCACCAGGGCACCCGCCACGGCCACACTCAATCCAATCTGGCCCTTTGGCAGCTGAGGCCGCCCCCCCGCCCCCCACGGCCTCACTGCACCTGTTCCTGCTGACTTCCTCTCCTGTGCCGACGGCCCACTAAGCTGTCAGGGCTGTGAGCTACTATTTTTTTTCCCAGGACAGGCATGCACATGAAGAACCACAGGACCTAGCGACCCAGCCGCTGGGATATGTGTGCCCTGCACTCGGGAAATGGGACCCACTGATGGGGGCACACAGGAATTCTCCTGTTTTCAGGGGCCGAGAGGGAGGAAGAAAAGCCACAGTATTCAGCCTGCCCGAGTCTGGCACTGTGAAGGGGCCTGGCTGTTTGGTGAGATGCACTCACTCTGGAGAAGCACAAGGGAATGAAACGCCACATTAACCCTCCATCTGTCCTCCAGGAGGCTCCAGGCTGCCCTATTAGTGCCTGGAGTCAAGGTCAGGGGTGTGAGCCATGGTGAACCCTGCTCTGGCCAACAGTTCAGACTCCAGCAGGCTGCACTGATTCTCCTCTACACTGACCAATTCCCAGGGGTCACAGGACCAGCGCCTTCACTCTCAGGACATTTCCCCAGGGCAAGGGCAGAGGGGCCACAGGGAGGGTGGTGAGGCTGGACTCTACTGCACAGTCTGGAACTGCCTGGGTCATAACAGGGTGGGAAGTTTGCTGCCAGCTTCCCCGATGTGTGCCCAATTCATCCTTATCAGAGTGGGAGCCATGGACCACAGCTCAGCCCAGACACGTCGGTGAAGCTGCTCTCACTACCACCAGTTCACAGACGGAGTCTCTGAGTCTCAGAGAGCTTTGCACAGAAAGGATCTCAACCCAAGTCTGTCTGTCTCCAAATGCCATCTTTCCCCTTCTGAATCTCATTACTTTCTAGAGGAATCTCTTTCCATCAGTACAAGGATTGGAGAAGAAGCCCTGCTTGTCAGGGGAGGCTGACCAAATAGGCAAGGGAAGAGTGCCAGCCACAGCAGCGGGGATACCCAGGGGTGGAAGAGAATGCCCATAGAGCTCTCTGCAAATTCCCCATGGATACTGCCTCTTTCATTTCACACTCCAGGAGACCCCAATAGCCCAAGAAGCCAGCCAGAGACCCTGGAAACTCCTACCAGAAAAGACAGACCTACAGAAAAGATAGAGACACCACCCCTTCAAGAAGGAAGGAGCCCTAGGAACTTGGAGGATGTAAATCTGCCAAGCACAGCCTTCAATCTGCGTAGGTCCCCAGACAGGAAGGCTGAGTGGACATGGCTAGGCCACCAGGTGTCAAAAGAAGGAGAAGGGGATTTCCCTAATGGTCCAGTGGCTAAGACTCTGCACTCCCAATGCAGGGGGCCCAAGTTCCATCCCTGGTCAGGGAACTAGATCCCACATGCTACAACTAAGAGCTCTCACGCCACAACTAAAGATCCTGCAAGCTGCAATGAAGATCAAAGATCCCGCGTGCCGCCACTAAGATCCAGTGCAAAATAAATAAATACTATAAAAAAGAGAGAGAAGGTAGAAGAGGCTTCTGACAGCCAATATCCATTTCCCCTCCTAGTGTCAGAAATCTCATTATCTTGGAGTGGCAGTGTGCTCAGTGGCTGCTCTTCCTAGCGGTACAGAGTATGTGATGAAGTTCTGGCCAATGAGTGTTAAGTGGATATGTGTAGAACTTCGAGGAAAGTTTCTGAGATTGCTTCACCTAGAATGTATGTTTCCCCCGTCCCCATGCTTCCTCCTTCTGTTACCAGTTTGGAAGGCAGATAGGATGGCTGGAGCTCCAGCAGCCATACTGAACCATGAGGTGACCCTCAGGATAGAAGCCAGTGCTGAATACAGCTGAGCACAAAGCTAGGAGCCTGGGCCAGTGATGGCACAGCGAGCCAACATACCACCCCAGGGCTGTCTATCTCTGGACTTCTTCTAATGAGAGAAGAAAAATGCCTGTTATTTAAGTCACTGTTACTTAGTTTTTATGTTATATGTAGTCAAACCTAATTATAACTGATCCAGATGGTTTTCCTTGACATTCTATCTGGGTGCTTTTCCTACTGCCTTCACTGTTCCTTCTAGTATCCTTGGTAGAATCCTATCTCTCTGTCCATCCCTTAAAAAAATTCTTTTTTTTTTGGCCACACCTTTGGCTTGTGGGATCTCTGTTCCCCAACCAAAGATTGAATCCATGCCCCCTGCAGTGGAAGTGCTGAATCCTAAACACTGGACCACCAGGGAATTCCCCCAAACTGTTATTCCTACACATCTTTACAGGCTTCCCTGATGGCTCAGTAGTAAAGAATCTGCCTGCCAATGCAGGAGATGTGGGTTTGATCCCTGGGTTGGGAAGATCCTCTGGAGAAGGAGGTGGCAACCCACTTCAGCATTTTTGACTGGGAAATCCCATGGACAGAGGAGCCTGGCAGGCAACAGTCCATGGGGTCCCAAAGAGTCAGACACGACTTAGTGACTAAACTACACATCTTTATAATAGAATACTGCTCAGCAATAAAAGGGACAAGCTACTGAGACACAAAGAAATGACTCTTCACAGGCATTATGCTAAGTGAAAGAAGCCAGATACAAAGGAACACATCTTGTATGGCTCCACTTACATGAAGTTCTAGAACAGACAAAACTAATTTATGCTTGAAAAAAAAGAAAAAAGAGAAAATAGCAGTTGCTTGTAGGGGTCAGGTGGGGACAGGATTTGGCTGGAAGGAGCACAGGGAATTTTCTAAGGAGATGGAAATGTATCTTGACAGGGATATGCGGGTACACAGTGATGCATTCATCGACTTCATCAAATAGTACACTTAAGATTTGTGCATTTCACTAAATGTTGAACTCTAGTGATTGATTTGCATGTTAATGTATCGAAGAAAACAAGATGCATTGATGATGTTCAAGAGGGAATGGATAGATGTGTGATAAAGCAAGTGGAGAAAAATGATAATTATCGACTCCAGATGGTGGGTCCATGGGTGTTCACTATAAGATACTTTAAACTTTTATGTAGGCTTGAAATTTTTCACAAGAAAATGAGGGGGAGAAATTGGTGTTCTCCAAGCTTCTGTCACTTCTTTTACTCCCCTCTCCCAAATTTTATTTATATTCCAGGGAGAGGTCTGGGCTACAGACCCATCTCTTTGATCGTTTCCTCTACATCTCCACCCCCAGGAAATTCAAACCCAACCTTTCCCTGAAGTTAATGTGCTAGATTACTCAAGTTGGAAACCAAGGAGTCATTCCAGATTCCTCCCTCTTCCTGTTCATATCCTACACCCTGAGATATCCCCACTCCCCATCGTTTTTCCCATCCCCATCAACTCTTACAAGGACAATACCAACACTCTTTCCCCGAGAGTGCCAGACTACAGATCTGATGATTCAAAATTCAACATTTCCCCATTCACTTCAAGGGCCAAGCCAAACTCCTCAGCAAAAAGCCTTTCATGGTCATCATCTGCCTCTTCCTTTACAGAGTCATATTCTGCTGTTCTGTAATATCAGACATTTTCTAGGTATGTCCCTGCAAGCCCCTAGAGATATATATATATATCCAAATCCTAACCTTGGCACTCATAAATGTGACCTTATTTAGGAAAAAGTTCTTTGTAGATGTAATTAAGTTAAGGATCTCTAGAAGAGATGATCTTAGACTAACTGCGTGCATGCGTGGTAAGTTGCTTCAGTCTTGTCTGACTCTTTGCGACCCTATGGAATGTAGCCCACCAGGCTCCTCTGTCCATGGGATTCTCCAGGCAAGAACACTGGAGTGGGTTGCCATGCTGTCCTCCAGGGGACCTTCCCGACCCAGGGATCGAACCCGTGTCTCCTGCATTGCAGGTGGATTCTTCACCGCTGAGCCACCGGGGAAGCCCTCTGGACTCAGATGGACCTGAATCAGATGACGTGTCCTTGTAGGTAAAGCAGGGAGAAGACACAGACACACAGAAGAAGGCCATGTGCAAATGGAAGCAGAGATTGGAGTTATGCAGCCAGAAGTCAGGGGACGCCTGGAGCCACCAGTTGGAAGAGGCAAGCAAGGATTCTCCCCAGCTTAGTGCCTTGGCAGGGAGCGTGGCCCAGCCAACACCTTGATTTTGGACTCTGGCCTCCAGGCTCTGAGCAATTAAATTTCTGTTGTTTTTAAGTCACCAAGTTTATGCTAATTTTTTCTACTGGCAGCCCTATGTCATTAACACAGGGACCTAACGTGCTCGTTGTTTCCTACCTCTGAACCTTTGCCCGTGCTGCTCCTACACCTAGAACCCCCTCTTCACCCCTTGTCCGCCTGGCAAAGTCCTATTTAGCCTTCAAATACAGCTCAGTATGAACCCTTCTCCTATGAAACTCCTTGTCTCCTTCATATAGGAAGTGCTTTTGCAATCCAATGAGAAAAACTCAACTTGCTAAATGAGTTAGAGAAATGAACAGAAAATTAAAAGAACTGTAAGTGCCCAGTGTGTAATATGTGTGTGTATATATATATAAAATGTTAAATGTAACCTCAGTTGTAACCAAAGAAAATGCAAACTTCTATACTTTGCAATTTTCCTATCAAATCAGCAAGGAAAATACCCAAACTTGTACGGAAACAGGCATTCTTAGAATTTCTTGGAGGATATGTACAACTGGCACAACTTTTCAGGAGCCAGTTTGGTATCAAAAGCTTTAATAGTTGGTATAGTTTTTGTTTATTTTTTTCTGCACTGGATCTTTGTTGCAGTGCATGAGATTCTCCAGTTGTACAGGATGGGCTTACTTGAGGTGTGTAAGTAAGGGCTTACTTGAGGTAAGGGGCTTAGTTGCCCCACGGCATGTGGGATCTTAGTTCTCCAACCAGGAACTGAACCCAAGTCAGTCCTGCACTGGAAGATGGATTCCTAACCACTGGACCGCCCCGGAAAGTCCTGGTACAGATTTTTTGTTTGTTTGTTTTGATTACAGAAAAAAATTTGATTGCAACCAATACTTTCTTAAAGCAACAACATTGGTTTACAGGAGTTTAAGATAAAAGTACCACAGATGAACCTTGAAATCAGAAAGATTAACAGGATAAAACCTACATCTGACATGTTTAGCTCTATTCCCTCTTTCAGGTCTCTGGATTGTTGATATAAATTCTTCACAGGATGGGGGAGTGAAGTATATTACTGGCTAGAGTGATTATTTGACTTTGACTAGTTGCTGTGTTGATTCTCTCTGCTGCTGCTGCTGCTAAGTCGCTTCAGTTGTGTCCGACTCTGTGCGACCCCATAGACGGCAGCTCACCAGGCTCCCCCGTCCCTGGGATTCTCCAGGCAAGAACACTGGAGTGGATTGCCATTTCCTTCTCCAACGCATGAAAGTGAAAAGTGAAAGTGAAGCCGCTCAGTCGTGTCCGACTCTTAGCGACCCCATGGACTGCAGCCTACCAGGCCCCTCCGTCCATGGGATTTTCCAGGCAAGAGTACTGGAGTGGGGTGCCATTGCCTTCTCCAATGGTACAGATTTTAACCCAGCATAATCTAAGACTGTGTACTAAGAAATTAGTTGTAAATGTGCATAAAATAAAGTTATAAGATTATTAATCACAGGGCTGTTTATGATTGTGACATTAAAAACAAGCTGAATAATTATAGGGAATTATTGAGTAAATTATGGTATTTCATCAAGATGAACTACTACGTAGTCATTAAAAATTATATGGATGATTTACATCAGCTTATTAAGTAAAAAAAGAAATTAACAATAGTATGTACAGAATGTTGTTGTTCAGTCGCTCAGTCGTGTCTGACTCTTTGCGACCCCATGGACTGCAGCACACCAGGCTTCCCTGTCCTTCACCATCTCCCGGAGTTTGCTCAAACTCATGTCCTTTGAGTCGATGATGTCACCCAGCCATCTCATCCTCTGTGGCCCGCTTCTCCTCCTGCCCTCTATCTTTCCCAGCATCGGGGTCTCTTCCAATGAGTTGGCTCTTCACATCAGATGGCCAAAGTATTTGGAAAAAAAAAAAGTTTGTATGCTTATATCTGTATGTTGCCTAAAAGGCAACAACACAAAACAATTATAAAGCATTCAGATTCTAAGGATTTGGGAGAAATCATTAATAATTCATAGTCTCTGTTCTCTAGGCTACTAGCAGACACTGCTTGTCTTCTACTCGGTATCTAGCTTCTCTTCTTCCCTCATGCTGGTTTTCTATGAAGTGACAATGAACCCAGTCCCAGGCGAAATATCCACTTTCTCTGCCTCTCTTACAACCAGGAATGGCCACTTGACATAGTTCTGGTCAATGAGATGCTAGTGAAGGCCTCTGGCAAAGCATTTGCTTTAACAATTAAAAAGGGACTTTTCACCTTCAACTCAGATGTGATGAGTTCCAGTGGCCATACTGCTGCTATGAGGAAATAATCAAGAAAGAACACAGACATTTCCCTGATGCTACTGAGCCACTTTCACTTTCACTGAGCTAGGAGCCACACTAGAAACAGCCTACCTCATTTCTTGCTAAACAGGAACTATAAGCCCCTATATATTGGATTTCCTGCCAATTAAAACGAACACAGTCTTAAGTGAAATCCTTACAGCCCAGTAGAGGAAGACAGTCCAGTAAGCACAAAAACCTCCTAGATGCTATGACAGAAGCACCTCACAGGCAAGGCAGAGAGGTGGGAGGAAGAAACAGGATGGATGAGGGAGTGGCTGGATGGGCTTGGGTGATACTCCAAGGAAGGTAGTTTATCACTGTGGCGAAGAACAAGAACCCTGGGTTCACACAGGTGCGGCTCCAATCCGGGCTCCATCACTTCCTAACTGCTCTGTGCTCAGAGGCAGCCACTTACAAATGGAAATTGGTTGCTGTGAAAGAGGATGACGTAGAGATGGAGCGCACAGGGCTACTTTGAGGATTAAGCTGGATAACGCAGGCAAAGCACTTAGCACATAGTAAGCACCCAATAAAGCTTAGCTGCTATTATTAATATAATTAATTGAATAAAGATGTGTGGGTGCTTGCCAGGCAGATGGGGGACAGGAGCAGAGTTCTAGGCAACGAGAAGAGGCTTGGCAAAGGCACAAAGTGTGAAACAGCAGGGCCCCTTAGGGGGACTATAAATAGCCTGGCCTGGCTGGAAAACTGAGTGAGCAGAGGGCAGTGAGGGGCAGATAGCGCTGGAGAAGTGGGCACAGACCAGCACACCAAGGGCCTTGTGAGCTAAGCGTCAGGCAGGACCACTGGGGAGAGTTGATTTGAACCATTATCCACAGTGGGGTCTCACCAGCCACATTGTTGCCGAGCATCGCTAACTTTAGATAATGCTTCCTGGTGCGTATGTTCCTGTCGAGTTACAATGCAGGCAGCATCCTGTGACCTCCAGATTGCCTAAGAATCACCCAGATTGGGACCACATGTGATCACAGAGTTACCTATTTCAGGCCTGTGATGGAGCCTCTGCCAGATGCCAGGATATGAACCAACCAGTGTCAGACCATCTCAGACACGCTCCTTTTGGGTAATGTGAAGAGGTGGCCAGAGGCAGTAGGTTCAAACCCAAATGACCAGCCCTCACTTCTACCACCTCCAGCTCTAGTGGGCACAAGGGGGAGGAAGGGGCACCCAGATGGCTGGAGGCACACAGGTGTCAAGCTATTTACAACCTTTTCCTGAGAATGTCCAGTGACCGATGGACATCGCCAAGAATCTATCCTGGTATCCCGACCCCCATAAGAGATGCTGAGGACAGTTTGAGGGATCTTTCCCATCTCCTCTTGGACACTCTAAGAATCTGTGGGTACAGGATAAAGATGAGCTCCAGGTGTGGAATGGTCCTTCCCTACCAGCAGGGGAGGGACAAAGGCTGATAAACTCATTTTCTGCCTTAGAACTGACAATGGGAGTGGGGGTGGGGAAACCTTTGGAGACAGCAGAGGGAGGCTCAGGCCTGACCATGCTTCCCACTAACACAGCATCAAACATCTTCAGAGAGCATCAAAAGTCTCTGTATGTAGAGACTTTCCTGGTGGGCCAGTGGCTAAGACTCTGTGCTCCCAAAGCAGGGGGCCCAGGTTCAATCCCTGGTCAGGGAACTAGATCCCATATGCTGCAATTAAGAGTTTGAATGCTGCAACTAAAGATCTCGAGTGCTGCAGCAACAAAGATCGAAGATCCCATGTGCCGGACTCATACCTGGTGCAGCCAAAAATAAGTCTCCATATGCCACTCGCTGTGTCAGGTGGTAACAGAGCCAGGGGCACAGACCATCCCCGCTTCCCGACCTCACAGGGTGGTTCTAGCATCACTGCCATCCGTGCCTTGTCAAGCCCTGGGCTGTGCACGCACCTCTTTTCACCTTCAGAGCAACTCTGTGATAGACGAATCTTACAAACAATATGCTGAGCAAAAGAATCCAGACACAAAGGAACACACACCGCATGATTCTATTCCTATGAAGTTCAGCAGCAGGAAAACAAACTGACGGTGATGAAAGTTCACAGGAGAGGCTACCTGTGGGCGGGCCGAGGAAGGCAGTGGGTATTGACTGGGAAGGGGTATGAGGGAACATTCCAGGTTACTGGAAACATTCTACAACTTGATTTGGGTGGGTACATGAGTAGAGGTATGTAACAGTTCATATTAAACTGTATGCTTAACATTGGGCTTCCCTCGTGGCTCAGCAGTAAAGAATCCACCTTCAATGCAGGAGACGCAGGTTCTATCCCTGGGTCGGGAAGATCCCCTGGAGTAGGGCATGCAACCCACTCCATTATTCTTGCCAGGATAATCCCATGGACAGAGGAGTCTGGCAGGCTACAGTCTATGGGGTCACAAGAGTCAGACACGACCTAGCAACTAAACCACCACCACATACTTAACATTGGTGCACTTTAAAAAGATTTTTAAGGGACTTTCCTGGTGGTCCAGTGGTTAAGATGCTGAGCTCCCGATGGAGGGGGCCCAGGTTCCCCGAATGCCACAACAAAGAGTCTGCATACTGCAATTAAGACCTGGCATAACTGAATAAATTAAAAAAAAATTTTTTTTAATTAAAAAAAAAAACAAATTAAGCAGTACCATTATGATTCTCATTTATAATCAAGGAAGTGAAAGCATAGGGGGCTAATTCGGTTGCCCACAGTTTAAAAGGCTGTTAAATGGAGAACCAGTCTAAATACTAGTGGTGTGACTCTAGGACCTGTGCTTCAACCATTATAATAGGTACGACCTGTACAAATAGGAAGGGGAAAAAAAAACCCACCACCTGGGCAGGTTGCTCTCAGGGCCCTTGAGGGGAAGAGGCAACCTGTGGCAAAGCCTGAGGGAGAGGGCCAGTTGTCGAAGGGTCTGGGGGCGCCTTGAAGAACTGAGAGAAGAGGGGAAGGAAGAGGCCGTTCCCTGAGGGGACAGAGCTTCAAAGACGGGGCAGGACCACGCCCTTCTGCTCGGGGAACTGATGAACAGGCTGGTGAAGCTGAAGCCGAGGTCCTGGAATCCCTCCTCCTGCACCACTAGAGTCCTTCCAATTTGCCATTCCTGTCACTGTTGTTAAGTTGCTAAGTCGTGTCCGACTCCCAAAGACTGTAGCCCGTCAGGCTCCTCTGTCCATGGGATTCTCCAGGCAAGAATACTGGAGTGGCTTGTCATTTCCTCCTCCAGGGGTTCTTCTCGACCCAGGGATCAAGCCCGCATCTCCCGCATTGCAGGCAGATTCTTTGCCGCTGAGCCACCAGGGAAGCCCATTCCTGTCACTAGCTCCCAGCAAATGGTTCTGCCCCCTTCTCAGACCTCCCCTGGATGCCGGGCAGTGGATTCAGGCCGGTGCTGATTCAGGCCGGTGCTGACGCTGCTGTGAAACCATGAGCAGGTGGTTTCCCGATGTTAACCCCTCCCCCAGGAGGTACGCAGAGCTGCCGCGCGTGGGCACTCAGTCACTTTGGTCATGGCCAATCTTGTGACACTATGGACTAGAGCCTGCCAGGCTCCTCTGTCCATGGGACTTTCCTGGACAGAGGAGTGGGTTGCCATGCCCCCCTTCCAAGGGATCATTTCCCCCCAAATCCTTAAACTCCCCCCACCTTCCCAGCAAACCAGGACACCCCCGACAAGTGGGGTCGGTTCTGAGGCTGACGACCCTCATGGTGGCCCTCATCTCCTTCACACAGCTGAGGGGTACACAGGGCTATGAACCTTGCCCTCCCCTCCCCCCACAATCTGGTGGAAACCAAGACAGTCAAGGCAGACTCGGAGTCTGGAACTGAGCAGCCATAGAACCCGGAAAACTGCTCTGCGGATCATCAGCTAGTCGGCTCTGGCCTCCCTCTGAGCTTCTTTGAAACAAGAATAAGTGTCATGTCTCAGGCTGGCTGTGGGACATTAAACGTCATGGGGGTGAAAGAACTTGGACAGCATCTGGGCAGAGCAATCCTCAGTAGAGGTCAGCTGAAGGCACCGGAGAGCGGGCTGGACACCTTCAGGGCCCTGTGACCCCAGATATCCCATTGGGAGTCCCCTCAGAGGTGGCATGGCACCAAGGTGAGGCCTTTTGAGACCAGCATCTTTCCCACAGGTCAAGTCGCCTCATTCTCAGCACCTCCTGCTCCACAATTGATGGAAGAGGGAGCTGGGAGCCAAGACAGGACAGTGGTCAAGGGCCTGGGCTTTGAGTCAGACTCAGGTTCCAATCCCAGTATTGTCACTTAAAAGCCATGTGACCTTGGGCAAGCTACTTGACTTTCCAGAGCCTCAGTTTCTTCATCTGTGAAATAGGGATAACAGACAATGCCTATACCTCATGAGGTTTTTGCTGGGTCCCCATGAAAAAGTAGGGCTTCCCAGGTGGCACTAGTGGTAAAGAACCTGCCTGCCAATGCAGGAGAAACAAGAGACACTGGTTCTATCCCTGGTTCAGGAAGATCCCTGGAGGAGGGCATGGCGACCCACTCCAGTATTCTTGCCTGGAGAATCCCATGGAGCTAGGAGCCTGGTGGGCTACAGTCCATAGCGGTGCAAAGAGCTGGACACAACTAAAGCAACCCAGCATGTAGCATGAAAAAATAAGGGGCTTCCCTGGTGGCTCAGTGGTAAAGGATCTGCATGCAATGCAGGAGACGTGGGTTTGATCCCTGGGTCAGGAAGATCCCCTGGAGAAGGAAAGGGTAACCCACTCCAGTATTCTTGCCTGGGAAATCCCATGGACACAGGAGTCTGGTGGCCCATGGGGGTGAAAAAGAGTCAGACACCACTTAGCAACTAAACAACAACATGAAAAAATAAATGCAAAGCAAGGCACCTGGTTCACGACAGGTGCTAAATTAAAAAGTAACTATTATCCTCACTACCCCAGTCTTCTTGCTGAGCAATAAGGGCCCTTCGGGATCTCCTAGTCCTTGAAAAATAAACAAACAAACAAAAAGCAAATCGGAGCATTGAAAACATACAAATGGGCTAGGCTCCAGCAGGCTTTGCTTCATCAGTAGACCCAACTGTTCATTGGTCAGCCTGCACTCAGTAGGCTTAGCATCAAGCAAGGCGTCACAGGCCACGGGAGTATTTAAAATTTGAACTTGGGAATTTCCTGGTGGTCCAGTGGTTAGGACTCGGCGCTTTCAGTACCGTGGTGCAGGTTCGATCTGTGCTCAGGAAATTAAGATTCTGCAAGCTGCCCAGTGCAGCCAAAATTAAAAATATATATAAAAAATAAATAAAATAAAATTTGAACTTCAAGACACCAGCTCCAACCTTTTCTACACATTGGAATTCCCTGGGAAGTCTGGTGTCTGGCTCCCAAGCCAGAGATCCATATTAAATTGGTGAGGGGTGGCCAGGGCAGCAGGGCTGTTAAAAGCTCCCCGGGTGATTCTAATGTATTATAAGGTTGAGAATCACCAGTTTCAGATGAGGACCCCGAGGTCACAGCCCCTAAAGTCAAATGAAACTCGATGCCAAAACAGCCCCAGGAAGCCATCAGCCAGGCTGTCTGACAAGCACAGGAGAGGTGACTTGTAAGAGGCAAGGTTTGACTTAAGCCCTGAAGGACTGGAAGGATTGCTGGTGAAGAGGCGAAGGAGGTGCACAGACAGGGCTTTACTCTGGGCGAGCACAGGGGGCAGCCCCTGACACATTCACACGGCGGGGTTGGGGGGCTCAGCCTCGGCCTGCAGCAGCTGCCTGGACCGCAGGATGGTCTCCTCCTCACCCACAGGCCTCCAGGCAGGCCTGGTGCAGGGGTACTAGCCACGCGAAGGACCAACAGGAAGACAGAGCAGAGGCGCCCCGACAGCTGGTTCCCGGAGGTGCGGGCCGCTCAGCCCGAGCGCTCGGTTCTGGCTCCGCCCCCGCTGCTGAGAACAGGCTCAGACCCCCCGCGGGGGTGAGGCTCGGCCTCTCTGGTTGCCATGGTGACGCGATCCTCTCCTCCACCTCCCGGCTCCCCCGGGGAAGGAGGCAGAGACCGTGGCCGCCTGGAGAAGCCAGGACTCCAAGGCCTGAAACAAAGGAGTCCTAGATTTGGGGGCAACCGTAGCAAGGGCCGAAGAGGCAGGCGAGGGATAGGGAACCCGCCAAAACCGGCCCTGGGCAGAAAAAGGAGAGCGGCTTCACAGTGTCCAGGCTCAGAGAGACAAATGAGAAATGCTATTATCTGCACCATGTTTAACAGTACATATCAAGCCCACAGCCAGGATCTCATTTCATTCTCAAAACCCAGGGATGTTGTCAGAGTAGATATTACTCGCCCATTTTACACAGGGGAAGACTGAGGCTCAAAGAGGTTCTGGGTCTCATCCACAGCCACCTGGCTAAGAAACAACTGAACCACACCATCAAGCCTGCTCTTTGGACCAAGTCTATTGCTTTTTGTACTTGACCTAATTCCCCACTCAGGTAGAGGGGCCTAAAATTCCTAATTATTCTGTAGGAAATGCAGTTATATGTCCATCAAAACATATAGGAATAATGGTGCAGAACGACTAGATGACCTCACCACAGTGGAGAAAAACCTACTTCATGTATAAATGGGCAGCAGTCGTTCAACAAACAGCTCCTAAATTATGTACCAGACACAGTGACAGGAACAGACCCCAAGCAGGACTCAGTATCCCCAGCTGTGCTACCATCAGCCAGTCAATGGGATATAATGAGTGGACACTGGGGCCAGAAGTCAGATCTGGGTTCTGGTCCCAGCCCCACACAGCCCCTCCTTCCTCACTGTAAAATGGGGATGACACGGCTGCCCTGCCCAATCCACAGGGCTGCCCTGAAGATCAGGGAGGGATAGCAAACAAGGAAAGTATTCACAAACAGTACATTAGCCAATCAGACCCAAAAAAGAAGAAAAAAAATTCTTCTACGAAGAAAGTCAAGTTCATATTCATTTGGTCTTTGGTATATACTCCTCCTGAGATGGTAAAAGAATCTGCCTACAATGGGGGAACCAAGGTTCAATCCCTAGGTGGGGAAGATCCCCTAGAGGAGGGCATGGCAACCCACTCCAGTATTATTCGGAGAATCCCGTGGCGGGCTACAGTCCCTGGGGTCGCAGAGTCGGACACAACTGAGAGACTAAGCACAGCACAGCACATACTCCGGCTTACCCACTAGGTGGCAGAAGTCTGGAAGACAAGGATGGCCGTCTTCTATTCACTTCATTTTATTCATGGCACTCAGGACAGCATTCACACACAGTGGATCCTGGATAACTGTCATCCGGCTGATACACTCCCTTAAAAATCCTCTAATCTCATCCCATAATAGCCAATTCAATTACTTAGGGTCTGAGGCCAGGAGGTCACTGATAAATCCTATAGGAATTCTAACCTTTGATAGAGTTAACAGCTTTCCCTTGCCTCCTGCTTCCCCTCTGAACTGTCATGAATTGATAACAAGTAATGATCCTGGACTGATTTGATTTATTAAGGCTCTGCTCCTCCTCCTCCTCTCTCCCGGCTTGCTGGTAGGAAATGCGACTGGCCCCCCCAGGGGGAGAAGAAGCAGCCAGGAGGCGACGCAGGAGGAAGAATCAAAGGACCATTATGACAATGACCTTCGGATCCAAGTCCACTTATCACCAGCCTGGGCTGGCCTCCTCAGGGCCCCTCTCCCATATATGGTTTCATGAGTCCTTGGGGGTATTTATGAAAAATTAAATGACTCTCAATCTAATGCTGAGAAGAAGGCAGGGCCAGTTCAGAGGACAAATATCTAATACAAGGTCCAGAGAGGTTGGTAAGACGTTTAAAGAGGCCTTCACACATTGGTGGCAGCCAGGATCAGAATCTCTGCCCCTACCTTTGACATCATCCCTTCAATCCCAGAGCCTGGCAAATCCAGGCTCCCGCCTCTCTCTGCAGAATCAGCCAAGACATTCCCAACCTGCACACACCTGTACACCCTCACCCGGACATCCTCAGACACCCTGTACCTCTGTGCATCGCTGCCCGGCTCGCTGGCATTCAGTCCAGTGTGCTGGTGCTCCACACAGAGTCTCCCTAGACCCTAAAAAAAATCTCTATGATTGTCCAGGGTCATAAGAAGCTACCTCAAAACTCACTTCCTTCTCTCTTCCCTTCAGAGGACCAGGGGTTTCGCCTGCTCCTGCTTCCTTTTGTCACCCACCGAGGGGAGATGAGGGGAACTCCCCAAATCAATGGCTGCTTCCTGAAACACCAAAGTCATCTTTCCTCTGGGTGGTGCAAAGCCAGGTGAGGGCTAGGCTGGGGAAGGGCAATGGGGTTCCCCCAGCCAGCTCGTTTCTGCTCTTTGCCCACATGCATACACACACACACACACACATACACAGACACGCCCACCTCCTTCAGGCCCTGACACCTCTGCCTCCCCCTGCTCTGATGAGCCCCTGTACACAATTCTCCTTCTCCTTCTTCCCCTGCGGCGGTGACCTTGGAGGCCGAGGGTTCCAGATGCTATAGCCTCCGTCAGGCTGGGTCCCTGAGTAACCCTGTGGAGCAGACCCTGCCGTCCTTGCCGTGGACCAGCGTGAGCAAGCAGCAGACCTTGCCTGTGCTCAGTCACGGGGATTTCAGAACCACGCTGGTTCCCTGGTATCACCAGCCTGCCCTCCAGCCCCTCCATGGGAGGTCAGTCAGCCACCCCAGTCTCAGAAAGGTTCCATGTCCCCTACCCAGCGCCTGACACTCCCTTCCTCCCAGGACCACCCATGCCAGGCTCACGGTGCGCCCCTGCTGCTCTTCTCCTGTTCCGAGAGAGAACCAGGGACACAGCACCCTCTTCCAAAGGCAAAGGGGAAGGAAATCCGGAATGTCCTCAAGCAGCAGGCTGAGGCCAGGAGTGCTGACGTCTTAGTTTTGGTAGAAATAGACACCAGGGCGCCAAGCTTGGTGAACCACCCACTCTCCCGGGGCAGAGTCCGAGGGCCCATCCCTGGCCAAACCCCAAGGATGGCCTATTGCTGATGTCTGAAGCAAGCCCCATGTAGACAGGGAACACCCATGTTCACTGCAGCACTATGCACAACCATCAAAAGGTGGAAGCAACTCAAGCGTCCACTGATGGATGAATGGATAAACCAATTGTGGCATATATACACTGTGGAATATTACTCAGCCTTGAAAACGAAGGAAATTCCAGCATGTGCTACAATGTGGATGAAACTCGAGGACATCACGCTAAGTGAAATAAGCAGTCACAAGAAGACGGTAGGATTCCACTTATAATGATGTTCTCAGTCAAATTCAAAGACAGGAAGCAGAATGATGGTTGCCAGGGGCTACGGGAGGGGGAAGAAGGGGCAGTTAGTGTTCAATGGGTGCAGCCTTTCAGTTCTGCAAGATGAAAAGAGTTCTGGTCATGGATGGTGGTGATGGTTGTGCAACCATGTCCTTAATGCCACTGAACTGCATACCTGAAAATGATTATGATGGTAAATTTGATATGTGTTTTA
Organism: Bos taurus; assembly: GCF_002263795.3. NCBI lineage: Eukaryota > Metazoa > Chordata > Mammalia > Artiodactyla > Bovidae > Bos > Bos taurus. Next base: position 21,745,617 of record NC_037346.1, on the reverse strand, counting down.
CTGCAACTTTAAAACTAGAATAAAACATAACTTAAAAAAAAAAAAAAGCACATAGCCAGACTTCCCTGGTGGACCAGTGGCTAAAATTCTGTACTCCCAATGCAGGGGGCACAGGTTTGATCTCTAGTCAGGGAAATAGATCCCATATGCCACAGCTAAGACTCAGAGCAGTCAAATAAATAAACATTGTTTTAAAAAAAAGAAAGAAAAAAAAAGAGCACAGAGGGAAGAAGCAACAGCAGAGAAACTCTTTCATGGGAATTAGCAGAGGGCTTCCCTGGTAGCTCAGCTGGTAAAGAATCTACCTACAATGCTGGAGACCCCAGTTTGATTCCTGGGTTGGGAAGGTCCCATAGCGAAAGGATAGGCTACCCACTCCAATATTCTTGGGCTTCCCTGGTAGATCAGACAGTAAAGAATCTGCCTGCAATGGAGGAGACCTGGGTTCGATCCCTGGGATGGGAAGATGCCCTGGAGGAGGGCATGGCTACCCACTCCAGTGTTCTTGCCTGGAGAATCCCATGGGCAGAGGAGCCTGGTGGGCTGCAGCCCATGGGGTCGCAAGGAGTCGGACATGACTGAGCGACTAAGCAGAGCACAGCACAAGGGGACTAAACTAGACCCGGAGCCCATCAGCTTCCAAAGAGGGCTTTTGAGCCATCTTCTGAGTTACAAAGCCACGTTCCATCTTCATAGCTTGTTTCAACTATGCTGCCAACTTCCTGGCACAAGACAAGCCTGGCTCTGCTCTAGGCAGGGGCTGCCAGGCATTTGTCAGCTCCAATTTCAATACTCCTTCCCCCACCAGGCGGCACCCAGGCGCCCACTACAGGTTCCACCTGCCAATGCCAGTGGCAGTGTCCCAGGGAGCATGCAGAACCCCAGGGGTCACAGCCAGATATGATACTTGCCCCAGGTCACCCCTGGCTCTACCCCTACTCCTCTGCCACCCCCAAGTCCTCCACTCACATCCACACAGCTCCTTCCTCCCACCTGGAAGCAAGAGATGCCTGACCTCACACAGGAAGGCAGCCTCCTCTGAGATTCGAGCTCAGGACCAGACATGGCCCAGAGGCTGGCCAGGGACAGAGATTAGGAGGGGCAAGTGGTGGCAAGGAAAAAGACATGTTTCATCTTGGCCCTCATAACAAGGGTGGCTTTAGACCACAGGTCAGACAAGATAGGAGAGAGAAAAGCAGCGAGCCTCCAGGGCTGGTGGGACCCACCCTACCCCTGGAGCTACCTGTGTGCAGGCAGATGTTGGGTGAGGCCAGAGCAGTAGGGGCTGTTAATTACCTCAGCTCCCCGGAGAGTTCCTGGAAACGTCCCTTCCGTGCCTGAGCATCTGAGCAAGGGGGAGAGCGGGGGAGGGGGCACAGCTCCCACAAAAACTGGCTGATGTCAGAGGCCACATTTCACCCACAGGACCTGTGGGCAGGCAGTGTGCACAGCCCAGTCTCTCGGGACAATAAAAACAAGATTCTGAGTTGGAGGCAGAAAAGGGTTACAAGATCCGGAGGCTTGCCTTGGGAGCCATGAAACGGCACAGCTGTGTCCTGTGCTTTCCTAGCACTTGCTCTGGAACCCGGCTGTGTGTGCATGCTAAGTTGCTTCAGTCATGTCCCACTCTTTCTGACCCTATGGACTGTAGCCCACCAGGCTCTTCTGTCCATGGAATTCTCCAGGCAAGAATACTGGAGTGGGCTGCCATGCCTTCCTCCAGGGCATCTTCCCTACCCAGGAATGGAATCTGCGTCTCTTACATCTCCTGCATTGGCAGGTGGGTTCTTTACCGCTAGCGCCACCTGGAGCTTGGCTCTGGGAACATAAATCCCAGTTTTAGCTGTGTGATGTCAGGCAACTTGCTTAACCTCTCTGGGCCTTAGCATCCTCCTTTATAAAATGAAGATAATAATAATAAAACTATTTCATAGAGCTTTTGGACAGTTAAATGAGTTAGTCCAAGTAGAGGCGCTAAGACCATTGCCTGAAAGTGAAAAGCGAATTCGCTCAGTAGTGTCCAACTCTTTGCAACCCCATGAACTGTATGTAGCCTACCAGGCTTCTCTGTCCATGGGATTTTCCAGGCAATAGAACTGGAGTGGATTGCCATTTCCTTTTCCTGCCACGTAGTAAGTAAGGTTGGTTGTTATTATTGTTGATTTCATTATTTTTATTATTATCTTACTTCTCCCTACAATCCTGCCCCTGGGGAAGATAGGCAGCTCAGTTGGTCTGAGAGCAGCTGCATGTTGTGTGGGCAGCACACAGGTGACCCAAGCACCAAAAGAGGCACAAGGGAATGGCCCCTCCCCACAACAACTGTGCTCCCACTTTCCCCGCCTGCTCCTCCTGGGGCCGCTCTTCACCCTCAGCCCAAGATCTGAGCTCCTTCCTGGAACCTTGGGCCCTTTGATATTAGGCCAGCCATCCAGGCTCAAGGTCTGCAGTTTAATATCCTCCACAGCTCTACACCGAGTGCCTGGCCTCCTGGGAGACACACAGGGAGGCAGCGAAGGAGGAAGGGCATCACACACAGGTACAGGTCCCCCTGGGCCCCCGACAAATACACAGGGGCCGCCACCAACACAGAGAAGCTCCCAAGTAGAGCCACGAGCCTTCCCTCCCATTGCCACTATACTGGTGCACGCGTGTGGGTATGCATGTGTGTGCACGCATGTCTGTGCAGACACATATGCCCATACACACTCCTCAGGGTGGCCCACACAAGCTAACTCACTATCAGCTTTCCAGAAGGTACAAGCAGAGATGGTAGAATATTTTGGTCAAGAACTCATACTCTGGAGCCAGACTGCTTGGGCTGGAATCCCCAGCGCTACCTCTTAACCCGCTGTGTGGCCTGGAGCAAGTCGCTCAACCTCTCTATGCCTGTATTTCATCTTCAAAATGGAACAGTACCAACCAAACTCCCAGGGATTCTGTGAAAATGAAATGAGTAACATCTAAAGTGCACTTAAGAGAGTGGCGCCCCCCTCTGGGTATTAACTACTGGTACTCTGCCTCATGCGCTCAGTAAGTCAGATCTCATCACTGACTGGCAGGCTCTCCCTGAGGGTCTAGCTGTCCTCTGCTTCTACATCTTACTCCAGACCAGTCCACCAGACCCCTCTCTGCTGAGAACTCATCTGGCAATTGGTCCGCACCCCTCAAGGGCCCCAGGCAGAAATCCCCGGCTGTCTCCATACCAAGTCTGGACTTTGTCAACGCCCTGTCCTGACCTCACCAACTGCTTCCTGAGTTTGCCTCTGTCCGCAGGCAACACCCACATCTCTCATTCTTCCCGTTCAGAAATCAGAAATAGCTCCAGTCAACCATTCCCCACCTAGAAACTGTTTTTCTCTGGGGAGAGAGATGGCCAAGATTTTTCCACTAGAAGACGTACTGCGTGTCTCTTTACTGGACATCCTAAGAATCCCTGGTCCTAAGGGCATCTAGAATCCAAAAGAACGCTGGACATAAAATGCGAAGATTTAGGCTGTCTTTGGGCCAGTGACTTAAACTCTCCAGGTCACAGGGCTTGCTCCCCTGCCGAACATGGACAGCATCACCTACAGCCTGGTCAGTGCAGCGGTAAGGAGACAATGAAATGATGAGACAGTGTTTAGTGTTTAGTGTGCCACCCAGCACACAGAAGGTGCTCAGTGTGGCTAGAATGTGGACTTTTTACCTCCTTTCCCACTGCAGGCAAAATCGGAACTAAGTATTAAGAGTATGGTGCTGGCTTGGCCAAGCAGCCATTACCTTTAGCAAGTCGATGAGCTCTGTCAGGTGGTTTGGGGGGAAAAAAAATCATGATGCAGCCTGAGCAGCTTTCATTGGCTGGGATTCAGAGGAGCCCTCCATTCTGGGTGAAAGGTTGCATCCTGGTCCCCTCCCTTCCCCCAGAAGCTGGCTGACTTGGTCAAATCACCCACAGCCCCCAGTAGGAGGTGGAAGGTAGTCAATTGTGTCCTCCGTCACACACACCCAACCTGGGCAATGTCAGTTTCTGGAGCAGCTGTCTATCAAGCCCACCTGAGCAGATGATGCATCTTCCCCTGGAAAGGCTAGGAATTCAGACCCCGTGTGCCTATCCCAAGTCATCATCCCAAGGCAAGAAAACCACACCCTGAGACTAACCCATCCTTTTCACTGGTTTGAAGCCTAGTGGTCACCATAGCAACTGGCTCCCGCTCCAGCCTGCCAGGCGGGGCTGATGCAATTCTCAGGCAGTGAGCAATTCCAACTCAGCTCACACCGCTCTGCTCCCACTCGGGGGCGGGCAAGGGGGGAGAACAACTGAAGAGGGAAGAGAGGGGCGCACTTTACAGAAATCTCTCCTCTCCCCCAGTGCTGCCTCTAGGGATCTAAGGAAGAAAGAAGTGGTTTCTCCTCCCAGGTCCCTAACAAATACAGTGTCACTGCAGTGGCTGTCATTCGGGGAAGATTCATCTCCAAAGCCTCAGGAGACCTGGAGGGACAGGGGACACACTGAACCCTGGGCGTCTCTACTACATGTGGCGCCCTTTCCCCCTTCTGAGCCGGCACCCCCCCAGCTAGGCATGCTCACTTTGCTCAGCCCACAGGCAGCCCTGCCCTGCCAAACCCAACGGCATTAATACAACTTTACACTTCTCTGCTCAGGTGCGTTCTCTGCCTGGGTTCCATAAACCTGGACCTCTGTGCAAGCTAGAACATCCCCAGGGTACCACGGAGAGCTATCCTCCCAGCTCTCCATCCCACGCCACAAGGGTCTCCGGCTGCCCTGGGGAGTCTTATTCACTGGCTGGAGTCAATGTGAGATAACAAAGTACTCCACCAAGGACATACTGGCCAAGAGCCACTGACCTCTTAGAGCACAAAAGTCTTGCAATCAGAAGAAACAAGCCCTCAGAAAGGATGGGAGTTGAGTCACCGGCTCACAGCACACACACACACACACAGATACACATAAGGAAATGGGGATGGAAGCCACAGCCTGGCGATACTAGTGGCCCTCTCTAGCCTCCCCGTGCCTACCCATGGATGCAGGCTCTCCCTCCTGAGGCCGCAGTCCTGCCGAAGATGCCTCTAGTGCCAGGAATGCTCCCCTCCCTTCCATCCCAACGGCCACTTCCCGCCCTATGCTCCCTCCTACCTGGCCCGCATCAAGGGCATCCACCCAATCAGGAGATGGGCCTCAGCACAAACAGCCCTGCTCTGGGACCTTGCACCCTGCTCTGGGAGGAGATGTGCAGGCTTGCCAGTGCGGGGAGGGAAAGCACATCTCCATGGAACCCTCCCCCGTGTGCCCTTAAGGGCCGGTCACACTGGGCCCTCCCCGTGGTCACCCTGACAGATGCAAAAAGTGATTAATTTCAGGGGCCACTAGGGAGATCACGCTGGGCTGTGGGATGTTCCCTTAGCACTTCCTGCGGGGGGGGGGGCTTCCAGGACTATCGAGAGCAGATGGGCAGAGTCGGTAAACTGTCAGAGATGGAGGTGGCTCTCTAGATAGACGGATCAATGAAGTAGACTCGAGAGTCCAGAAATAAACACATCCATGTATGGTTGGCTGATTTTTGACAAGGGTGCTGAGATCATGCAATAGTTTTTTCCAACAAATGGTGCTGAGGCAACTGGATATCCACCCACGAAAGAATGAAGTTGGGCTCTTACTTTATATCACACACACAAATTAACTCAAAACAGATCGAAGAACTGCAAAACTCTTAGAAGAAAACAGGGGTAAAGCTCATGACCTTGTATTTGGCTAAGGATTCTGAGATAAGACACCAAAGGCACAAGCAACAAGGAACACAGAGATAAACTAGACGCCATCAAAACTGAAAACTTCAGTGCTTCAGAGGGGGACTTCCCTGGAGGCTCAGTGGTAAAAAGTCCACCTGCAATGCAGGAGCTGAAAGAGACCAGGGGAAGCAGCTTCAATCCCTGGGTGGGAAAGATCCCCTGGAGGAGGAAATAGCAATCCACTCCAGTATTCATGGAAAATCCCATGGACAGAGAAGCCTGGTGGGCTACAGTCCATGGGGTAGAAAAGAGTCAGACATGACTGGGCAACTGAGCACGCATGTGCTTCACCAGACACCATTAAGAAAGTGAAAAGAAGGACTTTGCTGGTGCACGGCTTCAATCCCTAGCAGAGGAACTAGGTTCCCACATGCCAAGTGGCGCAGCCAAAAATAAAACAAATAAAATACGCATAACATAAAAAGAAAAAAGTGAAAAGACAACCCAAGGAATGGGGGAAATCTGCAGATCACATATTTGATAAGGGACTTGTAGCTACATTATATAAAGAAATCTCACAGTTCTACAATCAAAAGACACATAACCCAACTTAATCAAAAAATAAATGAAGGAGCTGAATAAACTTTTCTCCAAGGAAGGTAAACACAGCTTCCCTTCATTCAATCGACAGATAACCTGATGTCACCTACTATGTGCCACGTAGTAGGGACACAACTGGGAAGCAAAGCAGATTCAGCCTCCACCCTCAGGAGGCTTTATCTGGTGGGCAGACAGTTACCCACTTACCATATGACTGGTCCACGTAGTAATGCATTCAATCCCCATCCCCCATGGCTACATGGCTAGTTAACAGAGGCGCTGAGATCTGAATACACGCATCCTGAGCGCAGAACCAGCTCTTCTAGCCACCTCCAAGTTTCTTTTAACTGGGTATTTTGACCTCTTCCCAATATAGCTCCTGTGCCCAGGGATGCTAACAAAGAAATGGATAGATTTTGGCCCCGATGCCCAGCTGGGCTCTGTAGTAATAATAGCCCACACTTACACAATGAACTAACTCATGTGAGCCACACACCACCCTATGAAGTAGGTACTACAGTTGTAATCTCCCCATTTTACAGATGAGGAAACTGAGACACAGGTCACATGTCTGACCCAAGGTCACACAGCAACTGGATGGCTAAGCTTGGAATCCAGACAGTCTGATTCCACACACCACCCCCTCTCTTGCTACCTGACTAAATCAGTAATTCTACTGCACACACAATTCTAACACGCTCCCAGGTTCTGATGTCCCTCACGCCATGGTCCATGAGATGCAGCAACTACAAGGGCAAGGCCATAGCTAGAACACACCCAACAGGAGTGGGAAGAAGCCTATAGCCTGGACAGCTGGAAGGACGAGAACCACCGTGGTCTCGTGGCAAGCAGTGGGCAGACAGCCCTGAGGGAAGCAGCAGGGCCATGCCCTGGGCATGTCTGCTGGGCAAGTGGCCACCAAACTGGACACTCGGGGGAGAGCATCCAGCCACTGCAGCTTGACCCATTAGTGGATCATGCAGTCAGTTTGACAGGTCATTTTCTTTTTAATTATTTACTTTTGGCTGTGTTGAGTCTTTGTTGCTGGAAGTGGACTTTCTCCAGTAGCGGTGAGCGGGGCTACTCTTCATTGTGGTGTATGGGCTTCTCATTATGGTGGCTTCTCCTCTCGTAGAGCAGGGGCTCAGTAGCTGTGGTTCACAGGCTTGGCTGCCCATGGCACGTGGAATCTTCCTGGCCAGGGACTGAACCTGTGTCCCCAGCACCAGCAGGCAGATTCTTCACCTGGCAAACCACTTTTAAAACGGACTGAAAAGGAGCACCTCACATACTAAGGGCGGATGATTTTATGAAACTAATTCAAATAGATATGTGTACATATATATAAGGTGTGTGAGCTGCGTTGTAGACTAAAATGATTCTCCAATTTAGGATTTTGTCCAAAAACGGAGGTGTAGCATTATTACCACTAAATATGCTGTAGTTTATTCATATAATGGAAATTCTACGCAGCTTTGACAATGAATAATCTAGAGCTATAGGTAAGAACAAAGACCAGTCTCAAAACCATACTTTAAAGCAGAAAAAGGCAGTCACAGAAAAACACTTCTACTATTAGTCTATTTATATAAGTTGCGGGCAAAACTACGTTTATATAATTCAGGGACACATGCCTGAGTGATAAAACTCTAAAGAAAAAGAGGGAATGATTCACACAAAATTTAGGATGGTGGTTTTACCTCAGTCTGTGACGGGTGGGGGGCTTCCCGGGTAGCTCAGATGGCAAAGAATCTGTCTGCACGGTGGGAGACCTGGGTTTGACCCCTGAATCGGGAAGATCCCACGGAGAAGAGAATGGCAACCCACTCCAGTATTCTTGCCCAGAGAATTCCATGGATAGAGGAGCTTGGTGTCCATGGGGTTGAAAAGAGTCGGGTACACTGAGAAACTAACATTTTTACTTTTTTTTTTTTTTTCACATGAGTGAGGGTGAATGTGAGGGATTAAGACTGACACATTTTGGGGGGGACAAACTTAACCCCTCATCCCATCAGCTGAGGGATGAGGGATGCTCGTAGATCCTCCGAGCACTGGCTAATGGTAATGACAGCATCCATTCTCCTCTGAACCCCAGTGAGGTATATTTCACCACAGGGAAGCTCATTAAATGACTTGCTCGATGCATATGAACATTAAGCAGGGGCTCTGGGATTCAAATCCAGGCTCTTGCAATTCTGCAATTTCTCGTTCCTTTACCCATATGTCCCTTGAAAATGAGACTCCCCAGAAGAAGTGAGAATGTGTAAGACACATCCTGTGGGGGGAACCCAGTGAGTGTTTATCAACAACAACAATTATCCCTTACTCTGGTATTAAATGATTCGATGAGCACACGTCGTCACTGTTCATTATCTCAGCTGATTTTTACAACAACCCCAGGACATGCATGGGGCAGGCATTTCTTTCTTTCTTTTTTAATATTTATTTATTTGGCTGCATTGGGTCTTATTTGTTACATGCGGATTCAATAGTTGCTGGCACTGGCTTAGTGGGCATCTTAGATGGGCATCTTGTGGGATCTTAGTTCCCCGATCAGGGATCACACCCAAGTCCCCTGCATTGGAAGGCACATTCTTAACCACTGGACCACCAGGGAAGTCCTGGGGTAGGTATTTCTAACCCTCCCTTTGCAAATGGGGAAAAATCCAGAGAGCATCATTTTACCTGGAGCACACCCCTCCAGGTCCATTCTCCTTGGCTCTCCACCCTGTTTTCTGCCCCAGCCGGAGGTCACAGGAAGGGAGGGGTGCCAGGCTGGGCTCTCTCTCCCAGCAGCTCCTCCCTGTGGGCCACCCAGGCTGCGTGCTTTCCCTGAAGGTTGCAGCTCTTGCCAGGAAGCCACCCACGGGGCCTCTGTGTCTCCAGGTGTGGGATCCAGACCCTCCCCTCGCTCTGCCCACATTTTGGTCATAGCCCTATTCCAAGCTCTCTCCAAACCCCCAGGCTGAGTGTACCATCTGTGTTCTGCTGCCCTGACAAATACAGCAGTTAAGTTACCAGGTTGGGGACACTGATCTCCTGATGAATGAACCAGGGCCTCTCTGAACCTGCCAACAAGCACCTACCGAGCAGTCTCTGGGGGACAGGGAAAAAAGGGAGACAGCAGATATGTGGAAGGAGCTGGGAGCAGAGGCAATAGGCAAAGCTCTCGGTCTCAGATTTCTCTGTGAATGAACTGGATTTAACCCTCAGAAAGTGAGGAAAGACCACAACACTGAGAAGCTGAGCCTGGGGGAGGCCTGTGGTGGGAAAAGAGGCGGGAAGACTTGGATTCTGGGCTTCAGGCCAAGTAGAGCCTCTAGAGCTACCTACAAAGTATGCTGGAAACTGAGCTCCAGTCCTAAGCTGGGATGGGGCCAGGCAGCCCCTTTCAACAACAGGCACTTCCGCACTGCTGCTCCTGGGGTGGACGGGGGTGAAGAGCCAGCCAAGACTCTAGAAAAGGCAGGATAGCACCTCCTGGTTTCCAGATGCTCTTTCTGATTCACCATTCCCTTTGGCATAAGCATCCAGGGGTGGTGCTGGGACATTCGAAGTTCCATCATGCTCTGGCCTAGGTTTTGCTGGGAACGCACAGTCAGGCTGCAAGGCCAGACCCTGAGCAAGGAGCAAGGCCAGAAAGGGAAGAGCAAGGAGGAAGGCGTCATCTCAGGGCTGGGGCAGCGGCACGTGGATTGCCTTCCTTCTACTCTTAGGTTTTTTTCTGCCCCTGCTGCTTAGTCACTCAGTCGTGTCCGGCTCTGTGCGACCCTATGGACTGTAGCCCTCCAGGCTCCTCTGTCCATGGGATTCTGCAGGCAAGAATACTGGAGGGGGTTGCCATTTCCTTCTCCCGGGAATCTTCCCGACCCAGGGATTGAACCGGCTCTCCCACACTGCAGGCAGATTCTTTGCCACTTGAGCCCCTTAGGTATTTTTCTAGTCCCCAGTAACTTCATTTTGTTGTTGAGTGTTGCTGTTGTTTTAGTCGCTCAGTTATGTCCAACTCTTTCATGACTCCATGGACTATAGCCCTCGTGGCTCCTCTGTCCATGGAATTTCCCAAGCAAGAATACCAGGAGTGGGTTGTCATTTCCTCTTCCAGGGGATCTTCCTGACCCAGGGATCAAACCAGGGTCTCCTGTATTGGTAGGAAGATTCTTAACCGCTAAGCCCCCAGGGAAGCTAACATTCACTTTATCAAAGGAAAGGCATTCTATCCTGGAGAATCATGAAGAATTTCAAGAAGACATCCTATTGTGACACAGTTATCTGTGAGTTAATAAGATTGAAAAGGACTTGATTAGGGTCTGCAGGACTCCAGGAATGAACTATCCCCTGGGGCCAGCTCATGCCCCCAGGTGACAGGCTGGTACATGGCCCGTACCTCTGTGACATTCAGGGGTGGTGGGGGGAGGAAATGATAAACGCCAGCGTGAGCTCCTCATGCCTGACTGAACCCTGTCTCCGTCCAGGATCTCAGGGGACCCTGGGAAGTCACACCCTGCTCTGGGAGCACGCTGTGTTATCACCTGCTTTGGGAAACCATCTCTGGAGGTTTCCACGTCCTTGGCCTTAAAGGAACTTTACATCTTTAGCTGTGGCAGTCGGTAGGCAAGATGCAGTGTACTGTCCCATTTAACACCAACGATTTGAGGGCCAGATTGCTTGGGTTCATATCCAGCTCATCACTTACTAGCTGGGTGTCCTTGAGCAGGTTACTTATCTATTCTTTGCCTCTGTGTGCTCATCTGGAAAGTGGAGATAAGTGTCTTCTTCATAGGATTACTGTGAAGAGTAAGGGGGTTAACATACAGAAAGTGCTTGGAACATCGTGGGACACTCAGCTAGTGCTGGGTAAGTGACAGCTATTTTTACTGGCATTTTCTCACTAGTCGTTCATTACTTTTTGTGTCAGCTCTACAAAAACAACCTCTATATTTCTATGACTACTCCAAAGAAACAAACAGCTCAGCCTCTCGGGGTCAGGGGGTGGCCGAGGAGAGAGGGAAGTAATGAGATGAACAAGGAACATTTAGTTGGGTCTCTTGGTAAGTGTTACATACACACCATTTCATCCAGAGGTAGGGACACCAAGTAAAGTGCAAGACACCCAGTACAATTTGAACTCTGGACGAGTAACAAGTTTTGAGCGTAAGTATGTCCCAAATGCTTCCCCCGTGGCTCAGTGGTAAAGAACCTGCCTGCCAATGCAAGACACGCAGGTTTGATCCCTGGGTCAGGAAGATCCCTTGGAGAAGGAAATGGCAACCCACCCCAGTTCTCTTGCTTGAGAAATCCCATGGCCAGAGGAACCTGGCGGGCTACATACAGTCCATGGGGTCACAGTTGGACACAACTGAGCACATAAGCGCATGTCCCAGATATCGCATAGGATATACTTCTGCTAAGACAAGTATTCATTGTTTTAACTAAACTTCAAATTTAACTGGGCATCCTGTGTTTTTATTTGCCAAAAACTTGGGCAACCCTACTGGTGGGATTGATAAGATTGTTCCCATTTTATACGAGAGGAAAAGGAAGCTCAAAGAGGTGAAGTTAATCACCCGAGGTAACTGTCCCAGCAAGTGTTCAAAGGCTCTGTCCCATGCCCTCTGGCTGCTCTGCGCTCAGAAGGGCTCAGGAATCAGAGATACAGCCCTCCATCACCTGCAGAACCTGCTCCTCAGCCCCCAGGCAGGAGCCTGAATGCAGGAAGAGACATATTTTTATTTTTTTCCAGAGAGAGGGGTCTACTGCTCCCCAAAACCAGTGCACTGGGGGGGGCTTCCTGCAGGGGAGGGAGCTCGGGAGGCAGTCCCCGTGGGGGCTGTGGTCAGCCAGGGCGGCACCCTCAGCTCTTCCGGGAGCTGCCCCTGGCTGGGGCTGAAACCTGGAGGCAAAACAGCCCAGGAGAAAACTCAGGAAGCACCAAAGGAAACTTCTCCGGAAGTCCTGAAATATTTCCACAGCCAGGAGAGAAAAGCTTAAAGTGAAAGCAGCTATGGGCTGGCCTCTCAGAGCCCAGGGCATGACCACAGCATCTGGGAAGCCCCGGCCCAGGTCACACGGCCCCCTTCCCAGAGCCCCCACAGATGGTCTGGCCTCGTGGGCTCCGCAGAATGGCCCACCTGCTCCACTCTGCTCTCCCAGACCAGACTGGGGCTCCACTTCAGTCATTCTCAGCTCTATTTTTAGTGGAAGGTGACAAGACACAACAAATGTTCAAAGCAGGACAATGAAATCACCTGATTCCTCTGCAGGGTCAGGGACCTTGGCCAACCTTTGCTGAGAGCAGGGACAAGAAGGGTTCTAAGAACCTCCAGGGGGCTTCTCTTAGAGCTAGGGGTCTAGAGCCCACTCCCCAGTCTGTAACTTCCCAGGAAGGTGACCTTCAGCTTCATCCTCACCTGGCTGAGAAAGGCCAAAGCGCATGCCTCCAGGCAAAGTAACAGCCTGTGCAAAAAGCAGGCAGCTTTGACTGGGGATGGTGGTGTGTCTAGGGAGCTGTGAAGAATTCAGTGGGGCTGCAGGGTGGGGAGTGTGATAAAGAGAGCAGGAGGTAAGGCTAGAGATGGCTGGAGACAGTGTCTGAAAAGGCTCCCACCATGCGTGCTAAGGAGTTTAGATTTTATCCTCTAGGGAGGAGGGAGGCAGGAAGATGGTAGACTAGTGAGTGATGGAATCAGATCCTCCAGGAGGGCTTGAGAAATCCAGGGCCTTCCTACTGAACGGGCATAACCTGGAGGCTTGTTAGAAATGCCAAACAGGAGGCCCTATCCAAACCTGCTGTACCAGGATCTGCATCCTTATAAGATGCCCCAGCTCATTAGTGGGTCAAGGTGAGGTCAACCTGATTAGTGGGTCAACCTGGATTATGGTTGGGGCAGAGACAGGGTCGATGGTTTGACCTCTCCAATAGCCTTTTCTTTCTGTTTTTTTTTTAAAAGAGACATTTTATTTTACTTAATTTTGGCTGTTTTGGCTCTTCCTTTCAGTGCACGGTCTTTCTCTACTGCAGCACACAAACTTAGTTGCTCCAACCATGTGGGATCCCATGTGGGGTCTTAGTTCCCTGACCAGGGATGGAACCCACGCCCCCTGTATTGCAAGGTGAATTCTTAACCACTGGACCACCAGGGAGGTCCCTCCAATAGCCTCTTCTAACTCCCCATCTGTTTTCCCCCGCTCAGCTCCACTGCCTCCTTGCATCCTCCCTGCCCCGTGATTCTCTTAGGTGGCCCCTATATTAAAACAACACATCCTTCTCCTAGAGCATCTCCCCCTACAGCGTCCTTCTCTTCATAGCCCCTTACCCCCTATAATGCATTTCCAAGCTCTCAAGTGCTCAGGGCACTGCTGAGTGTTGAAAAGGGAGGTGCATGCAGTGGTTAAGAGTCAGTCCCCAAATCAGACTGGGTGTGCAGAGGAGCTGTGCAAACACACAGATGCCAGCGGCCAAGCCCAGGTTCTCACGCTGAGGGCCCTGGCATTTGAGAATCTCTGGTGAGGAGCATAAGCCAGGGCATCACACAGACCTGGGTTTAGAGCCCAGCTCAGCTCTTCCTAGGCCAGGTGACCTTAGGAAAACTGTTTACCCTCTCCAAAATCTTGGGGGGAAAATGGATAAAAATAGTTGAGAACTCTGCAGGGGGGTTGAAGATTAAATGGGACATTGTTTGTCAAGTGCTTAAGGACACTGTCTGACACCCTATAAATGGCAGCCTTTGTTATTCTTCGTGCCTCTAAGGAGTTTACAGTCTGGCAGAGAAGAAATGACAACAGGCACAAAGCCTACATTGGTAAACACTACGAAACAATAGATAAAAGGGCTCAGTGACTTGGCCTAAGCAAGGAGTGTTCAGGTTCTGAGCTGGGATGCTCACTGAAGCCAGTGCATAATCAGGCAGAGGGGCTTCGTGGAGGTGGTGGTAACCAGGGCTGAGGCTTAAGCACAGAGGTTGGCTGTGGAATGGTGAGGGGTCTTAGTGGCTAGAGCAGGGGGATGCTGGGATGCTGACAAATCTGAATGGATAGTGCGAGGTGTGCCACAGCACAGGGAATATCTTGAAGGCATTTGGATTGGATGGGGAAGAAAATGCCCCACTGAGGAATGCTGGGCAGAGGAGAAGTAGATGGAAGCAGGTTGAGTGTGGGTGGGCACATGTGTGCGTGCTAAGTTGCTTCAGTCATGTCTGACTTTTTGCAACCCAATGGACGGTAGCCTGCCGGGCTCCTCTGTCCATGGGATTCTCCAGGCAAGAACACTGGAGTAGGTTGCCATGGCCTTCTCCAGGGAATCTTCCCAACCCAGGGATTGAACCAGCATCTCTTATGTCTCCTGCAATGGCAGGCACCACCTGGGAAGCCCCCAGCTTGAGTGTAGTACCAGCCAACTGGATGGAGATGGCGTCTCAGGGTCAGGGAGGGAGTTTGCTCAGGTGTCTGCAGCAAGGGCCTGGCTGTGATGGGAGCTGACCAGCCGTCCTGGGTCCTCAGGCAAGATATAGCTCCTCATCAGATTTGCATCTTGTCCATCCTTTCCAGAGAGCGAAGACAGGACCCAAAGTTCCAGTGGTCCAGCGGTTAAGAGTCCACCTTGTAACACAGAGGACACTGGTTTGGACACTTCCTGGTCCAGGAAGATCCCACGTGCTATGGGGTCACTAAGCCCGTGCATCACAACTACTGAGACCACACCCTAGAGTCCGTGCTCCACAACAAGAGAAACCACTGCCATGAGAAGCCTACACACCTCAACTAGAGGGTAGCCCCTGCTCCTGGCAACTACAGAGAGCCTACACGCAGCAACCAAGACCAGTGCAGCCAACGGTAACTTAATTAAAAAAAAAAAAAAAGCCCCTGCTTTGGGTCTCTAAAAGTTCTGCACCCAAAAATAGCACAAGATGCCCACTGACTCATCCAAGTCAGGAGCTGCCACAGAGTCTGCAAAACGTCTGCAGACCAAATGCAAAGGAAAATGCCTTCCACAGAGCTGGGTGGCACACCAGCTGGTTGCTCATTAACCCTCTCAATTATGCACTAGAAAATTAACAACTGAGGTTTTCTGCTCCATTAACACCAAAGTTTGCTCTGGGCAGGGGATGTTGGGGGGTAGGGACAGGAAAGGTTTTGTCTAGACAGAAGAACTCATGAAGGCCAGCTGCCTGGGCTTCTGTCACTCAGGAAGAGGGTAGGCAGAGGGGATTTAGGGTGTTCCCCATGGCAGGTGTCCCCACTGCCCCGGCAAAGTCCCCAGGAGAGGCCAGTCACAATGGCCACTCCCTCTTCTCCTTAAAATGAGAGTAACAACATTTCACAGGTTTACTGTGAGAATGAAATGAGATTGTGAATGTGGGAGCACCAGCTCAGGTACGGTACTCACCAGGTGTCCCATCAATGGCTTCATCATTTTGATTGGGAAACAGAAGGGTCTGACTTGGATCAGGGTCCCTAGGAGAGGGTATAAAGAACCCTGAGGCCCTGCTACCCAAATTGTGGTCCCTAGACCAGCAGTAGCAGCACTGGCATCACCCAGGAACTTGCTGGAATACAGAATCTCAGGCCTCAGCCCAGTTCTACTGAATAAGAATCTGCATCTTAACAAGATTCTCAGGCCATTATTCCTGGTGGCTCAGATGGTAAAGAATCCGCCTACAATGTGGAAGAACTGAGTTGAATCCCTGGGTTGGGAAGATGCTCTGGAGGAGGGTATGACAACCCACTCGTATTCTTGCCTGGAGAATCCCCATGGACAGAGGAGCCTGGTGGGCTACAGTCCATGGGGTCACAAAGAGCTGGACACTGAGCCACTAAGCACACACAGGCTATTAAGATGCACACCAGGGACTTTCCCTGGCGCTCCAGTGTTAAGAGTCTGCCTTTCAATGCAGAGGGTGCAGGTTCAATCCCTGGTCGGGGACCTAAGATCCCACATGCTTCGTGGCCAAAAAAACCAAAACAGAAACAATGCAGTAACAAATTCAATAAAGACCAAAAAAAAAAAAAGAAAGTCCATATAAAAAAATAATCTTTAAAAAAATGCACAATAGAGTTTGAGAATCTGCTCTAGTATGTTTGTTCCTAGGAAAAACCAGTTTCTCCCCTCCCCTCTCCCAGCTCAGGAAATATGGGGCCCAGGACGCCAGGTGGATAGAGGCAGAGGATGCGGATGCCACAGCCCTCTAATTAGCACCTGCTTGCTTGCCATGCTGCACTGAAGCACACCAGAGCACATGTTGAGAAAATTACTCCCTTCCTGATTTCTTTCAATCTTTCCTGCTACTGTTTGGTACCAGTATGTCTTTAATATCTATCTTCTGTGTCCTTCCGTTTAAACAGAGACACAGGAGGCTCAGACCTAGAGCCTTCCAAGGGCAACAGTGTATAACTAGAACTAATAACACTGTTGAGTATTATTTATTTGCAAGGAAACTATTGCAAGAGATACATATTTTTTCTTTCTAGGTAAATGATATTTAAAATAATGAATCAAGTGGAAAGAAAAACAGTTCAGTCCATAATGACAGAAGTGTGTGAATCTGGCAAAAATCACAACAGTGGTACATACATTATTCCTTACAGTGCATCTCGTCCACTTATTTTTTTCCTATTGCAGGTCATGAAATCAATATCGTAGGTCATGACCAACACTTCTCGGGTTTGTTTTTAATGCAGTGGGCTGGAACAGACTAGAAGGGCACAAAATGATGAGTACCTTGCAAATGTGATGAAACAGTAAGCACTATCCCATAAACTTTTGTTTCAGTTTGTGTGCGCCCTGGCTCACAGTGTAAAATGTCTGTATTCTGTACGAGCAGTAGTCCAAAGAGTTAGTGAGTCACTCGTCTAGTCCAGGGCTTCCCTGATAGCTCAGTTGGTGAAGAATCTGCCTACAATGCAGGAGACTGCGGGTTGATCCCTGGGTCGGGAAGATCCCCTGGAGAAGGGATAGGCTACCCACTCCAGTATCCTGGCCTGGAGAATTCCATGGACTGTACTGTCCATGGGGTCGAAAAGAGCTGGACAAGACTGAGCGACTTTCACACACACACACACACACACACACATCTACCCCAATCTCCCTTTGGTAGGGGCCCCTGGCCTCTGCTAACTTACCCACTGCAGTATCCTGGCCTGGAGAATTCCATGGACTGTATTGTCCATGGGGTCGAAAAGAGTTGGACAAGACTGAGCGACTTTCACACACACACACACACACACACACACACACACACACATCTAGCCCAATCTCCCTGTGGTAGGGGCCCCTGGCCTCTGCTAATTTAATTCCAATGGTGGGGTGGGGAAGAGGGGGAAGGGGGGAGAAGTGGGGGAGGAGGGGAGTGGGGGAGGCGGGGAGTGGGGGAGGAGGGGAGTTGACTCCTTTGGCCAGGCCACCCATGAGCAGATCTCCAGGTCCCATCACAGCTCTCTGGCTCCTCTCTCACGACAGAACTGATAACAACAGCCCCTCCCACGAGCTATTAAATGGATGCTTCCCGGTCCTGCTGAGGTGAGGAAAGGCTCAAGCATCAACCCAGAACGAAGAGTGGAGACTCTCGAGTGTGAAACGTGCCATTTTTGGAGGGACAGGATTCCCTCTCCAGGCCTTCTCAACCCTCCCCGGCTTGGGCAGCCCTGTTTCATTGGCCTTCCCCGAAAGATGCCTTTTCCCTCGACGAGCAGCGAAGGAGAGGGGGAAGGAGGCTGGGGGCGGGGCCGGAAGAACGGGAGAAAGCTCTGGGTGGGGGAGGGGACAGAGGTCACCACCGGGTGGCACTTGAAGGATGCACTTGTCAAGGTGGAGCCTCTGGTCTGCTTGCATCCCGGACTCAAGCAGAGGGCAGGCGCACACCAGGGCAGCAGGAGGAAGAAGGCTGGGGCAAGTTCAAGGTGGTGGAAGGAAGGAGTCAGGAATGCCTAAGACTGTGGGGCAGCTGAAATTTCACATTAGCCTCTCTACAAACAGAAGAGCCAGTGAGGGGGGTGGTTTATGGGTCCCTACACCCTACCAAGAAGGAGTTCCTAAAAACGACTGCAGACTAAGAAGGAAGGAAGCTGACTGACATTTTGAGCAGCAAAGGGAAAGGAAGAGAATGGAGGCGACCCTCCCCTCCCCTCATCTACACTTTTATCCTCCTGCTTGGGTGGTCAGCTCAGGACAGGCTTTTACCCCGTTTATCATCACCCCTGAAACTCTCCACATACCAACCCTCTGCAGCAAACCCTCAGATCATGTCCTAGCCTTTCTGGCTCCACCCAAAGAGGGGCCTGCTACAGTGGAAGGCCCCAGATACCAGCCTCCACAGAGGCCTGAACTTTGGGCAGGGGACTCTGGGCCTGCGCTGGAGCCACCCCATCATTAGCATGCTGTGCGTGGGTGAGTTCAAATGCAGAAGCTGGATCTGTGGCCCAACTGGCCCTGGGCCTCAGAAAAGGACCTTGGTGCATGGTGGCCTGATTTATGGCCGAGAGCTCGCTTTATTTCCCTTTGGAAACTGTGGAGGTGAATTTAAAAAGGCCTGAGATCAGAGCCAATGCGCCAGGGCTCAGCCAAGTCCTCGCCTTCCCTAGTCCCCACCCATTTGTCCTTTGCCTTGCTCGGCTCTTGAAAATGGGCCTTAGCTGTTGCCCGCCCCTGCCCCCCAGTCTATTTTCTCTCCTTCCTCTTTATTTATTTTGGGGTTAACACAGAGTAGCTCTTGCCAGGAATCCAGGGACGAGGTAACTCTGGGATAGGGGCTCCAAGTACCCATGGGAGGGTTCCTCGGGATCCATTTTTAGGAAGAGGCAGCCCAGCCAGTGGGCACTTACAGGGCACCTGAAGGCTGAGAGCTGTCCGAATACCATGGGGGGACCAAGACCGTCTCCATAGCTGTCCTTCTAGTTAGAGATGAACAGATCAATCAACCTCCACAAAATACAGCTGCCATGAAACCCAAGGGAGTCAGAGAAAGAGGGGTTAAGAGTCAGGCCAGGGGATTTCCCTGGTGGTCCGGTGGTTAAGACTCCATGCTCCCAGTGAAGGGGGCTCAGGTTTGATCTCACATGCCACTAGGTCCCCATACCACAGCTAAGAGTTCACACGCTGCAACTAAACATCCTGAGTGCCACAACAAGGATAAAGACCCTGCATGCTTCAACTAAGATGCAGATGCAGCCAAATAAATAAAAATGCTGCTGCTAAGTCGCTTCAGTCGTGTCCGACTCTGTGTGACCCCATAGACGGCAGCCCACCAGGCTCCCCCGTCCGTGGGATTCTCCAGGCAAGAGTACTGGAGTGGGTTGCCATTTCCTTCTCCGAAATAAATAAATAAATATATATATATAAATGAGGCCAATCCTACACTCAACTCCTGGCTTGCACTCTAGGACCTTGAATTAATTACTTAACTTCCCTGAGTCCCAGTTTCCTCCCTGTAGTGATAATTCCTTCTTACCTCATAAGGTAGGGACTATTGAGGATTAGTGATAACACATGGGCAGTGCCCAGGGGCGTGCTGACACACAGTAGGTCCTCATGGGCGTTGGCTAAGATCATTATTGCTGTTGGCAGTTGAATCGGCTATAGGTAGAGGTGCAGCCATCTGCAACTCAACTACAGTTGAGAACTGACCCGGCTCAAACCAGGAGACCTTCGGCAATAACTTAACCTCCCAAGGCCTTGGAGTCCTCATCCATAGGCCGGGGGGATGATAAAAGGTGGCTTGGTGAGTTGTTAGGGTAATGTAAGGAAGTACCTAGCACAGCATCTGATATACAGTAGGACTAGTTAAACATTATGGCTTCTTCCATTCTTCCCAAACCAAACAGAGAAATCTAATATCTATGAGCTTGGCTGGACTACTGGGCTTTCTTTTCCTTGGGCCCAGTGGTTGCGAGAGACCCATGGATGAGGTTTCCATGTGGCTTTGCAGAGCTCAGACATATGTCCCTAAGAGGTCCCACAGCACAACTCCAGAGGTGCCATCACATAGAGCACACAGTCACCCAGACCCCTGACCTCTCAGAAAGGGATTGTTCTCCTAAAGCTGTACCTTCAAAGGGAGACATTCACTCAAAACGATGGACTGTATGCTGCTTAGGCCCAGGGTAACTTGCGACTGAATAGGGTGACCACAAGTGAGGAAATCAATTGCTGCTGTGGGGAGTGGCTACACCCAGCTCGGAAAATAACTAGGCTTAATTATACAACATCTTCGGTCTCCATGATCTTGATCCATTAAACCCTCACAGCTGGCCAGGAGGCAATGCCCAGGAGGAAGGGGTTAGCCCAGCACACTAATAGGATCAGCCCTTCAATCCCATGAAGGTAATTATGGTCACATTCTTCACCAGCAGTCCTGAGTACACCCACAGCTCACGTTCGTGCTCAAGTTGCTTCGGTCATGTCTGACTCTTTGTGATGGTCCATAGCGCACCAGGCTCCTCTGTCCAGGCAAGAATACTGAAGTGGGTTGCCATGCCCTCCTCCAGGGGATCTTCCCCACCCAGGGTGCCAAAAAGGTTGAGGATCACTGGTCTTGAGGAGCATGAAGACCTCAGAGGTGAGGGTGGAGGAAAGGGGGAAGGGCATGTGACCAATTAGGTCATCACGGAGCCCACCCTGTCTCCCAAAGACCATGCTGACCCTGTCAGTTTCTATGTGGCCAGTAAACCCATATTCGTTTTTCATCTAGCTGTGTGGTAGGGAAGAAACGGCAGGAAGAGAAGACAGGAATAAAGGGCAAGGGCAGAAAACCAAGAGAGGCCCAAATGAAGTCTGAGCCTGGGGAAAAAGATTTGGCTGCCCCATCTGCAGTGGGTCACGGGTCCAGCTGGCCCCATCTCAGCGGGCTCTGTGCCAGATGCCCTGGGCAAGGGGTAGGCTTGAACCTCTATCCCCAACCCTCCTATCCAGGTGCATCCTATCATTTGCCTGTAGCCCTGACTTCTTTTTTCTCCCCCATTTACAGGATCAGGTTCTCCCCGAGCTGCGGGGACAAGCAGAATGCTCCCACTGCCCCCAGGGCATCCATGGCTCCATCCAGCCATATCTTGCCCAAAGGAATGCAAGCAAGGGCAGACCAAGGCCACAAGTCAAAAGAAAAATCAGCTGCTTCTATGCAGCCCCGGAGAGAAGTGAGCCTGCAGGCCTCTTCCCTGGTACTCAGTGGAAAGTGCCAAGACCCTGTAGGTAGAATGTGGTGGGTCCTCCAAGCCCCATGGATCACCTCAGCCGACCAGAGCCAGGGGCCTGGCCGAGGCAGCTGATGATGTGGAGATGACACGCGGTTGTCCTGAAGCTGCCTGTTACCCCAAAGGGCTCAAGCCAAGCCAAACAGCTGCAGCACCAACGCTGGTGGCGAAGGCTTCCAATCACGTAATCACAAGCCCCAGCAATGCGTGGGACTCCCCTGGGGGGTCTCCGACTCCACTACAAGCTACTACAATTACCAAATCCACACAGCCGGAAACTTGTGAATGGGCCAGCTAATGAGTTTCTGGGGTTTCGGATGGAGTAAGGAGTTAAAGAAGTCAAGAACCCAGAAGTCTTCTTTTCCCTCTCATACTCACTCGTGCAACCAAAACTTACTGTGGGCTTACTACGGCACAAGGCCTTGGGCCAGGCACCAGCGAAGAACCTGGTTCAACACTCTGCTCCTGCCCGTCCCCTTGCACCCTTCCCAGCCCCTTCCAAACTCCTCGGGCAGCCTTTCGTGGATCTGCTCAGTGACAAAAGCTGGGATGAGCTGGACAGCTGAGCAGTTCAATAGCACTCCTCCTCTTCAAAACATTCGAGAAATATTAACCAATTAATCTCCATTGCACCCACGTGAGACATCAGAGCTTCACTCTAAAGAGGAGTGTGCATAACAAAGGTGTCAGAATCGCCCCCGGACTCAGAGAACAACCCAAGTTTTCCCTCCTACCCACTCTCCTCCCATCTTCTACCCACCTAGCTGATTCTTCACAAATGTTCTTGTCACTCCTTCCTATCTCTAAAGAACAATAACACCAGCAATCACAACAATGACGAAAAACTACATTTCTCTGAGTAGGAGACTTAATTCTTCTGCCAGGCCCACCTATGGGACTCCAGCAGTCATGTCAATTATGGGCTGGTGATGACAGACAGGAATAAATGACTGGGGCTTAGCCACCAAGGGACAAGAAAGCATCCATTTGCAGGTGTTCACTGGCACACACTGGGTTAGTCTGATGTGGCCTGAGTAAGAGAGTTGCCCTGATCAAGCCCACACCGACTGTCAGGTCAGTGGCTTGGTCTTTGGTGCAGCTAACATAGGAATATGGTGGGAAACTGAGACAGGTTCATGGTCATCTGGAGATGGGTTTGTATTCTCATAGCCCCAAATGGTTTCCTGGCCATTAGACAGGGCACCGAGTCTGTAAGGGGTTATAAAAATATCACCAGAGACAGAAATTTCCCTTGGAAATGCTGTTTCAGGTAACAGAAGTGAGCTCCGAAAGGCAGGTTTTTATAACAGATGATCATGCTCTGCCTTCTATGACATCCCAATAATAGAGGCTTTTGCTTGGCTCCATAGAGTCAGCATGTTTGAGGCCAGAGTTAAATCTCCTGGGACAAAAAAGAGGCTAGAAGGGCAAAGGGATACCTTAAATGTACCTTAAATTAGTCCTCAGTTCTCTCTTAAAGAAATCCTGAACATATAGTGAAAGATTTTCATCTCCACTCAGAGGGACAAGAGAAAGTTTCAGAGCCCGATCCAACCTGATCCCATGGTACAGAAGGAAGCCAAGAGAAAGTGGTAAGTATTTAGTGGAAGGAGTGGTGAAAGAGAGAAGATAAAATGAAGAACACAGGCAGAGAACACATACAGAGAGAAAGACAACAGCTTCGTGCAGACAGAAACACACCAGCTTCAGGGAAATAATCTAGGCGAGGCATTGAGAGGCACAGCTGATGCTATGACGTGAATGTAGGAAAATGAATGGTCTAGGGACAGGAAGTGGGGTGGCAGGAACCCTCATCCACCACACTAGCTGACCACGGGCCAAGACCTTGCTCCAGTCTGTCCCAGATCCACACGGGCAGCTGGGAGCCAACCCATCTCTTTGCGCCATCACTGCAGACCTTCAGGACTTCAACTACAGGGGAAAGAGGGAGTCTGCTATCTACCCCTTATCAAGGGACCATCAACCTGCCATGGAAGTGTGTACAGATGCTAAAGCCAGAAAGAAATGAGCTGACAATTCCAAAGGCAAGAAGTGTGTGAAGGGAGGGGCTGGCATAGAGAGCCAGTGGCATAGAGAACCACCAACCTCAGTGAAATCAGACAGAGCCTCAAACACCCCTGCCTTGGCTTCAGGACCAGTCTCCAGTTCCTCCAAGAGACATAGAGTCAACTGAGGCTCAGAATCACTGAGACCCCTTACCCTGCTGGACCATTTTGGGGACAACGCTGAGACAGAGGACCAGCGTGACAGATGTCCCCCATTCCAAGACTGTGAATAAGTTCAGACATATCTGGGTGACACTCAAGAGTCTTCCTCAACATCCTAGGGTAGGATCTGAATCCCAGCTTTGTCACTTATCAGTCATGTGACCTAGGGTAATGATTTGAGCCTAGCCAGCCACTTTTCCCATAAAAGAGAGATAAGACTACCCGTCTAGCAGAGTTGTGAGGTTTGCAGAGACTGGATGGAGAGCAGCCAGCACAGTGCCTAGCACACAGCAGGTCCTTGGAGATGCCACTATCACTGCCACCAGGGCTTTCACATCCCTGAGAAGTATCCTGGGCACCCTGTGCCCTGTGTATACCCCCTTTATGATTCCTGATGGATGTGGCTTTTGTGGGGACTTGCCACCCCAGGACAGTGAGACCTGTAACCAAACAGCTTCCCGAGAGGCATGGGAACTTCCTCGGGGAGCCATAAAACCATGCCGCCAGGCAAATGACAGCTCGGGTATTTGTTTTAATTTAGGCTCTTGTCAAGAGGAAACTTCATGGCTAACAGCCCAAACATGACTGCACTGCACCTCCCCAGGAAACCTCATTCTACAGCTCTCCAATAAGCTGTTTGGAAGAAGGAGGCAAGGACTCCTCACACTGCTGCCAAGCCAGTGCCCCCCGCCTCCCCTCTATCCAGGCTGCCCCAGGAGCCCAGAGGCCAAGGCAGCAGCAGAAGGGTAGACAGCTCAGATGCCAGACTGCCTGAGTCAGGGCTGATTAACAGGCACCCCCCACAAAGAAGCCCTCAGTCGAATTCCCTTTTCCAATCGCATCTTCCTCTAGCTGGACATTTTCAAAGCAATTTTGCTGCTTTGCTCCAGGTTGTTTATGTGTTGGGGGGAGGTGGGGTGGAGAGACAGGTGTTGGGGTAGAGTGGAGGATGTCAGGAAAACTTGGAATTGATCAGGCAGGGGAGGCTTCTTTAAGGCAATGAAGAGAAAGCCAGAGACAGCTTTTCATAGGAGTCTATGCCTTGGGAAATAGGGAAAGAAGGACTGGGTTTTGCAAAGAGCCAGAAATATTCAGGAACATAAGCTGCATGTGAATATGAGGCATTGTTATGACTGTTTTTTGCAAGCGCACAGTGAAGAGGAGGTCACTAATCCTCCCTTTGGGGTCAGGAGCTGATCTGCAGCCGGGCTCTGAGCAGATGTGTGCCCCCATTCAGGCAAACACATGTGTGCACACACGCCACACAGCAGCCGTGGACCCTGACCTTCACCCAATGGTGCTGGCCTCTGCAGGGGAAGGAGCAGATGGAGTGGCTGGGCTTGGCGCAGGACTGACACCCAGGGGATCCGGCTTTGCTCTTTTGATGTTGAAAAACCAAAGCAGAATGAACATCACAAGGAGAGCTGCTGGGGGGAGGAAAGGAAGGGAAAACAGATTGGGAGCGGGGAGGGAAAAGGATGGAGGGGGAGGAGGAGAAGATGGGGGAGAAAAAGCTATGGGGAATGATGGGGACCCAAGGGGATACAGAGGTCAGAGGCTGGGTAATGAGTACTGAGAAGCCTCCAGGGCAAGAATTTGGGGTTCAAGGCATCAACTTGTCCACTCTCCCCACCATTCAAACCAGGTTAACCCTGACATGTAGCCTTGTTCCATGGCATCTAGAGTCCAGAAGGGGGAACCTGGTTCCACCTGCCTGCCCCATGGGACCCTAGGCTGGGAGACCCAGCAAGAGAAAGTGGGCCGGTTCCACTGAAGCAACCAGGGAGGGTAAAATCCACTTATTACCTTCTTCAGGAGCCAGTAGAACCCTCTCTCTTCCTCTATCACTGAAAGCTTGGGGACGATGTCTCAAGGGAGGGGTGGGCAAAATGCAGTGCTTTAGCCACCTAAGCAAGAGTGAGGGTGGGGTGGGGGGAAGGGGGTGAGGGAAAGGGGGCGCTCAAGGCTGGGCATAAGCCCCCAGAATGTAGGCGTGATCACTTACACATCCCCAGCACCAGTGCAAGAGCAATCACATGATAGAGACAGATTTGGGAACAAGGGGGGTGGAGACGCGGAGAAGGGTTTTTGTTTTTGTTTTTTTTTCTTTTTTGGGGGGTGGGGTAGGGGAGGAAGGAGGGTGATGGTGGGGATGATGATGAGCCTGGCAGGAAAGACTGCTGAGCTGGGGGTTTTCAGGTCCTTCATCCAAACGGCCCCCACGGAGATCAACACCTAGTCTCCCTTACCATACGACCCCACCCCCACCCCGAAACACCCTGGCCTGAGGGTGTCCCTGAGAAAGTCCAGGCGCCAAGGACTTCACCAAAATGGCCTTTCTGCTTCGGCGTGCACAGAAGGAGCAGCCAGTCGGGGAGCGGAGGGTCAACACACTACGGGGCTCTTCCCCTCCGCTCCAGGGTTGGGGAGAACTCGGTTACACAACAGGTGGGAGAGGGGTAACACAGCTCTCCTGGCCCCGTCGATCCACTGCGCCCCCTTCACCCCCGCTCCGGCTGGAAGTCCACTCTGGGGACGCCATCCGCGACTGATCGCGGGGCGCCAAGCCGCTCCTCCCGCCTCCCGGCCCGCCAGGCACCTGGGCGGCCGTGCCCGCCGCTCCCAGCCCGCTCCAGCCAAGCCGGGCAACGCGAACCCCGGGGGCCGTCGGGGCTCCACGCGGGGCTCCGGGACGCGTTCCCGCCCGGCCTCCCTGGCCCGCGCGCACAACGTACTGCTGTAGAGGGTGTCGATCCAGGAGAGGCGCGGCAGGCCCCGATGGCTCAGCGGCTCCATGCCCGCGGCTGCGGCGGCGAAGGCTCCGTCAGATCGGAAACCCGACCCTCATCGCACAACAAAGGAGGGAGGGCGCGGGCGGCGGGCCCCGCAGGCCGAAGTTGCCGAGCGCTGGGTGGAGGCGAGGGGGAGGCAGGGAAACAGGTAGCAGGGAGGAGCGATCGGAGCCGCCCGGGAGGAGGGGGAGGGCGGGCGAGGGCCGGTGAGCGCCCCCGGGAGCCCTTCCGGCCCCTGAGGCCGCCGCGAGCCCCGCTGCGGATCCCGGAGCTGCGGCCCCGCAGCCCGCCCGCCAACTAGCAACTTCCCCGGGGCTGCGCGGAGCCCAGGGGCGGAGGGCGGGGGACGGGGGCCGCGACCAATCGGCGCGAGGCTCCCGCGCCCCCTCCCCCGCCGCGGCACGCCTCCAGACCCCCGGCGGAGGTGCGGGGAGCAGCCGGTGTCCCCCACCCGGAGAGGGACTCCAGCGGGTGACCGAGGAGGGGGTCTGCGGGGGTCTCCGGGGGGCGACGCAGACCCAGACTCCTCTTCCTTCCCCTCGCTGGGCTTGGCCAAATTCTGGCAACCCGCAGACTAGGTGCCGCGGGGAGACCTATGGGCCCGCAGGGGTGACATCACCTGCCACCCCAGGATCTCTAAGCGCAGTTTCAGGGGCCAGTGCGGCTGCCTGGCCCCTCCCCTCGGCAAGCCCGGGGAGCGGCGCGGACGGGGTTAACGTCCAGCCCGCCCGCGGGAAGCGCTGGCTGCTCAAGGACTCTTTGCTTCCAAACCTTAACATTGCCTCGTCTATTTAGACACTCTTGACCTAAAAGCCAGGCTGCTCCCTGCCCTTCACACCAGGGAGGCGGCGAGCAGAGGAAGGCAGGAGGCCGAGGGGGTCGTCGAGGGGCGTGGAGGACAAACAGGGTTAGAGGAGAGACCCCAGGGTCTCCGCTGGGTCTCCCAACACCAAGGGTGCATAATTACAAGTTGAGGGAAGTCTGGGCTCAAAATGCCTCTGAGAAGAGACCCCCTGAAACAAAATTCCTTCTAAGACCACCGCCGGCCCCCCACCCCCCAAAAAAACAGGCAATGAAGAACCTGGAGTCGGAGAGTTTTATGCCTTCCTCTGGGTGCTGGTTCTAAGAGACCCAAGGCAACTCAGCTGCAGGCCTCCTTGGACCAAATGACCCTGAAGAAGGGACTGGAGGGGCCTGAGGGTCAGGCTAGGGTGGTCCAGGGCAGGGGGCCGGAAGCTTGTTTCCTGAACCCCAGGGAAAGGAGGCAGTGGGCCCACAAGGGAACACCCGCCCTGGGCCACTTACCCTGCTTTCACCTCAGAGAGTGAGGTTTCTGCTGATGCAGCAAACCCTTCCACCCCTCATCCCTAAGCTGCCATACGGCAGTGACTGTAGGGGACCCAGTTCAATGGACAAGCCTACAAGATGAAGCTCACCTGGCCTCTACATGGAGGAGTGTTGTCAGCATCCCAGAGCATTTGGGGTGAGGGGGGGGATGCTATTCTCATCATTCCAAACAACCACAGATCTAATTCTTTAAAAAAAAAAAAAAATGAAAAGCAGTATCATTGACATGCAGTATGGCATTAGTTTCAGATCTTATTCTTAAAAGGAGAAGCAGACCCTTTTGCATGATGCTGAAAGGAAGCCTGAATCCAGCCCCTGCAGCAGCTTAGGTAGCACCTCCAGAGCTGCCCCAGGGGAGGTGGGGGCTATTGGGCTCACAGAGGTAGGGTGAGCCCCTGGGGAAGATGCAAGGGAAGATGCTTTGGGGGTGCAAAGCACCCGCAGGTGGCTACAGTGGGTGTTTTTCAACCTGGAGGTCACACCGGCCTCTCCTTGCATCCACTGGGCTCTCCCCCACCCCAGGCCTCCGGGCTCGGGCTCTGACTTTGGCTCTTGTGGGTCTCCCTGCTCAGCTGTCACCCTCCCACCATCTCTGACTTGCACACAAGACTGGGAGGACCAAGCAAGCAGGCACCTGGAGCTTGGCAGAGAGGGGGGCGTGCATCTCCAATGAGATGCTCCAGAAATAGAGCTGGGATGGGAGAGGAAGCAAACGGGCTCCTGGAGGAACCAGAGGGAGGACGGTGAGACGGAGGAGCAGAGAGGGGCCCAGGGCCTCTCTTCTTCCCACACGGAAGGCACAGAACCCAGAAGAAAGGTGCAAGCAGGATACCAGCCCAGGTAAGCAGCAATACTGCCCCCCTCCCCAACATCTCCACCACCTCCCACCCCCCTGCACCCTCCACCCCTCCCCAAGGCAGCCTGGGCCTTCTCTGAACACTGCC
Source organism: Bos taurus (assembly GCF_002263795.3). Classification (NCBI taxonomy): domain Eukaryota; kingdom Metazoa; phylum Chordata; class Mammalia; order Artiodactyla; family Bovidae; genus Bos; species Bos taurus. Next base: position 21,716,796 of record NC_037346.1, on the reverse strand, counting down.
TGATGGCGACATCTGGGCACTGACTGTGAGGAGGCCATGGATGTATGTTTCTGCGTGAGTCACATACATTTGCATACATTTTACATTTTTATCTACAAAGGCTTAAACAAGCTATTTTCAGCATTTTTTTTCAAGCTAAAATGTTAGTTGCTCTCCTTAGCTCTGCTTTTCCCCCTACATTCTGTCCAATCCTGTTCCAAACCTTCCAGTGCAGAATGCAATATAGGGGGAGGGGAGTGGGACCTTAGAGGCCGATCAGAAGGAGCGCTTCTGATAATTAACGGAGAGTGCCTGCAGCGGACCTGGCTTGCATCTCAACGCTTTGCTTACACAACAGCCTCACTATTATCTCAGTCCCCTCCATTTAGCAGATGAGCAAACCGAGGCCCTGAGCAGCTAAGTAACCCATCCAGACAGTAAACGGAGGGCCACGCATGCTATCTCCACTGTCAGGGTTGAAAGCACGGTGGCAGAGGTCTCTGGAAATCTCTGCTGGACCATGGGTTAGAGACTATCTTCTAGAAAACTCTTCCAGTCCTATTCCATCTCTGCACAACTGTCTCAAAACCTATGTGTCCCAGGAAAGGGCGGTTACATCAAGATCCCTTGATGGCTACATCGGATGGCTTCCAATGGACATTACCACCACAGGGCTTGACTCTAACCTTGGCTATAGGACAAGTGTGCGGAAGCAGCAGGGTGACAGGAGACCAGAACAGAAACCTCCAGATTCCTGGCACTGACTGGAGAGGCGGTGGGGGAGACCCAGTACCACATCCTAGGAAGGAAGGAGTTAGAGCCATTCTCACCCACGTTGTGCCCAAGGTGAGGTGATCTGCCAGCAACCCCCTTCTGTCAGAGTAGCTGGGGGATGTTCCTGTGGACAGGCTACCCTGATTCAGCTAAGTGTGGACCTGCCCATGCACCCCAAGGCACTGAGCACCCATCACAGCTCGTCCTCCAAGCCTGCACTAACCATTTGCTGCCTAGTCCTTTGGGTGAACACACTCCACCTTCCCAGCCCTCCCTCTGGCCTGTGTACTCAGCCTGTCCTTGGCTCCTCACCTCCCACAGCAAGCGGCTGCTCCTGCCTCATCAGCATATTTAAGGGGGATTTAAGTGTTGGTTGGGCTTCCTTGGTGGCTCAGAGGATAAAGAATCAGCCTGCAATGCAGGAGACCTGGGTTCGATCCCTAGGTTGGGAAGATCCCCCGGAGAAGTGAATGGCTACCCACTCCACTATTCTTGCCTGGTGAGTCCCATGGACAGAGGAGCCTGGTGAGCTACAGTCCATGCGGTCGCAAAGAATCAGACATGACTGGAGCAACTAACACTTTCACTTTTAAGGGCTGGTTGCCAGGAGCACCGGGCTGATGATGTGGGCCAAGTGGGAAGAAGATATACCCCATCTGAGGTCAGCAGTCTTGCCCTTACATAACCCCCAAGGATGTGCTACGCCCCACCTCTCCATTATCCAGCTCTTGCCTCTACCAACCACTTGGCCAGGGTGGAAAAAACGGGACCATGCTTAGAACCAAAACTAGGTATTTCCACTTCTCTTCCCCCATCACTGTTAGCAACCCAGCTCCACTGGGAACAATAGGAAGGCCTGGAGTCCCTGCGGGGTCACTGGTGATGAAAAGGATGTCCTTGCACCTCTCCCCACTCTGAGGTCTGCAGGGAGCACCAGGGTGTGCAGGTGGGATGTACAGGTGGTCGGGGTGGGGTGGGGGTGGTCTCCGCATTCGAATTAAAAACCAAAAAACTGACCTGATAGACAAAATCTCTTTTGTATCTTTCCTGGCAGATCAGCTCTTTAAAAGCTGGGAAGAGGGACTTCCCTGATAGTCTAGTGGTTGGAACTCTGGGCTTCCAATGCAGGGGGCAAGGGTTTGATCCCTGGTCAGGGAACTAGGATCACCCATGGCTGTGCAGCACAGCAAAAAAAACCCCAAAACCTGGAACTGTGTTTTTCACTGCACCTTGCCCAGTGGATGAATGAGGCTCAGGTAGACCTCTAAGGCAGTCGTAACTACACCATGCCCCTGGATCAGTTTTCTGCCAAAAGCCCAATAGACAGGCATTCAATAATACATGCTGAATAAATAAAACTAACGACAGCTAACTTTGATTGAGTACTTCTAAAGTGCCAGGCACTGCTGCATGTGCTTCCCATAGACTGCCTCCCTCAGTCTTCATAATAAGCCAATGAGATAGGCATTGCCATTCTCTCCATTCCTTCCCATAGAAACAGGAAGGTATGCTATTGGCCAGCTAGGAAATGAACCGAGATTCTGAATCCAGAGTCCACATGGGTAATCTCTGTGTTGGGCTGCAATGAGTGACTAAAAATGAATAAACAGAGTGAAGTTAAACTCAGGGAGGAAGCAATCAGAGCTACAGGAGGAATGTAACTCCAGAACCCCCCACAGCCACCAGTGATGAAGCAAAATGAGAACTGGTTCCCAGAGAAAACCACATCTCCTCCATCGGGCCAGATGATCCAGGAGCCAAGCTGGCTGCAATCAATCCAGTGACAATTTCCTGAACTCCAGTCCCAGCCAAACCCCACTGCTTCTATGCTTCAGGCCAGTCTTGAGACTTGCCAGCCTCAGTTTTCCCATCCGTAGGTGCGCACCCAGATGATGTCCCTCAGGCTTCCTATCTGCCCAGTAGCCCCCAGGATGGCCTGTTTCTGGCTCCTTGCTCCATTTCCTTTAAGCTCAGCAGAGCAAAGCAGTGCTTACTCTTCTAAGATTCACCCTTAGCCCTTGGGCCTGAAGAGAAGAAAATGCCCCAGGCCTCTCCTGGGTCACCTCTAAGTGGGCAGGTCTGGCTTAACAGTTCTGTCCTCTGCCCTCTTCCTCCCCGTCTCTTCCCAGCCTCCTCACTCTTCCAGCAGGCAGTGAGATCTACAGGGAGCATGGATTTACTGAAAGCCCTCCCCACTTCTTCATCTTCTCTTCCAAAGTTTATCTCAGCTTGAGTCATGGGAAAGATGTAAGAGTCATGGTAAGATGTAAACTAGAAAATTCCATTCACCTTCTTGTTGCCTCCCTCAGTACCATGGCCGAGAGAAGCCTGGTGACATCCAGGTCCCTGCAGTGTTGAGGCTCCCCCCACGTCCCCCCACGTTTCTTGGGAGCTGAGTTGAAGTGCCACTCCCATGGCTAGGGCCACAGTGAGTCCAGCATCCTGGGAAGAGCATACTAGGCAAGCTGCAATTTCGGGAGGGTCTCGGGCCAAGTTCTAGCTAAAGTGGCCCTCATCCGACATGGCTCGGCTTGTTCCACCCAGGGGTCAACACAGAGGTTTCCGAGAGCTGATCCGAGGGATCAACAGTAGGGCCTGGCACCCCACCCCCCCTTCCTAAATGACTTACCACAGCGTCCCCATCAGCATTTGGAAAGAGGCAGACAGAAGAGACGGAAGGATTCTCCAAGTCCCCAGAACCCAGAGACAAAGTTCAACAGCTCCAACCTTATCAGCCCCAAGTGAAGCGGAGGCAAGTCCATCTGGGGCCAGAGCTCACAGGCTGGCCCTCTGCCCTCCTGTGGCCACTATTCTCCTGAAGCTGGCTGTGCTTCTTGCTGTCTCAGCCAGAGTTCTGCAGATGCCTCTCAGCCCGGCGCTCTTCTGCCAGGAGCTCTGACGCCACCAGCCAGGCTGGCCCCGTCCCTGTGAGGTCCAGGGGGGCCCGCAGGGGCTGAGGGCAGGTCGTCAATGAGACCAGCTCCAAGAGGTGGCGGCTCAACATTCGAGAAAGTGAGGACAAAGGAGCATCAGAGCCTAGCCAGTGTTGCTTGTCATCAGGAGAGTCTCGTTTCGGGATTACCGTTCAAGTTCGCGGTGTGTGGCCCTGTCTCTTTAAGGACCAGGCCTCTTTAAGATGAGTTCCCTCTGCAGTCTCCTCTGCCCCCAGTGGTCCTGCGGCAGACAAGGGGGGGCTCCCGAGCGCCATCTGGTGGTCCAACGGAGCAGCGCCTCAGCCAGCAGACTGTCCTGCCACCCTGGACACCGTCCAGCCAAGAGGCCTGGAAATGTCTGCAATAAAATCTCAGCTTCATCCACTGGATTTTTCACAGGGCTGTTAGGTTACCATTGTGAGCAAAGAGGCTATCGAAATCAGGGGGAGCTCCATTTGGGGCCAGGAGACAGCAAGAGCCCCCATGAGTGGCCTGGGAAGAAAAACCATCCCACTGGACAAAAGCTTCATTAAGATATTTGGAAATGCGGGGACTTATCCAGTCTCTCTGTCAGCCATCTGCAGGACATAAGGCAAAGCTCTATGTATCCTGTCCCCATAAACAGTGGAGTTAGTAGCTCTCAATTAGAGGTAAAGAATCCGCCTGCCAATGCAGGAGATGCAAGAGATGCAGGTTCGATCCCTGGGTCGGGACGATCCCCTGGAGAAGGAATAACAACCCACTCCAGTATTATCACCTGGGAAATCCCATGGACAGAAGAGCCTAGAGGCCCATGGGGTCACAAAGAGGTTGGACACAATGAGCACACACATGCCATGCCACGCCCCACCAGGAGGTATTTGGAAATGTGGAGGAGCATTATAAAGCCAGAGATATTAAGATGTCCTGCAATATACAGCACCATCCCAAAGAATGTCTGTCCCCAGATACCAATAGCGTTAAGGACACTATGTGGTTAGGAGGAACAGAGGCTTTTGGAAACTTGCTGAGGTTCCTTAGCAAGCTCATACCCACCCTGTTCTTTTCCCCATCTTTCTGCCTTTGGTGTCCTCCCTACACTTTACCTTTATAATGTTTGAGGTGGAGAGAGGGACTGATCTGGCCCAGGCCACCTTAACCAGGGATGCCAGAGTCCCTGGCTGTCCCACCCCAAAAGCTAGGCACACACCTGCCCCCAGTATGCGTTGGGTCATCATGCCCCTTGAATGGGAAAGGCAGACTGGACGGCAGCCTGACTCAGACTGCTGGGAACCAGCAGATGGATTCTGAGAAGAGATTACAGAGGATCAGCCGCTCCTTCCCTCAAGGGAATACCCTGCCTTCCTTCCCCCATGGGTGACTCAACCTAGCCCAGTGCACTGTCTCTAAACTGTCCCATGACATCCATGTTTTACATAAGGCACTTGCAGGTGCTGATCATGAAACCTGGTCATGAGTCCTAATTTCTCCTTCCCCCAAGCTTACTGCTGCCTGTCCTGGACTGATCAGCTTAGTCTCACAGTCTGTTGCCAGCGGCTGACATGAGAAACCAACACACATGACGTAAGTTCTAAGGAAGAGGGTAGAAAAAAGAAATGAAATGCTGTCTGCTGTGGTGAGTGGAAGCCCCACAGTGGTCACATCTGAGCTGGGTCTGCTGGTCTGAGAAGTCGCAAGCTCGTGAGGCTGACATCATAGCTAGAATGATCAGGTGGAGGAAACAGTTTTCCAGCATCCCACAGCAGCTTGAGAACACTTCCCATCGCTGTCAGAAGGAAAAACCACATCCCTGTAGTGGCACACAAGGCTCTGTGGCCCGGCCCCTCACCTCCTCTCTGCTTCATCTGCCACATTTTCCTCCTGGCTCTCTCTTGCTTTCTCAGAACTTTTGTACAGGATGGTATCTCTGGTCAAAATGTTCCACCCGACTCTGCCTGGGTATCTCCTACTCTTCCCTCTAGTCTTTTTAAATTTTTAAAAATGTTTTGGCTGCACTGGGTCTTCACTGTGGTGTGTGGGCTATTCGCTAGGAAGCTCTCCCTAACTATCAGACCAGGGAGCCCTGCATTTCTGATTATTCAGTGCTCTTGTAAATCACCTAATGCCTATCTCTTCTGTTAGACTGAGAGCTCTGAGAAAGTGGGAACCTCATCTCTCTTGTTCACACTATACACTTGGCACCTTGAAATAGTGGTTTCAATGAATGAGTCAGTAAATGAATGCATGAATGAATGGCCAAATACACTCTTGGTTGCAAAGACCCTAAAATAGTGAGTACAGAAGCTTCAGCCAACCCAGCTCTACCAACTGAAAAAGAACTGTTAGGGCCGTTTGGAACATCGTGTTGAGAATAGAGTGGTCACGCTCTTCGGAAAGACTCAGACAAACAGCAGGATCCTAGAGTCAGATCTGGGGCAGGAGAATTGCTGTTCCAGTTAATTCTCTAACTGCTCACATGAAATCCCAACTGAAAACTCCCCAGTGCCCAGGGCTCCCTTGCTCAGCAGCTAGAACTGGATGCTGTACTCTTTTTCACCCAATCAGACACCAACACGGAAATGGAATAGAAGCCGAGAAATGGTTCAGCCCACTAAGGGAACTTTGGTCTCCATTCTCAGAGTCCTTCTCCTGGACCTGCCCCCAATTTGCATTTAATTTTGTTTTTAGACGAGGGAGGCAAATTGTAGTCCTCCTCTGGGAAAAAGAGGTCTCTTGGTGTGTGTGCCTGTCCTGTCTCACCTCCCGGTAGGATGTGGACTCTGAGACTCAACTCCCCAGTCCCAGTGGGGCTGTCAGCTGAAGCTGTCCCTCACCGGTTCCCAGTGATAACTTTGATGCCCCTCCTACCCGGTGGCTCAGTGATAAAGAATCTGCCTGCAGTGCAGGAGACACAGGAGATGTGAGTTCGATCCCTGGGTTGGGAAGATTCCCTGGACAGACGCCATGGCAACTCACTCCAGTATTCTTACTGGGAAAATCCCATGGACAGAGGAGCCTGGCAGACTATAGTCTGTGGGGCCACCGAGGAGTCAGACACGACTGAAGTGACTGGACGTGCACACACACAGCTGGACACATGGGAAATCTTGCTTTCAACCCTGTGATGGGAGAAGGACGATGGAAACTGATTCCGGACACCCTGTCCTCCCAAGGACCTAGCTTGAGAGCTTCTGTAGGCTGCCTGACAGATGGACAGACAGACAGAGGGACGGAGCTTGGGCAGACCCTCTGCGGCTGCTGCATGCACTGAGCCGAGGTGACCACTGAGCAGGCCTGAGAGCCTTGGAGGGCAACATGCCAGACTCAGCCAGTCTGCTGGCACCTGCAAAAAGGGAAGCAGGTTTCCTTTCAGTTTCTCTTCAGCACAGCACAGGGACACATACAACACCCAATTATTCGTCCAGGTCTGACTTGTTGGGCCTGACATCTATGATGGTCCAGAAAATCACCCTAGGCCACTGGGGTCAGTAATCCAGATGGTTAGTCGTCTAAAGTACCAGCCCAGCTTCTCACCCACTGCTTCGTAAAGACGTTCTGGCATGGTTAATACCCGCCGTGTACTTCTCTCCCCTGAAATGAAAGGAAAGGACCTGGTGGGAGGAGGAGGGGTTGACAATAAAGTACAGAAGAACCGTAACAACAGAGCCAGCAATAACACTGACACGCTTACTGCGGCTCGGCTGATCTAAGGGCTGCATGTGTTAAGGCCCTGGATGATCACAGTAACGTCAACGCTCTACTCCCTCTCCCCAACACAAGTCCGCTGAACCTGCTGTGTGACCTTAAGGGACATTCTTTCCCTCTCTGGGCCTTGGTTTCCTCACCATGACATGCATGGGTGAAGGTTGCCCAGTCTATGAGTCTTTGAAAGACAGCAACCAGAAAATAGCTGAGAAGAGAGAGGAAAGCTTTCTTTCCTATGCCTCAGTGGCCCAAGACGTCAGAAAGTTCCATGGGTTTTGAGGGCTAGAAAACTTACTCATTACCCCACTGAATATTCCCTGAACCCTATATAAAGCGGATTGGGGTTCTTTTGCCCAGGATGCTATGACAGTGGATTTGAGATGTGCCCAGAAGTCACCAAGAGGCAAGGCAGCAGCTGCTGGGCCCCGAGAGTGGTCTGGACAGTATGTAATGGAGGGAAGGGAGAACTGAGTTGATGGAACTGAGTTGATGACTAAACGCTCCTTGAAGGAAGTGCCATCTGAACCCCGGGCCTGGAAGAATGTCTCATATGTCGCTGGCAAAAAAATGGAGGGGTGCGGAGACAGGGCATTCTGGAGGGAAGGAGAGCATAAGCAATTACACGGAGGCAAAAAGGGGGTGAGGAGGGGACCAGATGGATGACTGGGGAGAAGGTTCTTTTGGGAACTAGGGGAATATATTGCTAATCTGACATGTGACCTCAGCGTGAATCAGGGACACGACAGAATCTACAGCTTCTCTTAGGCCCGTCCTTATAGAGAAGCCTGTCTGGGATACCTCCTCCCCGCTGCCGTGCCCACAAAGGCCCAGGGCCACCTCCCTTCCCTGTGAGTTTGGGGGCAGAGACATCCATTCCTGAAAGCCCTTTGGGCAACGTGTCCCTGGCTTCACCAATATTTATGTTCCGGGCACTGTGTTGAGCACACGACTCTTACTCTTTTCTTTCCAGCTTTATTGAGATATAACTGATGAGTGACATTGTGTAAGTTTAGGGTCTACAGTGTCATGAGTTAATATAAGTATGCATTGTGCAATGATGACCACAGTAAGGTTAGGTAACACGTTTGCCATCACACATCGTTACTTGTGCGTGTGTGGTGAGACCACTTAAGATCTACTCTCTGAGAAGAGTTCTTTAAATTATTTATTTATTTCTTGGGCTGCATCGGGTCTCAGTTGTGGCGTGCACGATCTTCAGCTGCGGCATGTGGGATCCAGTTCCCTGACCAGGGATCAAACCCAGGGCCCCCTGCACTGGGAGCTCGGAGCCCTAGCCACTGGACCTCCAGGGAAGTCCCTCTGAGAACATTTCAAGAATTCGGTACAGTATTGTTGACTAGAGTTACCATGTCATACGTTAGGTCCCCAGAACTCATTCATCTTATAACTGAAAGTTCGTACCCTTTAACCAATATCTCCCCATTTCCGCTGTCCTCTAGGCCCTGCTCACCACCATTCTACGTTTTTATGTCACTCTGACCATAGATACATGACACTTCGATGTGGCAGACACAATCATCAGCCCTACTTTGTAGAAGAGACTCAAAAGTCTAGTTAGTGGTAGAGCCAACTTCACACTCAGGTCTGTCTCGGGGCAGAGGCCAAGCTCTCAAAGGCTTTTATGGACTGAATGTTTGTGCTGCTACTGCTAAGTCACTTTAGTCGTGTCCGACTCTGTGCGACCCCACAGACAGCAGCCCACCAGGCTCCCCCGTCCCTGGGATTCTCCAGGCAAGAACACTGGAGTGGGTTGCCGTTTCCTTCTCCAATGCATAACAGTGAAAAGTGAAAGTGAAGTCACTCAGTCGTGTCCGACTCTTAGCGACCCCATGACTGCAGCCTACCAGGCTCCTCCGTCCATGGGATTTTCCAGGCAAGAGTACTGGAGTGGGGTGCCATGTTTGTGTGTCCCCCCAAATTCAGAGGTTGAAGCCCTATTCCTCCATGTGAAAGTATTTGAAGGTCTTTGAGAGGTAATTAGGTTTGGATGAGGTCACGAGGGTAGGGTCCCCATGATGGGACTGCTATTACCCTTAGAAGAAGAAGAGAGGGGGACTTCCCTGGTGGTCTGGTAGTTAAGAATCCACCTGCCAATGCAGGGGGCACGAGTTCGATCCCTGGTCCAGGAAGATCCCACATGCCGTGGGGCACCTAAGCCCATGAGCCGCAACTTCTGAAGCGCACGGGCTCTAGTGTCTGTGCACGCAACACAGAGAAGCTCCCGCTCGCAGCAATGAAGACCCAGCACAACCAAGAAAACAAAGAAAGAAAGAAAGGCACTTCCCCAGTGGTCCAGTGGTTAAGACTTCATGCTTCCAATGCAGGGTGTGTGGATTCAATCCCTGGGTAGGGGAACTAGATCCCGCATGCTGCTGCTGCTGCTAAGTTGCTTCAGTTGTGTCCGACTGGCATGACCCCCCAAAAAAGAAAGAAATACCCTAAAAAAAGAAGAGACCAGAGGTCTCTCTCTGACATGTGGACACGCAGCATGGAGGCACCGAGCAGGGAGAGAGGCCTCACCTCACCAAGAACTCGATCATGCTGGCACCTTCATCTGGCACTTCCCGGCTTCCAGAACTGGAAGAAAGCAACTCTTGTTGTTTAAGCCACTCAGCTTATAGTATTTTGTTACAGCAGCCTGAGCTAAGACACCCACCACATGACTGTGCCTGTCTACCAGTCCTGACGCGGCAGAAGGCATCTTAGCCTCTGACATCACAAGATTCTTCACTGGCAAGGGAGTCAGGTTCCTGGGCATACCAGGCAGCTTTGACACCTGATGCTAACATGGATTTATCAGCAGAGCTCTGAGAGCTATTCTCCAGACAAAAAAAGGGCACAAAGGAACTTCCCTGGAGGTCCAGTGATTAAGACTCTGTGCTTCCCCAGCAGGGGGCATATGTTTGATCCCTGGTTCAGAGCTAAGATCCTGCATGCCACCTGGCACGCTGCCCCACAAACCAACCCCCCAAAAAAGCCACAAACACAAAGATGTATTTCCGTCCTCTTTCTCCTCAACTGAAGTCTGATAAGCTCTGGGATCTTTCAACTACTCCTTAGTCATGAGGCCTGAACCTGGAGTGTCCCTGGGGGTAAGAGTACTTTGCAATACATTAGGAGGCGGACCCGGCAACCCGCTCCAGTATTCTTGCCTGGAGACTCGCCATGGACAGCGGAGCCTGGTGGGCTACAGTCCACGGGGTTGCAAAGAGTCAGACATGATTAAGCGATGGAGCAACGACAAGTCTCCGGGATATGTCTCTCACATAAGCAGCCCCCAGCCTTGCCTGGCTCAGGTTCAGCCAAGTATGGTAAGGAGCATTTTAAGGACAATTAACCTTTGAAGACCCTCTTGATGGAAAGCAGGAGAAAACTGGGGTATCAGCTCTACATCCTATGCTATCCAACTTTTCATGTCTTCACTGTCCTGGCCCTGAAAAAGAAAGAAGATCAGTATGCTCAAAACTTTTCTCGAAATTTCTTTGTTTTCTGAACAGAGGTAGATGTCTGTGGGAAGATAACACCACCTGGTGAGGGAAAAGAGATTCACTTTCCTAGGGAAGGACCCTGTACTTCTGAGAAACCTTCCCACAGAACCTCAAAAGGTAAAGGCTCTGAGGAATTTCAGTTCCCCTTGCAGTGCCACTTGGTCAGAAGGATTTTTCAGAGCTGTGTTCGTGCGTGCTCAGTCGCTTCAGTCGTGTCCAATTCTTTGAGACTCCCAAGGACTGTAGCCTGCCAGACTCCTCTGTCCATGGGATTCTCCAGGCAAGAATCCTGGAGTGGGTTGCTATCCCCTCCTCCAGGGGATCTTCCCAACCCAGAGATCAAACCTGCGTCCCTTATGTCTCCTGCCTTGGCAGGTGGGTTCTTTACCACTAGCGTCACCTGGGAAGCCCCTTCAGTGCTACAGGGGTTGGCAAGTCTCTGAGACATCACTCATACAAAGGCAGCCCCCAGCCCTACCTGGCCCAGGCTCAGCTGAGAATTAGTATTATTTTTTCTAGTATTTATTTATTTGGCTGCACGGGGTCTTAGTTGTGGCATGTGGGCTCCAGTTCCCTGACCAGGGATCAAACCCGGGTCCTCCTACATTGGGAGTGTGGTCTTACCCACTCAGCTGAGTGTTATTAAGAGGAGCTTAGACTCTTTTCCAGAGCCACTGGGAAACAGGGCCTGATCTCAAGCTCTGGGTGGAGAGGGTGAGGACTGGGAGCTGCAGCAGCCTCGGCTTCCTGCTGAATGATTTCAGCTGTCTGCCCCTGCGCATCCCTTCCACGGTGGGCCCCACACCCAATGTCTAGTCTGATGGGTGGCAGACAGGAAGACGCTGTCCCTCTGCCTCCTCACCCCTCCAAAGTCTCAAGCTCTGGAGACATCCTTAGATCTTAGTTATGACTTGGATGAAACGTGGCTCCTCCCCCTAACCCTGCTCTCATGGCCTGGAGTCTTTTAGACAGCTCGTTGCCCAATCCCCTCCATGCCCCACTGAGTTCTTTTTCAGGTTCCTATTTCTATCTGATTACACAAGTTTCTTTCCTCCAAGAAGCCACATGCTTGTTACATGGGGGTGCCTATAGGTCACCAGCAGAGGGATGGGGGTTTCTGGGAACAGTCCCCTTTCTGGACCCCAGGGCCTTCAGGGGTGCCTCCCCACTCTGGGACCACCCAGGAGAGACAGTGCAGCCCCAAATGATGTCTTGACTGGGTTTTCTGTTTCCCTAGACAGCAGTCTGTTTTGCAGGAGGCCCCTGCCCATGGGCTGTATGCCAGGCAGTCCCAAGCAGAAGATAGTAGTGGCCACTCTTTACAGTCCAGGAAGGACGTGGAGCCTCTTCTTAGCACCAGCTGGACGTGGCTCCAGGCCCTCTCTGCCCTTCAGGTCCCCAGCTCTTCGGGCAAATGCACTGTTGGAGCAAAGCTGCTGAGACAGGAGGCTTTGGGGCTGGTTGGCTAAGACCTCCACACAGGAAGTTAGTTCTCTGGGTACCCTGAGGGAGGCTGGGGCTTCCCAGGTGGCATTAGTAGTAAAGAATCCGCCTGCCAAGGCAGGAGATGCTAGAGACGTGGGTTCAATTCCTGGGTCAGGAAGACCCCGTGGAGGAGGGCATGGCAACCCACTCCAGTATTCTTGCCTGGAGAATCCCATGGACAGAGAAGCCTGGCAGTCTCCAGCTCATGGGGTCGCAAGGAGTCTGAGCTGGCTTTTTTCTGAAGGTAAGAGGGATGCTTTTGTAAAATGACACCCTATTTGCCTCCCACGGCAACTAACCACAGATGAGGAAGCAGCCACAGAGAAGCCCTGGCTGGGCTCCTGGCTCCCAGGGCCACACATGGTGCTGTACACGCCAGCAGGTTCCTGCAAGACCACGAACGCCAACAGCAGGACATGTGGGCAGCATTTCTGCTGACTTCTAACGTAGCTTTCAGGACCAAAAAGGGAAGAGATTCTGCCTTGTCTGGGAGAACACGGCCCGGGCCACTAACAGCAGCTGACTGTCCACCTGGCTTGCCTAATCTTGCAGGCAAAGGAGCCTGGTCCCAAGGACGAGACACTTCCTTCGCAAGCCTGTTCTTCCCAGGGAGCTGGTGAAGCTTCTGTCGGGGAGTGGTCAGGGTCACAGAAGTCTTGTTTTGGAACACAAGTTCTCTCTGGCTCTACAGCTGGCTGGGATGAATGGGGAAACAGGAACCAGGCTGAGGTCCTGCTGTGAGAACACCCAAGCTGTTCACTCAGAAGCCATGCTGCAATTAGCACCCCGTCATTTGCTCATTTGTATGCATTTCACATGGCATCAGAGACCTCAGGGAAGGTGTGAAGTGTATAGGCAGTTGGCTTTTTTTTTTTTTTTCAAACTGTAAGTTTATACAATTTGGTTTTCCTGTTGTGAAATTAATAAAGTCACGATTTAAAAAAAATTTAGACAATAAAAGAGTAAAATGTGATCTGTGAATGTACCACCCCGTTAGCATTTTTCAGCCCCTGCTGGTACGTGCACAAAGGGGTCTTTTTTTAAAAAAATTAGAGTACAATTACTTTATAATGCTGTGTTAGTTTCTGTACAACAACATGAATCAGCTATATGTATACGTATATCCCTTCCCTCTTGAGCCTCCCTCCCAGCCCTCATTCCACCCCTCTAGGTCACCACAGAGGACCGAGCTGAGCTCCTTGTGCTGCACAGCAGGTTCCTCCTAGCTGTCTATTTCACACATGCTAGTGTATATACTGAGGCTTCCTAGGTTGTGCTAGTGGTAAAGAACCAGCTTGCCGATGCAGGAGAAGTGGGTTCGATCCCTGGGTCAGGAAGATTTCCTGGAGGAGGGCATGACAACCCACTCCAGGATTCTTGCCTGGAGAATCCCATGGACAGAGGAGCCTGGTGGGCTATAGTCCATGGCATCACAAAGAGTCGGACACGACTGAGCAACTATCACTCAGCCATAAAGCAGCTCTCCAAAGCGTACGCAGGAGCTTCTCGACCGCTGATCCTCAGCCTGTCCAGCTCTCATTCTCTCCGCCTGTCCTGTGATGTCCAGCAGGCCAATTGTGCTACCTAGATAAGCTATGACCTCACTCTGCTCAGGGCCTCCTTGACCCCAAACCCAAAGATAAGCTCCCATGTGGAAACACTAGTTCACTGTCCAGGTTTGTTCACAGTGCAAGGGAGATGTCGCTGCTTCCTTGGGGGAGGGAGGGACATCAGCTGCTGGTCAGCACCATCCAGGGACACCACAAGTAAAGTCTCATCTGCAGAGTAGGAAGCTGAGAGCTGCTGGGGTCGGGGTAGGGGGCTGGGAGTCCTGGGGTGGCCCGGGGCTACCCACTTGCCTCGGAGGGGCTGTCCTAGTGACATCAGCAAAGGAAACTGAGGAGGAGGAGGGGAGGAAGAAGCAGGGAGAATGGGAGACAAACTCAGGCGTGAGTTCACTGCCCAAGGCCTAAACCCTGGCAGAGACAGAAAGAGTGGAGGCTGTTCCCACCTGAGGAGGGTAGGACAGAGGAGCGCCTTTTTCACATGGTGGCACATGCAGGAAATGCCAGTGTTTGCAGAGCACCCTGAGGAAGCAGACGAAGCTGCCAGCTGTCAGAGGTGAGGAGGGCCATTCCTCTGCCCCATGACTTGGCCTGAGGCTGAGATGTCAATATTTCTCCACACCTTCATTGAGTTCTAGGCACCCAGATCGGGAAGCTCTGGGAGAGGGATTGGAGGAGATGGTTTTCTGCTTCCAACAAACGCTCTCAAGGTACCACAGGCTTCAGAAGCATTTCTACTTTTTAAGCTAATTATTTGGCTGCACTGGGTCTCAGTTGCAGGATCTTCGCTCTTCGTTGCAGCATGCAGGATTTTCAGTTGTGGTACATGGGATCTAGTTCCCTGACTAGGGATCGAACCCAGGGTCCCCTGTATTGGGAGCTCTGTGTCCTAGCCACTGGGCCACTAGGGAAGTCCCTCATAAGCATTTCTGAATTTAGAAGCCCTCACACTGCCAAGAAAAAAAATCAGGTGAACCCCTTCTAGGGCAGCAATGCCAGCCCCCATCTCAGGTGAAGTGAGGCGACGTCCAGGTGAATTCACTCACACACCCAGACTGGGCTGAGGGCACACGTCCCAGGAGGACACCTTACCTGCTGGGCATGACTGCTGACAAGGCAGAACTGATAGCCTGGAGGTGAATGCCACAGCTTGGGCCAGAAGTTGGTTGTGCCAATCTTGTCAAAAGGTTCCTGTTTCTCAGCCAAGGCGGAGACTGATACTTACTTTTACAAAGACAGAACTGCCAACACAGTTCTGTCAACAGGAACCTTTTGACAAGATTGGCACAACCAATGTCTGGTTGCACCTTTGTAGCAGCTCTTCTCTGATGCTCCGAACCTGGGCTAGCCCACCCTAGGTGCCTGGGGGTAGAGACACCTGCTAATTCCCCGGGGCACTGCTACCAGGTCAGTGCAAGTAGCTGCATTGCCCAGAGCGGCTCACAACAGCAACAGCCTCAAAGGGTCGGCTTCTGGGCTGCTTCTATTCCGGATGCAGAGCTTAATGGTGAAGGTCAGGATGTGGGTTCTGGACCTGGGTTCAAGATCTGGTGTCCTTAAGCAATTCAACCTCTCTGAGCCTTAATTTCTTTCATTGTAATATAACAGTAATGGTAGCTGTCTCAACAGCACGGTTGAGAGGATCAAATGAGATTAACAGATGTAATACCCCCAGGGCAGTGCCTGCCCCATCCACCCAGGCAAAGTTATTATAGCTATTAACATTATGTGGGTTGAATTTTGCATATGCACACACACACACTTTATACCTCTCTCTTGTGAGCCAAAACAAGGCAAAAAGTGAAACAGCCTGCTGAAAAGATTACCGCAAGCCTAAAGCAGAGACACGATGACTGATACTGAGGCCCCCAAAGCCAAACCACACTCTTTGTTCTCTGTAGTTGTCTCATTGTTACTGCAGAGTTAATTTTTAAGCATTTTTTAGTCTCAAAGCAACCCTATTCTTCTTAAGTGTGTCTCCTTGTACTTTGTTATTCAATAGCAGCTGGAATAAGAAAAAGAAAAACATAATCTCTTTGCCTTCAAGTCAGGACTGTCATACTTGAGTGAGGCAGGAACTTCCACATTGCTAAAGGTCCTTGAAAGATTTCAGGGGCAATGGAAGCTGAAAATTGTATTGAGTACAATTTATAAGCTCTCCTGAGAAACAGAATTTTCTCCAGGGCACCAAGATAGAGTACCCTCTTTGAGAAAAAGGGAAATTGAAGTCTGAAGTGTTAAAATGTGTTCAAAGCAAAAAAAAAAAAAAGTATGTATAGTCAAAGCTATGGTTTTTCCAGTAGTCATGTACGGATGTGAGAGTTGGACCATAAAGAAGGCTAAGCACCAAAGAATTGATGCTTTCCAACTGTAGTGTTGAAGAAAACTCTTGAGAGTCCCTTGGACAGCAAGGAGATCCAACCAGTCACTCCTAAAGGAAATCAATCCTGAATATCCATTGGAATGATTGATGCTGAAGCTCCAATTCTTTGGCCATCTGATGTAAAGACATAACTCAATGGAAAGGACCCTGATGCTGGGAAAGATTGAAAGCTAAAGGAGAAGAGGGCAACAGAGGATGAGACAGCATCACCTACTCAACAGACATGCGTTTGAGCAAACTCCAGGAGATGGTGAAGAACAGGGAAGCCTGGTGTGCTGCAATCCATGCGGTTGCAAAGAGTCAGACATGACTGAGCAACAATTTTATGTTAAAATGATAAACCTTGTATTACCCAAAGTAAATACTCAATCAAAATATTTGACCAATGTACTTCCTTGGCAGTCTAATGGTTAGGATTCTGTGCGTCTACTGCAAGGGGCACAGGTTCAATCCCTGGTCGGGAAGCTAAGATCTCACGTGCCACATGGTGCTGCCAAAAAAAAAAAAAATCCTGGACCAAGAAAAAAAATTTCCTAAAATCTGAAATTCTCATATCCACCTCCCCCTTAACGCACACACACTACACAAACTTGTACACAAATTATAAATTTTAAGGTATGTCTGAGTATTACAAAATGGACATGTGATCCAGAAGGACCTCTTATAACAGATTCACCTATGCTAGAACCCCATAGCTCACATCAAACAGAAAATGTCTATTGCTCAGCTTGAACTTCAAGTGTGATGGCTCATTCTAAACTGCAAATGGAAAGGTTATCCCTCCTGTCTTTTCATATACTCTTCAGCGAACAGTACCCAAACATAAATGAGCTAGGAAAACACACATGCACACACACACACACACGTTCATATTTAAGGGCATTTAAGGGTATTTCCCCTGTGGACAAGAAGGTCCAACTTCCCCACACTCTTCTGAAGGATCCTCCCTCCCACACAGTGTGCCCACTGGCGCTTAATAACGCTTTCTCATGCTTTCACGTATTAGCTCTTGGTAAATGTTCCATGAAATCTGATGATCCTGTTAGAAAGGGAAGATGATTCATTATCATCTATTTCTAACCCGCAGACCCTTGATGAAAGCCTGCCTAGGTTTAGGGTTTAGAATCACGGTGGCTGGAAAACAGTTGGCTTGAAGATTAATGGCTCTCTCATTTAAAGGAGGCGGCCCCAGACGCCTGCAGCAATGGTAAATTCCGCTCCCCTTGCCACCAGCTTCTCCATTAGGTCACATGAACTAATGGAGAGGATCCTGGGGAAGCGCCCCTCGCATGGGGCTTCTGACCCTAGCAGGGCTCTCCGCCAGCCTCCAGGGGGCGGGGCCGCAGGCTCCGGGTCATGTGACGGGGGCTGCGGCATTTAAATGTGAAATTGAGCACCGGCAGCTAAACCTAACCGGCAACCAGCGCTGCCCCCGCTTGCACGCATGACTAATTGACATCAAATCAGAAACCCCTTGGTGGCCTGCAGCTCAAGGAGGAGCCGGGTAGGCGAGGCGGCCTGGGTTTCCGAGGTCTACGCAGTTAATTGCGATGCAAATGAATTCTCGCAGGAAGCCAGATGCCACAATGCTCTGGGGGCCTCAGCATTTGGGGGGTGGTGGTGAAGGAAGGCCTAGGCTCTCCCCAAAACCGAGGGTGTAGTATTTGTTGTGGGTCTTGACACGCCTAGGCCAAACAGCAGGAAGCGGCAGAAGTGACAGGGGGAGGTGAAACCAGCTCCAGCCTTTATTCTGTCTTTAAAATAAATACATAGGTTAAAGAGTTTTCATTTTCTGGACTTGGTGCTGGGTCCATTGGGGAAATCCCTGGAGCAGAGCGGAAGTGAGGGAGAAGGCACAGGTCCACCTGCCCAAGGCGCCAGGCCGGCCCCATTTCTTCTCTACCTCGCCTCCAGCTCTTCCCAGCTGAAGCCACATTCAGGGTCTCCAGGACTCCCCCAGGGCACTTGGGGAAAGTGTTAAGAGTCCCCAGCACCAGAAACTTTTCCTGGAGGCACTTCAAGGATGGCTTATTAACACGTCCTAGCAAAAGGGAAGATCTGAAATCCAGATGTGGGTGGCCTGAAATTCAAATTATACACCTAGGTCCTGCCCACTCAGGTCTCCCAGAAGACAGCTGCCAGAGGACAGTACAGCTGAGCTGAGAGACCCCAGTGTCTCTTGGGACTCCCTCAGACCCATTTTGAGTTTGTAAGAAATACATCACTGAGCAAGACTCATTTTTTTTCTTTTTTGAATGTAACAAAGAAGAGGAAATAAGAATAGACAGCATATTAAAAAGCAGAAACATTACGTTGCCAACAAAGGTCCGTCTAGTAAAGGCTATGGTTTTTCCAGTGGTCATGTATGGATGTGAGAGTTGGACTGTGAAAAAAGCTAAGCGCCGAAGAATTGATGTTTTTGAACTGTGGTGTTGGAGAGAACTCTTGAGAGTCCCTTGGACTGCAAGGAGATCCAACCAGTCCATTCTAAAGGAGATCAGTCCTGGGTGTTCACTGGAAGGACTGATGCTAAAGCTGAAACTCCAATACTTTGGCCACCTCATTCGAAGAGTTGACTCATTGGAAAAGACCCTGATGCTGGGAGGGATTGGGGGCAGGAGGAGAAGGGGACGACAGAGGATGAGATGGCTCCATGGCATCACCAACTCAATGGACATGAGTTTGAGCAAACTCTGGGAGTTGGTGATGGACAGGGAGGCCTGGCGTGCTGCGATTCACGGGGTCGCGAAGAGTCGGACACGACTGAGTGACTGAACTGAACTGAACGTTTTTACTTATTTTTTAATATTTTAAGCTATTTCTTTTTTTTTTTTTTTGGTGAACAAGGCCCGCACTTTATTTTCCAAAGTAGTTTTTATACCTTAAGTTATGCATAGAGGATAATGGGGGAAGGGGTAGAGTCATGCAGCAAGCCAGGCTTTCTTCCTGCAAACTTATCATATGCAAAAGCTTAGGTGATTTGCATCATCTTCTTAAGCTATTTCTTTTAAAAATTGTTTATTTATTTATTTGACTGCTTCGGGTCTTAGTTGCAGCCCTCTGGCTTCTCTCTAGTTGTGGTGCGTAGGCTTAGTTGCTCTGTGGCATGAGCACACACACGAGGGATCTTAGTGTCCCTACTGCGGATTGAACCTGCCTCCCGTGCATTGGAAGGTGGATTCTTAACCACTAGATCAGCAGGGAAGTCCTAACTATGAATATTTTAAATGCAAATATTTTTCAACTTTGCAATTCCCTGTCTATTTTCTAGAGAAATATTCACGCAGGTGTACCCACGGACTGTATACCATTCATGGTTTTCCACTGTGGCGTTGTTTGGAGTAGCAGAAATTGGGATACCCCACTAAGGATGAGATCTGTCCTGTTGCCTTTTCTCCAGTAAGAGAGGTGCTGGGGAAAAAACACTCTTGGAATCACAGACCTTATAACCTTATCATTCCTTGGGCAGCCTCTCTTGGAAGATCAACCACTTTGGAGCCACCGACTTCAGAGACGGGCCTCCCTGCTACAGTCTAGGAAAGAGATTATCAGAGGCCTGCCTGGGTTTGAAAAGAGAAGTTGCCTGACCCTCTAAGGGTCCCCAGGGATGGAAAGGAAGTAGTGGTGGAGGCTAGAACTTGTCCCGTCTGGCCTCCCCAGGCAGACTGACACATGGGAAGCAGCTCTGCCTGGGACCTGAAGGACGAAGGCATCAGGAGCTCCCCAGCTGAGCTCAGCGTGGAGGGATGGACATTCTCCTCCCCAAGAATAGCAGCAGCCTGTGCGGGGTCTTGGTCAGTGCATTCCCACGCCACCTCTGTGTCCCAGGGGCATCTGCTGGCCTGTGAAGTGAGAAGTCCTTCTGGTTAAGGAGACCCACGTCCTCTGCCCACTTGGGTGTACCAGCACCAAGGACGGCTCCCTCTTTGACTCTGTAAAGGAGAGCTTCGAGGATCTGGGAGGACTTCCTGCTGGTAGGCTCATGGGCACCGGAGCTGAAGAAAGAAGCAAAAGTACCAGGGGATGTGCCCTCAGCATTGCGGAGCAGGTGCTACCAGTTTCATAACTACTGGTCAACCAGCGAAGATGTGGTTAGTATTTGAACAGCACTGGCTGCCAACAGTTTGGAGAGACCTACCTTGGGTCTTATGAGGCAGCTGAAGATGGCAAGCCCATAGCATGGATCTCTACTGTCTATACATTTAGGTGGTGAAAACCAGCTTACCAGCCTAGTTCCACAGGGAGATTGAAGGCCCTTGAAGCAGAGGTTTGAACCCCTCCTGGTTCACTGCTTGGCACAATTCAGGTGTCCATAAAGTTGCTTTATTGGTGCCTGTCTCCCTTTCTCCTAGATAGGAGTTTATGATAGCCCAGAATTGATCTCTCATAGCCAAAAAAATCAGACACACAATGCTTTACTCTTGGGAACCTGTTTTGAAGTAGGTAGTGTTTTATTGTCCAAATTCTTCTCTTTTAACCCTCTAATACTTGGTGATTTAGATACCTCATAGACACTGAAAATTAGAGTGAAGGTATTTTATTGACCTTTTTATTGATGGGTGTAGAGGTTATAAGTACTCCATGTTCTCACAGTGACTTTCAAAAAAATACCAGAAAGCGTACCATTTATCAAAGTCCACCAGGTCTGCTATTGATAAACTCAGCAAATTTACACATCACAGCAAAACTGTCATGTTAATACCACACTGGTCCCTGCTTCCAAAGACCACACACACACACATGTATTTCATGCCACCGAAATCTAAATCAGTGAAGGCTGATCTCTTTGAGAGAGACAGAAAGTAATGGAATTCGGAAAGGCAGAAATTCAGCCTGCCTGTGTTGGGACTGTCGTGTGTCACCTGGCTGGAAAGATGTGACCCTCCCTCAGTACTCTTCTTTCTGGAGCTCAGCGGGAAGAATGAATGAGTTCACAGTCACACCTGATACCTGATACCTTCAAACCCCATGTCGTTATCTCAGGGCAGCAAGAGGGTTACCTACACGATCCAAAGCACACCTGGCCAGATCTCAATGGATTTCTCTGTACCACTGCCCAGGTCTCACTCAGCTTTCTGCTGCTGTGTTTGCCTTCAGGCCAAAGGTCACCTTAGGCTGCTTCCTCCCTCTGACTGCCTGCTGGCTCCAAAAACAAATGGATTATTTTATCAACTGTCTGGCAATTCTTTATCTACTCACACAAACTTAAAAGGGCTTTTTTTCCCCTCCTTTTGCTTAGAAGCATCTAAAGTTCTTAAGTAAACTGGAGATTTTTTTTTTTTGGCTTCCTATTTAATGTCAACCTTTGGGCTGTATGGACAGAAACAGCCTCACCAGACATGAACCAGCAAATTCAACTCCGAGTATACACACAAAAGAATTGAAAGCAGGGTCTCAAAAAGACCTGTATGCCAATTTCACAGCAGCATTATTCACAGTAGCTAAAACATGGAAGCAACCCAAGTGTCCACTGATAGGTGAATGGATAAACAAACTGTGGTGTGTACTGGAATATAATTCAGCCATAAAAAGGAAGGAAATTCTGCCATCTGCTACAGCATGGATGAACCTTGAGGACACTGCACTAAGTGAAATAAGCCAGTCACAAAAAGACAAATACTATATGATTCCACTTCTAGGAGGTACTCACAGAGCAGACAAATTTCTAGAGACAGAAAGTTGAATGGTGGTTGCCAGAGCCAGTGGAAAGTAGGGGGTGGAGAGTTAGTGTTTTATGGGTACAGAGCTTCAGTTTTATAAGATGAAAAGAATTACAGATACATGGTGGTCATGGCTGCAAAATGTTATGAGTGTACTTAATACTACTGAATGGTACACTTAAAATGGTTAAAAATGATAAATTTTGTTATGTGTAGTTTACCACAATAAACTTTTTTGAAAAAAAAATATATATAATTTAGATAGCCTTTTCATATCTGGGGGTAATTGTAATAAATTTTCTTTTCAATAAAACTATAAAAATGCACATCAAAAAACAACAACAAAAAACACCAGGCATTGACCACCACCTCATATTAAGCACCCAGCAAAGCCTCCCGGACTCTGGGGAGCCGGGCTGGCTACTGAGAATCCCCCTGGACCTGTTAAAATTCAGATTCCAGGTTTTGTCCACTAGGATTCCACTTCAATGGGATGTGGCAACAGCAATCTGTCTTTTTAAAGTTTTCCTGAAGAGAATTCTGAGTTGCAGTCAGTACTTTATCTAGATGATTCCAGAAGTAGAAGAATGATAGTTTAGTAATTTCCTTAATTATTCTTTCAAGTTAATCAGCAAACACGTGACAAGCAGGTAGGATGCATAAGGCAGTGGCCAATGCTAGGATAACAGAGGACAAATAATAATATGAGTTATTTACTGAGCGCTCACTAGGCACAGAGGTGAAATAACTTTTAAAAGATCCTCACAGCTAGTAAATCTGACTCCAGAGCCCACCCTGTTTATCCCTAGAAGACAGTTCCTACCTTCAGCAAGCCTTGTGAGGTAGGGGTGTCACTGAAGTTACCATAGTAAGAGGCAGAATGAAACAAGTCTTAAATTGAGGTGTGAAAGCAAGTCCTGGGGTAGGAGCCATATCTGGGACCAGAGTTTGGACTCCGGAGATTATTTTCACCAAACAGCGAAAGGACTGTGAAATTCCCCAGCCTATTCTGGAATGGAGTCACGGAGCATCAGCCCCTCTGACCATGAGACAGAGCCACAGTTTTTTCTAATGGATCTTTCTTTAAGACATGGTCCCAAACTACAGCCCAGGTACCAAGGGAGAAAGCTGGCTATTTCCACTTTTCAGTTTCTAAAACCTCTGGATTTTGTAATGTGCTCAGGGTGGGAGTTGGATCAGACAGGAAGTGGTCAGAGGAAAAACTGCAGATTCTGAGTTTTCTTTCCACGTGGTGCCTGCAATCAACTCACCCAGAGGCTGTGATTCAGCATTAGAGACAGCTGTCCATCAAGGTGGGACTTAACAGCAGGAAGATGACCCTGCTGCAGGTGCCTAAGCAGATATTATTTAGTCTGAATTAAGGCTTCAGAGGTTGAAGATCATTCCTAACTCAGAAGAAGTTCTTCTATACTGGCAGAGACACTGTATTAACCCCACAGTGACTGCGTGTCTTTAAAGATGACAGGCTGTGTGGCTCTAAAGAAACTGGTTTAAAAAAAAGGCATCAATGTAAGATTCTATTTTGAGGAAGTGTGAAATGCTCTATGGGGGCTTCTTTTTTTTCCTCTCTTTTTTTTTTTTCGGTCCTAATCCATTAGGTATTAGAGAACTGCTCCAACCTAAACATTTATTTTGGCTTTCATCAATATTTAGAATTTGTGATACTAGTATATTTTACTGTTTATTTTATTGCTCTTTCTCTTTCCCTTTCAGTTGTTTTTTTCGGCCGTGCTAGGCCTTCGTTGCTTGGCGCGGGCTTTCTCCAGTTGTGTCAGTCGGGGGCTACTCTTTGCTGCAGTGCTTGAGCTCCTCTTGTAGCAGAACACAGGCTCTAGGTATGTGGGCTTCAGTGGTTACAGCATGCAGGTTCAGCAGTTGTGGTGCACGGGCTTAGCTGCTCCTCAGCATGTGGAATCTCCGCTGACCAGGGATCAAACCTGTGCCCACTGCATTGGCAGGTGGATTCCCTGCCACTGTGCCACCAGGCAAGTCCTGCCTTAAGTTTTAAGTTACCTACCTTAACAAGGCTAAATGCTAAATGTGTACAATTAACTTGAAGCAAAGAGAGACTTAAGATTTGAAAATAAAAATTCTGATTGTAAATGTCTTTTTCCCCATTACTTGGGCAGCTATTTCAATATATATGTAAGCACAATGCCTAAGTTCTATTTCTTTCCAAATAAGTAACACGGGTGAAATACAACTGCTCAAATCTAATTCTGATATCCTAAATCAGTGCTTTCATAGTCTGTGTGAATTTGAAGCATAAAATGAAAAAAAAAGTTGTTTCTCTCCTTCTTCCCCCCATCAAAAAACCCCCAAAACAATGCACTCACCCTTGCAGACATTTCATAGGTGAAATGGAAGAAAAGAGGCCCAAGGAGATGTCGATTTGGAGGCTTATTTAATAAGATCCTGGTGGCAAAGACAAGTGAGGGTCCACCAGAGATTCCTGCCCCAGTCCCCTCCCCAGAGTAAGGCTGTTGCTGGGGACCAACTACTCAACCAGGGGCTACACGTGCCAGGACCCCTGCATCTAAGAGGGCCCGTGCTTCATCTTTGCGAGTGGAACATAAACAGAAGAAATGGGCATCTGTTCCGGGCTGAGAGAGTTAAGAAGCAAGTGTGCCTTCACTCTCTTGCCGCCAAGTGCCCTCTGATGACTGAGAATGACAGGGATCCAGAGGAGGGTAGATCCAAGGGGGTACGGAAGCCTGGATTCTCAGCAATACCATGAAGCAAGCCAGCCCACCAGGAACACGTGCAGACACTACACTTAGCCTGTTAAGCCGCTGATACTTCATCACAGAGGGGCTTCCCAGGTGGCACAGTGGTAGAGAGTCCGCCCACCAATGCAGGAGATGCAGGAGACGTGGGTTTGATCCCAGGGGAAGATCCTCTGGAGGAGGACATGGCAACCCACTCCAGTATTCTTGCCTGGAAAAGAATGGACAGAGGAGCCTGGCGAGCTACAGCCCATGGGGTCACAGAGTCAGACATGACTGAGCGACTAGGCACGCATTTTGTTAGAGTGGGCATGTTAATTCCAAGGTGCTGAGACTGGGGACTGGAAGAGGGAGGAAACACTTATTAGTGAGTTAAGAGGCACACTAGGTAATAAATACAATTTTTTCTTCTATGGAAAACTGATTATCATCTCAAATGTCTAAAATGCTCGGCAGGTATGTAGTGTCATACTAGCGTATATGAACACCTAGGTCGTTCTTATTATGTAACAAGCACACTCTATTCTAAGCACTTATTCTAACTCACTTAGTTCTCACAGATTTGTGAGGTAAACAATTATAACCCCCATTTAGCAGATGTGGAAACTGAGGCCCGTAGAGGTTAAATAATTTGCCTAAAGTCACACAGGTAGTAAGTGGCAGAGGCAGGATGCAAGGCCAGGCAGCTCTGTTCACACAATACACACACATCTCACAATGTGGGTGGATAAAGGTGGATGAAGCTGAGACAATCAGTGAAATCATGTCCAGTCTCAAGGGGTCAGCTACTCAGTGCCGCTCACACGTATTGTCGACCTTCCTATCTTTCAAGAAAACTCAGAAAATCCAAATTTTATGTGAAATCTCCCAATTAAAAAAAATTTTAACCCCCTTCAGCCCAAACAAAGCATATCAACAGACTGCATGTAGCCCGGGGCCAGGCCAGCCACTTGCCATTCCTGCTTTCAGAACAGCTGTCTCCAAGGACCACACTGTCTACCGCTTGTCCAAAGGCCCCTGGGGAATTCTGGGTCTGGAAGCCAGAAGAAGCGTCAACTCTGCAAACAACAGCTCCTTCAGGCCCACTGATATGAATAATTAATTTCTGTTTTCTCACTGCCAGCCCACAAAGGTTACCAACAAGCCCGGCATTCAGGAAGAACACCATGCCCTTCTGAGACAATGAGGACAGGCGTGGGGGGTCCTGGGGGTGCATGGGGAGCCCCATAATGAAGTCCAGCATGGTGGCCTGGGCTCAAAGGGAGCCTGTGGCTGCGGGCACGGGCCTGTGTGCGCGCTCCCCGCCTGGCTGCCTCCACGGAGCCATCAGAGTGGCCGAGAGGCTCGTTAGAGACGTGACACTCTGTGGCCTTCTCGGCTGACTGTCAGCGGGAAAGGGCTCTGAATTCCTCGAGATGCTTTAAAATAAAACAAAAAGGCACAATTATGCAGCCAAACTGAAGGCAAGGCAGCTGCATACAAAGCAGGGCTTTCTTCTAATAGGACCACAACCTCAGCTCGACAGTGCTGAGCCCTCACCTTCCTCCCCGGCCTGCAGCTGTGAAGCATCCGTAATTGGACGCTCCACTGCTTCAGCTCTTGGATTATTCAAACTGCAGGATTTCCAGGAGCCTCGGGTTTCAATTAAGGATATGACCAGGCAACAAGATGAGCACGATCCTCTTACCATCTATTTCATGCACATATTTCATGCGCATGGCCAAACCAGTAATGTCTGTGATGATAATAATAATAAAATTAGCCAACATATACTGTTTACTACATGTCAGGTGCTAAGTGCTTTATATATCAGGTTATTTCATCTTCATACCAATTTCATTAGGTATTCATCATATTATTATCATTCTCCAAGATAAGGAAACTAAGGCCCCCAAAATTTCAGTTAGCTCAAAGTCACACAGCAGTTAAGTGGCGAACTTGGGATTCAAGCCCAAGCAATGTGGTCCTAGACCGCATGCTCCTGAGCACCATACCAGTGACTGTACATTTATGCAGAGCTTCTTGTATGCCAGACCCTATGCTACATATTTTCTGTATATTATTTCATTTAATCTTTATAACATCAGGTGAGATACGATTATCTCTGTTGTACAGAAAAGAAAATAGGTTCATAGAAAAATGAAGTAATTTGGTTAAGGGCACAAAATAATAAACAGCCTACAGCCTGGATCCAAAATAAGTTCTTCTGATTCAAAGCCAAGCTCTTAAAACCATTGGTACATAGTCCCAGCCCATCTAATTTACTAGTGTTCATGAAATTAGTCCTGGAACATCATCTAGTCCAATCACCTTATTTTAGAAATGAGTAGCTGTAGCCTGGAAAGATGAAGATTTAGTGGCGAGATGGAGTAGACTAACTTTGACTCCAGAAAGAGCTGGGCTCTAATCGTAACCCTGTTCCTTATTAGCTGAGTGACTCATTGGGTAAGTCACTCATTGAGTGACTCAATGTTTCTAGACATTATTATTATAGAATAAGAATAATAATACTTAGCCTCATGGGGCTGTATTGATTAAAGTATGTGTGTAATATATACTTCTACTAAACACTCAGAATGGCAAAACAATATCATTATACTCAGGTATTCCCAAATTACAGACTGATAGTTTCAAAAAGTCTATTCTTTATGATTTGAAATAATAGTATAAGTGGTTGAGTAGGTTGTGAGGAAGGCCCCCCAAATCTAATCAACAGACAAAGATGCCAGAAAATTGCATTGTACTTCTGGAACTTTTCTGAGTGTCATGCTAATTCCAAATGTGCAAAATCCCTGTGCATTCCATTGTCACAAATAAGTTAATATTCTACTAGAACAATGACACTGTGGTGGACATGACTGATCACACATGCATAATCCACATGGTTTTAAACTTCTAGTGTCCTTTTCATGATTTTGCATCTGGAGCAACGGACCATGCTTGTCAGCAGTGCACAAATATCAAGATTGGTAATGCAATCTAGCTACATTTCGAGGGTCCCTCTATTTGGTTGCCATGATTGGCACAAATATGCCCATGTGACCAGTTCCTCATAAAAAGCCTCAAAACTTTTATTCTAATAGTTTTTTGGTGGTATCTTTAGGATTCTCTCTCTATATAGTATCGTGTCATCTGTAAAAAGTGACAGTTTCACTTCTTTTCCAATCTGGATTCACTTCTTTCTCTTGTCTGATTGCTATGGTTATGACTTCTAATACTATGTTGAATAAAAGTGGTAAGAATGGGCATCTTTGTCTTGTTCCTGATCTCAGAGGAAATCTTTTAAGCTTTGAGTACAATGCTGGCTATAGGTTTGTCATAAATGGTCTCTATTATGTTGAGGTATGTTCACTCTATACTAACTACATTGACATCTTTTACCATAAATGGATGTTGAATTTTATCAAAAGCTTTTTTCTGCATCTATTGAGATGATCATATAATTTTTATTTTTTAATTTGTTAATATGGTTCATCATATTGACTGATTTGCAGGTATTAAATCATTCTGGCTACCTTGGGATAAATGCCACTTGATCATGGTGTACCATCCTTCTAATGTAGTGTTGAATTTGGTTTGCTAATATTTTGTTGAGGACTTTTGCATCTATGTTCATCAATAATACTGGCCTATAATTTTCTTTTTCTTATGGTATCTTCATCTGGTTTTAGTATCAGGGTGATGCTGACCTCATCGAATGAGTTCAGAAGTGTTGCTTCTTAAATTTTTCGAATACGCTGAGAAGTGAAGTGAAAGTCACTCAGTTGTGTCCAGCTCTTTGCGACCCCATGGACTATACAGTCCATGGAATTCTCCAGGCCAGAACACTGGAGTGGGTAGCCTATCCCTTCTCCAGGGGATCTTCCCAACCCAGGGATCAAACCCAGGTCTCCCACATTGCAGGCGGATTCTTTATCAGCTGAGCTACCAGGGAAGCCCTCACTTTGAGAAGGGTACATGTCAATTCCTTAAATGTTTGGTAGAATTCACCTATGAAGCTTCCTGGTTCTGGACTTTTGTTTATTGAGAGCTTTTTGTTGTTGTTTTTAATCACTGATTTAATTTCTTTACAGGTAGTAGTCTGTTCATATTTTCTATTTCTTCCTGATTCAATCATGGATAGTGTATGTTTCTAGGAATTCATCTATTTCTTCTAAGTTTTCCATTTTGTCAGTGCATAATTATTCACAATAATCTCTTGTGATCCTTCGTATTTTCTCTGGTATTTGCTGTAACTTCTCTGTCTTCATTTCTGATTTTACTTATTTAGGTCCTCTTTTTCCTTTGATGAGTCTGGCTAAAGCTTTTTCAGTTTTGTTTATCTCTTCAAAGAATTTGGTCTTAGTTTCATTGATCTTTTCTACTTCTATAATTTAATTCCATATAGAATTAATTCTATATTTCATTTATTTCTGTTCTGATCTTTATTATTTCTTTACTTCCATTAACTTCGGTTTCGTTTGTTCTTCTTTTTCTAACTCCTCTAGGTGTAAAGTTGGGTTGTTTATTTGAGTAAATACTAGGATAAAATATTATTGCCATAAACTATGTTTTATTCTGTCAATCAAATAAAATAATTTGCATAGAGGTAATCTATTCTTTATGGTAAAAAAAAAAAATTCAAACCTGAGATTCAAACAGACTGCTTTGAGGGAAGATATTCCACACGTCTTCATATTAATAGTTTGCTGTTAGAACATTCCAACACGGCCTCAGACAAGGAAGGGCATCAAAGGCCTGTGCTGGACCTCTCTGGAGTCTGTTGATACACACATTTTTTTTCTTGCTTTTTCTCTGAATCCTCTGTAAAAAAAATCTTAGTCATGAGTACAGTCTGCTACTGAGTCTTATAAAGTGAAAATGAAAGTCACTCAGTCATGTCCAACTCTTCAGTTCAGTTCAGTTCAGTCGCTCAGTCGTGTCCGACTCTTTGTGACCCTAATTCTCCAGGCCAGAATACTGGAGTGGGTAGCCTATCCCTTCTCCACCGGATCTTCCCAACCCAGAGATTGAACCCAGGGCTCCTGCATTGTAGGCAGATTCTTTACCAGCTGAGCCACAAGGGAAGCCCAAGAATACTGGGGTGGGTAGCCTATCCCTTCTCCACCGGATCTTCCTGACCCAGGAATTGAACTGGGGTCTCCTGCATTGCAGGTGGATCCTTTACTAACTGAGCTATCAGGGAAGCCTGAGTCTTATAAATCCTTCCAGCAAATCACTGAATGAAACAATGGTGAAACTGTTCAGCCATTTCTGACATTGTTTTTCACACTTTTGAGACCCACCCTCTCAAATACATAAACAAACAGCTATGGTTACCACTTGGCCTTAGTGAGAAGGGAACTTGGAGATTTCCAGGACATTACTTTGATTTTTGAGGCTCAGGGAGACATTCTTCTGTATGAATATAAGTCAGGTGTTTGTATCAGCCAAGATAAACGAGGTAATGCTGCAGTAACAAATAGCACCAAACATTTCAGTGGCTTAAGATAACAATGGTTTATTTCTCACTCTAGGATATGTCCACTGAGGGTTGAATAGGAGCTCTGCTCTGTATTGCCCTCTCTCTAAGACCCAGGATAATGGAATTGCTACTGTTTGGAACAGCATATATTGCAGTAGCCAATGAAAAAGAGTGCTCTGAAGAGTCTCACTCCAACACTAAATGCTCTGCTTTGGAGGTTGCACACATCATTTCCATTCAAACTCACTGGTTAGAACTAGGCAAACAGTCCTACTCATTTTGAAGGGAATCATGAATATAATCCTACCTACCGTGTTCCTAGACAGCAAAGGAGAATCTAAATATTTAGTTTATGGTCTTAATGACAAGCACAGATCTTCATTAGCTGGGGAAGGCCTAGTTGGGCAGATCTGAAGTATTGCACTGACCACCTTCAAGAAACAACACACTCTATCAGAAAGAGGGATGCAAAATGGCAAATTCTCAATAGGTAGGATGGATATGGTAGCAAGCGGAGGGCACATTTCAAAATCTCCCTGGGGCGTGTTTGAAATGGCTGATGTTTGAAATGATGATGTTTGAAAATGGCTTCAGGAAGAAAAGCACAACACAGCCCTTGAGAATCATAAGCTCTAGAATATGTCCCCAATTGGTCCTACTTGTCCAAAAAAAAAAAAGAAGAGGAGAAGGGGAAGTAAAGAAGAGGAGAAGGGGAAGTAAAGAAGAAGAGGCAGAGAAAATGAAAAAGGTGTTAAATGCTAAAGACCCCAATAGTCTGTCCATGAAATTCTTACTTGAAAAATAAACAATCTTTCTCTTGTTGTTTAGTCGCTAAGTCATGTCTAACTCTTTTACGACCCTATGGACTGTAGCCCACCAAACTCCTCTGTCCATGGGATTTCCCAGGCAAGAATACTGGATGGGTTGCCATTTCCTTCCCCAGGGGATCTTCCCAACTCACAGATTGAACTCCTGTCTCCTGCATTGGCAGATAGATTCTTTATCACTGAGCTACCAAGGAAGCCCACAGTCTTTCTCTTATTGTTCATTAAATACAATATGCCAGCATTGTGTTAGAGGCAGGAATACTAGAATTTTCTAAAATGATGATCTAATGTACACAATTTACGGACTTGAAATCCAGCAGGGGAACAGAGAGGCAAACCATTTTAATCCATTTTATAACTGTTCAAATGAATGTGCAAGTTCAGGCAAGGATTGTGGGGCCAACACTGCACTGGTTTTCCAAAAGCCATTCACAGTTCCCCTTCTCCCTTAACATTCTTTACTATAGACGCTGAAGACTGAAAATTCGTGATTCTCTAAGCCCTCCTGGCAGCTCAGGCCATACTACTCAGTGTTGGCCAATAGCATGGAAGTAGCAGTTGCTAGGTAGGACTTGGGGGAAAGTCTTTTAAAGGGCCAGACAGCTAGTATGATCACTTCAGTCTGTCTAATCTCATTCGATTTAGGGGCTAGAATAATCACTTTGTCTTTAACGCAGAAGATAACTGGGGCTGGAGGAGAAAGGCTAAGGGCAGAACAATAAGTTATGGCAGTGATTTAGATTGGAGGTAATGGAATAAACCTCTGCATATTCATGAACATTTATAAGCACCTCCTATATGTCAAGAACTATGACATTCTGGGGCTACAGCGACAAATAAGATACAGGTCAGTATAAGGGTGCCTCTCACCATGTCAATCACATTCCCAGGGCAGGAATGAGAGATTTTCTGCCCCCTGCTCCAAGTTCAGGCAACACAAGCAGGGATGGGGCCCAGATAAATTAAAGCCAGCCCCACTCTGCAGCAATTCAAAGGGACACCAGGACTGCTACAGTAATGGAAAGAAAGCGACTTAACAGGCGATGCTCTTTTTATGTATATATCTCACCCAAACTAGCCCTGATGTTGCCCCAAATCCGGTCTAGTTATTTTAAATCACTGCATGTGGCAAATTAGAAGATGAAATGGCACAGTTGTAGGAGAAGCCTGGACTCAAAACAGTCCCACTTGACTGGTGGGAATGGTCTAGAATTACAGAGTGACAATTACACAACTTGGCGAATACAGTACAAAACTCGACTGTCCATTTTAAACAGGTGAATTTTATGGCATGTGAATTCTCTCTCAATAAAAGTAATCAATTAGTTAATTATTCGGATGGGAGAATAAACAGTCCCACCACTTAGCCCTAAGCAAACTTGGGCTCGTTGGTTAACAGGTCTGTTTCCTCAACTGCAAAACAGAGAACAGTATTACCTCTTTTACAGTAAGAAAAGAACAGTAGACTGTTCTGAATATTAAATGTGATCACGTAGGTTAAGCATCTAACACAGTGCCGTGCAGGTAGTAGAAGCAAAATATCTTCTAGTTTCTTTCTTCCTAAGTGCCAATAAAATTTTTAAAACAATCATTTTTGCAGCAGCCGCAAGACGTGACATAAGCTCTAGGCAACCTCCCTTCAGACAGTCTTATCTCAGGCAGACAAGAGCAGGGATCAAATGGGAAGACAGGAACACGAACCAAAGCTCTGCTCACTGCAGAAAGACTGCAGATTTACTCTGCAGCTCCGCAGTGCAGAAATAATGAGCAATTCACGCAATGGAAAAAACAGCTACACAGACAGAGCAGTGGTAAAGAAAGTCGGTCAGGCACAGACATTTCTGCCTATAATTCTAGTTTAGAATCCAAACAGAATCATTTCCTAAATAGCCAAATCCACCCCAACACCTGGTCAAGTCTGTGTGGCCACAACACCCAGCCCTGATGGTTAGAGGTGACCCAGGTCCCACTCTTGCTATGGTTCCTCAAAACCAGACTGAACCCAAAACAAATCTTACATAACCAGAATCGTCGGGCACAGTACCACACTGGAATTTAAGTCTCCACTGAGCTTCTCCTTTGTGACTCTTAGAAAATCAACCAGCTACTTATCAAGGGAAGATCCCCTAGAGAAGGAAATGGTAACCCACTCCAGTATTCTTGCCTGGGAAATCCCATGGACAGAGGAGCCTGGCAGGCTACAGTTCATGGGATGACAAAAGAGTCGGACATGACTTAGTGACTAAACAACTTATCAAGTACCTGCTGTGCACCCAACCTTGTGAAAGATAGATACTGTTGTGAGGGAGAAAAAGGATAAGCCATGATCCCTGCTTTTGAGGAGCCAGCTAACCTCTTAGTTTGAGAGCAACACTTTAGAGTAAACATATAAAGGCATCGTGCCTTGCACAGAGCAGTGGTTCCGTTGTTATTTGTTCACTGGGTCAATGAATCAATAGATGGTACAATAATAAAACGACTGTGTAAGTATGGGGCTCACTCGAGGAACCACAAGATGGGTTGGAGTACTTGGAAAAGGCTTGTGCCAGAAGCTGCTAGTTGCCTACTCAATATCAATTCTCCCATTTTTCCTTGCAACAGAGACCCTATTTTATTTGAGGTGGCCATATGCCCAGATAAAATACTACATTTCCCAGCCTCCCTTGTAGCTAGAGATGGCTAGTGAACTCTAAACAAAAACCGTCAAGAGAAGCTTCTAGGAAAGTGCCTTAAAAGGCAGACCAACAGCTGCTACTCAGTCTTATGTCCTTTTCCCCTTTCTTCTAATTCATGTCTGAAACAAGAATGTGATGGCTGGATTTCCAGTAGCTTTTTGGACCATGAGGAACCTTGAGACAGAAAAGCAAAAAGAAACGTAGATTCCTGACAATTATAGGCTCGCCATTCTCTCCCTGGACTGTCTGCCTCTAGAATTCCTTTATATGAGAGATAAAGAAACCTCTATCTTGCTTTTTGGGGGTTTTGTTGAATGCAGCAAACCCATACCTTAACTAATACAAGTTTCCACAGAAAAAGCCAGGCCTTAAAGGAAAGACTCACAACTGGGGAAGAAAAGGAGGGAGGGCATCTCAAATGCCAGAAAAAGCACTGGAAAAGACACTGACAAGAATGAGCACTGGCTGAAGCCAAGACGCTAGAGAACAGGAAGTAAGGAGAAGACAGATGATGGTTTTGCAGTGGAGACAGGGCTTGATTGGGGAAGGATTAGGGACCACAGATTTGCTCCCTCTGAAGGAGCAAAACATCATTGGACCTGGAGCGAGGTAAGAAAGGAGAGAAAGAGGCAGATGAAGAGGCTTGGGGAACTTCGTTCCATGAAGAAATATAAGTGTGAGCTGTGGCCTGGGTCAGCCGACTGAAAATTCCTGGACTTAAGGGGCTTGATTGGGGAAGGATTAGGGACCACAGATTTGCTCCCTCTGAAGGAACAAAGCATCACTGGACCTGGAGCGAGGTAAGAAAGGAGAGAAAGAGGCAGATGAAGAGGCTTGGGGAACTTCATTCCATGAAGAAATATAAGTGTGAGCTGTGGCCTGGGTCAGCCGACTGAAAATTCCTGGACTTAAGACAGTAACAATAACACCATCTAAGATTTATTAAACACTTATGTGCCCTGTTGTGTGCGTATGGACTCTACACACATTATCTGACTGTGGCTTCATGACAAGAGTATCATATAGTCTTATCATTATCACCTCCACTTGGCAGACAAGGGATTGGGGCTTAGAGAGAGTCAGTAACTTGTCCAAGGGAAGCCATACAACCCTGCAAGCTAGGCAACATCCAGCCCATTCTTCAGAGGCGGAAAGTGTTTGCACCATTCTTTCAAAGCCAGGAAAAGGTATGAAGATCCTGAGTTCAAAACACAAAGATCCAGAGACTTCCCTGGTGGTCCAGTGGTTAAGGCTCTGAGCTCCTAGTGCAGGGGGCCTGGGTTCGATCCCTGATAGGGATACTAGATCCCACACGCTGCAACTAAAAGATCTTGCATGCTACAATTAAGAACCAACTCAGCCAAATAAATTAATTAAAAACAACAACACACACATACACAAAGATGCAGAGTTAAATACAGAGCCAACTGCTTTGTGAATAGACTCTTCATCAGAAGAAAAACAGATCAGAGGAATGCAAAAGTTTTCAGGCTTGGGTGCATTTACTACTTGTAGAGGAGGAAGACATTGCTAACAAGCTCACCCACACCTGCCTGGCTGGCTGGTGTTCATGAAATGTAGACAGCCCTAAGATGGTGGAACATGCATTAGAAAACCAAGCAAACAGTGATGGCATCCGCATCACTTCGGTTACGAATGAATTGTAGCCAGCCACCAGCTCCTGTATCTCTAACAGTTTTTTTAATATCTCTCCACAACAGAGAATAGGGGAAAAAAATTACTTTATCACATCTAAGGCTGAAAATTTTGAGTTAAGACATTCAGACACAGCCACCGAACACAAGAATTTCTTCCTGAAGCAAAAATCTCGTTAGTCACTAACGGGAAGAGAGAAAATAATCTATCAGGTTACAAATAAACTAGGTAACATGAGTACCTAGTAGGAAATATATTTCCCATGAAGATTAAGAATAAAAAGTCTCCCTTGGTAGCCTGGCAGAATCTAATGCCAGGGCCTCCCAAGTAGAGAAATCTGGAAATCTACACCAGGCTCAGGAAAGCCTTACATATTGGAAGCTAGAAAGTGTCAGCTTTGTAAGACTGATCCAAGTTCCATGCTGTCTCCACTACAAGCTGTTTGAGGCTGGGTAAATGTCTTCACCTCTCCCAGCCTCCACATATTCATCTACAGAGTGGGAAGAATAACTTCCACCCACTAAATGAGGTTAAATGAGACAGTCTGCTGCGCCTGTTACTATGATTTCGACAGGACTCACATCTTAAGCGTTCTCGGCTTAAAATCCCAAGAAAGAAAAGACCGTCGGCTACAATGGAAAGAGCCCCGATCTGGCTCCTAGACTCTGCTTGAGGGTCATGACCGTGTGACCCTGAGGTTATTATTTTTAGGGCTCGAGGATCCTCATATGACTGAGGAGGCGCAGGAAGACTCTCAGACCAAATCTAAGATCCTTTCTCATTTGAGGCCCTTGCATGTCACTGAGGTTCTAAATGGCAGGCCTTACTTAGTCACTCATTTCAGGATTTAACAAGTTACCTACTGGAAAGTTGTTCCTTTATCTAAAAAGAAGCAAAAAAGTTTCTACCCTAGAAGCAAAAAGGCCAACGAGAACCTTGAGGATAGGTCACTGATTTTTGCAGTCTTGACCCTTAACACAGACCCGGCACAAAGCAAGACTCAGATAAATCCTTGATGAGTGGAATGGATGAGTAAATGAACGAAGGATTTTTGAGGGCTGGCAAAAATAAGACTGTTTGTCCTCCACTAAGCCAAGTTTAATGCAAGCAAAAAAAAAAAAATGCTACCAATTTAAAATATTAATGATATTTACTTCATCATCTGAATGACGATCAGAATACCAGATGAATGGCGCTGCCAGTCAACGTGGGCTTTTGCTGGGAGAGTGCACTTTGGTCCACGTGTGGCAGAGGGGACACCATAGTCTACAGAAGGGACACATAAACTTTGAAGAAGGACATGTCACCCAGGGTGCAGATAGCAGGGGTGATACAGAAGCATGCCAACATGAAAGTGAAAATACCAGGGCCTCCACATGTGGCTGGCCAGTTGTTGGGAGCCCAAGAGCTCCCAGCTGAGGCGGGGAGACCTAAAATCCAGCAGGCAGACTGCTCACCTGTGAGGCCAAGTCCATGAGGAGTCCCATGGGCAAGCGGCAACCCTCATGGTTGACCTCAGCAGATGAACTGGGGTCTGTTGGGGACTTTAGTGACAAAATAATATATGAATACACATATATACACACATATGCATTTAAAGGTCAGTGTGTGAATAAAGTCGTCAGCTCTTTAAGTATTTTATTGTACGTCATTTTCATAACTATCCTGAGATGTAAGTGCTATCATTGGAGGCAGTATAGCTTGGTGTTTAAAGGCACAGACTTGCAAGTCAGACTGCACTCATTCAAATCCTAAGTGCCACTTAGGGTAACCTTGTGGGTTACCGAGGTACCCAAGCTGGGTAACCTTGGGCAGGTTTATTTAAGCCCTCTGAGCCTCATGCTTCTCATACATAAAATGGAAACAGTAGTAGGGCCCGTCTTATGAAACTGGTGTGTGGTATACATGAGTTAACACGTGTAAAATGCTTAGAACAGGAACAGGCACAAAGCAAGCCCTCAGGAAGCGTTAGCTTTTCTTGTTATTTCTGTTAATAGAGACTGAGATGTAGAAAGGCCAGCGGCTCATTCACGGCCTCACGCCTGCTGCGGGGCTGAGCCTGAGCACACAGGTGGGTCTGTCTTCACAGCACATGTGACCCAACACGGCTGATTCTAGCTCTGCAGCCCCCAGCCCCACCCCGTTCGCATTGCCGCCTTCATTCATGCCATCCATGGCCTCAGTACCAACAGGGCAATAAGACGCGAACTGGAAGATACTAAAAGAACTGGTATTCTAGGGATTTCCCTGATGGTCCAGGGGGTAAGAATCCGCCTTGCCATGCACTGCAACTAAGTCCTGTGGCAGCCAAATAAATAAACACTTTTAAAAAATAAAGAAAGAAGAACTGGCATTCTAACTCAAACCCTGATTTGTCTATTATGTGTAGAACAAACTCAAATGTGTCTTGGTACGGGGGTCTGCAGCTCAGCTAAGAGAAAACGACCCTTTTCTAAGGAGGAAGGCACTTCTGCCTTTGGGCCTTTTTATGTGAGGTCTCACATGCTCTCTCTCCTTGAAACTCTGAGAGGAAAGCAAAGCCTGAATTGTGCAATAAAACCCGATGGGGTGAGGCTCTCTGAGTAGTGACAATGGGCATGCTTCCTGGTGGAGAGGGAGGAGCTTAAGGGCCAATCCAGCCAGAGAGCCTCATAAGCCAAGATCACCACCCTGCCCTGGGTCCTGCCCTGCTTCTGGAAGGTTCTAGAAAGAGTCAGAGCCTGGCTAGGAAAAAAAAAAAAAACACAAAAACACAAACCACCCGTGATCCAGAATGATCTGAGAGTGGAAAGCTCTGAAGCACTGACTCAAAGAAAACGACCCAGAGTTGTAGTTAGTTGTAGTTTGTTAATACTATGGGTACTTACTATTGCCAGGCCCTGTTCAAAGCCCTCTAGAAATGATATCCCATTTATTCTTCATATCAATGGTATGATGTCACCTGTGTTTATTAGTCCCATTTAACTGATGAGAAAACCAAAACACAGAAAATTCAAATAACTTCTCCCAAGGTCATACAAGCAGTCTAGCTTCAGAGCCCATGGTCTTTATCAGCATTTTCAAATCTTTAGAACCAGCCCTTAGCATGAAATACATTCTACATCAGCAGCCAGTATACATTCACAAGTATACAGAACCGAAACAAAGTTTTAAAGCAGACTACCACTCACCATTACTGTGTGCAATGCACTCTGATGTTTTCCATTCTATTCCATTCCATTAAAAAAAACAAAACAAAACTATCACTCAGCAAATATTTATGGAACACCTATTATGTGTTAGACACTCTTAGGCTTTGGGGCTATGTCAGTGGATAAGAGATAAAAATCTTTGCCCTTTGGAGCTTGCATTTTACCAGAGAGAGAGAATGAATAAGATCCACGTGCAAAATTGTAGCATCTGAGATGGTAATTTGGCAAGAGCTATGGAGAGAAGTGAAGCAGGGAAGGCCAAGGGCAGGCAGCCAGAGGAGGCCTATGACGCTTTCTCTCCCCATCATGCTGATTCCAGTGGGCTGGCTGTCACCCACAGCTGGAAAAGCCTGTCCTCTAACCTCTCCACTCCAGCGCCCTCTGTATGTCTGAAGGCTCTTCTGCCTAGACTCTGTGCACGTGACACTCGTATGTGACCATGTGCACGTGTGTATACCTGTTATAGGAGTGCATGGATGTTTTGCATGCCTGTATGAATATGCATGTCCACCTCTATTCGCTTCCTCACTGGGGAGGTTTGGGAGACACGAGGCAGCGCCCCCACACGCAGCTTTCCAAGGGCTCCCTACACAAGCCTGCCCTGCAGAAGGATCCTGGAATGGAGCCTGAAAACCAGCTCAGGCACCATGAGCCAATGCCATGAGTGCCAGACATGTGCCCTGGCTGGAGTCCTCAATTCAGAGGAAGGGAAATTTTGTTGTTGGTGGTGGTGGTGGTCCACCCAGAGAGACCACCTCTTGTAAATCGTTAGGGCAGAGGGAATTAGTTTCCAACCTGAATCAAGGTGCTCTATGTGCTAGAGTGCCCTTAAGGAGAGAGGAGAGAACAGAAATCAAACCACTACCTGGGGGAAAAGCAGTGCATCAGGCACACCTGGCAGACTGATTGATGTGGGTCTGCGGGGAGACGGGATTGCAGCCAGCTCTAAAGCGGCCCTGGGCCCCTTGGGTAGTCTCTATGGAGGGCATTTGGAACTTGGCACTAGAATGAAATCTTCAGACTCTAAGTTAAAGGGGGCACATAAAAATGTGACTAGCATGGGCAGCAAAAGCATTGCCTATGGGAGAAGCAGCCAATCTCTGCTAATGAATAAGCATAATTGATCACAACAGATGACTTGATGGCCCTTCCAAATGTGCTTTTAGCAAAGTGGACAGTTTTTCATTCAAATGCAAGCTCACCCAGATAAGATCTAATAATGGAGATTTTGGAAGAATCCCAGCATCAGTGATTTCTTCTTTTTTTTTTTTAATCCTTCACTGAACAGGGAAAACATCTTAAGTTCCTGGCTTGACCCAACCAGAGGACAGTTTATGCTTTCCCTATGGCTGAGGAGACTCTGACAGTCCCTGGGGCAGCAGAGGATTGGTCACAGGACAGCCCACATTCCTATCTGTCTTTTCCTCTTGGGCCCCTTTCCCATTCCTGACCTGTGGGGAGCTGGGTGGGCAGGAGACTGCATTCAATTCAATGCAATCATCCATTTATTCAATAAATACGTATTGAGCAAAAGACCCTGATGCTGGGAGGGATTGGGGGCAGGAGGAGAAGGGGACGACAGAGGATGAGATGGCTGGATGGCATCACCGACTCGATGGACATGAGTTTGGGTAAACTCCGGGAGTTGGTAACAGACAGGGAGGCCTGGCGTGCTGCGATTCATGGGGTCGCAAAGGGTCGGACACGACTGAGCGACTGAACTGAACTGATATGCAAGGCACCGTGCTGACCATTGAAAGGGGATTCCACCACAAGATGGCTAAGCTCAGGTCCTGTCCTCAGAAGACAGGGCAGATATGAGGAGAAACAAGAAAATGACAGGAGGCCCCAGGGGAGGTCCCAGCTGGCTCCAACAAGCACTTAATCTTTCTGAGCTTAGGTTTCCTCCTTATCAAAGGAAGGCCCGGCTGTAGGCATGATCTCTGCCCATTCCGCCAGCTCAAAAACTCTATGATTCTAAGCCCTCCCCTTCCCACTCAGGCTCCTAGGAAGCTGACAGACCAGGCGCTGCCTTCTAGGAAGGAGACAGTCAGCAAAGGAAGGGGGTGCTGAGGGTATAATGGACCTTTCCCAACGTGAGAGCTTCCTTCATTTTGGCCAGAACACAAGCTACAGGCTGGAGAAGATGCGAGAGCCGTTCAGAAAATTAAGTGGAAGTTTGAGACTTCCATATCGAGGAATCTAGGGAAATGGGAACCGCTGGAGTCTGTGCAGGGAAGGATATCAGTTGTGGCGCCGGGGAACCTAGCCGACCTGCGAGGATGAGTTGGAGGTGGGGGTGGCGGTGATGCTGCAATGAAGTAGAAAGGCTGAGGCCCCAAGTGAAAGATTCCTCGCACGGTGTGGTCGAGGGCATCATCTTTTCATCCCCTGTCATCGTCATAATGTTTATTTTCTCAAACTCGCCCAACCGAAATCCACTTTGCACCATCATTTTTAAGTTCTACAAGTGCCTTCAAGGTACACACGTAAATCATGTCTCCCTTCTGCTCAGGCGCCTGAGGCCAAACAGGACCATCAGGGTGTGCCAGGAAGGGGTGGGAGATTCAAGATACAGGATACAAGAGGCGAGGATGCACACAGGGGTGCGCCTACCTGCAAAGGAGCCGTCCTCGTGGTCGGAGCTGTTGCGGCTGCAGTCACTGCCCCTCTCGGGCGAGCTGTGGCTGGGCGAGTCCCGCTCGGGCAGCCCTAGGAACCTCTTGCGCCGCCACTGGGGGAGGTGCTCGCGAGCCCGACGCCGGGGGGGCTCCTCTGCCGCTGGGGGCGAGCCCCGCCCGTCCTTGGCCTCTGCCTCCAGTTGCTCCAGGTCCCGACTCCCGCGCACCTGCCGCCGGCCCCCGAGGATCAGGTGCATCCAGCGATGGGAACCGTACGCCCGCGCCGGCTTTTCGGCCTCATCGCAGGTCCCGGGCCGGCAAGGGGCCACAAGCAACTGGCTGAGGGCGAATTTCTCGTTCAGATCCACCATCTCGAAATCGTGGTCACTGCTGTCGCCCCCATCGTCCGCGCCCGAGGCGGCGTCCGCCTCGCCCTCCTCCGAGCCCCGCCCCGCGCGGAGCCCGGCTGACCGCTCCTCTCTCCGGGCGCCGGGAGCCGTGCCATGGTGGCCTGGGGGCGCGCAGTCCTCCCGGGGCCTGAAGAGGAGGCGAGGCTGCAGGAGCTGCTGGTGGATGGCGGCGGTCAGGCTGCGCACCGCGCCCCCGGCCCCCGCCGCCCCGGGCCACGTGGGAAGGTCCAGGCACGCGTAGGGGGGGCTCTCGGTCTTGGCGGCCACCGCCGGGTCGGGGAGCGAGGGGCCCCGGGGGTCTCCATCACCGCCACCCGCTGCGCCCTTCTCCTCGCGCTGCGGCCGCGGCGGCGGCTCCCGCTCCGGTCGGGCCGGCGCCGGCTCCTCCGCGGAGGCCCCCCCGCAGTCGCCGAGTCCGCCCCCCGGGCGCCCGCAGCCGAGGTCCCGCTTCTCCAGGGCCGCCTGCAGGTAGACGGCTTTGAACTTCTCCTCGGCCAGCACCTGTTGCAGCCACTTCAGTTTGAGTTTGCTGCGCTCCAGCTCGCGTTCCATGTCCAGCACCGAGTCCAGCTGCATAACGGGCACCTCCTCCCCAGGGAACTCGGCCCGCCAGTGGCGCTCAAAGTCCTGGGGGTCCCACATGCCGGGCGCCCCTTCGGGCCTCCGGGGCCCAGCGCCTCCGCGCGCAGCGGGTTGGGGTCGCGCCCGGCTCTCTCCGCGCTGACGCAGTCGCCTGCTCTTTACTTCTGCTCCAGATAGAAAATAAGGGAAAAAATAATAATAATAAAGTTTTTTTCCCCTTCCGCCCTCGAGCCCTTTTCTTCTTCTTCTGGGTTTCGCCTCCCTGACGTCAGCGGCCACCGGCGGCGGCGGAGGCGGGGGCCTCGGGGCCCTGGGTCCGCCCCCGGGGGCAGGACGCGAGGAGCCCGCGGTCTGCGGCCGGGGCTCAGTGCCCGGCGGCCCCCGGGCTCCGACGTCTGGAGAGCTGCGGCGGGGGCGGAGCCTCGCGGGCGCCTCTGGGCGGCGCGGGCAGCTGGGAGGCTGCGAGAGCGCCCGGCGGAGCGGGCCTGCAGAGCAGCCCACCCCGTAGGCGGCCGCCGTGGGCGCGACTCGCATCTTCCCGGCCAGTCCCGTTGCGCAGCTCCCGCCGCCGCCGGCGCAGACCGCACAGGCTCTCCGCTCCCGAGCGCGGGGCCGCGAGGCCAGGGAGGCGAGAGCGGCGTGGAGGGAGCGCGCGGGGGCGCCCTGGGCCGCAGCCAACCTTCAGCCGCCCGGCCCTCCGCAGTCTTGCCCGTCCGGGTCACGGCGGCGCCTGGGACCAAGAAGGAAAAGGTGCGGGAAAGGCGATGTGGCCGTGCGGCGAGGGCAGGTGTCAAGGGAGCCGTCGGCGAACCGGCGGGGTTGTCCCTGCCTTGGATTTATTGAGCGCGTTGAACTACTAATTCGGGCCTCTCTGGTGTCTCAAACGGTAAAGAATACGCCTGCAATGAGGGAGACTTGGGTTCGATCCC
Organism: Bos taurus; assembly: GCF_002263795.3. Classification (NCBI taxonomy): domain Eukaryota; kingdom Metazoa; phylum Chordata; class Mammalia; order Artiodactyla; family Bovidae; genus Bos; species Bos taurus. The sequence continues at coordinate 21,673,722 of NC_037346.1, read as the reverse complement.
TGGGTTGGGAAGATCCCCTGGAGGAGGGCATGGCAACCCACTCCAGCATTCTTGCCTGGAGAATCCCCATGGACAGAGGAGCCTGGTGGGCTACAGTCCATGGGATCGCAAGGAGTCGGACACAACTGAGCGACTAAGCATACACACACAATTAACATGTCCAAAATCACCGAGCTCCTTAATCCAAAACGGGATGAGACTGTGTGTGTGTGTGTGTTTGAGATCCATTAGAGCTTTCTCTCCACTGCTCACTAGAGCTTTTCAGGGGAGACACGGGCAAGGATGACAGCTCCAAGTGACTCTGCTTAGAGGCCCCTGTGACTTCAAAGCTGAGGATACCCCCATGTGACTCCTTGTGACTGAATCAAACCAGGGCTGGCAGGGGACTTAGACGCTGACCTGGGCGTCTAAGAGGACCCTCCACTTTGCTTCCTCTTTGTGGCCTCAACAATTCCTCTGAAGAGAAAAAGAAAGGAGCTGGGGACCCGGGGCTGGGCTGACATTGGGAGTGGGGCAGAGGGAGGGCTCCCGCCTCACCCGCCTCACCACCTCTTCACACCTGGCTGCACCCCTTCTCCAGGGTCCTTGGTGAGGTCCCACTGTCTTCGGAGAGAGGGCCTGATCAACTGTCTCATGCTCTCTGCAAGGGAGGACCTTGTTGGTGACTCACATTTTCTTCATTTTAAGGATGAGGAATTTGATCCTGTAAGAGGCTTAAGTGACTTGGCAGCTAGGAATTCTTCCTGGCCACAGTGCCCTTTGGGGACTGGAGTTAAACTCAGTGACCCCTCCTCTCCAAGTTCTCACCACTGGCTGCTCATATAAACCATCTGAACAGACCATCCTTCTTCCACCTTTCAATCCCTTTCAGGCTGTCCCTCAAGGCTGGTTAATGGGAAGATATCAGAAAGATATTTCTTAACCACAAATGGGGCTTCCCTGGTGGGTCAGCAATAAAGAATCCACCTGCAAAGCAGGAGATTGGGGTTCGTTCCCTGGATGGGGAAGATCCCCTGGAGGAGGGCATGGCAATCTAGTCCAATATTCTTGCTTGGAGAATCCCATGGACAGATGAGCCTGGTGGGTCTATGAGACAGATGAGTCCATGGGGTCACAAGAGTCTGACATGACTGAAGCGAATGAGCAGGCATGCAACCACAAATGAGACACTGTCACTCTTCTGTTCAAACCCTTCCCCACCCCCCACCCCCACCCCGTGGCTCTTCACACCTCCAGGATGGAGTCCAGACTCCTCTCCCACAAAGGAGATCTTCCCACTTTTGGTCTCTACCCACCTCTCTGCCTTCCTTGTAGGCTTAAGCTTTATCAACTCCATGCTGTCCCCCAAAACACCTTGTTCTTTTTTTTAAAAAAAAATTTATTTATTTACTTTATTTTTGGCTGTGTGAGGTCTTAGTTGCAGCACGTGGGATCTTTACTTGCAGCACATGGACTTCTCTCTATTTATGGCGCTCGGGCTTAGTTGTCCCGCTGCTGCTCTTAGGGTCCCAAATAGGGATCGAATCTGGGGGCCCCTGCATTGGAAGGCACTGGACCACCAGGGAAGTCGCAAAGACATCTTGTTCTTAAATGTACCGTTTTCCTCTTAGAACTCCTGTCCCTCCACACAGGCAGAACTACCTGCTGCCTGGGGGCTCCAACTCTCCTTTAAGATACGGCTCTATCTCTGAGAAACCTTTTCTGGTCCCTCTCCCTCCTCTTTATGTCACACTCCGTCTTATACAAAGCTTTATCTTTTTGCCCTTGTTCCACTTCATGGCAATTATCAGTGACATCTTTGTTTCCCTTTCTTTCACAGCTGCTCTCAAGGTCAGGGATTGTGTCTTTTCCACGTGTGTATTCTTGCTGCTGCTTGCAGAGCGTGATTGAGAGATAGCTGATAACTGTTGAATGAAATGAATGAATGAATGAACAGGCAGATGACTGGATTCTCACCTTGCAATTCCTACTCCAATTGTGAATCACTCCAGGCTGGGAGCTAATGTGCTTCCCACTGAGACTTCTCAACTCTGGCATTTCCTTCCTGGACAAAGTCTGTGTTTACTCAGTTTTCCAACATTCCTTCTTCCTTTTTCTTTCTTTTTTTAATTTGGTGTGTCACTGGTATGACTCATTACTGTTTGTGACCGATTGCCATGGGGAAATGGATATGTTTTCAAATACTTGAGTTGAGTGTCCAGCTCCTGTGATTTCTCAGTCCTTCACCTAGTCCCTCAAGCTGCTGCTTTTCTCCCACCTTTGTTTCATGTTTTGAAGACACTGTCCCTACCTTCTTGAGGCCACCACTATCTTTGTCCACTGGGAGGGACTGAAGCGCTTTCAGTGTCCACAGCCAGCCAGTGCAGGGGTTTTCCATCAAGCAGAGTTCACAAGCATCTTGGCCTCTGTTAAGATGATGGCATCCAATCCAATCACTTCATGGCAAATAGATGGGGAAAAAATGGAAACAGTGACAGACTTCATTTTCTTGAGCTCCAAAATTACTGCCACCGGTGACTGTAGCTATGAAACTAAAAAAGATGTTTGTTCCTTGGAAGGAAAGCTATAACAAATCTAGACAGCATATTAAAAAGCAGAGACATCACTTTGCCAACAAAGGTCTGTCTAGTCAAAGCTATGGTTTTTCCAGTAGCCATGTATGGATGTGAGAGTTGGATCATAAAGAAGGCTGAGCACTGAAGAACTGATGCTTTTGAACTGTGGTGCTGGAGAAGACTCTTGAGAGTCCCTTGGACAGCAAGATCAAACCAGTCAATCCTAAAGGAAATCAGCCCTGAATATTCATCGGAAGGACTGATGCTGAAGCTCCAATAATTTGGCCACCTGATGCCAAGAGCCGACTCACTGGAAAAGACCCTGATGCTGGGAAAGATTAAGGGCAAGAGGAGAAGGGGGCAACAGAGGATGAGATGGTTGGATGGCATTGCTGACTTATTAAACATGAGTTTGAGCAACTCTGGGAGATGGTGAAGGACAGATAAGCCTGGTGTGCTGTAGTCCATGGGGTCACAAAGACTCAGACATGAGTGAGCAACTGTACAACAACAACAAGATTTCAGAATGGTGGAACTTGCCTGGCAGTTCAATAGTTAGGACTCTGAGCTTCCACTGCAGGGGGTGTGGGTTCCATCCCTGGTCGGGGAACTAAGATCCTGCATGCTGCATGGTGCAGAAAAAAAAAAAAGAAAAGGTTTCAGAATGGGGGAGAAATGCAACATAGCAGAGACAGATAACCCTAGTCAACAGCATATTGATTGGAGGATGTTTTCATATTTAAATACAAAGGAAAAAACCCTATAAGTTCCTATAGGCATCAATTTCTGAATTTGTAATTTCCCTGGGAGGATAGTTTCAACTCTGTCCTTTAATTAAAGCAGCAGTTGGATTCCCTTTTGGTCAAAGGAAGTGGTTACCAATACCACTAATTTTTTTCCACGAGGACCAATATAGCCAGAAATGCCAACATTCATCTTCTGTAAACAGATCCCAGGAGCAAACTTCATTGTCTCTAGCTGGTGGATAGTTCAGCTTTATTACTTGGCTTTGGGTCATCATGGGGGCAAGGGTAGAGTGGCTGACATTTATTGAGTCCACATTTCTAGTGGCCATATGGCTTTGATTGCATCTAATTTCTCACCACAACCCTGTGAAGAAGGTGTTATTGTCAAGGTAGTGTGAGAGAGAAATGGAAGATCAAAGAGGTTAGAGGTCATACAGCTAATTTTCTAGATTCTAAATCTCAATAGCTTTGGTTTGGCCCAGGTGCATCTGTTATTGGCATTCATTCATTCAATAAATATTTGTTGAGCATCATTAACTTCCAGAGACTGGCAAATCAAGTTTAAACTTTGTAACCTGGCATATCAGATTCTTCACAATGGCTCCTCTGACCCCAGCTTACTTGTCCAATCGCATTTCTTGAATTTCTTCTGCTTGCTGCACCTATTCAGGTCCCCAGTCTGAAGACCCTTTCTGTGTTCTGTGCGACCTCCCTTTGGCCCATCGTGGATTTCTGCAGCAGATAGTTCCCATGGCTGTTGGGGTCTCACTGCAAACACCCACCCCTACTACTCTCCACTTTTGTGCCCTAGGATGTTTCTCAAGCATCCCAGATGGAAGCTTCTACAGGGGGCAAGTTATCCCTGGGGCACCTATGGCTGGTGGAAATGGGAACTGGTTAATAAATGCTGCAGGCTCCTATCTTTGGAGAGCCTGTCTGAGGCATATACTCTGCATCGTTGCTCAGGGATCTTCAAGAGGAATGACAGTTGGTTCACAGTGGTAACCAATCCATGATGGGCTCTCTATTGGATTTCCATTCTTGTCTGTCTCCCTCTCCCTCACTCCTGCTTCCTGGAATCATCTCCTGACTATGGAACTTCCCTGGAGGTTCAATGGTTAAGACTTCACCTTCCAATGCAGAGTGTACAGGTTCGATCCCTGGTCAGGAGACTAAGATCCCATGTGCCACACAGTGAGGCCAAAATTTTTTTTAATTAATAAAATATAAAACAAAAGATTATAAGAAAACAAAAACAGACTCAGAGATGCAGAAAACAAACTAGCGGTTACCAGGGAGTTTGGGGGAAGAGGGGTAGGAGGAGGGGCAAGATAGGTAAAGGGGATAAAGAGATACAAACTACTTGGTGTAAAATAAAGAAGTTACAAGGATATAATTTACAGCACAGGGAATAGAACCAATATTTTATAAATAGCTTAATATGAAGTATTTTATAATAACTTAATATGAAGCTACCAGGGCTCCCCTGGTAGCTCAGTAGGTAAAGATTCTGCTTGTAATACAGGAGATCTGGGTTTGATCCCTGGGTTAGGAAGATCCTCTGGAGAAGGAAATGACAACCCACCCCAGCATTCTTGCCTGTAAAATCCCATGGACAGAGGAACCTGGCCAGCTACAGTCCATGGGGTTGCAAGAGTCAGACACGACTTAGTGACTAAACCACCAAAACCGATATGAAGTATAACCTAAAATTATTGAATCACTATGTTGTACACTTAAAACTAATATAATATTTTAAAACAACTATATTTCAAGAAAAACAGAAAATCAATTGACCATAAACATATGGGTTTATTTCTGGACTCACACTTCTATTCATTTATCTATACCTTTTATCTTTGCACTATTACCACACTGTTTTGATTACTGTAACTTTGTAGTTAGTTTTGTAATCAAAAAGTGTGAGTCTTCCAACTTTTTTCTTCTTTTTCAAGATTGTTTTGTCTATTCTGAGCCTTTTGTATTTTCATATGCATTTCAGGATCAGTTTGTCATTCTGCAAAAGAAAATCAGAGCTTTCAATAGGGATTGTACTGAATCTGTAGATCAATTTGGGGTATATTACCATCCCATCAATATTAAGTCTTCCAATTTGTGACCATGGAATACATGCGTGCTAAGTTCAGTCATGTCTGCCTCTTTGCAATCCTATGGACGTGTAGCCTACCAGGCTCCTCTGTCCATGAGATTCTCCAGGCAAGAACACTGGAGTGGGTTGCCGTGCCCTCCTCCAGAGGATCTTCCCAACCCAAGGACTGAACCCACATCTCTCGTGTCTCCTGCACTGGCAGGTGGGTTGTGACCATGGGATAGGTCTTAATCAATTTCTTTCAGTGATGTTTAATAGTTTTTAATGTATAAGTCTTACACCTCTTAAGTGTTTTATTATTTTTAACAATTGTAATAAAAACATATAACGTTACTCTCATTACCATTTTTAAGTGTACAATCATGTTAACTATATTCACATTGCTGTGTAACAGATCCCTAGAACTTTTTAGCGTGCAAAATCGAAACTCTATGTCCACAGAACACCAACTCTCCATTTCCCCTTCCCCTATCCCTCGCAACCACCATTCTATTTTCTGTTCCCATAATGTTGACTGCTTTAGATATCTCATATAAGTAAAAGCATACAGTATTTGCCATTTGGTGACTGATTTATTTCATTCAACATAACATCTTCAATGTGGTAGCATGTGACAGGAGTTCTGTTTTTAAGACTGACTAATATTCCATTGCCTGTATATACCACATTTTCTTTATTCATTCATTTATTGGTGGACATTTGGGCTTTCACCTTTTGGTTATTGTGAACATGGGTGTGCAAAAATCTCTTGAGAGCCTGCTTTCAATTCTTTTCAATATATATCCAGAAGTGGAATTGCTGGATCATATAATATTTCTATTTTTAGCATTTTGAGGAATCTCTACACTGCTTTACATAGTGTCTGCACCATTTTGCATCCCTACCAGCAGCACAGAAGTGTTGCTGTATCACCACATTCTCACCAACAATTGTGTTTTTTTTGTATGTTGTTTTTCTGGTGGTCATCCTAATGGGTTGTGAGATAATATCCCAGTGTCATTTTGATTTGTGTTTCTCTAGTGATTGTGATATTGAGAATTATTTCATATGTTTGTTGGCCATTTGTCTATCTACTCTGGAGAAATGTCTCTTCAGGTCCTTTGTCCATTTTTTTTTAAAAATTAGGTTTACCCGTCTTTTAAAAATTAGTTATTAATTAATTTGGCTGCACTGGGTCTTAGTTGTAGCATGTGGGATCTAGTTCCCTGACCAGGGATAGAACCCAGCCCCCTTGCATTATGAGCACAGTCTTAGCCACTGGACCACCGTGGAAGTCCCCTTGCAACTTGTTTTCAAAGATCATTTGACCATAATGTAAGCATTTATTTCTGGGCTCTGTATTCTGTTCCACTGGACTATGGAAAAAAGCATTAGTTTTTATTACTGTGGCTTTGTAAACATTTTGTTTTACAATAAGAAAATTTGCACTGTTCCCAATGAATTAAAATTTGCTATTAAAAAAATAAGCCCAAATAGGTCTTAGATATCTTTCTATGACAATACACATTGTGTGACTTTTTTTTTCTGACACCAATCAGTTTTAAAATTCTCAGACACGAACAGTTTAATTCAATTCTGACACCAACTTCCTAAAGTCAGATTCCACAGGTTAAGGGCTCAGTCCCACAAGGCTGCCCCTATTTCAGAAAATGAAACGTTAGTCGCTTAGTCGTGTCTGACTCTTTGCGATCCCATGGACTGTAGCCCGCCAGGCTCCTCTGTCAAAGGGATTCTCCAGGCAAAAAACTGGAGTGGGTTCTTTACCATCTGAGCCACTTTGGAAGGGACTCCCTATCTCAGATGCCAACTACAAATGGGGTTCCTGAGCTACCTACACTTCTGCCCAGTGAATTACAAATCTAGGGATTCCCATGCCCCTCCCCAGATTTGATAATTTGCTGAAACGACCCACAGAACTCAAGAAAACATTATATGTACTATTACAAAGGATACAAATGAACACTGAGGTGAATAGGTACATAAGGGGAGATCTGGAAAGTCCTGAGTGCAGCAGCCTCTACCCCAATAGGGTTGGGACTCACACCCTCCTGGGATATGGATATGCTTGCCAACTCAGAAGCTCTCTGAATTGTGCTGTTTAGGGGTTTTTATGGAAGTTTCATTATGTAGGCATGATAGTTTAAATCGCTGGTCATTGGTGATGAAGCTCAATCTCCAGGTCCTCTCGCCTCCCTAGTCGGGGAGGGGAGTCACTGAATGTTCTAAGCCTCTAATCTTGTGGTTGGTTTGTTTGGCCACGGGTCCCCATCCTGAAGTTATCTAGCCCCCAATCTGGAGTCATCTCACTAACTTACAATAGACAATAAATTCCAAGGGTTTTAGGAACCCTGAGCCACAGACAAAAAATAAATATTTATTTTTTATTTTACCACAGGTATGGACCTTCCTCATTATTTTTAATAGCTTCATGGCAATCCATTGTATAGATGTATCATCATTTATTCAAACATCTCCTATTGACAGACATTGCAGGTGTTTGCCTACTCCTGCAAATGCTAACAGTAGTTTATTGAGTTTATTGAAATATCCACTATTGATGGCTGTTGTCATTACTTGCCATTTTCTTCCAATCACTAACAATGTCACAGGAAACATCCTTGTTGAGTATTTCTTTAGGTTACATTCTCCAAAGTGGAATTCTTGAGTCAGAGTGCATGTTCCCTGAACATTTGGATAGACACTGCTAAATTGTCCTTAAAAATCCTGTACCAATCTGTACTCACATCAGTCGTGTATGAAAGAGACCATTTCTCTAGACCTTTACCGAAATTGGATGTTTCAACTTTTAGAAAAAATTTTGTTGTGGAAAATTTCATATACAAAAAAAGATGATTATAAGGATTTCTTATTGCCCATCACCCAGTTTGAATTCATGGCCAATCTTATTTCATCTAAACTTCTATCCTCTTCCTACCACCACTGGAGTATTCTAAAGGAAATCCCACAACATTAAACATTTCATCTGTAAATAATTCAGTATGTATTTATATTAAGGAATCTTAACAAAAATAATCATAATCCCTAGGTGACAACTCAATAAATTAACAATGATTCCATATTAGATGAATGGATAAATAAGATGTGGTACAAATGATGGAATACTACTCAGCCATAAAAAGAATGAAATAATGCAGCCACCTGACCTGCCTCTTGAGAAACCTGTATGCAGGTCAGGAAGCAACAGTTAGAACTGGACATGGAACAACAGACTGGTTCCAAATAGGAAAAGGAGTACATCAAGGCTGTATATTGTCACCCTGCTTATTTAACTTATATGCAGAGTACATCATGAGAAACGCTGGACTGGAAGAAGCATAAGTTGGAATCAAGATTGCCGGGAAAAATATCAATAACCTCAGATATGCAGATGACACCACCCTTATGGCAGAAAGTGAAGAGGAACTAAAAAGCCTCTTGATGAAAGTGAAAGTGGAGAGTGAAAAAGTTGGCTTAAAGCTCAACATTCAAGAAAACGAAGATCATGGCATCCGGTCCCATCACTTCATGGGAAATAGATGGGGAAACAGTGGAAACAGTGTCAGACTTTATTTCTGGGGGGCTCCAAAATCACTGCAGATGGTGACTGCAGCCATGAAATTAAAAGACGCTTACTCCTTGGAAGGAAAGTTATGACCAACCTAGATAGCATATTGAAAAGCAGAGACATTACTTTGCCAACAAAGGTCCATCTAGTCAAGGCTATGGTTTTTCCTGTGGTCATGTATGGATGTGAGAGTTGGACTGCGAAGAAGGCTGAGCACCGAAGAATTGATGCTTTTGAACTGTGGTGTTGGAGAAGACTCTTGAGAGTCCCTTGGACTGCAAGGAGATCCAACCAGTCCATTCTGAAGGAGATCAGCCCTGAGAGTTCTTTGGAAGGACTGATGCTAAAGCTGAAACTTCAGTACTTTGGCCACCTCATGCGAAGAGTTGACTCATTGGAAAAGACTCTGATGCTGGGCGGGATTGGGGGTAGGAGGAGAAGGGGACGACAGATGGCTGGATGGCATCACTGACTCGATGGACGTGGGTCTGGGTGAACTCCGGGAGTTGGTGATGGACAGGGAGGCCTGGCGTGCTGCGATTCATGGGGTCGCAAAGAGTCGGACATGACTGAGCGACTGAACTGAACTGAACTGTGACTATAACTAGGAATTATCATACTAAGCGAAGAAAGTCAGAAAGAGAAAAGCAAATACCATGTGTGATCACTTATAGGTGGAATTTATAGGTAACAGAAGCAGACTCACTCACATAGAGAATACACTTGCGGTTGCCTGGGGGAGAGCACGTGGGGAAGGGGTGGATTGGGAGTTTGGGATTAGCAGATGCAAACTATTATATATAGGATGGATAAATAGCAAAGTCCTACTATATAGCACAGGGAACTATATCAAACATCCTGTGATAAACCGTAATGGAAAAGTATGAAAAAGAATGTATATACATATATGCCTGAATCACTTTGCTGTACAGCAGAAATTAAAATTTTAATTAAAAAAAATTTTAAAACATTATAAATCAACTATATTTCAATAAAGAAATTTTCTTAATATCATCAAATATCAGTCTTAAATTTCCCTATTATCTCATAATTTTATTGGCAATTTGTTTGAATCAGGGTTCAAAACACCCCATATTACAGTCTATAAGCCTCTTTTTAAAAGCTCTCCTTCCATGTCTCCTCAACCCCTCCTTCTTCTGTCCATGAGATTTATTTGTTAAAGAAATTAGATGGTTTGTCCTGTAGAGTTTCCCAGTCTGTATTTTGCTGTTAGGAACCTCATGGTATCTTTTAATATGTCCCTCCTGTGAACTGGTAGTTAGATCTAGAATCCTGATCAGATTTAATTTGGGAAGTGGGCAGGACTGTTCTGTGAGGCTTCCTTGGTGGTTCAGCTATAAAAAATCTGCCTGCCAATGCAGGAGATGTGGGTTCGATCCTTGGGTTGGGAAGATCCTCTGGAGAAGGAAATAACAACCCACTCCAGTAATCTTGCCTGGAGAATCCCATGGAGAGAAGAGCCTGGCGGGCTACGGTCCATGGGGTCGCAAAAGAGTCAGATGTGACTTAGCAACTAAACAGCAACAGGACTGCTTTGTAAGTGGCGTTTTCTTCTTGCCTGAGAGGGCAATCATGTCATCGTGTCTTTTCTTGTGATGTTAGCAGTCCTTCATGATGACTGCAAATACTGTTCAATGCCATCATTCCTTCTCATAGCAGAGAAATTTCCCCTCATCAACTATTTGTTTACCCAGAGGTACAGTTCATGCAGGAAACACATAATGACTACTTGATTTTTACCTTTATTTCCAATTTCTAAAAGTAATGAGTTGGTTCACTAGTATCCTTGAAGGCAGCAACCAATGAGGTTTGCTTTTGTTTTGGAGTGTTTTTAGCGTAATGATAAATTCAGGGATTTTAAGTGTATTTAGGGATTTTGTTCTACTGCAGTTATTATCCTTCTTGACATTCAAATCATCCCATCTTTGGCCAGAGGGAGATTCTTCAAGGTAACTTCTGAGGCCTTTTGACAGCATTCCAGTAGTCTGATAACTTTGTTGCTTTCTTGTTTCACAAGATGTTTCAGGCTTATCTGATAAATCCCCTGTCCCAGACATAAAATCAGCTGTTTCTCCAGAGTGCTCCGGTGATGGGAGCACTTCTTAGTGAGAGACGGCATTTGAAGACTTCAGTCATCGTGGTAGAGGTGTTTATTGCTTTGGACAGGTCATTATTTATAGGTCTTTTCAATACATATTTAAATTATGTCATGAGTTTATAGTGAGATTTGAAGTTAATATTCAGGAGGACAGAATTTTTACTTACTCTCAATGATCTCACTTTCTCTTTCTCCTTTTTCCTCCTCAGTAAAGAGCCCCTGTTCTCAATAATACTAATTTGATTGGTTTTTCATACAACAACCCACGAGATTTGTCATTAATTTGCATGTCATCTGTGCCCAGGGACCATGCCAATCCTCCCTGTGTCATTCTAAATTTGGTATATGTGCTGCTAAAGTGAGAACAAACTTCATAATCTTTTTTTGGAGGGGCACACCAGGTGGCTTGCAGGATCTTAGTTCCCTGATCAGGAATGAAACCCACATCCCCTGGAGTGGAAGTGCAGACTTTTAACCACTGGCCCGCCATGGAAGTCCCCCAAATTTATGATCTTTACCAAACTGAAAGGAGAAAAGTTGTATCTCATTCTAGTTTTATTCTGCTTTTCTCTGGTGATTAATGAGGCTGAGCGTGTGTTTTTTTCATCACCAGCAAATCCCTGGTTTAAATCTCTTCCCAGTTGTTGGTATTCTCCATGACAGCATTTCCAGAATTTCAGCCACTTGCTTATATAGTATGTTTTTTTCCCAATTAACAAATCACCCATGCTATTACTGACTGAATACATTTTTAGTTTCTGAGCCCCCACCCCAGCAGTCATATACAAACATCATGAACACGAATAGATTTGGTGTCTACTTATATACTTCCCTAACTCACATGAACATAAACACATTACTCTTAAAGTTTAAAAAGTGGGTAGGTACTGAAATCATCTCCTGTACTTCCCACCTGTGGTGTGAGCCCCACGCTTTGGAAATGACTACCCTAAAGGCTTTGACGTTCTGTGATGGAAACAGGAGGAGAGACGTTGGTCATGGCCCTACGCCCACATACCTTTCATGAGAAAGATCATGTTCTGAAAAAAGTGAGACCAAATGCCCACCCTCACTGGAGGCAGCTGCCCAAGAGCAACAACGTGTTTTACCATCTGATGCAGAAAAGAGAAGCTGGGACTTGATTTGCAACGCTGCTGAGAGCCACCTGTTGGTCTTGGGGAAACCACCCCCACCCCCTCTAGCCCTTGGTTCTCCCATCTGTAAAATGCAGAAGTTGGAGGAAATGACTTGAAATCTCTTCCAGGTTTGAAGGGCAAGGTTTGCCGGCCCCTTCCCTCCTCGCGCACCGAGAGTTCCTAGTTTAGAAACATTTGCTCCCACCTGTGTTCCTGGCTCAGAACTGGTGGTGGGTGGTTCCAGTCCCCGCCAGCAGGCCTCGCTCTCGCCACTGGCAGAGGACCGACACCTAAGCAGTTCACCGGCTCCTGAGCACAGGCAGACCAAAGGGCAGCTAAAGAGTTAACATAGCCCAGTCCAGACCCCACAGGTGCTGAGGTCAGGACAGTGCGGGCTGTGTGATCACCACCAGAGGGTGAGACTTGCCATCAGGTGGGCAGACGGTTTCTAACACAGGAAGAAAGGAAAAGAGCGAAGGAGAAAGAGCAAGATAATCAAAGCCGTTTCTCCAGGAGGTGGGGGTAATGGGGCTGGAGGGTGATCTCCAGCCTTGAACACACAAGAATACACAGAGGTGAGCTTCTCTCACAGAGCAAAGGCTAAAAAACAAAACAAAACAAAAACCCACCCAAAACAAACCAAATAAAGTGCCTTGAGGTATTTCATTAGTCAGGGCACAGAATGGAGGCCCCTGGCCTCAGCCAACAGGGCGTGTCTTGCTAAGAAAAACACCACCACCCGAGACTACCAGAACACTGCATGTCAGTCATATTTCAGTTTTTAAAAGGGAAGGAAAAACAGTCCATTGTTCGGCGGCATGTGTGCATCATGTTATCTGTAGGAGGAAAAGCTGAGTTACCCCTGATGGTATCTTCTGTGGGGATGACTATGCAGCTTAGAGGGGTGTAAACCGTACTCAGTCTGCAGGGACCATCATGGTGAGCTAGGTGGCTCGCACCATCTCCAAGAGCAACAGAATGGATCCATGGGGTGGGTCGTTTTCTCAGATAGCTACAGGTGCTGCTGCTAAGTCACTTCAGTCGTGTCCAACTCTGTGAGACCCCATAGACGGCAGCCCACCAGGCTCCCCCGTCCCTGGGATTCTCCAGGCAGGAACACTGGAGTGGGTTGCCATTTCCTTCTCCAGAGGAAGCCAAAGGTTGCTCTGGACCGTGGGTCAGGTGACCTGTGTGGGGCACAGCTCCAAACAGTCAGTGCTGTGGCTACTCAAGCATCCTGTGATCAACCAACGCACACGACCCTGACATAGATAATCTCTTCTACATGCCATGCCCACAGAAGATGCTGTTCCGGAGGAAGTCTTATCTTCTCACCAGAACTGTGTCCAAGATCTACTGTAATATTCACTATTTTGTGTTGGTATTTAAAATCTCTGGTCACTTCCTTGGGGGATGGGGTGGGGTGTATGTGTTATCTAGAGAGATAATCTTCCTTTTGGGCCTCTTTCCTCAAGTACTGGGGAAGGGGTGAATCCTAGATCATGTTTGACTATTTTCCTGGGTGTTGTTTTCCCGCCATAGGTTATTCTCCTTTGAGACTGGCCGCCACCCTCGCATGTCCCCAGAGTCAGCGTGAAAGATTCAAGGGGCATCAAGAAGTTTCTTTATACCTTCCCAATAGTTCTCCTCCCTGCTGAGAAAATAGCTGATGTTCCTTAAACTAGATCAGGCCTGACGTTCTGCATCAGGAAGTTTATTCTGTAAAAAGCCAGACAGTAAATATTTTAGGTGTTGTGGGTCATACAGTCTGACTACAGGCCATACAGTCATACAGTCTGACTACTCAACCCTCTGCTTAGGGCTAGAAAGCAGCCATAGATAATGGGTAAATGAATGAGCACAGTTGTGTTCCAATAAAGCTTTATTTACAAAAGCAGGAGCCAGACATGGGCTGCTGGCCAAAGGTTGCCCATCCTCTGTAAGTGTTCTATACTTATAGAGAAGGCGAGTGGGATGGGGTAGGGGCAGCTGATATTTATAGGGTACTTACCACACACTAGGCACTATACTTGCACCTTCATATATGGTAATATATATATATATATATACATATATATATACACATATATATTTACTTTTTGGCCTTGACACATGGCATGTGGGATCTTAGTTCCTCAATCAAAGATGGAGACTGTACCCCCTCCATTGGAAACATGGAGTCTCAACCACCACTGGACTGCCAGGGAAGGGCCATACACTGTATTTCATTTGGTTGTCACAAAAATCACTGTGTAGAAGGTATAATCAAGGTCCATATTTTGTAGCTGAGGAAACTGAGGCTTAGAGAGGTTAAATAACCTGACTGAAGCCGCTCAGCTGTTAGCAGGATCTGATATGATATGTGATGTATGTGAGGTTCTGAGGCCTGCGCTCTTTCTGCAGAAACAAAGGTATGTAGAATGCTGGAGCTCACAAAATCCAACATCCTCATTTTGTAGAGGAAATGAGAATAATAGGGGGAAATCAGATCGAGAGGAACTGTCTTCTTTCTTTAATTTATAAAAGAATGGCCCTATTGCTGTCACTTGGGGCACAGCAGCTCCTCCCCTCTACCCCCAAATAAAGAGTCTTCAGTAGGGACTCTCACTTCCTTGGGGCAGACACCAAACTTCCTCTTCACACGCTTTCCATTCTCCCATCCTTATCCTCTGCTGAACATCCAGTAACACGTCATGGAGACAGCTAACAATTTTCTCTCACTGGAAGATCTGTATTTCTCATAGCATTGATTATGGAGGCTTGAATTAGCTGGACAACTTTGTGTTGTAAATAACAGAAATTCCAACCCAAATTGGCTTAAAAAATAAGTCATTTAACTGAACAAAAATTTATGTAACTGAACAGTTTGGAGATGGGACTAACTGCAGATGGGATTTGATATAGGTTCAAACAATGTGCCCAGAACCCAACTTCTCTCTGCTGGTTTCTCAAGATCCTCAGTTTTAATCTTAGGCATGCTCTCCCTCATGATAGCAAAATGGCTGCCAGGCACTTCTGAGGCTGATCCTTCTTTATTTGCATTCTTCCCCCCATGACACAAAAGGGTGTTCTTCCTTCCCTGAAACCCCAGCAAACATTTTCTTGCATCTTATTGGCTTGAGTTAACTACCCATTTTAAACCAATCAATGAATCCAGGGGTCAGGACACTGTCTTAAGCTAAATCAGGATCCATCCCTGGAACTGAGAGGTGGGGTTAGTTGTATTTAAACCACATGGTTGAGAACCAGGGAAGGGTTAATCCCCCTTGAGAAATTAGGGTGGTATTGACAGAAGAGGGTTGGCAAACAAAAAGGCTCTGGCTTAAGCTAAGGGTCCTCTGAGAGTTCTCCCATTTCCAAGGGTTCACTGCTTCACACTTTCTCCTCCTCAAGGCAGAGCAAGCTAGTTTTGCATCAAGATCCCTCCCCTGTCTTCTTGGAGACAAGGGTGAGCCTCTTCTGCCATCTTCCTGGCAACAAGCCACAATGCCAATTGCACACAGGGGGAATGTGCAGTGGCTGTGTTCCTAACGGACACTTCTTAGTGGCTGAGTGTTGGACTTCTCAAGTGACCCACTCTAGGAGGGTTTTTAAGACTTTTTTTTTTTTTTATGTGGAGCATTTAAAAAATATATTTATTTTTATTTATTTGGCCGTGCCGGGTCTTAATTGTGGCACATGGGATGTTCGACTTTTCATTGCCACATGCGAGATTTTTAGTTGTGGCCTTTGGGATCTAGTTCCCTGACTAGGGATTGAACCCAGGACCCTGCATTGGGAGTGCTGAGTCTTAGCCGCTGAACCACCAGGGAAGTCCTGTATGGACCATGTTAGAAGTCTTTATTGAATGTGTTACCATATTGTTTCTGAATGTGGGATCTTAGCTCTCGACCAGGGATTGAACCACTTCTCCTGCATGTGGAAGGCAAAGTCTTAATGGCTGGATCACCAGGGAAGTCCTTGTAGGAGCGTTTTGAAATGTTTTGAGCGGAGGAAGCAGCCTTGACAACAGCCACTCACCCACTGTTCAGGATGAGTAAAAACGGATGCCAGAGAAGTGAGCAGGGCAGAGTGCTTATTTCACGAATCCAGTGATGCCTTGGCTCATTTTTAATGCTATTTAGGATGTCCCTGCCCAGAGGCTCTCTCAGAAGAGGTCAGAACACAATCAGCAAATTACTAAGCTTGCCAGCCTTTTTCAGAGTTCTCAGTATCACAGCAAGCGATACATTAGTGTCACCACAGGGCATCTTTGCTGAGTGCCAAAAATCCCACGATATTAAGAGGCACAGCTCAGGTTCCAATTTACCTGTGAGCAGGTAGAAGCTGAAGGCTTATCTGTGTTTCCCATGGGGGAAGGGAGGGGAGGAGTGCCAGGCATCCTTTGAAATCCTGACAGCCCTGAGATGAACACTGACCTGAGATACAAACACAATCGTGGATCATTTGTAGGGGAAAAAGGGGGAGACATCAAAGTCCGTGGCATTTAGTGGCCTCAAGTTCATTTTGGTTGTGATGCATTTATGTATAGCCCGTGCTTGGCTGTCTTATGTTTTTTGTATTTTAACTTTCTTCCTGATTTTCCTTGTGGTCAAGAGTTTTCACAACCAGTCCTTAATCTTTGAGGAGTGTTTCTCTAGTTGGCACAGGTGGTTAAAAGTCAAAACAAGGTTTTGTCCCTGTTTTCTCTCCCAGGTATATGTCCCCAAAAAAACTGAAAGCGAGGGTATCAAACAAATATCAAACAGATACTTGTACGCCAGTGTTCACAGCAGCGTTATTCACAGTAGCTGCAAAGTGTGAAGAACCCAAATACCCATCAACTGAGGAATGAAGAGCTGAAATGTGATTTATACAATGGAATATTATTGAGTCATAAAAGAATGAATTTCTGGTACATGCTACAACATGGATTCTACAATTTCTCTCCCAGGTATATGTTCCCCGCCAAAATACTGAAAGCAAGGATATCAAACAAATACCAAACAGATACTTGTACGCCAATGGTCATAGCAGCGTTATTCACAATAGCTGCAAAGTTGGAGGGGGAGTATCTACTTTCCCTGAAGGTGAGCAGTTAATTCCACCAGCTGACAGAGCAGCAGTCTGACCATCTCTCACGCTTTGGGTCTCAGCTCAGAGGCTGAGGTGAGAATTAGAAAGGGGAGCAAATTGTTCTGAAGCAGGATTGGAGAATGGACGTGTTTTTCCCACACCATTGCCTTTGATGAATGATCACAAATAGAAAGGAGGAAAAGCCTGGGATTTAACTGCATTTTGAGAGAGCTTCCCTGGTGGCTCAGATGGTAAGAATCTGCCTGCAATGCAAGAGACCCGGGTTCGATCCCTGGGACAGGAAGATTCCCTGGAGAAGGGAACGGCAACCCACTCCAGTATTCTTGCCTGGAGAATTTCTTGGACAGAGGAACCTGGCAGGATACAGTCCATGGGGTCGCAAAGAGTCAAACACGACTGAGCGACTAATACACTAATACACACAACGTGGATGAACCTGCAAAATATTACCCTAAATGATATAAACCAGACACAAAAGGACAAATATTGTATGATTCCACTTCTAGGAGGTCCCTAGAGTAGTCAAGTTCATAGAGACAGAAAGTAGAAGAGTGGTTACCAGGGGCTAGGGACAAGGAGGGAAGAGGAGTTGTTAATGGGTACAGAATTTCTATTTGGGAAGATGGAAAGTTTCTGGAGATGGGTGGTGAAGATGGTTGCACAACATTTTGAATGTACATGATGCCACTGAATTATACACTTAAAAATGGTTAAAATGCAATGAAAATGGTGAAAAACACTTACAAATGATTAAATATAATTTAGACTATAATTCAAAAAGATACGTGCACCCCTATGTTCATAGCAGCAATACTCACAATAACCAAGATATGGAAGCAACTTTATCCATTCTATCAACAGAGGAATGGATAAAGAAGAGGTGGTGCATCTATACAATGGAATCCTACTCAGCCACGAAAAAGGATGGAATAATGACATTTTCCACAACATGGGTGCAACTAGAGATTATCATACCACGTGAAGTGAGTCAGGAAGAGAAACAAACACCATATGATATCACTTGTATCTGGAGTCTAAAATATGACACAGTTGAACCTATCTATGAAACAGGATCATGGACATAGAAAGCAGTCTACTGGCTGCCAAGGGGGAGGAGGTTGAGGGAGGGCTGGAGTGGAAGGCTGGAGTTAGCAGATGTAAGCTTTTATATATAGAATGGATAAACAACAAGGTCCTACTATATAGCAGAGAGAACAATGTTCAGTATTCTCTGATAAACAGTGATTGGAAAGAATAAATACAGAAGAATGTACATATATGTATAACTGAATCCCTTGGCTGTACAGCAGTAATTAACACAACACTGTAAATCAACTATACTTTGATTTAAAAATGATTAAAGTGGTTAATTTTATATGATGTATATTTTACGCATAATTTAAAATGGTTTCTTAATCAAACTTAGAGATAAAAATCTATGTTGGGGGCTGTTAGTTCTATTTTGTCTCATAAACCTCATCAGCCCCAACCCAAGCCCAGCTGGTGATTAGAAATTAGTACCTTTGGCCAGAAGAGAGTTCGTCTCAGGACAATCTCTTCCGGTTGCTGGGAGATAGAATCCAGTTGCTGCTTTAATAGTGGGTTAGAACAGCCATGACACTGAAGCTCGCACCTCAGTGAAAGCTAAATAAGGTGTCAGCAAACAAGGCATCCGCACTGTTCAAACATCCAGTAAAACAGAGCACAGGTGGTAAAAAGGCTCCCTCCCACCCTTTTCCCATCCACTCAGTGCCACGGCCTTCAACAGGTGACTCCTGGCTTTAGTTATTTTTTTAACCATCTACGTGTATACGAATATGCATACAAGCTACTATGAAAGTGTTAGTTGTTGGTCATGTTCAACTCTTTGAACATGAACATGTGACCCTATGGACTGTAGCCTGCCAGGTTCCTCTGTCCATAGCCT
This sequence comes from Bos taurus, assembly GCF_002263795.3. Lineage (NCBI taxonomy): Eukaryota > Metazoa > Chordata > Mammalia > Artiodactyla > Bovidae > Bos > Bos taurus. Next base: position 21,654,488 of record NC_037346.1, on the reverse strand, counting down.
TCTCCAGGCGAGAATACTGGAGTGGCTAGCCATTCCCTTCTCCAGGGGATCTTCCCAACCCAGAGATCAAACCTGGGTCTCCTGCATTGCAGGCAGATTCTTTACCATCTAAACCACCAGGGAAACCAAGCTACTATGGATATACATTATTTTTCCCTTTTTTTAAAAAACCCAAAAGGTAGCACACTTCTCTGACCTTTTTGTGGTTGTTAGAATGTGTCTTGCTGAACTTTCCATTAAATATCAAATACGTAAGGAGTTTCCTTAGCTCTCTTTTTTACAGCTGTATAATACTCTAACACATGGCAGAAACATAATTTATTCCTTATTGTTGAACATTTAGCTGTTTCCATTCTTTTGCCATTACATAATTATAATGGATCAGTTCAGTTCAGTTCAGTCACTCAGTCGTGTCCGACTCTTTGCAACCCCATGAATCACAGCACACCAGGCCTCCAGTTCACTCAGACTCACGTCCATAGCCTGTATGAATATCATTTTGCACGTATGTAAGGATATCTGAAGGAAAAAAATTCTGTGATGACTAGATCAGAGGATATAAACATTCGTAAATTTGATAAATACTGACAAACTGCCCTTGATAGGGGAGTCAATTTACCTTCCTACTGGCGATGTGTGAGAATGCTTGTTTTTTGGCCTATGCAGTGATATCAAATTTATGGATTTTTACCAGTATAATGGGTGAAAAGTGAAATCTCAATGTGGTTTTAATTTGCATTTCTCATATGACTAGGGTTGAGCATCTTTTTATAATAAGAGCCATTTCTCTTTTTTTGTGTGGTCCATCTGTTTATATCTTTTGCCCATTTTTCTCTTGGGCTAGTAATCTTCTTCTCTTCAAATATTATGGAAATTAACTCTTTGCCTATAATTTGAGTTGAACATATTTTCCCAGGTTTATCATTTGTCATTTGACTTTACGTTTTGACTTGCAATTTTTTTGCTGCAACCTCCTCCTCATTTGAAATCTTAGTTCCCTGACCAGGGATCAAACCCTCAAACCTGAGCCCCCTGTAGGGAAGCATAGAGTCTTAACTACTGGACTGCCAAGGAAGTCCCACAAAAATTTTTATGTAGCCAAATTTATCAATTTCTGTTTAGTGACTTTTGGATTTTGTGATATAATGAGATAGACCTTGCTTCCTTTGGTGTTACAAGAGAATCCTCTCATATTTTCTTCTATTACTGTCATGATTTCATTTTTCTTCCACTTCAAACTTGATTTAATTGGAATTTATCCTCACATGTAATGTGAAGTCTGAATCCAACTTTGTTTTCCACTGGCAACCCACTAGTTCCGATACTACGTGTTAAGAAATCCATCTGTCCCCTCACTGCTTCCAGATTCTATTTGAATTAAATGCTATGGGATGGAGTGGTCTACCAGAGTCCCTATCCAAGGCGGATTCCATCTTTTGAGCCCAATCACTAAGGGACTGCAAAAAAGCACATCTTAGACCTTTAGCAAATTTTCTGGAAAATGCAACCCCAAGTGCTTTGCTCACCAATCTGCATTCCCAACCTCTCCCAGACCTCACTCAGTATTGATCCCTATCTCATTAACCCTTTGATGCTTTAAAAAATAATTTCATTATTCTTTGTCTAACAAAGATTTTTCCTTGTGGAAAGTTTTCTTCTAAATTACCTAGTCCACTTCCACCAGAAGAGGAAGTTCTGGGTTTAGGAGGTAGAAGTCCATATGTCGAACCACCCTTGAATTCTTGGGATGAACTCCATGTGATATATTAATTTTAATATGCTATATTCTTTTAATTAATATTGTAACTGAGCTTTTTGCATTAATATTAATTAATGAGTTGCACCTATATTTATATATTTAGTGAAATCTTCACTGGACTTGTGCTCATATTTCTAAAAATTTTGGAAATTTTCATTCTTTTTCAGTAACATGTAACATTTCAGTAACATGTAACAAAAGCCCTGGGATTATCTTCTCTTGAAAGGCTTGGTAGAATTCCCCTGTGAAACCATGTAGTGCAATGATTTTAATTACAGTCATTGGAACCCTTGCTGGGGGGCTATGGAGGGAAGAAATGTAATCTACAATACAGATAGTATTTTATTCACACCAGTGCACACAGCCGGAGCTAGAGTAATTGTGTGATTTAAAAAATTTTAATTCTAGTAAATTTTCAATACCATGAAATTATAAAGATTAAATTTTGTGGGGTTTTTTTTCCTGTTTTGCTCCAAGAGTCAAAAAGCATATAAGTCTTTTCATTTACTTATTTTCATGCTCTAGCTTTTTCAGAGATCAAAATATGTGCATTAAACCACTTCCCAAACATTTATTCCGCCTTTCTTGGCCATCAGAGCTCTAGAGATACATATAGTTGCTTCAGGCCATAATGATAACCCTTCCTCCAATACCCAAAGCTAATCTTCTATAATATTTGACATTTGCTCATCAGAAAACAATTCCTATTTCTGGGCTTCATATCTGTGCTGTTCTCCCGCACTGGGAGAGGTTTCACCTCTTTGATTACTCCTATAAGCAGAGTAAATTATGATCATTAAGAATAAAGATGAAAGCAAGATGGGGAGGTGGAACATTGAATCTACAGGCTAAAGCGAAACCAGAATAAACAAACAAAACCTCAATAACAACACAAGCCCCAAAGCCCTTTAGGACAAAATGCTATTTACTAACGGGTTATTTTCTCATCTCCCCTTCTGAGGGAAAAGTCACTCACACAGAGACCCTGATGGACAGCCTTAAAGTGACCTCTGCAAGGTGGCCTGATTTCATAGGAGGTATGGGATTTAAAGTCTAATTTGGAGCTTCAAAGTAATAGGAGACTAAGGGCATCTAACCCGGAACCTTGCCCCACCCCCACAACCCTGGGAAACAGAGTATGAGTCAAGTTCACTGTCAAGATAAGAAGTGGCTGGAGACTTTCCGGTGGTCCAGTGGCTGACACTCAACACTTCCACTGCAGGCGGTGCGGGTTCATCCCTGCGTGGGGAATTAAGATCCCGCAAGCTGCTGCCGCTGCTGCTAAGTCGCTTCAGTTGTGTCCGACTCTGTGTGAACCCATTGACGGCAGCCCACCAGGCTCCCCCGTCCCTGGGATTCTCCAGGCAAGAACACTGGAGTGGGTTGCCATTTCCTTCTCCAATGCATGAAAGTGAAAAGTGAAAGTAAAGTCGCTCAGTAGTGCCCGACTCTTCGAGACCCCATGGACTGCAGCCTACCAGGTTCCTCTGTCCATGAGATTTTCCAGGCAAGAGTACTGGAGTGGGTGCCATTGCCTTCTCCGCCTCCATCCACTAGGCACGGCCAAAAAAAAATTTTTTTTTAATTAAAAAAAAAGAAGTGGTTGAATTTCAAAGGATGTTGTCACGTCCAACGAATTTGTACCCTTACGATGTGGCTGCTGTGATTTTCCTGGCTAAATGAAGTTATTTAGCCACTAACTAAGGGAACCTAGAAATTTTAGTTGCCAAGATGTGTGTCTGTCTCTGTTTCCAGACTATAATCTCCTTGGTGACAGGAAATTACATATTTTAATCTCTGATTCCTCAGCACCTGGCACAGAGTGCCTACTCAGTACATGAAAGAAAGAATGAAAAGAACAGTTTCCATTAATTAACTAATTCATTCATTATGTATCATGTACCCGTGTTAGCCCTGTGCTAAATGTGGATAATAGATCAGAGGACAACCCTGGTCTCTGTTCTAATGCGATTTGTGACCCAATAGTACCAAGATGTCCAAGCACCACAGGAAATCGGAGGAGGGACAGTGGCTGTGGGCTCACCCCATATACTAGAGAGGCTTCCCGTCTGCTGTCGGTAGGACCTGCAAAGCACAGAGCAAAGGAGTCTTGAGGGAAATGGTTCAGATTCTGGGGGGAGGGGGCTGCCTTAGCCCCCAATGCAGTAGGTGGTGATGCTCTCCTTGGTTGTGAAAAGATGAAGAAAACCAGGGCGCTCGCCTTGACAGCCGCTCCCGGCCCGAGGCCCAACGCGCAAAGATTGTAATCTACATCCTTGCTCTTACCAGAGAAGGAAAACCGACACAGAGACCAGAAGAAAAGCACACAGTTGGTGCAGAGGGTGGGGGTATGGTTTCGCTAGAGATGGAGGGGCAAGCTCTAAATCAGGCAGTGGAGCGCCCCCTGCTGGATCCAAGATCATTCTGCAACTGGAGGAGCAAGGGCAAACCCAGGGGAGAGGAAGGTTGCAAAGTTGAAACAAGGAATAAGGAAATTTCCTCCTTCCTCCCAAATGCTGAAACCAAGTAGCCAAGGGGAAGTATCTACCAATGCTGATCAAGGGCCCCCCATCTTCCCTATCTTCCACGGGAATCAGGAATGGGTTGTTGCTGTTGTTCAGTCACCCAGTTGTGTCTGACTCTTTGCGACCAGTGTGAACAAAACTCCCTCTGTAACCAGGGGTTGGCTAACCACTCTCCTGTCAAACTCACTACCCCGTTAATGCCTCAGTTGCCATCTTGGGCTCAACCTAGGGGAAAACATATGTAACATTGTAAAACATTGTAAAACATCTACCCCCTTTCTTTTTCCGCAAATACAAGGATCCTGGGCTGTTGGAGAAGGCAATGGCACCCCACTCCAGTACTCTTGCCTGGAAAATCCCATGGATGGAGGAGCCTGGAAGGCTGCAGTCCATGGGGTCGCTGAGGGTCAGACACGACTGAGCGACTTCACTTTCACTTTTCACTTTCATGCATTGGAGAAGGAACTGGCAACCCACTCCAGTGTTCTTGCCTGGAGAATCCCAGGGACCTCGGAGCCTGGTGGGCTGCCGTCTATGGGGTCACACAGAGTCTGACACGACTTCTGAAGTGACTTAGCAGCAGCAGGGCAGGATAATAACAACAGATAGCATCACTTGTAAGGTCTATGTATCTAGCTTACTGGCATCTCCCGTCACTCCTCCCCCAAAAGCATATAATTTGAGGATTTTCTTTAAAAAAAAACGTAACCGCCCCCAACTAATCTTTTCCAAACTGGCGACAATTATAAATTCCAAACAAAAACGTAGAGGCATATGAGTTTCTCTTAGGCTTTTCATTTCAATGGAGCTGCTAATTAAAAGCTATAATTTAACAAATAATGATCTAACTATCTCACTTTGAAATCAAACCAAAAAAAAAAACCTACCACTAAAACGCTGGACTAGATAGAGATAATGAATCCAGGCACAATTCAGATTCCTGCTGGGCCCATCCTGGCCCTCTTCCAGCAACGGGCCTGATGCCTTTGATTAGTGGCAATAGTTTTCCAAACCATTTGGAGCAAACTCGCCATGGGGAGGATAAGTGAGCAATTTGTGAGGCTAAGTGTTTTTTTGGACCCACTCCCACTGCTGATGGAGCAGGATGAATATTTATCCCTTCTTTGCCCTCATTCATTGTCACTTGGTCAATTTCATTTTCTCCTTGGCCCCTCTTTGGCCCCTGGGGAAGGATGTTGTTCCTGAAGTAACAAGCAGGAAGGAACTGCCAACAGAAAAACTGAGGGACGCAACCAGATGATGCTCACTGCATTCAGCATCCTAAGTGGTTAATAAAATAATAAATGATGAAAGCAAGATTGCTTCCCATCTACCACGCCCCCTCCCTTAGCTGGGAATTGGGCATCTGTGCCAGGCTATGAATAGCTCCATGTTCTGGAGCCTCCCCTGCAGCCCAAGCTTGCACCAGGTGCCTCATGCCCAGCGTGTGCCACCCAGTGGCTCTGCTGGAGCGCTCCTTCTCTGAGGCAGAAAAACCTCACACACAGGCTCCTCTGTGAAGTCCGGGGAGGGGAGAGAACTGGATACCTCCGAGCAGGCATCAGGGAGTAGCAGAGGGCTCCCCATGGAACCACAGCACTGGGTGAGACCCCAGGAGAATACGGAGCTCAGGCTGTGTGGATCTGTCTGGAGGTACGGGAAGGAAGGGGCTGCCAGGAGTGTGCCTGCCACACTCCTACCTGCAGGATGTGGGCTTGGGCTGTTGCATCCCCAGAAACTGCTCCTGCTTTGAAACAGACCCTCATGCCCGCTGTCTTGAGTCCCATCCTTGTCCTTTACCTCCCTCTCCCCATCATTCTACCTGTAGCTGTTCTTCCGCCTCAAATAGACATGATAACAGCAAAATCATCACCACCATCATCATCACTGTCATCCTCAATGCTACTACGTATTGAGTGCTTACAACATGCCCAGCACTTTGCTAGAGAGTGTATGTGGATTGATCCCATGAATCCAACAACCCTAAACCAGTAATAATAGAGTTTTAAATCTCTTTTCCCTCAGTTTCTTCCAGGCTCTTCCTGGATTCTTTTCCTTTCCCAACCAACTGTACCACACGGTCAAATAGTTCTGAGTGCCCAGTACCCCCAGAGTCCTCCTCCGAGGAAAGTGGTTATTTGGAGGAGTATTCTTGTTTCCTCTCGTGTCATATGACTGGACTGTTCTTCTGGTGCCAGTGGTTTGGCCTGGGGATGGAGTCCAAGCACAAAGTGGCTATGGATAGGCTGGACATAAAAATGACCGACCAGCCATGACATGGGTCTGTGAGAGTCTGTCCAATAGGGATGCTCCGCACTAGATCACAACAACATCACCCAATCAGATTTCCTCTGGAGGGATGGCTATGAGACGCTCAATGGGACAATGGAAGGCGACTTCCTCGGAGAAGACAAGAGGACAAAGGATAACCATAACTGTATGTACTTGGATGTATGTTTATCAAGTGCCAGATGCTCTGCTGAACGCTTCTCAAATTTTATCTTATTTATCTTTCTGCAGTCTTGCAACATAGATACTGTTAGCACATCCACTTCAGAGATGGGAAAACGGAGGCTTAGACAAGTTCGTCCATTTGCCAGAGCTTACACAGCCATGGAAGTGAGGAAATCCAAACCCAGGCAGTGAGACTGAAGATACTAGTCTATTTTTTTTTTAATAATAAAAAAATTAAGTTTTAAAAAGAGAACAGTTGGTTGCTGGGGGTAAGGGATGGGGGGAAAGAAGGATGAATAGGGAAAGCACAGAGGGTTTTAAGGGCAACGAAGGTACTCTGTATGACACCATGATGGTGGGTGCATGTCATCATACAATTATTCAAACCCACAGAATGTACAAAGCCAAGGATGAGCCCTAATGGAAACTGTGGACTTTGGGTGGGAGTGATGTGTCAGTGTTGGTTCATCCATTGTATCAAACGCCCCACTGTGATAGGGGATGTGGATAATGGCCGGGGCTGTGCGTGTGTGGAGCCAAGGGCATATGAGGAATCTCTGCCCCTTCTGCTCAATGCCGCTGTGACTCTAAAACTGCTCTAAAAAATAAAGTCTGTTTTAAAAAGATAATAGAAGCTACCATTGTGATAGTTTCAGGTGAACAGCAAAGGGACTCAGCCATACATATACATGAATCCATCCTCATGGAACTCTGCTCAATGTCACGTGACAGCCTGAATGGGAAGGGATGCTGGGGGAGAATGGATTCATGTGTATGGAGGGCTGAGTCCCTTCACTGTTCACCTGAAACTCTCACAACATTGTTAACCAGCTATACCCCAATACAAAAGTTAAAACAGATAATAGAATCACATGTCCAATTTTTTTTTTTTTTTAAAGTATGAACAAGGGCTTCCCTGGTAGCTCAGTGGTAAAGAGTCCGCCTGCCAATGCAAGAGACACAGGTTTGATCCCTGATCTGGGAAGATCCCACATGCCGCAGAGCAACTAAGCCCATGCACCACAACTACTGAGCCTGTGCTCTAGAGCCCGGGAGCCACAATTACTGCAGCCCGTGTGCCCTGGAGCCTGTCCTCCACAAGGGAAGCACCACAGTGAGAAGCCTGAGCACCTCAACTAGACAGCAGCCCCAGCTTGCCACAACCAGAGAAAAGCCCAAGGAGCAATGAACACCAAGCACAGCCATAATAAATAAATTAAAAACAAAAGCATGAACAAGTATTCCATAAAGTGATTATTTCCCACCTCTGTTCTCCAACCTTCCAGTTCTGCTCCACTCCAGTCTCTGAAACCACTAATATTAATTTCTCATTTACCCTTCAAGAATTTCTTTATGTAAATACATGTACATATATTTATATATAAGTACATATTCTTTATATATTGCTTTTCTCCTTTAATTTGTTAATGAGTTCCATTAGCTTTTTGGTTGTGGCTTTTTCTGAAATTTTTATTACTTTTTGGCCACACCTCATGACATGCAGAATCTTCAGTCTCCAACCAGAGATCAAACCCATGCCCCCTGCAGTGGAAGGTAGAGTCTTAACCACTGGACTGCTGGGGAAATTGCTCCTTCCTTGTATCTTGAAACACCTCATAATCCAGCCAGTACCCAATGGCTAATCATCTTACTTGACTTCTCTTGAGCCTCTGGCTCACGACTGTGGCTGCATTCTTGAAATGTGTCACTCACTGGTTTCCTTCCCACCTCTCTGACCTCCATCTTCAGCTTCCTTTGAGGACTCCTCTTTATCACCCACAACTTGCACGATCTTAATGATTCACTACTGCTCTCTACACGTTTCCCCTGGGCACTGTGATCCACTGGCATCAACCTGGCGTTAACAGCCACCAGCATCTGCTGCTGACTCTCCATCTGTATCTCCATGCTCACCTCTCCCTCGGGCTTTGTGCTTCTAGAACCCTCTGCCTGTTGTGAATATCTCCACATGGATGTCCCACAATTACCCCAAAGAGAGAGCACATTAGTCGCTCAGTCATGTCTGACTCTTTGAAACCTCACAGACTGTAGCCTGCTATGCTCCTCTGTCCATGGGATTTCCCAGGCAAGAATAGTGGAGTGGGTAGCCGTTTCCTTCTCCAGGGGATCTTCCCGACCCAGGGATCGAAGCCTGGTCTCCTGCATTGCAGGTGGATTCTTTACTGATGGAACCACCAGGAAAGAGAGAGAGAAATCTCCAATTCTGCACCCAACTTTGATGTGTGGGACTTTCCCACACACCAAGAAATTATCTGACACTAGCTGGATTATGGTACCATATATTTGGAGGCAGCATCAGATCCCACAGGATAGGAGCTCAGTTCCATAAGACTAACCCCCTCCCCAACTTCAGATTCCAATCAAAAGTCTAGGTTGTCACCTGTGCTTCTGACTGACAGGCTAGAGACTGGAGGTTTCAGTGAGCCTCCTGGGGTTCAACTAATTGCTAGATCTGTTCACAGAACACTGAAACATTTTACTTGCTGTCTGTCTGTGTGTGTGTGCTTTGTTCAGTCATGTCCGACTCTTTGCAGCCCCATGAACTGGAGACTGCCAAGCTCCTCTATCCATGGGACTCTCCAGGCAAGAATATGGAGTGGGTTGCTGCGCCCTCCTCCAGGGGCTCTCCCCAACCCAGGGATCGAACCCACGTGTCTTGCATCTCCTGCGTTGGGAGGCAGATTCTTCACCACCGAGCCACCTGGGCAGCCCTTTACTTACTATATTACTGGCGTATTATGTACAACTCAGGAACAGCCAGGAGAAAGATATGCACAGGGGAAGGTATGGGCAGAAGGCATGGAGTGCCACTCTCTCCAAATCTCGAGTCCACCAACCTGGAAGCTCTCTGAACCCAATCATTTGGAGTTTGATGGTATCATTCTAGACGTATAATTAATTAAACGATTGGTCATTGGAAATCCATTCAACTTCAGCCCCTCTCCCCTCCCCAGAGGTCAGGCGGTTAGGAATAAAAAAATTCCAGTACTCTAATCAAAGCCTCCTGATGAAAGTGAAAGTGGAGAGTGAAAAACTTGGCTTAAAGCTCAACATTCAGAAAACGAAGATCATGGCATCCGGTCCCATCACTTCATGGGAAATAGATGGGGCAACAGTGGAAACAGTGTCAGACTTTATTTTTGGGGGGCTCCAAAATCACTGCAGATGGTGACTGCAGCCATGAAATTAAAAGACGCTTACTCCTTGGAAGGAAAGTTATGACCAACCTCTGCATGTTGAAAAGCAGAGACATTACTTTGCCAGCAAAGGTCCGTCTAGTCAAGGCTATGGTTTTTCCAGTGGTCATGTATGGATGTGAGAGTTGGACTGTGAAGAAGGCTGAGCACCGAAGAATTGATGCTTTTGAACTGTGGTATTGGAGAAGACTCTTGAGAGTCCCTTGGACTGCAAGGAGATCCAACCAGTCCATTCTAAAGGAGATCAACCCTTGGTGTTCTTTGGAAGGAATGATGCTGAAGCTGAAACTCCAGTACTTTGGGAACCTCATCTGAAGAGTTGACTCATTGGAAAAGACTCTGATGCTGGGAGGGATTGGGGGCAGGAGGAGAAGGGGACGACAGAGGACGAGATGGCTGAATGGCATCACCGACTCGATGGACGTGAGTTTGAGTGAACTCTGGAAGTTGGTGATGGACAGGGAGGCCTGGCGTACTGCGATTCATGGGGTCGAAAAGAGTCGGACACAACTGAGCGACTGATCTGATCTGATCTGATCTGAATCACATGGTTGGTTCTCCCAGCAACCAGCCCACTATCCTTATATACAGTCCAATAGTCATCTCATTAATACATCAAAAGGAATTTATCACTTAGGAAATTCCAAGCGTTTTTAGAGCTGTGTGCCAGAAATGGGGATGAACACCAAGTACATGCTTCTTATTTTAAGTCACAATATCACAAGGACTTCCCAGGAGGTCCAGTAATTAAGACTTCACCTTCCAATGCAGGGTGTGCAGGTTTCATCCCTGGTTAGAGAGCTAAGATCCCACATGCCATGAGGGCCAAGAAACCAAAACATAAAACAGAAGAGATATTATGACAAAATTCAGTACTTTTTAAAAATCAAAATATCATAACCTCTTATTGGTTCTGTTTTGTTGGGGGACCCTAACGATTAGAAGGCATCTCCCTGGGTCTTATTTTCTTAATCAAGTTCTTATTTGATCCCAGGTGACAGATTCCCTTAAAGAAAGAAAGGGAAAAAAAAAAGGAAATTATCCGTTTTTCACAGCTATGAATTCACCAGAAGCAGGAACCGGAGCAAAAGTTTGTAATGCTTGGGGATTCCAGCAACTATTTTCACTATTTTGTATCTTCAAGTGAGAGAAAGGGTATGTTGATAGCATTTTGTTTATTTTACTTTCTTTTATGGTGATGCCTTTTTTCTTTACATATTTTAAATAAAAATTGCAAATATTTAAGGTGTCCAACTCGATGAGTTGGTGGCTCAGACGGTAAAGAATCTGCCTGCAGTGCAGGAGACCGGGGTTTGATCTCTGGGTTGGGAAGGTCTCTGGAAAAGGGAATGGCTACCCACTCCAGTATTCTTGCCTAGAGAATTCCATAGAGAGAGGAGCCTGGTGGACTACAGTCCATGGGTCACAAAGAGTCGGACACGACTGAGCAACTCACACACACACACACACACACACACACACACACACACACACAATGCAGTTAATATGCAGCTATTAGTAATATGGAGTTAATAATAATAATGTATCGATATTGGTTCATTAATTGTAACAAATGTGCTATGTAAGAGGTTAATAATTAAGGAAACTGAGTGCAAAGCATATGAGAACTCTGTATTAGGCTGAAATTTTCTGTAAATATAAACTCATTTTTAAAGAAAAAAATACTGGAGAGAGGAGCCAAGTCTAGGTTCTCTAAGAGACCGGAGAGGAAAGGGCTCCCGGCCCGGCGAGGAACCAGCTTCAGAAAGCAGGAGGAAGGAGGCACAGGCTGGATACTTCTGTGGGCGGTGGGCAGGAAGTTGAGAGTTCACATCCGGTGGTCTCAATGTTTCCTTTATGACGCAGAAGGTGAGGGTGGGTTACCAGGTGAGAGGGGGCCTATGGAAAAATGTAGCAAGTGGTGAAACTTTGGCGAGGTCCTGAGAGGAGTGCAGGAAGAAGCCGACCAGGGGCAGAAAGCAGTTTCTTCTTACCTCCCAGATTTGTGTTGCAGCCAAAGGCAAAGCCTTGGGCCTCAGGCCTAGAGGCCTCGCTTGACCGTCTCCTTGGAGTTCCACTATGTGACCAGCAGAGGGCGCCCAAACACCACCAACGTCCCCCCGCCCCCATCTCCCAGTTTTCTCTCTTCAAAGTTTCTTTGATTCCAGGAGTAAAACATTTCTTTTTTGAGGCAGTCATATTTGAAAGACAATAAACTCTTTGATATAGCCCAAAGGAACGCCTTTGAAGAAAAAGAATTTAGGGACTTCCCTGGTGGTCCAGTGGTTAAGACTCTCCACTTCTCCTGAAGGGACTGTTGACTGGGGAACTAAGCTCCTGCATACCTCGCGGCAGGGCCATTAAAGAAAATTAATAATAAACTAAGTAAAAGAATTTAGTTCTGCATCTAAGAGCTAATTTATTTGCCTCCTCCCTCAAGGAAGCACTGGCAAGACAGAGTACACGACCGCCATTACCGTCCAATGGTGTTTCAAGTGCTGTCTCAGGCACAGATCAGCTCTGAGGTAGCTGTTATTAATCCCACCTACAGAGGAATAAATGGAGTCTCAGAAAAGTTAAGGAGGTTACCTGGAGTTCCTTCCTATTGAGCTTAAGCCATATTCCCACCTGGTTTCAATTAACAATCAACCCATTAGTAATTATTCAGCAGGTCTGTGTGCTGGAAAGCTTGCCCTGGGAGATGTGAGGAAAGGATCTTCTGTCAATAAATTTGGCAAAGCTGAAAACTATATCTCCATTTCTGTATTAGCACACTGGAGAATCCCAGGAGTCAGCAAAGAAACCTGCCTGGTTTTGTTCAAATCCATCATTTTCCAAATGTGTTTATCCAGAGAATGTCTGTTGCTGTAGTTAACAACAGTAACACCCACAGAACGAACTCTGTGAACTGCTTGGGTTGACACTGCCATCATGGCCGGGAGGCAAGTGACCATACTTGCTTGGAAATGGTAACTTGAGTGGAGTGGGCACTGACTGGAGGAGGGAGACATGAAAGGTGGGTAGACTGAGGCTCGAAGGCCAGTAAGAGCAGTGCAGGGACTCTTCTGCCATGAGGCTTGGACAGAGCAGTGGCCATGGGGGTGAAGAGGAGGGGAAACACTGGACAGGGAACTGGGATGCAAAGGTGACAAGCTGGACCAGTGAGTTGTGAGTATATGGGAAGGTGGTGGACAGTTCCTGGAGGTTTAGCTGGAGCATCTAGGATAATGATATTTGTGTGTGTTTGTGTGTGTTTAGTCGTGTCCAACTCTTTGAAACCCCATGGACTGTAGCCCACCAGGCTCCTCTGTCCATGGGATTTTCCAGGCAAGAGTACTGGAGTGGGGAGCCATTCCCTTCTCTAGGGGATCTCTCCCATACTGTGAGCAGATTCTTTACCATCTGAGCCACCAGGGAAGCCCAGGTGAATGATGGTTTAGTTCAGTCCACCAAGATGGGGAGCCAGAGAGAAGAGTTTTGACCTGATCTCCTAGGAGTCACTAAACCTCTGGGAGGCTCTGTTTCCACATCTATGAACTGGGCATGAAACCAGTCAGGCAAAAGGTTGTCCTGAAGCTAAAGGAGGCTCCTGCAGTGCCCAGAGAATGTCTGCCCCCTCTCCCCACTTCCCTGACCCACCCCAAGCAGGTGACTCTTTCCTTTATGGGGGAGGGACACAGCTGAATTGGAGGAAAGTTTTTATATCAACTCACAAGAAGTAATTGAGGATGCAACAACAACAACAAAAAACCCTGAAGCTTTGTAGTCAGGGCAAATGAAGTCTCTGAGATTTCATCTTCTCATCTGAAAAACAGGGCGACAGATACCACAACCTGCAGGATGTCAAGAGTCAGTGAGCCCACGGATCGCCCAGCTCAGAGGCCTGAGAGATCTAGCCCTGGGAGACTGGGTGAAGGAGGAGCCAGGACCTGGGGTCCCTGAGCCGGAATTGTGGCAGGATGTATGTGGCCACCCCGCCGAATTTAGGCAGGTGACCACTGGGTCCCCTCTCTCTGCGTCCCACCCTCCTCACAGTCCCAGCTCCGGGTCATAGCCCATAAATCTCCTTCACACAGAGCACGGTAAATCAGGGGTGTGTAGGAGACCCCCCAGCTGCCTGCATTCTCCCTTCTGCTTTTGGAGAGGACAGAGGAGCAGGAAGCCCCTAGGACGGGGTGGGGTGTGACTACCCCAGACCCGCCCACCTCGCCTTGTTAATTACAGACCCAGGGTCTGCAGAGCCTGATTTATGGTTGGGGATGGGAAAGTCTAGAAGAGCCTGGAGGGGCAGAGGTGACGGGGTTGGCTGGGGGGTGGTGTGTGGGGGGTAGGACCGGAGACCAGAGAGGATCTCAGATTCAGAGGGCCTTGTTGAAATGGCAAAATTAATAGTACTAAATGAATACATTTACAAATAAATAAAATATAAGCATAATAGCAATAGCTAACATTGATTGAGAGACTGTGCGCCAAGCTGGCTAAAGACTTTATTAATTCATTCATCAAATATTTATTGAGTACCTATTCGGTGCCAGGAAGCTGCCATATATTATCTAATGAACTTCCCCAAACAGTCCTGCCAGTTAGTCATTATGGTTCCCATTTTGCAGACGTAGAAATCCAAGCAGGAAGCGATTAAGTGACTGGTCCAGGGTTACTAGGCGATTGGGTAGCAGATCCAGGACTCATACCCCTGGCTATCTGTCCCCGGAGCTTAAACTTTTAGGAGTAGATTATCCTGCCTCTTTGCTACCACTTGATTCACTGTCTGCCTGTGTGACCTTGGGCAAACACCTTTGCCTGGCTGACAAAGAGTTCTTATTGGCAAAAGAGGCATCTTGTCCTGCCCACAGCACAAATTAGGAGGCTCAAATTAAACTGAAGCATATGGAGATGCTTTTAAAAATTATCTGTAGAATATGGAGAAGGAAATGGCAACATACTGCAGTATTCTTGCCTGGGAAATGCCATGGACCGAAGAGCCTGGTGGGCTATAGTCCATGGGGTCGCCGAAGAGTCGGATATGACTGACTAAACACCAACTGTGCATTGAACTAATTTACATAAACAAACCCCTTTAGAATTCTAGGAATTACTTCAAAAAAAAAAAAAAAAAACTATGAGTAAACATTTGTACTCAAAATTGTTTTTACACATGCAACAAAATTATCTGTAAAGCAAAAGTGAGAAGAATAGATGTGAAGGATAAAGAATGTCCTATGTGTGATTAAAGAACCATAAGAAGAGAAAAAAGGAAGTACAACAGAAGCAATATCTTAAAAGACAAAAGTGAGGAAATTTGCCAATCTGAGAAGAAGTAACAAACCACAAATCTGAGAAGCCCAACAAATCCTAGAATATAGATATACATATATATATATATATTTTAAACCCACATACTTCAATGTGTCATAGTGATATATCAGAAACTAAAAACAGTGAAAAGATTTCAAAACCAATCTGGAAAAAAAAATACCTTCAAAGGAACAACTCTTATTCTGAAGCTGACATCTCATCCACAGCAATGGAAGTAGGAAGACAACATCATATTTTCAAAGTGATTCAAAAAGAACAGGGACCCCCATAGTTTTGTCATAGTCCAGTGGCTAAGACTCCGTGCTCCCAATGCAGGGAGCCCAGGTTTGATCCCTGGGCTGGGAACTAGATCCCACATGCCTCAACTAAGAGTTTGCATGGTGCAGCTAAGATCCTGCAAGCTGCACCAAAAATCAAAGAACCC
This sequence comes from Bos taurus, assembly GCF_002263795.3. Classification (NCBI taxonomy): domain Eukaryota; kingdom Metazoa; phylum Chordata; class Mammalia; order Artiodactyla; family Bovidae; genus Bos; species Bos taurus. Next base: position 21,638,792 of record NC_037346.1, on the reverse strand, counting down.
AAGTGCCGCAACTAAGAGCTGGCACAGCCAAATAAATAAGTAAATATTTAAAATAATAATAATAAAAAAGTAGAACCGACTAGACTTATATAGGAGAAATAAAGGTGAGACAGTCATTACTAGTGGGCTCTCACTGGAGGAAATGCTACAAGATATAACTCAGGAAAAAAAAGAAGATTCCACATGGAATGTCTGAGTTGCAGAGCAAAGAAATGAGTAAATATATGAGCACATTTAAATGAACATTGATTGTATTTTTAAAAGATTTGTAAAATGCTGTATGAAAAGTGTACTAGTGAAGATGATATTAGGTGCTAAGGGTGATAAATCCCCTAACTCAAAGGGCTAAACAGGAAAGTTTCTCACTCCTGTAGTCATTCAGGTGAGTGTTCCTGGTCAGGCAGTTTTTCCAGGCAGTTTTCCTCCAGGCAGAATGAAGGCCCTGGCTCCTTCTCCTCAACTCTGCAATCTTTAGCTTGTGGCTCCCATGGCTGCCCCAGGTCTTTGAGCCAGAGAAAAGGGAAGGTGTGTGCCTGGGAGTGACACACACCACTTCTGCTCATATTAACAGAATTCAGCCAACTGCAGGAAAGGCTGGGAAATGTTAACTGCGGTATTTATTATCTATAGCTGTGTGCCAAATTACCTCAAAACGCACTGGCTTAGGGACTTCCCTGATGGTCCAGTGGCTAAGACTTGCAGTGCTCAATGCAGGGGACCCTGCTCGGGGGAACTAGATCCTCATGCTGAAACTAAAGATCCCGTGTGCTGCAGCAAAGACCAAAGATCCTGAGTGCCAAAACTAAGACCCAGTGCAGCCAAATAAACAAAAACAAATTAAAAGAAGAAATGTGCTTAAAAAAACCCCCACATGAGCATTTATTATTTCACAGTTTCTAATGGGTCAGGATTTGAGGGATAAACCTCTGCCGCGTTTGTGCACGATGGAGTATGTGTGTGATTCCTGGAGCTCTTGCAGTCATTGTGCCACCAGGAGGGAAGCCACCTTGAGAAAGAAATATACACAGAAGAGATATGAAAGAGTCACAGAAGAATAATCACATGAATGATTACATTAAACAAAGGGATTCTGAAATTCCCTCGAAAGTATAACGAGCCAAGAACATCAAGATGACTCTGGAAATGAACAATGAGGCCAAGCAATCACCAGATCAGACAGGCATTAAACAGAGATGGCTGGAGCTGGCATTATAGAGATGTGGCATTACAAATCACTGGAGACAGAATTAACTATTTACCAAGTGGGGTTGGAAAAACTGGCATTTGGGTTCCAACTTTTAAAAATTCAGTAATAAAGCAATCGCAACAACAGTAACAATGGCTGCCATTTATGCACACCTACACAGTTTTAGAAATTTACATTTGATTTATTTCTATCTTCACACCTACCCTACCAGGCAGGTATTATCATTTATTCCCACTTGACAAATGAGAAAACTGAATCTCAGGAAGGCAGACCACACACAGCTGTCAGCTTCCAGACCCTGGGTAGGAGCCCTGTTTTCCCTCCCCACAGTAGTGGTGCCCTGTCCTGAGAATTCCAGGCCAGGGCAGGGGCTGCCTTGTCTGCTGGCCCACCGGCCCAGGGTGGGGGACAGACAGGAAGATAGAACTCTCCACAAGCCAAGCCCAGAATTTCTACTTTACCCCCGGCTGACCCTGGGGCCTATCGATGACTGGAACCCAGCTAAAAGCACAGAGGCCTCTTTGTCATTGCTTTAATGAGAAGCCAATCACCAAGTCATTAGTGGGTGGAGGTGATGAGGAGTTTGGTACTGGGGTGGGAGGGAGGAGGATGCTCTTGGTTTCTGGATGATTTACAGCTGCAGTGCCAGACTGCCTGGGGGAAGGGAGCAGAGTTGCAGCAGCAGGAGAAAGTTACTATTCATAGAGCACCTTAGAGGAGCTGAGACTTGTTAGGAGAGTCTAACATACTGTTTTATTTAATCCTCACAACAAATCAGATGAAGCAGTATTACTCTATATCCCCATTTTACAGATAAGGAAATTGAGGCTCAGAGGGGTTAATGAAGTATCTTACCCAACGCTATACAGTTATTAAGTGATAGTCTTATTCCAGAGCCCAAACATCCATTCTGCTGTTCATTGTTAGAGGCACAGCAGAGGTGAGGGTAGGTGAAGGGCCAAGAAATATTCTAGCTTTAGACCAAGTAGGAACATGCTGTTGGGAGGTGGTTGATTGGGGGATGTTACTCTGTGGGCTGGAGAGTAGGGGCAAGGAAGAGGACCATATCACTGCATAAACTTGGAAGAAAGAACCCCTGGGGGGGCTAAGTCTGCCAGGAAAAGGATAATAATAAAAACAATAACTAAATATTATGAAGTTCCAGCTATATGCCAGACATTGCACTGAGGGCCTTCCAGTTATGAGGCAGTTACAAATTCATTCGCTTCCCTGGTGGTTCAGGCGGTAAAGAACCTGTCCACGATGTGGGAGACCTAGGTTCAATCCCCGGGTTGGGAAGATCCCCTGAAGAAAGGAATAGCAACCCACTCCAGTATTCTTGCCTGGAAAGTCCCATGGACAGAGGAGCCTGGCGGGCTACTACAGTCCAGGGGGTCACAAAGAGTCGGACACCACTGAGTGACGAACAAAACACTGCCGATCCATTTTAGGGCTGAGGAAACTGAGGCTCAGAGAGGTTAAGTTACCTACTGCAGGTCTCAAGGTAGGTTCATCGATTGATTTAGGAGTAAGAGAGACGAAACAGAGCAGTTACTTACTCTCTGCTCTAGGCTGTCAGGATTTTGGTTGTGAACAACTCAACTTGGTTCACTTAAGCGGAAAAGGAAGTTACTGGGGAGCTCTGAGATAGCGCACAGGATCGGTGGGAAGTTTAATGGGATTGAGTTTGGGAAACTCATCAGAATTACAGGAAACTGGGTGGCTGGATCCACAGCCTAGCTAGTAACCTCCTGTGGATGCCCCCACAGGATACTGGAGGCTACTGGCCCAGTACAGGCAGTTTCTCCCCAGGAGCCTGTTTCCTTGGGGCCCCTGCTCCACATTCAAGTTGAGGTGTCAAGAACCTGGACTCCTGCCTGTTCTAGCTGCCAGGAGTCTTTCCCACCCAAGCTCTCCCCCATGGAGATGTCCCTCCCCCCAGACTATTCAAATGCTGCAGGGATTTCCCTGCTGATCCAGTGGTTAAGACTCCCTATTCCCAAGGCAGGGGGCCCAAGTTCCATCCAGGGACTTGGGATCTAGATCCAGGGAACTAGATCTCAGAGCCTGCAACTAAGAGTTCTCATGGCACAATTAAAAAGATTTCTCATGCCACAAAGAAGATCAAAGATCCCGCATTGCATAACTAAGACCTGGCACAGCCAAAATAAATAAAGGTTTTTTTTTTTTTTTAATTAACAAACAACAACAAACACCAATGCTGCAGAGCAAACCATGGTAACAAAAATATTCACTGCAAGTCCCGGGTGCCCCAGGTCTCCCAGCCCCTGTGAAGAAGTGACCGGAATGTCATCAGCTCTCTGTCCTTCCTCACATCCAAAGTTGGACCTTACGCTTCAGAGAACCCATCACTAGGGGCTGCTCAAAAATCTCAGGCCTCAGATTCTTGAAGGAGGATATGGAGATGGTAACACTTTCCTTTCATCATCCTTAACACCCAGCTGGCCACCCCCATGTGCCAATTCTACTTTCCAAACAAGTGTGGATACCAGCCCGCCTCTCTCACAACCACCTGCATAGCTCAGGCCCCTCCTCTCTCCTCTGGATCCTTATAGCAGCCTCATTTTTCCCCCCCAGTTAACTATGAGATACCACTTTTTTTTAATTTGACGGCTCCAGGTCTTAGCTGTGGCACGCAGGATCTAGTTCCTTGACCAGTGATTGAACCTGAGTCCCCCTGCGTTGGAAGTGCGGAGTCTTAACCACTGAACCACCAGTTAAGTCCCTACAGTTAAGTATTCTCTTAAATGGAGTCAGCGTTAGATCCGTCCTCCACACTGTTCACAGGAGGTGTTTTCTGTTTCATTCACTATGCTGCACGGGTATCTAGACTAGGAATATATCAACTCATTTTTGTTGTTGTTGAATGAAGGGATAGAGCCTGAAACTGAGCCCAAATCCTCCGGATTCCAAATTCCCCCCAAGCCAAGTTCACCTCTAAGTTGAACCGCTGAGGGCCCGGGCCTGGGAGAGGATGGAGGCTACCGGCCTTTCTAGAGCCCAGCCTCCTGGGATGACGGGGCTCCCGGGACCACCCTGGGCTCGGTTTCTCCGCACAGCCCGTCCCAGGATCCCGGTTTTCTCTCCAAGGTGGGAGTTGTGTCTTCCCTCGGAGGAGCGACGCCGGAACTTCCAGGGGAAGAGCAGGAATTTTTGAAATCCAGGCCCGGCCGAGCAGTAATTGGCACCTTGGCGGCCGCCAGCGGAATCGCCCGGCCCTAAATCACGGCCGCGGCCACGCCTCCCGGCGGCGGGGCTGGGAAAGCGGCGCTCCCGGCGGGGGCGGATCCCGGGCGCGCGGAAGGAGGACCGGCCGCCGCTGCAGGTGCCGCGGAAATGCCTGCCCCGCCGCCCGCCTTTGAAGTCGGCCCGCCCCCCGCCCGGCTCGAGCCCCGCTGCAAGCTGCACGCCCCGGGGGAGTCCCTGCCGGGGATCGTCACGCCGAGTCCATCCGGATTCCCGGGATTCGTGGAAAGGCGGCCGAGTGGGGCGGGGGCGCTTCTCTTGGCGAGCTCCGGCCATTTGGCCGGAGAGTGTGACCTCAGAATTACTCATTTGGAGCCCAGAGTGTGCAGGGAAAGGGTCGGGAGTGGGGACCCGGCCTGGAGAAGGAGGACACTCGGGAAGGAGAAGCCAGAACTGTTTTAGCGAAGGGGTGCAAGGGCAGCCCCGCTCCCAGCATCAGACATCTTGAGCCCTTGGGACATTTTCTTTGCTTTCCTTAACCTCCCTTTCCTGTGGATTTGAGGATTCATGGTAGGGGGCCGGCAGAGAAATTTGTGGTTCCATCTCATTTCTTCCCTTGCTGATTTTCTATGACTATTTTATTTTTAAGGCCCCCCGCAGTCTACTGACATGAGGTTTTGTTTTGTTTTGTTTTTCTCCCTCCATCCAAAGTATCGGTGGGGATGTTCTAAGGCTAATGTGCAAGAAGCAAATTGTGTGTAGTCAAAATTATCTCTGAAAAAGACTTAACCTTAAATAAGGTATTATGTATACAATCCTGAAGTCAGTTCTCCTTAAGCAAGGTAAAACTGAATAACCACTGGACCAGATTCTGAAAGAGTGAATACGCATATATATATTTCTGAGCATTTGAACCACTTTGCTTTTAACACAGAATTTTGTATTCAGTAGATGTGGGGTGAGGTCCCAGAAGTTAGACTGCTGCTGCCATTACAGCCACATTTGAGAACACAGCTTTGATAACTTCCAAATTTCCCTGAGGTCGGTGGAGGATTCCTAGGCATTCTTTTTGGCTGCAAGGATTGCTGCTGCTGCTAAGTCATTTCAGTCGTGTCCGACTCTGTGCGACCCCATAGACGGCAGCCCACCAGGCTCCCCCATCCCTGGGATTCTCCAGGCAAGAACACTGGAGTGGGCTGCCATTTCCTTCTCCAATGCAGGAAAGTGAAAAGTGAAAGTGAAGTCGATCAGTGTTGTCCGCCTCTTAGAGACCCCGTGGACTGCAGCCTACCAGGCTCCTCCGTCCATGGGATTTTCCAGGCAAAAGTACTGGAGTGGGGTGCCATTGCCTTCTCCAGCTGCAAGGATTACGTCCCTCTATTTTAATACAGAATTTCTATATATTTAATGCACATGTTCGTGGCTGTCAACACATGTGACAGTCTGTAGCACTGGGCCTGGTATTTGGTGCATGTTCAATAAATGTTCACTGGATTTGAATACAGAGGTTGTTTGATCAGACCACTGTGAAATTTCCAGAGTTTTGCAAATATTTTAATATCAGGGAGGCACCACTTATTCAACATTCAGTAATCATTTCTTTGGACCTACCCTGTACCAGGCAGTGTGCTAGGAACTGGGAATACAGAAGTCACCTGGATACAGATGCAACATGAACATTAAATTACAATATGTAGATAACGAACAAAGACCTATTGCACAGCACAAGGAACTATACTCAATATCTTACAATAACCTATGCTGCTGCTGCTGCTGCTAAGTCGCTTCAGTTGTGTCCGACTCTGTCCGACCCCATAGACGGCAGCCCACCAGGCTCTCCCGTCCCTGGGATTCTCCAGGCAAGAACACTGGAGTGGGTTGCCATTTCCTTCTCCAATGCCTGAAAGTGAAAAGTGAAAGTGAAGTCGCTCAGTCGTGTCCGACTCTTAGTGACCCCATGGACTGCAGCCCACCAGGCTCCTCCGTCCATGGGATTTTCCAGGCAAGAGTACTGGAGTGGGGTGCCATTGCCTTCTCCGATAATAACCTATAAGAGAAGATAATCTGAAAAAGTGTGTGTGTGTGTGTGTGTGTGTGTGTATATATATATATATATATATATGAATCACTATGCTGTATACCTGAAACACATTGTAAATCAACTATCAACTATACTTCAATAAAAAATTAACTTAAAAAATAAGGGAAAAAAGTGCAATGAAAAGAAGTGAAAAATGTAAATGTGTTAGTTGCTCAATTGTGTCTGACTCTTTGTGACCCCATGGACTGTAGCCAGCCTAGCTTCTCTGTCCATGGGATTCTCTAGGCTACAATACTGGAATGGGTAGACATTCCCTTATCCAGGTGATCTTCCTGACCCAGGACTGAACCCGGGTCTTCTGCATTTCGAGCAGATTCTTTACAGTCTGAGCCATCAGGGAATTAAAAAAAATAATAGGAAGGGGAAAATGGACATGTTCTGCCAAATTCTAAGATGGGGTAATGCACAGAAGTGAAGGGTTCAGGGCAGGCTTCCCAGAGAAGGAAAGATTCGCAAGCAGTGGAGGCTGGTGACCAACTGCAGGCCGCTGAACTGTGTCCAGAACTCCGGTAGAGAGAGGCCTTTCCAGCACCTGCACCAAGGCTGCTTTGGGCTGTTCTTGGGTCCCCTCAGGCTACTTCTGACTCCCCTGCCCAGCTCACCTGCAGTCCACGGTCAGACTGGCAGGTAGTCACTGGCCTGTCACCTCTGCTCTCTGGTGCTCCCCCTGGGGTCCAGCAGCCATCAGTTCAGCTGGGGACACAGAATTAGCCAAGGAGATTCCCAGGCAGCGAATCTCAGCCCAGGAGGCAGGCACAGCTGGGCGCCCTGGATTGCTCCTAGCTTCCAGCCCATATTCTCTACCTTTCCCCTGCTTGTCTCTCTTCATTTGGAGGTTCCTCCCCCTTCCCACTTTTCTCTGTATCCGTCACTTTTTTTTTCCACAGGTGGTTGAAACTATTTGACTATCTCAATGACTTGTTTCAAAGGGCAGAGGCAAGGCCTCTATCACCTACAGGTGGTCAGTGGGGGCTGCTGGTTGGGAAGCCCAGAATGCAGGCCCAGCCTAGAGCGGTTAAAAGCCTGGTCTCCAAATAGGAACCACACTGGCTGATTTGAAATCTGAGCTTGGCAGCAGCTTAGTCCTTTGACTTGGGGCAAATAATTTCATACTTTCAGAGTCTCAGTTTCCAGTCTGTAAAATGGGTATTATTATAATAATAGAGCCATCTGTACAGGATTGCTATGAGACTAAGTTAAGGTATGTTAAAAAATACACTTAATACCATGCCTGTCTATAGTATGCATTCATATGTCCAACTGTGCCCTTGAAGGGGGAAGTTTTGGAAGGAGCTGTTGGCTGGGGGTGGTTGGGGAGGGAAAAGTCTCCCTGCCTTGCCAACAAACCACCCCTCCCTGGCTCTTCTGGGACTGAAAGGTCCACCTGCTGCTTCCTGATCTGTCTGCCTTTGAGCCCTGGGGCCAGGCTTTTCTGAGGGGCTAGGCAAGACCGCTGAGCTGGAAAGTGGTTCAGCTCTCTCTAGAGTGGCCTTGGGGGGCTAAGGGACACAGGATAGGGTGGGAGCAGAGGTGGCTGTGGAATGTGACTCTCGGGAACCATTCTGTCTGGGCTGTGACCTTTTTCCCTGCCTCCCACACTGACCCATGAGACCCTGGATGCACCCATGACACCTGTGGCCATGCTTAGGGCCAAATCCTGCTTGAGGTCTGCATTTCTCTACGATTCTATGTGTGTTTTGAGGACAATGGGAGACCACTGAATCTAGAGGACCAAACATCCAGTTCTAGCTGCTTTCATTCACTTTTAAATTTCACAGATACTTCAGGTTTGGGGAATAGAGAAATACAATGTCCTTAGGGTACTTAGCAGAGAAGGCAATGGCACCCCACTCCAGTACTCTTGCCTGGAAAATCCCATGGGTGGAGGAGCCTGGTGGGCTGCAGTCCATGGGGTCCCTAAGAGTCGGACACGACTGAGCGACTTCACTTTCACTTTTATGCATTGGAGAAGGAAATGGCAACCCACTCCAGTGTTATTGCCTGGAGAATCCCAGGGACAGAGGAGGCTAGTGGGCTGCCGTCTATGGGGTCGCACAGAGTCAGACATGACTGAAGTGACTGAGCAGCAGTAGGGTACTTATAGACTAGTAGGCAACACAGAGAATAAAAGAACAGCCTTATTCTTCTTCTCCAAACAGCAGGTCATAGTTTGAAATAACAGGGTTATTGGTCTGCTCTTTGGCAAGATGGGTGTGAACTCCATACCCATCCCAGCTGATACCACAGTCTTGGCAATTTGGAGGCATCTGGATTGTGAATGGGAATGAGATTGACCTTGGTGATCCATATAACTTCCTTGTGGATGCCTGAAATTCCACTGGGCGGTGGTGGTGGTGGTGGGATCTTTCTCTAGGCTTAAAGCATTATTCTTTTTCTGAGACCCTATGTAAATTTTAAATCCCTGGGGGTGGGGGTGGGTTAACTGAGTTCATAACACAGCAGTGCTATGTCCTGAGACAGAGCTACTCAGTGACTTTGGACTCCAAAAGATGCCCCTGGTGGATACCACAAGGGGAGCCAGTGGACCACAAGACAATCTCCATTACCCTCTGAGTTAGCACTCAGCTCTGCTCTGCCTGCAGAAGAGAGAGCTAAAGAGATGTAAGGGGTGAGTATGTGTGTGCTGTGCTAAGTCACTTCAGTCTTTGCAACGCTATGGACTGTAGCCTGCCAGGCTCCTCTGTCCGTGGGATTCTCCAGGCAAGAACACTGGAGTGGGTTGCCATGCCCTCCTCCAGGGGATCTTCCTGACTCAAGGATCAAACTGCATTTTGAGTTTGATCAAACGGGTCTCCTGCATTGCAGGCAGATTCTTTATCACTAGCACCTCCTGGGAAACCTAGAGGGTGAATAAGGCCCAAGCAAAACTCAAACCGGAATTCCAGCCAGCCTCACTCTGGGAGCTGAAAGAGCCAGAAATTCCAGGTCCATCTTAACTGCAGGGCCCTGTGGTCTCTGATTTGCCCCCTCCCTTATGGCTCCTGCTGGAACAGTCATGCTACCCTCTGTGACAGCCCTGTGGTTGCCCACAGGCCTTGACAAAACTTTCAGGGTTCTTTAAACACACTCAACTACCCCTGGTCCCCTTCTGTGTGCCTATCAGCTCTCCTGCCCGCAGGCCAGATTTGGCACTCAGGGCGAAGAATGTGGACCCCAGCCACCCCAGAGAGGCCTTGGAGTGAAGCCGGGCCAGGTCTCCCCGTGGCTGGAGCACTGCCCTGGGCGTGTCCTGCTGCCCGCCTGGCCCCTTCCTACAAGAATCTGCATGCTTCGTCCCTCTGGGTTCCTCACTCACCAACCTACCTGGAGGCAGGTCATAAAGCAGGAGGAGGGAGATGGATGGATGAGGAGGGCGGAGAGCCACGTGGTGCCATAAAGCCCCAGCTAGAGAGGGCCTGTCCCGGAGTGTCCAGGCTGTAGGAGTGCACGCTCAGAAGGCGGACTGTCAGCCTTGGGAGCCGGAGCCGGGGCAGCGAGGCCCGGGAGGAGGCCATGCATCGAGGCGCGCCAGGACCAGGCCTCAGGGGCCTGAAGGGGGCTGAGGGCTCTCCTCAAGACTTGGGGAACTCTTGCCTGGAAGCCGAGAGGGATTTTGGGGTGCTGAGAGAGAACGGCGGCCCCCGAGGCCTGGGCGAGGCGGAGGAGGTCGCCGGAAGTAGAAAACGCAGCCGGCCTGTGCGGTCCAAGGCGCGACGCATGGCTGCTAACGTGCGCGAGCGCAGGCGCATCCTCGACTACAATGAGGCCTTCAACGCGCTGCGCCGCGCGCTGCGGCACGACCTGGGCGGAAAGAGGCTCTCCAAGATCGCCACGCTGCGCAGGGCCATCCACCGCATCGCCGCGCTGTCCCTCGTGCTACGCGCCAGCCCCGCGCCCCGCTGGCCCTGCGGGCACCAGGAGTGCCACAGGCAGGCCGCGCGCGCCGGGGACGCTGGGGACCTGGGCTCCAGCCCGCCGGCGCCGCCGCCGCCCGCCGGGCCCTTCGCGCCGCGCTGCGCCTCGTGCCACCCGCACACGCCCCTGGGACGGCCCAGGGCGGTGGCCGAGGCACTGCCGGGCTGGGCCCAGGCCTCCCCCGGAAGCTGGCGCCGAAGTCTCGGGGCCCCTTCGGCCTGGCCGCGGGGCCTCCTGCGAGCGGGCCCCGGGCTGGGCCACCAACACTCCTGACCGGGCACCGAGCGCACTGAAGGGCCAGGAAGGAGCCAACGGCAGGATGACCACAGAATGGGAAGATTAGAAAGCCATCCCTGGCAGAACTGAATGGGCTGAAGCCTGACGGGAAAGGAGGCGCTTTGTCGGTGGGAAGGAACTCTGGAGACTGGGCCGCACCTCCTAGAACCCCGCGAACCCAGCCAGGAGCCGGATTCTTCTGGGCACTTTCCTTTGGACTTGAACTCTCCTTGGAAAGTGACTTTTGCATCTCGGTGCCTCTGAGTACTATTGTCTCTTGCTTTACAAAAAAAAAAAAAATTTAGGAGAAATGAAGACCTTTGGACAAAGTGGGGGGTTTATGTGGGAGTATGGGTGGTAACTGATGGGGTCGGATGATGCAGCGTGGGTCCCCTCCCCCTGCCTGTGCTGATGCCCCAAGTCTGTGGTCTGGGGGAGGCCATCAGATGCAGCCAAATAAAAAGGAGGAGCTGTCATCTCTGTCTTCTAGCAGGACTCCACGGGGCCCAGGAACCCAGGGTGGCAGGAAGACCCCGAGAGGCTTGGGGCCTCACCCTGGAATGATGGGCCCCTGGCCTGAAGCCCACAGGTAGGTACTAGGAGACATTGGTTCCTGCAAGAGCCCAGGTGTGACTGAGCACTGTGAGGGGCCCTGTGGGAGAGGAAGTTATCTGGAGATGAGGAGCAAGACTGGGAGGCTGACGATGTGGTCAGAACTGCTGTCTGCTGTGAGCTACAGAGAGCATGGCAGTGAGAGCAGACTGTGGGCCAGCCTCAGGGAAGGAAGCTGGGGGCAGGGCCAAGGACTTGGGGGGCATCAGTAAATCCCGCTGGTACCCCAAGCAATGGGCAGATGAGGCTCCCGGGGAAGAGTGGGAGTGTGGACTGTGCCTCTGTGATGAGGGGCAGATTTGGAATCCAGGAAAGTGGGGCCTTGGGCCAAGGCTGCTGCAGAAGTGGGAGGGACAGCTGGCCCCCTTGAGAAGTCTGGACAGCTGCTCTGTCTCTAAGATGAGCACTCCGAGCTCATGTCCGGCCTCACTCATACTGATCCTCACTGACCTTCAACCACAACCTATCGCTGGTGCTGCTCGCTATGAGGACCCAGATATAACAGGGAAAGCCTGAGGGCTTGCTGGTCTCCTTGGAGAGTTGGGGGCAGGGGGAGTTCCACAGCTCAGAATGGGGGACCCCACAGATGCTGGAGAGATGCCCATAGCCTCCCAGGGAGGAGTGAGGGGTCCCCAGAGCACTTGGGATGAGGCTCATCATCCTAATTCTGCAAGTGAGACCCTGGCTGGCACACTTGGCATCTGGTCCCCAGGCCCACAGACCCCAGGGCTCCACATTTCACAGGGCGGGTGGCCAAGTCACAGATCATGAAAAGCCTTAGATTCTGGGGCAGTGGGCTCTTGGGGCCCCACCAGGAGCAAAATGTGGGGCCCTGGCCCCAGGCCTGCCCACTGAGTGTGCCCTGTCAGGGAGAGGCAGTACCATGGTCTGACAGCAGAAAGCAAAGAGCCAGGCTGTCCTGGGATCCAGGCTCTGTTCTGCACTTAATACATGTGTGCCCACTTAACCTCTCTAAGGCTGTGGCGGGGGCGGTGGGGGAGGGGTTCACCTCTGACAGGTGGCTCCACCTCAGGATGGCTGTATTAACCTTCATTCATCAGGCACAGTTTCTGGCAATTAGAAGGTGTTCCACAATTGGTAGTGTTTGCATATTATAATTTTCTGACAGACAAGCCTGGACAGTGCTTCCACCTTGCTTCAGCCTCAGGTTTGTATTCTCTGGAAACATGATAAAAATGACCATCAAGTCCTGCTTTACGGAGTTCCAGGATGAAAAGAAATGAGGGTTTTTCCCTGGCTTGCACGCTTAGCTCTGGAAGGGAAAGGGCGCCCCCTGCAGGTGAAATGGGGAGTGTGCCGCAGACTCTGAAGGCTGAGGATGTGGAAGTACTGTCTCCTTATTTATCAGTTGAGTGACCTTGGCAAATCGTCTAAGGGCTTTGAGCCTAGGTGTTTACATCCGGTATAATGGACTAAATAAGTCCTTATATCATAGGCTGTTCTGCAGACTAAAAATGCATTTAAGGCACTTAGCATGGCGCCTGGCCTACGAAATCACTCACTGCATGAAAGCTATTTAATATTAAGACAAATTCTATTTGTAGAGCTGTTAAATGGAGAGAATGCATGGGACGGTATTTTATAAAGTCTGCAACACATTAGTTATTAACATTGTTTCATCCGGGCTATCTGTTTGAGGGCATACATCTGCATATTTACAAGATGATAAATAAGTATTTGCCTGGCATGTTTACAGAAATGTGTGCTGCTAAGTCTGGTAAGTCACTTCAGTCGTGTCCAACTCTGTGTGACCCCATAGACCTCAGCCCACGAGGCTCCCCCGTCCCTGGGATTCTCCAGGCAAGAACACTGGAGTGGGTTGCCGTTTCCTTCTCCAATGCAGAAAAGTGAAAAGTGAGAGTGAAGTCACTCAGTCGTGTCCGACTCTTAGCGACCCTATGGACTGCAGCCCACCAGGCTCCTCCGTCCATGGGATTTCCCAGGCAAATGTGTAGATATGTGAATTTTTGTGTGTGCATATGAGTATCTATTGACCTAACAGGTACCCCCTCCTCTCCCTGATTTTTTAAAGGGTGCTAGACCAGAATACCTTTAATTATGCGCCTTCCAGGTTTTCTGGCGGAGAAGGCAATGGCACCCCACTTCAGTACTCTTGCCTGGAAAATCCCATGGGCGGAGGAGCCTGGTAGGCTACACTCCATGGGGTCGAGAAGAGTCAGACACGACTGAGCGACTTCACTTTCACTTTTCACTTTCATGCATTGGAGAAGGAAATGGCAACCCACTCCAGTGTTCTTGTCTGGAGAATCCCAGGGACGCGGGAGCCTGGTGGGCTGGGGTCGCACAGAGTCGGACACGACTGAAGCAACTTAGCAGCAGCAGCAGCAGCAGGTTTTCTGGAACCCTTGCTTGAGTTTTTTGTTTGCTTCTTAGAACCGTATCCGTTCTCTAAGATGACTGATTTGCTGTGACAAGAAGCTGCTGCTGCTGCTGCTAAGTCACTTCAGTCGTGTCCAACTCTGTGTGACCCCATGGACGGCAGCCCACCAGGCTCCCCCATCCCTGGGATTCTCCAGGCAAGAACACTGGAGCGGGTTGCCATTTCCTTCTCCAATGCATGAAAGTGAAAAGTGCAAGTGAAGTCGCTCAGTCGTGTCCGACCCTCAGCGACCCCATGGACTGCAGCCTACCAGGCTCCTCCATCCATGGGATTTTCCAGGCAAGAGTACTGGAGTGGGGTGCCATTGCCTTCTCTGGTGAAAAGAAGCTATATCCCTTATTATTAAAGACATGGAAGTTATCAACCAAGACCACATAGGTTTATCCAAATGTAATGGAAAATAGTACAAGGATAGGTATTAAATGAATATAAAAAGGAAAGTTCTGGAAAGAGAAGACACCCACAGAACACAGAGCTGTAAAAATCATGGCCAAAAGATATGAATGACTGATATACCTAAAGACAGAAATTATATATCTATAAGGTTAATCCCAACAGATTACTCAAGTAGTGTTCAAAGGAGAGAGAGAAAGTGTTCACTTCAAAAGGGCAGAGAATAATAACAATTATAGGACTTTTGCATCATGAATGAGACATGCCAGCAAAAGTAAATAACAATCGTAAGACCCAAGTGTTGTCAGAGATGTGGAGAAAGGGGCACATTTACAGAGGCACCCCACTTCAGTACTCTTGCCTGGAAAATCCCATGGACGGAGGAGCCTGGTAGGCTGCAGTCCATGGGGTCGCTAAGAGTTGGGCACGACTTCACTTTCACTTTTCACTTTCATGCATTGGAGAAGGAAATGGCAACCCACTCCAGTGTTCTTGCCTGGAGAATCCCAGGGACGGGGGAGCCTAGTGGGCTGCCGTCTATGGGGTCACACACAGTCAGACACGACTGAAGCGACTTAGCAGCAGCAGCAGCAGCAGCAGTTGTGTATCTGTTCCTTTTTTTGGTAGAGAACAATTTGGCAAAATCACAATAAAAATACCCCAAGGAAGTAATTCAAAAGGAAAAAAAAAATTTTTTTTTAAAAGGAGGTCCCAGTGGCACTGTATCTAACAGTGAAAGGCTTGAAACAATACAGATACTTAACCAGAGAGGCTTGGGCAAAGCAAACTCAGGTATTTGCAACAGGATGCCAACAATGATGAGTAGGGAAAGCAGATCAAACTGGTCTGTGCCTGCTGCTTATAAGTGTGGACCAACAGGTGGGCGCAGGAACCCACCTGGAGAGAATTTGGGGGATGTAAACAGGGTTAATATCCATTCGGCTCTTGATAATTGTCTTTAAAAGTGAGTTTTGTTTGCTTAGGGCACGTTCTAAAGAGGAGTGGGGAAATGTTTTGAGCATAGACAGCAAGGATTCCTTTGGAGGGACTCCGGGTGGCACAGTGGTAAAGAACCCGCCTGCCAATGCAGGATGCATAAGAGACTCGGTTTCGATCCTTGGGTCAGGAAGATCTCCTGGAGGAGGCCATGGCAACCACTCCAGTATTCTTGCCTGGAGAATCCCATGGACAGAGGAGCCTGGTGGGCTCCTGCCATAGGGTCGCAAAGAGTCGGACACAACTGAAGCAACTTAGCACACACATACCTCACTGGATGTGAAACTGGACATCAGGTTTTGCTCACATTTTGCACTCATGTGTGTATGTGTGTGTAGACACCAGAAGACTGCCTGAAGCAGGGGAGCTGGGCCCAGGCAGACCTCAGTGAAAAGTGGAATTTGCTTAATTACGCCTACCCTGTCAGCCCCATAGGGTTTCCGGATACCCAGTGCAATACTGAGGATGAAAAGGCTTGTGGTCACAGTTACAGGGTTTTTCTTTCTTTCTTTCTTTCTTTTTTAACCTCTTCTTGCATTAGGCTCAAACTGACCTCACCTTCTGAGGTTTGTGTCTCTGCCCACTCCAGGCCCACTTTCCATACCATTGTTTCCACCTCGGAATTCTTCAAAGCCCAGGATGCACTCAGGTTGAGGCAGGTAGAGGTGGGTTTAGCAGCTGTGTGGACACCCTCGGCACTTGATTGGTGCCTTTATCTTCCTCTGGTTCCTCCAGTCAGCTGTCACTGTGAGCCAAGCTCATGAAGAGGGAGCTGGGGGCACACCTGCCGGCTCCCCAAGCCTCACAGACCGTCGGGGAGGGGGCACAGAGAAGGGAATGACTTTCTTCAGTTACCTGCAAACATACTAGGGAGCAGGGAGGTCACCCCACAGCAGAACAGAAAGGCCGATACCACCTGTGTAGCTACAGGGGCTTATAGCGCAGACCCCCACCTGGGGCCCACAGGCGTGAGTGAAGGCAGAGTCGGAGGGGGAGCTCAGCGCCTTCCCTTCTAAAGGCTGCTGTGGGCTTAGCTTCTGGCTGCTCTGCAGAAAGTGGGCCCAGGCTTCCCAGATCTTCACGTTGAAAGTCTGGAATCTCCGTTTTTATGTGAAGTGGATTTTTTTTTTTTTAAAACACGTTGCGCACCAAACCCACTTTGCCCAATGAACCTGGCCCATGGGCTTCCAATGAAGACTTCAGTTGAGGGTGGGGGTGGAGGGGAGATCGCACCTGCAGGTGGGTTCAGGACCAGGCTGCAGCCGGAGCAGCTGGCTGCGTTGGGCTCACCAGTCCCGGAGCCCAAACCAGGAGCTCCTTGTCCTCGCCTCTCCCCCTCCTCCCTGGTCCCCACGCTCCTCTCTGGTCCTTCCCCTCATCACCACCAGGCCACTAGATGGCGCCACAAGCCCAGCATCTCACAGTGCAGAGCAAAGCCGGCTCCCTAGTCCGGGAACCCCAGTTTGCCTGATAATCTTGCTACCATGGGTCACCCTGGGGACTTCCTGGCTCTTTCTTGTTTCTTCCAGTTTTTATTAAGTAAAAAAAAAAAAGCTTCCTTATGTCAGGTTTCTTCCATCCTTCAGGCCAGTGCTGCCGGATAGAAATGCAATGCAAGCCATGTTTTAAATTTTCTGGTAGGCATATTAAAAGGAGAAAAGGGACACAGGTGACATTAATTTTTTAAATGTTTATGTAACTCAATATAGCCAAAACATTATCATTTCAATATGTAATGTACATACACTGTGTTAATGAGATATTTTAAATTTTTTGGTACTGTTGGAAATCCAGTGTGTTTTATATGTATGGCATATCTCAGTGTGGATGAGCCACATTTCAGGGGCTCTATAGCCAGATTTGGCTGCTGGCTATGGAACTGGCCTGGCTGGGCTGATTAGTGGTAGGCCCATAGGGCCTGAGTCGTCCCCACCAAGAGTGAGCTCCTAGATTGTAACTTGGAATTCTGGCCAAGCTGGACACTGACTTAGAGTCTAGGACTCTCGGGCATCCAAACAGCCACCATCTGCAGAAGGTCTCTTATTTTTAAAATTGTTTTAGTCTTTTTATTTTTGGCCCTGCCTCAAAGCTTGTGGGATCTTAGTTCCGCTACCAGGGATTGAACCCAGGCCCTCTGCAGTGAGAGCTTGGAGTCCTAACCACTGGACTGCCAGGGAATTCCCGAAGGTCTCTTATTTTAAAAGCATGTTTCTAGAAGTTCCTGGGCAGAAGGGCCCAGTTCACTCCCCTTGCCCCTTCCCTTCTTCCCCTTTGTGGCCAGCTCACCACTCTCTGCCCGTCACACCCTCTTCCACCTTGTCTTGGCTCTTGCTGGAAGCAGCATTTCTGAAGCCAGTGTGATACACAATTCAAAGCTACTTCTTTCTGCTAAAATGGCTCGTCTTGCTCCAAACCAGTTTCTGGATGTGATGGATTGATGCCTAATTGGGATACAGTTTGAAATGAGTCTGGGTTTCGGTTTCCTAACCTCTGATCTCAAATGAACTCCACAACCTCTGAGACCTCTTCTCACCTCTAATTTCTCACCCCAATCCCACATGATCTACGCCCTCCTCCAAACCACAGACAAGCAGCCAGATTCACACACAAACCCTGGTGGTTCTGGGCCACCTTATAAGACCACGTAAGCCGGGAGATTGGGGATGTAGAAGGAGATGCAGAGAATAGAGAAGGTGGCAGAAACAGAGGGAGGAGACGTGAGAGAACTAAGAAGGATGGGACAAGTAGCCGAGACCGTGGCCCTTCAAGCTGGCACCTGCCCTAAGGAGCTCCTGAAACAGAAAGATCTTTGCTGGCTCTTTAAAAGCGCCTCACAAAAGCCCTAACGGCCATGAGACAGGGCCAGCGCTCCTCCCTAACAGCCCCTCTATCACCCCTCGGGAGCTGCTCAGACACCCATTCAGAGGGTGCAGACACAATCCTCCTCCAGGGGCCCCACGAGTACTCACTCTACCCTCCCTCCAGAGCTCAGAGCCCTGCTCTGGTCTGGACATCTCTGGGGCTTGGCGCTGGGGGAGGTCAGGTTCAAGGTGGGATGCAATAGGTCCAGAGTTCAGTGTTTCACAACAGATAGAAGCGGGAGCCTGTTCCAGGAGAAGAGGAGCCGAGGGCTCAGTCTCCCGAGACAGGTGAAGGCACACCCGTTTGGACCCACTTTGCCTTTCTCCCCCATCCAGAGCCCCCAGTGCAGAGGAGGGGGTTCTGTGTCCGCAGCGGGAGCCAGAGGCTAGTCCAAACCACCCTGGGCAGGGCTGGGCTGGGGCAGAGGCAGAATGCTGCCAGGCGGTTCTCAGGGGAGAAGTGAATTGAAAAGCATCTCCGAGGAGGGCAGGGAGGGAGGGAGGCTGGGTGTTGTGTACACACACACACACACACACACACACACACACAGCCTCCCTGACTTAGCCCAAGCCTCACTCAGGAGAGGAGCAGTCTCCTCTCCGCTCCTAAAGCTGCTTTCTGCTCCTTCCCCGCCCATCTGAGCTGTCAGCAGCACCAGCGAAGTTGGCCTCAAACTTGAATGGGGCTGAAGGCTCCAGCTTCCTGGAGCTCCACGGGGCGGCAGGCTGGCCGCTGCCTCTGAGTTCAGCTGGCCAGGAGAAGCCAACCTTTCCAGCCCCCTGGCTGGCCCTGGCTCTCCTGGGTGACAAGTCTGCCCCTGATCTGTAGGCCTCCAGTCCGGGCCAAGGAATGGTGCGCTGAGGTCCCTCGGAAGCCCCTCATCCCATCCTGGAGCTGGAGCAGCCCAAAGCCCAGGCCAGCATGGCCAACCCCGGACAGCCTCAGTTTTCCGCGGCGCGGGAGCCAGGCACTGCCTCACCCCTGAACCTGCCGGAGATGGAGAAGCTCCTTGTGCAGGTCGGGGGCCAGGATGACAAGTCCCTGAAGCCGTCCAAGTCCCTCTCAGGGCCTCTGGACCTGGAGCAGAATGGCCACAGCCTGCCCTTCAAGGTGATATCCGAGGAGCACCGGGAAGCCTTGCACCCCCTCTCATCCTCCCGGGCCAGCTCCAGGAGGGCGTCCTCCACGGCCACCACCTCCTATGCCCAGGACGGAGAAGTTCCCAAAGATTATCTCATCCTTGCCATCGCCTCCTGCTTCTGCCCCGTCTGGCCCCTCAACCTCATGCCCCTCATCTTTTCCATCATGGTAAGTGCTGCTCTTCATCGCAGGGTGGGGGCTGGTTTTGGTCAGCAGCCATGCTTCCCTGGCAGGCACCAGTCATCCTACCTAGGGTGTTGAGAGAAGAGCTGGGGTGCCGGGGGCAGGGGAGGGGAAACTCCCCATCTTAGCCAGCCTATTACTCCCCCTTGGAGAGGGGTCCAGGGCCCCCAGAGCTTCAGTTTCCTGTCCTCCTTCATCTCCGCTCCTGGACATCACAGCTTGACTTTGCACACATCCCTGCTGGGAAGGGGATCCCAGAGAGATGCCCGGAGCCAAATTCTGCCCAGAAAGGACAGCCAACTTGGGGGTCTGGCCTTTGCAGGAGTCGGGGACTTTGTCGCAAGGAGTCATTCCTGAGTGGGGCTGTGAATCAGCAGAGATTGCAGCCAATATGGGGTCTCAGGGCCCCGTGTTCTCAGGAGGGGAGCCAGGCATCACCTCCCCACCCCACCCCACCCCTAGGGCCTCCTGGGTGTTCTAACAGCTTCTGGCAACTCTTGTTTCCAGGAGCGAGCAGTAGCTTCCCTGCCATGGACTGCGGGCCCCGGGGCCCAGCTCCCCCAGGGCTGCTCCTCTGGGAGGAACTTCTTGCTGGGGCCCTCTGGGCTTCGCCTTTGTACTGATTTCAATATCTGTCTTCCCACAGGGGTGGGAGGGGGTGGTCTGGGCCACAGATGGGAACGCATGTGTATGAGAGGGCATGGCTGGCCTGGCCAGGGAGGGGCATGGGGGCTCGTCTTTGTGTCTCCCACGCTTGTCTTGTAGGGTTTTGAGTACATAACCTTCGATCGTCTCCAATCCAAGCTGTTGGGATCGGGCTACTGGCAGAGGAGCCCCAGGAAATGTTGGTAGCTGTTGGCAAGTGAATTTCATGGTTCAGGAAGTTGAGAGAGACAGACAGAGAGAGAGGCTGGCAGGGAATGACTTTCAGAATGAGGTTAGAAGCAGGGGATGGTACACTGAGAGGGGAGACACTGTCTGCTTGCCCCTGGAGGGACTCCACTGTTGAGTCATCCGTCATCCAGTCCCCAGGAGCTGTGGTCTTTCCTGCTGCCACGCTGTCCACTGAGAAAACCCTTATTTCCTTATACATCTCTCTCCACTTCATGGAGGCCCAGTTTCCAGCCAAGGGCACCTTCCCCAATCCCCAGCACCACCTGCCAGGGCTTTAGGGGGAAACTGACAACATTCTCAGGTCCCAGCGATTGGTGAATTGGCGTGGGAAGAAGAGCCAGGGCTGGGCAGGGCCTTTGAGGAAATTCCTGTGCTGCCTGTGGCTCTTGGGGGCAGCTGGAGGCGGAGCCGGGCCGCAGGGATTGCCGCCAGTGGCTCTGGGTAGGGACAAGCTCTTGGTTACAGGGAGAAGCCCCGTGGGGGAGACTGGCTTTGGGGAGGGAAAGCAGACAAGGGTCCAGGAGAAAACAGTGGCTAAAATCCATCTTCTGGTGGGGGTGGCAGAGTGTGAGCTGGGTAAAACCTGCCGTTGTCAAAGGAAACCTGGGCCCACAGCTGTGGGACCACTGAATCCACCCCTGGTGCATTTCTACATCCATCTTGGGTTCTTGAATCAGGTCTGATGGTTGCCAGGCCTGGGGCAGGGAATATAGTGCTAAACCAGACACCATCACCAATTCCCACAAGCTTGCTGTCCAGTGGGGAGAAATTTGTAAACAGATCCTTACCACACATTGCAAGAAGTGCCCACGCTAGACAAAACCACCAGGTATTGTGCGACCTCAGGCAAGTCACTCAAACCACTATTCTCCTCAGTATTCCCATCTGCAAAATGGGTGTCAACATAATACCTAAATTATAGAGTTGTATGAGCCACACAAGGGGCTTTCCCAATGGCGCAGTGATAAAGAATCAGCCTCCAATGCAGGAGACACGGATGATGCAGGTTTGATCCCTGAGTCGGGAAGATCCCCTGGAGAAGGAAATGGCAACCCACTCCAGTATTCTTGCCTGAAAAATCCCATGGACAGAGGAGCCTGGGGGGCTACAGCCCAAAGGGTCACAAAGAGTCGGACATGACTGAGCGCCTAAAGCACACGGCTATGAGCCATGCAAAGTGCTAAAGCACCCAGCACATAGTAAGCCCTAGGATGTGGAGGCAGAAAATTAGACAAGTGTCTCCCTGGTGGAGGATGGGAAGCCATCACACATTTGTTGGGTTTTTTCTTTTAGAGCTTTGAAATAAAATTCACATATCATACCATTCGGGGCTTCCCAGGCGGTGCTAGTGGTAAAGAATCTGCCTGCAGATACAGGAGATGCAGGTTCCATCCCTGGGCTGGGAAGATCTCCTGGAGTAGGAAATGGCAACCCGCTCCAGTATTCTTTCCTGGAAAACTCCATGGACAGAGGAACCTGGTGGGCGACAGTGCATGGGGTCGCAAAGAGTCAGACACAACTGAGCGACTATCATACCATTCACTCATCTGAAGTGTACGATTCCGCAGTTTTTAGTATATTCAGATAAGTGCAACCATAACCACAATCAATTTTAAAATATTTTCCTCACCTCTGAAAGAAACCCAGCAACGTTTTTCTATCACTCCTTCTAATACCTGCCTGTCTGACCTGAGTAAATTACTCATCTTCCTTCTGTCTCCACGGATTTGTCTCTTCTGGGCATTTCACGAGCAGACACACTTTGTTCTCTTGAGCTTTATTGTTCTTCACTGATGTTGCATTCTTTTACAAATTGAAAGTTGGTGGCAACCCTGCCTCAAGCAAGTTATCAGTGCTCTTTTTTCCAACAGCATTTGCTTACTTTGTGTCTTGGGGTCATATTTTGTTAATTCTCAAAATATTTCAAACTTTTCATTATTATTATATTTGTCATGGTGATCTGTCGTCAGTGGTCTTTAGTGTTACTGTTGCAAAAAGATCACAACTCACTGAGCAATAATGATTAGCACTTTTTTTTTTAAGATTTTTTTTTTCATGTGGACCATTTTAAAAGTCTGGGCTTCCCTGGTGGCGCTAGTGGTAAAGAATCTGCCTGCCAATGCAGGAGACTCAAGAGACGTGGGTTCAATCCCTGAGTCAGGAAGATCCCCTGGAGGAGGGCATGGCAACCCACTCCAGTATTCTTGCCTGAAGAATCTCCATGGACAGAGGAGCCTGGCGGGCTGCGGTCTATAGGGTCCCAAGAGTTGGACAAGACTGAAGCGACTTAGCATGCACGTGTTTTTAAAGTATGTACTCAATCTGTTACAACATTGCTTCTGTTTTTATGTTTTGGTTGTTTGGCCTCCAGTCATGTGGGATTTTAGTTCACCGACCAGGGATTGAACAGGAACCCCCCCGGCAATGGAAGGCAAAGTTTTAACCACCAGATTCCCAGGGAAGTCCCAAGGGTTAGCATTTTTAAGCAAGATTTTAAAATGAAGGTCGATACATTGTTTTTTTTTTACACATAATGTTATTGCACACTTCATAGACTACAGTAAGGTATAAACGTAACTTTTATATACACTGAGAAACCAAAACATTTGTGTGAGTCGCTTTGTTATGATATTCACTTTTCTAGTTCACAGGACACTCCCACGCCCCAGGGAGGGCAGGGATCAGTTATTTATTTAGAGTTGAAACACACGGTCCCACTCAGATAGCAGCAGGGGTGAAGGAGAGCCAGAAAGTGTGGAAAGAGAGTTAAGTCTCTATGCTGATGTCTCCAGGTCTGGCAATAGACTTCAAAGCTCCTCATTTGATGTCTCCCCGCTGGTTACCAAGTGAAAGATCAAGCCCTTGACCCCAGGGAGGAAGGAGACCTGCAGCCCTGACACCCTCGTTAGAGCTCACTGTCCGCAGAGCATGTTGTAATATGAGGCTGGCAGAGTCTGGTTAATCATTCCCATTTAACAGATGAGGCAACTGAGGCATGCAGAGCCGTGCCTTGCCTTTGTTCACACAGCTGGTAAGAGGCACATCAGCTGGCTCCTGAATCCAGTGTTCTCTTCACCTGCCCCACCCTGCACCTACCTCTGCGACAAGGATGGCATGTCCCTCCCAGGGAAGCCAAATGTTTTGGGCATTTGTGCAGGGAGGGAATAATTCTATTCCCTTCTCTTTTTTTCTCCCCTGCCTCCCAGTGGCCTCCTCCCTGTCATTCACTCCATCAGTGGAAGACTAATGGACCACCAAACATTCTTCCCATTGTGGCTTTGACAGGGGCCAGCTGGGACCAGGGCTGGGACGAGGGGCTCTGTCTCAGGAGCTGTGATCACAGGTGTCCAGACCTGGCCCTGCTCAGCCCCACAACCTCCCGTAAGCCTCCTGGGATAGTCAGGGCAAGGCTGGCTTCATCCATTTTACTTCCGGGTCAAGCTGAGAAATAACCATGCTTCCTGATCCAGCAAGGACTCCTGTCAATGAGAGATGCTGGACCCCAAGCAGTGAGCCTTCAGTTGCTGACCAAGCAAGCATCAGATACACTTGGGTGTGTATCACATCTCTGTCCCTTTTGAGGCACATGACCATATCCAAACCACTCAGCTTCCTTCCTTAGCTCCAGTTTCCTCATCCATAAAATATGTGTAATAAAACCATCTACCTCCTAGGGCTGTTGGGAGAATTAAATGAACTAATGAGTGTGCCAGAGCCTGGCACATAGTAAATGCTTAATAAATGGAAGTGGTTGCTGTTATTATTAATACTGAATGAAACTGCAATGTCAGAGCAAAGAGCAAACCCCCAGTGCTGTGGTCCCCAACCTTTTTGGCACCAGGGACTGGTTTCATGGAAGACAATTTTTCCATGGACCAGGGGATGGGGGATGGTTTCAGGATGATTCAAGTGCATTCTGTTATTATTATTGTGTATATTTCTATTATTATTATCTCTATTATTATTACATCAGCTCTACCTCAGATCATCAGGCATTAGATCCCAGAGATTGGAGCCCTGCCCCAATCTGGCTTTCAGGCAAACGCAGCTTTTAGCAATTTGGATATAATGGAGTCTCACCCCTCATTACATCCCCAGAGGAGGTGGGCAGCCCTGTGTGTGGTTTTGGTGGCAGCCTCTCTGTAAGTTGTTCCCACAGCATGAGGGAGCGATGAGGAGATCCAGAGTGGCTTCAACGCTTCCTTACTTAGGCATTTTTGACGAGTTAATTATTTAACTGATGTGTTGCAGACTCATTTTCATTCATTTATGATTTATCCCTTTCCTCAATGAGAGTGCTACGCCCTGACCAGGGCTGATAGTCAGCTGGCGTGCAGGCATATAGCTTAAGATATTAACAGACTTCTGAAACCATTGGTACACTGCTGCTGTCTCAAGCCCCTAAATCTCCCCAGCTGCTCCCATCCACCACAGCAGCCACCCTGACTCCTCCCCTAGGGCCCCCACCCTTCCAGTCCATCCCTTCTCTCAAGCAATAGAGGAGTTAACCTGTAGTCAGGGCATTTCAGGGTTTCTCTGGTGGTTCAGACAGTAAAGAATCCGCCTGCAATGCGGGAGACCTGGGTTCAATCCCTGGGTTGGGAAGATCCCCTGGAGAAGGGAAAGGCTACCCACTCCAGTATTCTGGCCTGGGGAATTCCATGGACTGTGTAGTCCGTGGGGTTGCAAAGAGTCGGACACGGCTAAGCACAGTACAGCACAGCAGGGGTCTTTCAGGATGAATTGCACGTTTGCAGAGAGAATGATGTAGAGAAGGCACGGAGAAGCACACCTTTTGGGTTTCAGAAGCTGGGAGATGGAGAAGGAAATGGCAACCCACTCCAGGGTTCTTGCCTGGAGAATCCCAGGGACAGGGGAGCCTGGTGGGCTACTGTCTATGGGGTTGCACAGAGTCGAACACGACCGAAGCGACTTAGCAGCAGCAGCAGAAGCAACCAAGATGTCTCTCAGTAGGTGAATAAACTGTGATACACTTTTCAGAGCTAAAAAGAAATGAGTTATCAGTCGTGAAAAGACACTGAGGACCCCTAAATGCTTATCACTATGGGAAACAAGTCAATATAAAAAGATTACAGGTCTGTGATCCCAACTACGTGATATTCTGGAAAAGACGAAACTACAGAGACAGAATAGTGGCTGCCAGGGGTGATGCATGGTTAGGAGAGACACAAAGACAAAACATAGAAGATTTTGAGAACAGTGAAAATTATGTATGATACTGTAATGACAGATATACATTATTACACATTTGTCTAGACCTATAAAATGTTTAGTACCAAGAGTGAACCCTAAGGCTCACTATGAACTTTGAGTGACCATGATATGCCAATGCAGCTTCATCATTTGTTTAAAAAAAGGTACCATCTGTTGAGCTAAGATGATACAGTTCAGTGGTAAACATACTTGAATGAAGCCCAGCTATCAGAGGTCAAGTTACAGATTGCCTCTTTAGCTTGTTTCCTTCATCTGTAAAATGAATTATTCTAGGGGAACTTGAAAATCTCTTTCAGCTCTAAAAGTCCATGAATCATCTTAACACAAACCAGAAAGCTTGGAATAAAACAATATGCTCGAATAACATCAAAAAAAAAAAAAAAAAAAAGAAGAAGAAGAAGCTGGGAGATGCTTGATCTCTGTGGAAGGGCTGGTAGCTGATCAATCCTGGCACATCCTTTCTGTTTGTTTTTGACTGCGCCATGCAGCTTGTGGGATCTTAGTTCCGCAAGTGGGGACTGAACCCACGCCCCCTGCAGTTGAAGCACAGAGTCTTAACCACGGGCCCTGGACCCTGGCACATCTTGTCTCTTCTCCTGAGGTCTGCTGGGCCTTGGCCTGAGCCTCATGGATGGAGGAAGCTCTTTCCTGAGCTCTGTAGCCTCCGTCCTCAGCATCCTCTTCACCCCATCCTCCCGGCCCCCACCATCCTTTCCCCACACTCACACTTGTTTTCAGCGTCTTTCCTCACTGATATATTGACCTGAGTTCATAAATTGTTTTCTCACTCACCATTCCCACAACCCCTGCGATCACAAACGATCTATTAATTCAGTCATTACAACCGTTACTGCAATTATTATTATTGTGCCTTCAACTTGAGCTGTTTTGTATAAGAGGAAGATGATGCAACTGACAGGGATGGAGAGCAGCTGGAAATTTACTCAAAAAAAAAAAAATGAGGGTTTTCTTATGGATCCTTCATTTGGTAACTCATAGGGGTGGGGAGGAACTTCAGAAATGAGGGCCAGCTAGCAGTGGAGAACTTCTCACGTAGAAGCAGGGCTCCAGACTTCCCTGGCAGTCCAGTGGTTAGGACTCTGTGCTTCCACTGCAAGGGGCACACATTCGATCCCTGGTGGGAGCACTAAGATTTGCATGCCATGTGGTATGGCCAAAAAAAAAAAAGGAAGGGCTGCATGCTGCTGCTGCTGCTGCTGCTAAGTCGCTTCAGTCGTGTCCGACACTGTGCGACCCCATCAGGCAGCCCACCAGGCTCCTCCATCCCTGGGATTCTCCAGGCAAGAACACTGGAGTGGGTTGCCATTTCCTTCTCCAATGCATGAAAGTGAAACATACTTAGAGGCAATTACTTTCCCTTCATTTTACAGATCTGGAAACCAAGATTAACAGAATATTTGTGATATTTACATTGGATAGAATGTATAAAGTGCCTTACACCACAAAGCAGCCACAACTAGGTCTGCTCTGATCTGTCTGGCCATTTCCAGGGTGTCTCCTTAATGGCACCCCTCATGCTTGAAGGCATGTATGACTGATCACTCTGTGGATAAAGAAGTGCGATTGGGTTCAGTGTAACAGAAAAAACATCTTTCACCTTTCCTCCTCACCTCTCATATCCAAGAAGCTACATGTGTGCCTCTCTCCATGGTCCTGAATCATTGCTGCACAGACAACTGTTTTTTTGAAAAATGGGGGTGTCAGGGGCAGGACACATCTCAAAGCCTCTGCCCTTCCCCCCGACCAAGGCCGTACTTACAGCCGACAATGAGTCCCTTGATTATGATTCAAGGTAGCTCCTGGGTTTCAGAACTTGAACTTCCTAGAAATCCCAGAAGTCTTTCTGTATGTTGCTCCCTTTCCCTCCCATTGTTGCCTTGGTGTTGATGTCCTGAGTTCGGTGACCTGAGCTGCCAGCTGTTAAAGCATTTTATCCTCTACCACTCCTATGAGGCAGGGATTGTCATTAGGATGTTGTACAGATGAGGATCTGGAGCACAGACCACCATGCAGGTGTGGTGTGAGAAGCGGCTGCAGAAGTGGAGAAAGGCCAGATCAGGAGGGTGCCACCTGTCACAAAATGGAATGTGGATTTGGTCCTGTGGGCAGTGGGGAGCTTACAACTGGGTGAGATAAACAGGATTTCTTCAAGACAGGAAAGAAAAAAATACAGTCAAGAAGGAGAGGGTGGGAAGACCAAGGAGAGCTGGTGCCCTAATGTCCCTGGGGAGCAGAGAGAGACTGAGGTCTGGACTTGAGCTTGCATAGCTCCTGACATGAGGTAAATGTTCAGACGATGCTAGGGATTATGACCATTCCAGTGGGGGAATCTTGGTGGGCTTCACAGAAGAGGTGGAATTGGAGCCCGCCATTGAAGGATGGAGAGGATTTGGATGTGTGGTGTTACTGGGGAGCGGGAATGCAGGTGGAAGAAATAGCATGAGCAAAAGCAAGCCCGTGCTCATACCCTGAGCAGCTCAGGTCCAGAGGTCACGGAAGAGAATAGCAGAGGCTCAAACCAGGAAATGCAAAGCTAACCTGAGTTTGAACTTTGTTCAGCAGACAGTGGGAGGCCACGGGAGATACTGAGCAAGAATGATTGCCTCAACCACCATCATCTCTCTGAGCTTTTATATCAGCTCTTAACTCTCTTCGGATCCCCCGTGACAGCTGGGGTATGGCAGGGGTGGAGGGCTTTTGGAAACTTGTATTCAGTCCTACCATCCTCTGCCCCTAGGTTTCCATCCTCACTGGCTCTCATTGTTCTGGGATAAGGACCAACCTCCTTCCTGTGTGGGCAGAGCCCTACCTGGCCTGGCCTTGCCCACCTCTGCAGCCTCCTCTTCCTCACTATCTCCAGCCACACTGGCCTTTGTCTAGTCCCTCCTGCTCCCTTTGGTCAATAACAATTTATGGATCATCTACATATTTGCCGTGTAGGGCCTCCCCCAGGGCCTTCACACATGCTATTCTCTCTGCCCAGAATACTCTTCTTCCTTTTGAAAAAAATATACTTAATTCTGACTCATCTCTCGTCTTATTGTTCAGTTGCTCAGTCGTGTCTTACTCTGTGACCCCGTGGACTGCAGCACACCAGGCTTCCCTGTCCTTCACCATCTCCTGGAGTTTGCTCAAACTCACGTCCATTGAGTTGATGATGCCATCCAGCCGTCTCATCCTCTGTCATCCCCTTCTCCTGCCCTCAATCTTTCCCAGCATCAGGGTCTTTTCCAATGAGTCAGCTCTTTGCATCAGGTAGCCAAAGTACTGAAGCTTCAGCTTTAGTATCTTTCCAATCTCATATCTCAATCCAAATATCCTCCCTTTAGGAAGTGTTCACTGACTCTCCCCTTTTACAAACTCTCATAGCACAGGTACTTCTTCTTTGAAACACTATCCACAGTTGCAATTTTACTTTTGTGGGGTCATGATGGTGGCCTCTGCCCCCACCGGGATGCAAGCTCCGTGAGCATAACAGCTGGGGACTCTCTTGCTCGCTGCTGCATCCCAGGGTCCTAGCACCAGGCCTGGCATGAGTATCTGCAGGATGGACTGGTGGTGGGGGGAGTAGAAAGAAGAGGAAGAGAGCTTGGAGCCAAGGGGGCATCTTCATGAGGCTGTTGCCTTGGCTTGAGTGACAAGTGGCACCTGGAACTGAGGCAGAGGCAGCAAAGCTCCAGAGGACAGTTGCAATGGAATTGACTCGGGGAGGAAATTAATTACTATGTTGGGATGGGAGGGGAGCTATGACTCAGTGGGAGAACTCTAGGCTTAGAGTTATAATATATAATAACTGGGGCTTAAGCAAGAGGAAGGAGGAGCACAAGGCAAGGAGCAGATCTGGGAAGCAGGAAGCCGTGGTTTGGGGCAAAGGGAGTGAGGGCATGCTGCAGCGGGCAGGTGGTGCTGGCCTGGAAGGAGCTTGGCGGAGGGAACCAGGGGGTGGGGCTGAGGGGTCAGTTAGAATTCTGAGAGATGAAGGTAGGACCCAGGTGCACCACTGAAGAGAACACAGACGGGAGGGCTGCTGCTCTGAACTTCAGCTTCAAAAGTGGGCGACACTGCCAACCTCATAGGACGATTCTGAGCCTAAACGAGGTCATTTAGGCACAGTCATTAACAAGCTGCGCGACACAAAACAAGGGCTCAATAAGCCTTCATCATCGTTGTTCACCATCAGTACCTGACGCTTCCATGCTGAACTCAGGAGCTTCCAATATTCAGAATATAAAAAATAACCAAATAGGGACTTCCCCGCCGGTCCAGTGGCTCAGACTCTGTGCTCCAAAAGCAGGGGGCTTGGGTTGGATTCCTGGTCAGGGAACTAGATCCCACATGCTACAACGAAAAATGATCCTGCATCCCACAATTAAGACTTGGTGCAGCTAAATAAATTAATAATAAAAAAACAAGATGTGAAGGCAGTCACCACGTTTGGCGGACTCCTTCCTGTCTCTGTTCTAGTGGCCCAAGTTCTAAGAGCTGGAGGAATCTAGAGGTCACCAGCCAGCCCTGGGCAGTGGTGAGGGGTCTCCAGGGACTCCAGGGGTCTCCAGGTCTCCAGGACCTCCTGCTGAGCCACTCCCAGGCCCCTGGGGATCCCCTCTTCTGTTCATCCCCCTCCTCGCACCCACCTGATTTAACCCAACCGAAGAGGACCAAGAGAAGCTGAGCTGAGGATAATGATAATCAGATATGGTCCCTGTGAAGCCATCCATGGCTCCACCCCATCCCCAGCCTTGCTGGTTCAAACCCAAGACACGTCACCTTTCCAGTGTGATCTGGGAGGTGGGCTTGTGATCCTGGGTGGGACACTGGGGAGGGAGGACCAGCGATTTCTTTCCTTTCATGGGAAGCAGGGCTCACAGAGGAAAGGAGGCAGGTGTGTTGGGCCATAGAAAAAGTCGCAGGGGCTGCCTTAGTACGGGTACAGGAGTGAGCCTTGGGCAGGGAGGGGTCCAAGGGGGCCTGGCTTATCTTTCCCACCAGCTCAGCATGGCCTGGACATGGTTCACCCTCCCAGGCCCGCAGTCTCTACTGGACCACCCTGCCCATCCCTGTCCTGAGATAACACCCTGGGGACTTCTCTGTCAGTCCAGTGGTTAAGACTCTGTGCTTCCAGTGCAGGGGGTATGGGTTCAATCTCTGGTTGGGGAACTAAGATCCTGAGATAATGCCCAGCATTGCTCGGTTATGTTTCCAGCTGTCCCCGGCTAACAATGGGAAGCTTGGTTAGGGATCCCCACAAGAGGTCTGGCCACTTGAGTCCAGGCCATTTCTCCTGAAGGAGGCATCTGCCTCTCCCCTAGGGGAGCTGCTCAAGTGTGGGCTGCAGCAGGGACCGGGGTGTGTTCAGAGGCTCAGGCAAGGTTTCTACCACCCTCTCTCTGCAGTCTCGAAGTAGCGTGCAACAGGGGGACCTGGACGGGGCCCGGAGGCTGGGCCGCCTGGCCGGGACGCTCAGCATCACCTTCATCATCATGGGGATCATCATCATCATCGTGGCTGTGACTGTCAACTTTGCAGGTGAGGCTCAGCGACACCCCAGCTCCCTTGGTGTGAGGACCACAGAATGATGTGGCCCAGCCCTCTGGGACAGGGGCGGTGGTGGGGAGAAGGGTAAGAGCATGTGGGTGCCACAGCCTTCACCTCGCACCCCAGAAAAGCAAGCACTCCAGTCTCCTGCAGGGACCGGCTGAGTGGGACTGGCTTTCTGACTCTCCAGTGGCCAGACAGTAGATCACCAGGAAAGGTCATGGGAAGAGCATGGGCCCAGGAGGCAGAGGCCACAAGTTCCAGTCTCGGCTCTGATGGTCCTGCACCAGGGTCTGCCTGGTTAAGCCTCGGGGTTTTCATGTTGAAAGTGGGAGGAAGAAACTTCCAGCACAGAGGCTTTTGTGAGCATCACCTGAGATAGCGCAAGTGACTCTGACTTGTAACCCAGGGGCTTGCCACACAGCATCCCTGCTGAGACAGTCAGGTCTTACTGGAAGTAAACCATGCTTGTCCTGGAAGTCAGGAAGTGAAACTTTCGGGGAACACCCAAAGGTGGTCCAGCCAAGTTATCCAAGCAAGGTGCCCAACCTTTTCAAAGGTGCTACTCACAAAGCCCAGCAGCCTTGAGAATTTCTGGGCTCTGCGGGTCAGTATTGTCCATTTCCCTCTAATCACACGCTCGTACTGGAAGCCTCCAACCATCTCTGCCCCTTTAGTGACCAACCTACGCTTTTCCCCTAAAGACCTTGCCCCACCACCTGTGCTCCATGGACCAGCAGCTTGGCTGCTGATACTGGGAACAGGTTGTAAATATAGAATCTCAGGCCCCACCCAGACTTGCTGAATAAAAATCTGCACTTTAGAAAGATTCCCAACCCCATTATTAAAATTTGGGAGGTACTGGCATAGAATATAGAGTGTTCATCTTGGGGCAGAAATCCTGGCATTTAGCTGCAGGGTCATGGCCTCATATGAGAGGGAAGAGTTCAGGTTTGCAATCAGCTGGCCTGGGTTCAAAAATGCAGGTCCTCTCCTCCACCTGTTTGAGCAGAAGCATATTCCACAAAGTTTGAGAGGCATGCAAGTCCCTGAGAAGCAGGAGCCCACTAGCCCAGGGCATGAGCCTCAGCATCACTTTCCAAGGCCTCAGTCTCTTTGTCTTGCTCTGCTTGAATCTGACCCAGGATTCTTCCCATGTGTGTTTGTGTTAGCTGCTCAATTGTGTCTGACTCTTTGCGGACACATGGATTGTAAGCCCACTGTAGTCCATGGAATTCTCCAGGGAAGAATACTGGAGAGGGTTGCCATTCCCTTCTCCGGGAGATCTTCCAGACCCAGGGATCCAACCTGGGTCTCCTGTATTGGCAGGTGGATTCTTTACCATCTGAGGCACCCGGGAAGCCCATGTTACGTTCCATGGCAAGTAACAACCGCTGAACTCAAGTTTGCAAGGGGACTGTTTAGCTTTCACTAAAATATTCAAGCAGGAATGGGTCTAGCCTCAGGGGTCACCGTGCCCACCTGTGAAACAATCACTGAGACTCCAGTCCTCTCCTTGGCAGGAGTTTAGTTCCACCCGGAACCTCAAACCGAATCACCTCTGTTACCATTTCCCCCTAGGAATCAAAACCCCAAATCCTCCAAAAAGGGACCGGGAGACCCTGTGTTCTGAGCTCCGTCGTGCTATCGCTGTTCTTTTCTTTACAGTTCCGAAGAAATGAAACTAACTAGGGAGCGGTGCTAGCAGAGGCGGCCCCAGCTCGCTGCAGAGCTCCACCCACACGCCTCATGGAGGACAGGACGATCCCCCAGCTCGCAAAGCACAAGCTTGGAGGGAAACCCCCAAGTCACCCCATTGCTAGCCCACATCAAATGGCGGAAAATGAGAGGAAGAAAGGAAATGGACTCTGAAACAGATGAATAATGTGGTCCAGTCTCCTGGGCACATCCTGGTATTTTAACCCCCCGGGGTTCTGGCTGGTTTCTCATCCCCGTGGTTTCCTGGGATTGGCCAAGCAGGCTTATACTGCCAGAAAGAGAAGAAACCACTCCCGCCAGCGAGACCATGGTGGGGAGAGAGTCCCTGCATGTCTGATGACCAAGAACAAAAACACAGACTTTATCTTTTCTATTTTTCTTGAGGTGGGATGAAAAAAAGACTGTCTGCATGCCTTGTGCCACATGCCTGCAGCGATCCCAGCCGGTGCCCTGAGCTCAGAGGCTGAACTGCTGCTTAGCACCTGCCCTGGAACCCCTCGGACACATGGGGCGTGAAGCTGCCCTGGAAAGAGGCAACAGCCACCCTTAAATCCTTCATTGCAGGATGAGGGCACCAAGAACAGTGTTGGTAGAGACAGAAAGGGGGCCAGCATGACATGGACCTCTTCTCAAACATTTCAGCCTCAGGAGCATCTCGGTTGAGAAGCCCGGTCCCAGAACATCTCCCAGGATGACCCAAGTCTGCCTCTTGTTCCTTACCTGGGCTGTAGTCTGGGGCACCAATCAAGAACTCCCGGGGCCCTGACTCCATCTCCAGGTTGGCTAGTGAAGAGGAACTCAGGCCTGAGCTCACATTCAGGGACCACCTGGTCGGGGCACAAACTCAGCGTTCCATGTGGAGGGGCTCAGGGTCCCTGTGCAAAGGGGCTGAAGGTCCTCATGCAGAGTGGCTCAGGCGGTGCATGGCTCCCAGCTCCCACCCCAACTGCCTCTGATGCTCTATGCCTCACCCTGCACCCCTGACCAGCCACTAACAGCAAAGGCTTTCCCCGGAGCCGGCCCTGGGACCACCCCTGGGGGAAATTCCCATAGGCTCCCAGGCCCTTAGGGATGTCTCTGCCTCCTTTAGGGATGTGGGTCCAAGAGTTTTTATGAAGGTGTATTGTTTGCTGGGTCTAGAGAATTTCAAGAGAGAGGGAAGAGCCTAGCTGAAGGGTCCTGTCTTCAGGAACCCCGGGCTTGAGAATACACATGCCCAGAATCAGGGGCCTGGACACCGTGGCCTGTGTCTCAGGACCTAATGGGACACCAGGAGGGAGTGAAGCAGGGCCCTTCAGACTTCCCCCCTGGTCTTTCCTGCTCCCACTTCCCCAGCTGACTGCAGCCCCCAAGCCCTGGGTAATGTGATGCTCTGGGCTCCCTCCACCCCCACCCCAGGATGCCCTGCCTAGCAGCCAGGGTTCCAGGAGGCTGGGAGGGCAGATTGGCTCCAAGTTGGCTGAGCATGTTTTCTCTGCACCTGATCAGCACCCTCATACCTCCTTTTAGGGCTCCTGCCTGTCTCCCCCACCCTCCTCAGAGGCTCCTGGGGAGGGAGACTGTTAGAGCTCTGTATTCCGGGAGGAGCTCTGGGTCCTGGGTGCAGCTCTGAGCCTTCTAGGAGGGTGTGTGTGATGGAGGGGAATTGAAGGGAGGGTTCAGGGCCCAGGAGTACTGTGTAGATCCCTCTGGGGCTGGTGTTCCTGCGTCAGTGCCCCACCTGGGAATAACCCCAGCCTCTCTCACCCCTAAAGGAGGGGCCTGCTGGATCTGCTTTGTGGGACCTTTGAAGCCAAAACAAAGATGCCCCTGTTTGTTGGGAAGGAAGGGGATGAGCCCAGAGTCTTTGTGTCACTTTCAAGGTCTGGCCAGGGGAGTCATGTGGTCTGTGAATCCGACATTCACAGGCCCCAGCTCTGGAAGGAGGGGTCATGAGTGAGCGTCTCCTGGTAGGCCGCAAGGGGTCCCCAGCTTCAGCCCCCCAGGGAGACGACAGCAGTGAACCAGACTGTTTAGACATGGTCTCATGGGCAGAGGCAGGACTGCGGCCTCTGTGTGCTCCGGGACCATCACACACACCCTGTCCCGCTGTCCACAGTCACACTCATGAAAGCAGACCCTCACTGCTCCCTGCCACCTACACTGGCTCCTCCTCCAAACCCAGAATAGGAGAGAAAGAGAGAAGCCGCTGCAGACAGCTGCAGGAGCAGACACAGCAGGAGCATCCTTCCATTTGGGCAAGAATGACTCGAGTTTTCTACTCATACCAAGAATGTAGCTCAGAGGCTCCAAGAGGCTGGCCCTTCTGGCAAAGAGGAGCCAAGGATCTGAGGACAGGAAACCCTTCGGAAGTAAGACTGGGAGAGAAGGTCCTCATTGCCCCTCACCCACAGGGCACCTGACACCCCTAAGCCTTGGTAAAGATGAAGGGACAGTCGCCCTGCCATCCCAGCTCCACTGTGGGTCCAGCACTGGCTGCATGAACCCCATGGTCCCCTGGCTTGTGGTGCTGAACCAGCCCCTGCCCAGGCCTCCTAGGGAACAGCAAGCACCACCTCCCACCAGTCCCCACTTACCAGTTCTCATCTGTGTATTTCTCTGCATGGAAAGAAATAAAGCTGACTGCCCATCAAGGACCTGTGTGTTTGTGCTGCTGGGCTCAAGGGGCTCCAAACAAACTGGGGGGCATTGGGGAGCCTGGTAATCCAGGGGCTCTGTTGCCAGCATGAAGCATTCCCTTGGGCAAGCCATTTGCCCTTGCCTAGACTTAGTTCTCCAGTGAGTGCTGGTCTTTCTTTGGTTGTTCCTTCTGAACAAAGACCTCAGGAGTTGAAGAGGAGGTCAGGAGGCTGTGCTGGACATTTTGCAAACCTTGATGAATCCACATGGCCATCTGAGGGAGTCATGAGTGTTATCCTGGGTTTCAAGTTGGTAAACCAAGGCTCAGAGAGGTTCATACACTTGACCTGGGTCACACAGGACTTGGCCATACAGAAGGTAGTGAAGAAATGTTGGTGAACTGTGTCCCTAGGTCTGACCCCAAAGTTGGCTTCTTGCTGCCATCTCTGCTGTCTGGAGAGTAGAGCTCCATGGAAAGGTGAGTTAGTTGTGTGTGTGGTAGGGGGCAGGGTGCACAGGGAGAATCTATTTCCAGGATGACTGCTTGATGGTGGAAGGGGGCAAGGGCTTTAAGAGTGGGGAGCTGGGCATAGGCAGAGCCACTGGGCTGGGCAGTCAGCAGGAAAGGAAGGAATTGCCACATGACCCCAGTAAGCTGTTTATATTGAGGGCAAGAGGCTGGGGGATGGGGGAGGGAAGGGCATCGCGCTAGGGTGGGGCAGGTAAGCAGAGAGAGCCCCAGGACCCATAGGGCAGCCCAGCAGGGTAGATGAGGCGGTGGGAGTTGGGACCAGCCTGCCTGGGTTCAAATCCTGCCCCTGCGCTTATTAGCTGCGTCTCCTTGGAGAAATTCTTTCCAGCTAGACCAGGGTCCAGGGGAGCGCTTCTCATGTGCTGGGTGCTGGGCTCCATGTTTTGTGCCAATTGTCTCATTTCGTGGGGCTTCCCAGGTGGCTCAGTGGTAATGAATACGCCTGCCAATGCAGGAGATTTGGGTTCGATCCCTGGGTGGGGAAGATCCCCTGGAGGGAGAAATGGCAACCTACTCCAGTATTCTTGCCTGGGAAATCCCATCGACAGAGGAGCCTGGAGGGCTACAATCCGTGGGATTGCAAAGAGTCGGACACAACTGAACACACACACACACACACACACACCTCGTTTAATCCTCACATTACCCGCCATGAGGTGTGTCATCCCATTTTCCTAAGAAGAAAATGAAGCTGAGCGAGGCCAAGTGATTTGTCCAAGGTCATAGAGTCAGGAACCCACGAGGCAGGACAGTCATGGAAGCTTTACTGAAGTGAGCTTCCTCTCCCACCTTAGAGAGTCTGCGAGCGGTTCTGAGGGAGGTGGCTATTTCAGCATCCTTTACCTGCACTGCCTGGTATGTGATGGTCACATTTCTCTGCAGCTTTTTGCTTCAGCATTGCATGTGATCTTTTCAAAGGCATTTTGAGCACTACCTGGGGGTTCCAAATTAGGATGAAAAGCCACCAGTGAACTGCTGCCCATTTAATCACATGCAGGTATCCAGATACCTTCTCCATGTGGTGCTGTGTGGCACTTTACTGCCTGGCTTGGTGATCTGAAAGTTTTTATGGCATCCGTTTTTCAGACACTACCCAGCTTTAGAAACTTTAAAATGGATGGGGACATGTGTGTGAGATTCAGCAAGGGGAAAGCTGCAGCTTCTACAATACAGAAGGCCTCAGGTCACAGACGGCTGTGTCCTCTCTGAACCTGGACTCATTGCCTGTGAACAGGCTGGTGCTGTTCTCTGCACACCCACAGGGCTGGTGGAGGTTCAGAGGGGTGTCCTGGTGAACCACAAGGGCTGGACATACCTGGGCAATGCTGCAGCTGGAAGAGCACCTAGAATATAGAAGGGCACCCCAGGCTAGCCTTGGAGACCCTGCTCCCCTCCAGCCCCAGCCTGACCTTCCTCTCACGGACCCACTACCGGAGACCACCCCACCTGCGCAGGAGAGCTCCCTGGCCCAGGCCTTAAACCTTCGCTCCCTGGCCGAGTCACCTTGGTCAGCCGCAGCCTCTCTGGTCCCCAGTCTCCAGGTAACAGGGTGAGCTGAGCAGGTCTATGAGTGAGCTTCTAAAGCCAGACAGTTCACTGGAATCACCCGGGAGCTTGGGTGGCTTATGGTGCCTGGCTTCCATCCTCAGTGAATCAGGTTTAAGTGGTCTGGGGTGTGGCCTGAACTTCAGAGTTGTTAAAGCTTTCCAGGTGACCCCAGTAGTCATTTGAGGTGGGAGCCACGGGGCTCTCGAGCCTCACCACTCAGCATTAATGGGCATCAGCAGGGGTGGTCAGAGATGCAGATGCTGCGGCCACACCCTGACCGGAATCTCTGCCCTTTTACAAGATCCCCAGGGGTTCATGGGTGCTGAACTTGGGGACGCTCAGGGCTAGACGCCTGAAGCCAGGTTAAGTGGGTCAGCTTGGCTGCAGTCTACCCCGTGGCTGTATCTTCTGGTGGGGTGGTCTTTTATATTCCCTCTAAAAATAATAATTGTTTTCTTTCCCTTTGGCTTGTAGGACCTTAGTTCCCTGACCAGGAATTCAACTCAGGCCCTTAGTAGTGAGAACTACAGAGACCTAACCACTAGGCTGCCAGGGAATTTCCATTTTCATTCCTTTCTTTCAAAAATCTATTGAAACAGATGGAGAAGCTCTAGGCAATACTGAGAAGCCAAGAGAAGGACATTGAGAGAATCCCCTGATAAGTTAGGGGGGTCTCATAGCAGAAAAGGTGTTCACTCTCCTTCCCAGAATGTTTGTGAAGTGAGTCCCCTCTTAAACCAAATTCCCTTACTGAGTGTATGACCACTCTCTCCCCAAAACCTTATTCATTTATTGACACTCTGACCTGAGTCCCGAGCTAACCAAATATAAATCAACCAGCAATCAGATGACTCAGACTGCTGCTTGCAGATATCAACGCGAATGTACTAAAATTGGTGGTGTAGAGCTTATCATTTGGAGAAGGAAATGGCAACCCACTCCAGTGTTCTTGCCTGGAGAATCCCAGGGACGGGGGAGCCTGGTGGGCTGCCATCTATGGGGTCACACAGAGTCGGACATGACTGAAGCTACTTAGCAGCAGCAGCAGCAGAGCTTATCATTAACCTGTAGACTCAGGTTGTTACTCTAGGGCAAGAAGAGCTAACCAACCCCCGAGCCACGGATCACCTGGCCTGAGAATCGTAAACTAGAGACATCCTGACTCCTGAAACTGCGATTAAGGAATGTCACAAGACAATGATTAACCCCAGCCAGTTTGTTCTTTCCCTTTCAAAACAAAACTACGAAGTCAAAGACCAAGTTGGAGTGGATCTGAGGCTTGTCTCCCACTGCTTGGCTGGGTGTTCAATCCGTTCAGACTCTTTGTGACCCCAAGGACTGATGCCCACCAGGCTTCTCTGTCCATACAAATTTCCAGGCAAGAATCCTGGAGTGGGTTGCCATTGCCTCCTCCAGGGGATCTTCCCAACTCAGGGATTGAGCCCATGTCTCTTGCATCGGCAGGTGGATTCTTTACCACTGAGCCACCTGGGAAGCAATAAACCTTGACTTCGCTGCAAACTCCCGCTGTCAGAGTTTGGCTTTCTGGGCTGTGGGCACACGAGCCCTTTGCTCTGTTACATTTGCCCATGAGCCTGCAGCATGGAAAATGTGCCCAGTGTGGGTATGGGTGTGTGTGTGGGTGGTGAGTGTGCCCTCAAAGCACAATTCCCTAGGAAGCCAGGACCTTCTCCCCTCCCCAGCCTGTCACCCCACCCCTACCTCACACACCTGCTGGAACCTGTACGGAGCTGGAGGAGACAAACAGGTGTTTTAAATCTGCTTTGATGGAAACTTCTATTCGCAGTCAAAATGAATACCCTGGAGGAAGCATGAGGAAGGGATTTTGAGAAGCTGTGGTGCCCCTTGCACCCCGGTGCTGTGACAGAAATTCCTATTCCCAGGGTTGGCCCAGGTACACGTGGTTCCCCTGTACTAATGATTAGATGGGCCCACTGCAGGCAGAGGATGTGTGGAAATTGCGAAAGTTCCCCCCTTCCTGCTTTATTTGCTGCCGGATCCCAGCCTGGAGCCCTGAGAACAGTTGGATTTCCGAGGCCTCGGGCATAGCTGAATGGCCTCCCCCACCAGCCTACCCACCTCGCCCCATTGTGGGAGGGTCCCTCCCTGGAGCTGCGGGGCAGGGCTGATCAGCTAGAAGCTGGGCCCTGCCAGGGTTTCTCCTTCTGCATTATTGATCTGCTGCCTGGCTGTGGACGTGAATAATTCATCAGGGAGGAAGCATGAGAATGGCAAATCCGAGGCATCCGGGCTCCTCCCCGCCTCCAGCTCAGGGTTTACTCCACTCTGCTTAATGGGCTTCCATGGAGGCCCTGCTGATTCTCCCGGTTCTCCTCCTGCTGGATGCTGGATGAGCTGTTTGGGGTGGCGGGGGCAGTCGGAGCACAGGAGTGTGGGGAACCCTGGATGTGGGTGCAGGTGAGCAGGGCTGGCAACATGGGGCAAGGGGGCAATATCAAAAGAAGGACTCAGAACCCCTCCAGGAGTTCCCCTTCTGACTGAACTTTTCCAAAGCACAGTCTCAGGGGCTTCAAAGCCTCCAGGGAGAGGCAGAGGGGCTGCGGGTGTTGGAGTCTGCTCGTCCCCTGACGCTGTGGCTCTGGCATTAAATTCTGTTCGATGGTCCCACTTAACATGTATTTATTTATTTTTAAAATTAATTTATTTTAATTGGAGGATAATTACAATACTATGATGGGTTTTGCGATACATGGACATGAAATCAGCCACAGGTGCACTAAACACATATTTATTAAGGGTAATGTCTATGTACAGTCTCAGGCCAGACTCAGGTGTGCAAGAAATGTTTGCTTGTTTTTTCTTTATATCTGACTTCATCTCTTTGTCTCCATTCTGCCTAGTGGCAGAAACTTAAGCCCAGTCATTTCAGAGCTCCTTCCACTTTCCCTGGAGACCAGCATGCTGGGGTGTCCAGGACACAAGTGGCCACAGTCTGGTCCTCGGGGGCATCACAAGGCACCCCCATTCTGTCACCCTCAGCTGCAGATGGCTGCTGGGTCAACTTGCAACGTGCTGAAAGTATTTACTATCTGGTCTCTTACAGAAAAAGTCTGTCAATCTCTGATTTAGAAGGATTTCTCCACGAGTTCTATTTATGATATCTGTACCCTGGGCCATAAGGAAAAGTGTCAAGTCTGACAGTAGATTGCAAATACTCTTTCAAAGCAGGAAACAAGCAAATTTGTACTCTTCAGCAATTGCTACTAAAAGCAAACTGCCAATAGTAAGAAGAAGAATAATAGAGCTGGTCGTCTCAGCTCTTTGCAGGCCATGCGGACTCTGTTGCAACTCCTTAGCTCTGTTGTTGTAGCACAAAGGAGCTATAGACAATACACAGAGTATGACTGTGCTCCAATAAAACTTTATTTATAATAACATGGGGGTGGACAGTGATTGGCCCGTAGGCTGTAGTTTGCTAACCCTACTCTAAATCCGCTCAATGTACTAGTTTCTGTGGCAGTCTAGCTTTTCACTGAACTCATTTTCCTTTGAATCTTGGGCACCTAGCTATATTTCCTAGATTCCCTTGCTGTTGGACGTGGCCATGTGACTAGGTTTTGGCCAAGTAAACATGGATGGATGTGACATGACATGCTTCATTTCCAGGCCTGCCCTTTAAAAACATGCCCCCAGAATCCTCCATGTCACCCATCTGCCAACTGGATGTCAACTCCCAGGACAACTTTGGAAGCTGGTCATTGAAGACAGCAGAGATGTGGCCCCTGGGTCCCTGGATTACTACATGGAGCAGAGCACCCCCTTCCCCAACTCCAAGCTACTGATTGGGTTTATGTGTATTATGCTACCTGAGATTTCAGGATTTATGTACCTAATTCAATTTCTTTCCTTTTTTGCTACCCATTTTACAGATGGGAAAATTGTTGTTAAGTTGCTAAGTCCATGTCTGACTCTTTTGCCACCCCATGGGCTGTGGCTTGCCAGGCTCCTCTGTCCATGGGATTTCCCAGACAAGGATACTGGAGTGGGTTTCCATTCCCTTCTCCAGGAGATCTTCCTGACCCAAGTATCAAACCCACGTCTCCTGCATTGCATTCTTTACTGCTGAGCCATTAAGGAAGCCCTGGGAAAACTAGATGAGCTACTTTAAGGTGTGGCATACCAAGGGCTTCCCAGGCGGCACTAGTGGTAAAGAATCTGCCTGCT
Source organism: Bos taurus (assembly GCF_002263795.3). NCBI lineage: Eukaryota > Metazoa > Chordata > Mammalia > Artiodactyla > Bovidae > Bos > Bos taurus. The sequence continues at coordinate 21,597,169 of NC_037346.1, read as the reverse complement.
AGTGTAGGAGACGAAAGAGACAGCGATTCAATCCCTCGGTCGGGAAGATCCCCTGGAGTAGGAAATGGCAACCCACTCGACTATTCTTTCCTGGAAAATTCCACGGACAGAGGATCCTGGCAGGCTATATATAGTCCACGGGGTCACAAAGAGTCAGACATGACTGAGTATGCACGCACACTACATGCTACTTACCAGGGTATTGGCTGAGTGGTCTAAGAAATATCAGGTTAAAATTCATTCACTGAACAAACATGTGTTGGCCTACTATGTGCCAGACACTGTGCTGAGTATACCATACTGAACAAAACCAACTAGATCTCGGCCCTCAAGGGTTTTATAGTCTAGTATCTAGAGAGATTGAACAAATGAATACCTAATCAGGATCTATGACAGGATGTAAGAAATGTCCATGAACGTGTGTGATGGAGTTAACACAGATGATGGAATCGGGGAAGTTCTCCCTAATGAAATGGCATTTACGCTGAGTCCCAAAGGAGCTGCCCCGTGAGGAAGTGGGGAAGGTGTTGAGGCAGAGCCAGGCCAGTGGCCAGCACAGGCCAAGGTCCAGGTGGGAAAGTGCTGGGCTCATCACACCGCAATATCAGTAAGGCCAGCTGATACACCTGGCTCATGGCCCATCGGCGATTATTGAAGGTAGATTAATGACAGTGCTGGGGTTGACTGAGTGCTCATTTCTTACAATAAACACCATTTAAAGAAGTGCAGAAGGAAATGGCAATCCACTCCAGTATTCTTACCTGGGAAATCCCATGGACAGAGCAGCCTGGTGGGCTCCAGTCCACAGGGTCACAAACAGTTGGGCACAACATAGTCATAAACAGCAACAGCAGCACTTAAAGAAGAAGGAATGAAAAGGCAGATCATCAGTAGCTAAACTGGAAACAAACATGGACTGTTATTCAGCCCAATGCCAAAGCTCTTACTGCAGACTCCCAAGTGCCAGGCCATGGGGTGGGAATCAGGGGCAAGGGAGGAGGTAGGATATGCAGTCCCCATGTCCAGGTGCTCTGGGGGTCTCCAGGGAGGTGTGGGCAGCCCATACAGTGACCGCCCAACAGGGAGACAGGGAGGCAGAGGATGACTATGCTTCGGCCCAAAAAGGGGTCTTCACAGCAAAGGGCTCTGTTGTCAAACAGATCCAGGAAACAGTGAGTTAAATAAAGCTAAATACAGCTGCTTTATTGTCAGACTCCTCAGAACCTTTACTACACCGAAGTGCAACATGAATCTGTAAGAGAGGGTAGGGACATGGTATTTCCTAAATTTAATGCACTGCCAAGCTTTGAGATGTGTTTTCTTGCTAAACTATTTTAGATTTGCTGAGCCAAGCATTTGTCTATGTTATTAAAGACTCTTTGTAAACATCATTTTTTTAGTGGCTGTATAATAGGTATAACCTGGAGAAGGGCATGGCAACCCACTCCAGTGTTCTTGCCTGGAGAATTCCATGGACAGAGGAGCCTGGCAGGCTACAGTCCATGGGGTCACAGAGAGTCAAACACGACTGAGTGACTACCACATAATAGTTATAAACCATCACGAATGTATTTACCTATCTTTTCTCCTGTTGCTGAGCATTTAGGTCTCCAGTTTTTCTCTCTCTGATTTTTTTTCTGCCTATAATTTAAAAACAGGGCTTAAGCACCAGGGGAGCAAATTCTGAAGGTGCATTAGGAGAAGCTCTGGCTACTGGGGGCTCACTGGGTTCCACTGCTCTCTGGAACCAGGGAGAAGAAAGAGCCGTGCCTAGGGTTGACTCATTACCATGGCAACCACAGGCTCAGGAAGAGGGAAGATGCTGGCAGGTGGGACTACACAAGGAAGCCCCGGTGACTGGGCCCATGGAGCCCCGAGGCTGGCCTGATCTGTTGCAGGACCCTCTGGGAATGATGGATGGGCCTCTAAACTGCTTTTACTTTCTTCACAGCTGCTGGAAGCACCAGGCTACCAGCCAGAAGACTCCTTCTCCACATGAATCTGCCTGCTGGGGCAAATTGGGAGGCAGAGGTCAGGAACTAGGGAAGTGGGTGGCTGAGGTAGATGAGCCCACATTCCTGCCGTCTCATTGGATGGAGAATCTTCTACACATTTCCTAATCACTTTTGAATTCAGGGAAGTTTTAACAAGGATCCCCTTGTACACAGCTGCTTGTCATGGGAAGAGGTTTCTGGGTGAGAGGAGAAGGTCTCCTTGGAACTCTCCCAGGAATGCAGTGGGCAGGAGGGCCATGGGATAAACATCACAGCCCAGAAGCCTCTGTCTGCTCGCCTGACTCTCAGACAGGCCCCTCCGATGTGATCAACAACCTTCCTCCATGAGAACTTTCTGTGCTCCCCGGCCCATGCAATATTCATTCTTTAAGCTTTTTTCTTTTTTAAACATTAAAACTATCCAAGTATTAGACACCACGCTGATATCAGCAGTCACTATTGGGTGGGGAAGTGGCCCTGGAGTGGTGAGCCAGGCAGCCTTCAGTTTTTATGCCACATACTTCACATCCTCGGAATCTTCCAGCAAGCATTTATATCTGTATTATTTGAACAATTTATAAGTTTTAATTTAAAAAGTAGGAATGTATGACAGAGGAAAAAATCTTTCCCATATTCCATTAGCTGAGGCAATCAATGTGAATAGCTGAGCATACTTCTTCCAGGCTTTTAAAAAAGAATCTGTTTTTAATATACAGCAAGTCACTTTATAATAAAAGGGCTCATCTAAGTGCTCTTAGCACTGTAGCTGGACTCTACAGTGCTTTTAAGTAACAGGTCCCTTCAAGCCCACCTCCGCACACGAGCCAGTGTCAGAACCACAAAACAGGCGCCATAGGGGTGGGGTGGGGTGGGGTGGGTGCTGTCAGAGGTCCTGGAAGCCCTCAGGAGCTCTTCCCCTCCTTGGACTGACTGACTGACCGGGTGGGTCTCCAGACAGGCTCCATCCATCATCCCTCAGCAGGGCCAGCAGCCCCTCCCCAGGGCTCACGTCTGACCTTTGCTTTGGAGTCAGTACTTGGTCTGGGTTCTTGCCCTAGAACTGGGTACTTCCGTCTGGCTTTTGTGTGGAGTCTCCTCTCAGCCCCGCCCCGGGCCTCCTGGCTGGAACCTGCCCTCCCACGACCAACCCCAGCTGGAGGTAGATGCCCCTGGTACCTCCATCCCACCCTGAGGTCGGAGCTCCCCCCTATTTGCTGACCTCTCTGGGGACCTGTGGCTGCAGCATGCCATCCATGGAAGGGACAGTTTGGACACCGTAGAGTCAACTGTGATGGGCTTAAACCCAGATGGAAAAAAAAATGGGCCTGTGTGATTTTACCCTTCAAACCAGACCTCACAGTCCTCCCCAAACCCATCCACCTGCTGGGAAGCTGACGGAAGTCCCAGGCCGGGCATCCTCTGGGTGGTTGGCCTGGAGAGACATTCTAGAGCCTGAGGACATTCCCCGAAGACGGGGACACGCAGTTCCAGGCAGGGCCGGCTTGTTCTCCCTGGGGAACAAAGCGCGATGAACTCATGTTTTGATCACGGCCCGGGGGGAGCCTCTCTGGCGCTGGGTGAACGGGCCAGAGGTAAACAGGCACCGAGGAGACCAGCTTCTGCTCCCTGTGCAGCTGGTCACATATAAACACAGCACAGTGACGACAGGCTAGAAAGTGGGGAAATCTCTCACCAGCCACCTCTCCCTTCTGAATGACTTTCCCTGGAGTGTGGAGTGGTTTTTCCTTCCTTAATTTCATTCTGATTGCAAAATTAATACACCTTCATTGTGGCACACTTGGAAAATACAGAAAGTGTAACAAACAAAAACGTCTCCAAATCGCGTTCTCCAGCCACTCTTTCACCAGCCGCCTTTTTGGCATCACACTGGCCAGCAACTGAACTCCTCTTACTGACTTCTTTGTTTGCTGGTTTACTGTCTGTTCCTCTCCCACCACAATCTTAATTCTATCCTTTTTTTTTTTTTAATGTATCTGCAGTTGGGTTTGGTTAGTTGTGTGTCTAGAGAGTGTACACAAGTTGAGTTGTACAGAAGCCCAAGAAAGAGTCTGTCTTAAGTCTGCCTGGCACACAGTTAATGACCGAGGCCCAGGAGAGAGCTGGCAGATGGTGTGTGCACGCTCAGATGTGTCCTACTTTTTCACGACTCCATGGACTGTAGCCCTCCAGGCCCCTCTGTGCATGGGCTTGTCCAGGCAAGAATACTGGAGTGGGTTGCCATCTTCTCCTCCGAGGGCTCTTCCTGACCCAGGGATTGAACCCTAGTCTCCTGCATGGCAGGTGGATTCTTTACCTGCATGGCAGGTGGATTCCAGAATGAGGTGTATGTTTTCACTCAGTTGTGATGACCCAGTTCATGCTATTTTGTATACTGATCTCTGCATGTTCTTCATGCCAGTTGGGGTGGCATGGGGGAGACAGTGGTGTGGCTCTGGGCCCAAACCTCTGCCCAGGGAGGATGGGGAACGACACAGAGAAAGTGGTCTAGGGATGGTGATGTCAGAGTCCTACATCTGCCCTGTGTGGGGACTACATCTCGTAACTCTTTGGGGTTGTCTGTACAAAAATCTGAGCGCTTAGCTGAACTAGCTCAAGGCCTCACAGCTGATCAGCAGTGGAGTTAGACTTGGAACTGAAGCTACAATAATATAAGCTTCGTCTTCTTTTTTTTAAATATCAAATCAGAAATACAGGTTTCATATTAAAAAGGCTTTTAATTAAAAGCAGCTCTGAAGCACATCCTTGTCATCTGCACACTGTTCCATCAAAAGCCTTAGTCTCTGCTGATAAGAACTGAATTCAACAAAGAGGTCTGGTTAGCTGATTAATTAACTGAGGCAGAGTTCTTACAAGCATTTAAATTGGGTGATCCTGGTCTCATTCAATGCAGAAAGATAAAGATTCTCTTGCTGTCAGATTGGTTTAATGTATGAATTTGCCTTTATCCATCTGAAAGGTAAAGCTCTATGTCTGTAAAGTATATTTGAGATAATTGTGAAAAAATTGTGGTGAAGGCAGGAGATGGTAATAGTTCATCAGCTGTATATATTCATCACTTCAAATGAAATATGTCAATTGCACTTGCCAATTAAAAATAAACCAGCTCACTTTTCTGGGTCTTTGTTCTTTCAAAACCAAAAACTTTCTCTGAATGACTTTTGAGATGACTGTGGCAATTTGCGGTCACCCACCAGTAACAGCTTACAAGTGCGATCCAACAAGAGACCTTCTAATTTAAAACCCAGCAAAGTGGGGGCTTCCTTGGTGGCCCAGTGGTTAAGACTTCACCCTCCAATGTAGGGGTGCAGGTTCCATCTCTGGTCTGGAAGCTAAGATCCCACGTGTCTCGAGGCCAAGAAAACCAAAACGTGAAACAGAGCAATATTGTAACAAATTCAATAAAGACTTTGAAAATGGTCTGTGTAAAAAATAATAAAATAAAATGCAGCACAGGTCTAGCTGTCCCCCAAACCCAGTCTCTGTCCCAGCCGCCTCCTCTGATGTCATCGGTCTTCTTTCTGGTCACCCACAGCCATCAGCACTTGCCCAGCCAGAAGTGTATCTGGTACGGATGGAACTTCACGGACCAAATCACTTCAATGAGAGGTCTTCGGGTTCTCATCTGTGGATGGCCACTCCTGTTTCTGGGAGATCTGTTCCTAAAAGTTTCCTGCAGCTTAGACCCAACCCCAACAGTAGCCCCGATGGGTCCAACCACACCAAGGGCAGAGTCCCCTGGCTTAGGAGCCTCCTTGAGAAAGCCACACCCCAGGAGGCTGGAGTCCCCAGAGAACCCTCTACCCCAGGACACATCCCTTGCTCAGAAGCATCTCCCCAGGGCAGATCAGGGGTGTGTGGAGGTGGGGGGTTTAGCGGGTGGGTGCTGAGCACCAGAGACTCATTCTCAGGAGATACCAGGTCCTGCAGGGAGCAAAAACCACCTCCCCCGAGCCTTCTCCTTGCTTGAAGGAGGGATTCACTGATGTAGAAGAAAACCTTCCATCTGAGGACATGGATATGTAACTGGAGAGCAAGAGACATGAAAAAGTCACCCCCTTCATGGGTGGCTAATAGAGGGCAGCTATACAGGGCACAGGTGAATTCAATCCATAGTAAATTGCAGATTTTAATTTTCACCAAAAGCTTCAGTCTCATTTTTTTTTAACTTTTTATTTTGTATTGGAGTATAGCCAATTAACAACGCTGTGACAGTTTCAGGCGAACAGTGAAGGGGCTCAGCCACACATAAACATGTATCCATCTTCCCCAGACTCCCCTCCCATCCAGGCTGCCACACAACATTGAGCAGAGTTCCCTGTGCCACACAGTAGGTCTTTGTTGGTTATCCATTTAAAATATAGTAGTGTGTACATGTCCATCCCAAACTCCCTAACTATCCCTTCCCCCTGTCAGTCTCATTCTTAATGCTAATTACCTGGGGAAAAATCATGAGATACCCCACTCCACTCTCAGAAGCTCTATTTTATTTATTTATTTGGCCACTCCATGCAGCATGTGGGGTCCTTGTTCCCTGACCAGGGATTGAACCCAAGTCCCCTGCAGTGGAAGCGAGGAGTCTTAACCACTGGACCCCCAGGGAATTCTCCAGAAGCTCACATTTCTTCTTGCCCTTAGCTGTCCTTATCAGAGTTAAAGACGCAATGGCACCCCATTCCAGTGCTCTTGCCTGGAGAATCCCATGGACGGAGGAGCCTGGCGGGCTGTAGTCCATGGGATCGCTAAGAGTCGGACACGACTGAGCGACTTCACTTTCACTTATCTCTTTCATGCATTGGAGAAGGAAATGGCAGCCCACTCCAGTATTCTTATCTGGAGAATCCCAGGGACTGGGGAGCCTGGTGGCCTGCCGTCTACAGGGTCGCACAGAGTCGGACACGACTGAAGTGACTTAGCAGTAGCCAGACCCCTGTGAATGGTCTCTCCTTCCCTATATCAGCAAAAGGGGGAACTAAGGAGGCATAAGAGGCCAGGTTTCTGGCCATTCGTGCGAACACAAAAATCTCTTCTGTCAGGTCAGCTCTGCACCCCTGCCTCTGTTGATATACTTATGAGCATTACCTCTCAGTTTTAATTATGACATAACTGTGGCAGCAATCTCTATTTCCACTTAAAATTTTATTTATTTCCTTGGCTGTGCTGGGTCTTAGTTGTGGCATGCAGGATCTAGTTTCCTAACCAGGGATCAAACCCAAGCCCCCTGCAGGGAGCATGGCGTCTTAGCTACTAGACCCTCAGGGAGGTCCCTCTAGCTCCAAGGAGTTGATCATTAGCTGGACTGACTGCAAGGCCATGTTGCTAAGCAAAAGTAGAGATGAGATTCAAACCCCTGTCTTCTAACTCTAGGTTAATGCTCCCTCCTCCTTGGCTGGCTGCACCCCCAGAAGCCTAGTTATGCTTCTTCTCCATCCATCCTAGTCCCCTCTAGGACTATCTAGGACTATCCTAGTCCCATCTAGGACTATCCTAGTCCCCTCTAGGACTCCATCCTAGTCCCTCTTCTCCATCCATCTGGGTACCACCAAGTTCCAGGTCCAAGGCGAGGCCCCCTTTCTTCAGGAAATAAATACTGTGACTTAAAGCAAGATGCTTTTGCCTGATGTGAATATAGTATTGCTTAGCTACATAATGTGCTTCTGGGCATTGAAAGTCAGCCCCAAAAGAGCTCTTTCAGGCAGCATCTGCTGAAGTCTGTGGCTAATTGACTGTCTGGGGAGGCTGATGCAGCTGTAGCGAAATGCTGATCTTCCAGTCTCATCACTCAGAGTGAGCTGTTGAGCTGGGATACCGTTTCCTTCATGTGTCAGCATTTTTGAAACAGCTGCTGATGACTCTGGTAAAGCCCAGTGGGAAGTGGGGACTCCCCGAAAGCAGCCTGTGACCTAAAGACATTCAGCCCCCAGGCCAGTGATCCCAGTCCCACTGGAAGTCAGAAAGCAGAGGTTCTCAGCCCTGGCTGCAAGATGGACTCACCTAGAGAGCTTGCCAAAATTTCCGACGTCTGGGCTCCACCCCAGTGCAATTGTACTGAAACTTCTTGGGGGCAGAAGTGGAATGTGCTTGCATGCTCAGTTGCATCTGACTCTGCGACCCCATGGACTGTAGCCCACCAGGCTCCTCTGTCCATGGGATTTCCCAGGCAAGAACACTGGAGTGAGTTGCCATTCCCTTCTCCAGGGCATCTTCTTGACCCACGTCTTTAGCATCCCCTGCATTGGTGGGTGGTGGGCAGGGTCTTTACCACTAGTGCCACCTGTGAGGCCCTAGAAATGGAATATATATCAGTTCAGTTCAGTTCAGTTGCTCAGTCGTGTCCGACTCTTTGTGACCCCATGAATCGCAGCACGCCAGGCCTCCCTGTCCATCACCAACTGCCGGAGTTCACTCAAACTCATGTCCGTCGAGTCGGTGATGCCATCCAGCCATCTCACCCTCTGTTCTCCCTTTCTCCTCCCAGCATCAGGGTCTTTTCCAATGAGTCAACTCTTCGCATGAGGTGGCCAAAGTCTTGGAGTTTCAGCTTCAGCATCAGTCCTTCCAATGAATACCCAGGACTGATCTCCTTTAGGATGGACTGGTTGGATCACCTTGCAGTCCAAGGGACTCTCAAGAGTTCTCTCCAACACCACAGTTCAAAAGCATAAATTCTTCGGTGCTCAGCTTTCTTCACAGTCCAACTTTCACATCCATACATGACCACTGGAAAAACCATAGCCTTGACTAGATGGACCTTTGTTGCCAAAGTAATATCTCTGCTTTTCAATATGCTATCTAGGTTGGTCATAACTTTCCTTCCAAGGAGTAAGCATCTTTTAATTTCATGGCTGCAGTCACCATCTGCAGTGATTTTGGAGCCCTCCAAAATAAAGTCTGACACTGTTTCCACTGTCTCCCCATCTATTTCCCATGAAGTGATGGGGCCAGATGCCATGATCTTAGTTTTCTGAATGTTGAGCTTTAAGCCAACTTTTCCACTCTCCTCTTTCACTTTCATCAAGAGGCTTTTTAGTTCCTCTTCACTTTCTACCATAAGGGTGGTGTCATCTGCATATCTGAGGTTATTGATATTTCTCCCAGCAATCTTGATTCCAGCTTGTGCTTCTTTCAGCCCAGCGTTTCTCATGATGTACTCTGCATAGAAGTTAAATAAGCAGGGTGACAATATATATATGCTGCTGCTGCTAAGTCACTTCAGTCGTGTCCGACTCTTGTGCAACCCCCATAGACAGCAGCCTACCAGGCTCCTCCGTCCATGGGATTTTCCAGGCAAGAGTACTGGAGTGGGTTGCCATTGCCTTCTCTGATTCATATATATATAGGGTTGGTCAAAAAGTTCATTTGGGTTTTTCACTAGGATGTTAATGGAAAACCTGAATGAACTTTTTGGCCAACTCAATATATCATTAACCGTCTCCTTCCCAGGTGATTCTAATATGCCACAAGGATTGAGAACAATCGTTGTACTGAATCAACAAATAGGAGATGGAGTGTTCCAAAGAATGGACAGCGCTGTGGTTCCTTTCAAAAGGAATCTTGCAAGGGAGGTCACAGAGTTCCCCTAACTCAGGCCTGCTTCCATAAAACCAACCTCGGCTCGCTCTAAGTGGGCGAGTGCTACTCTCTCCACTCTGGCACCTTCTCCTTTGGGCTCCCTTCTTATATCGACTAGCTTAGACCTTTCTTCAGAGCAAACTGGAGAGCTCAGCTGGGTTCAACTTTAAAAAGGCAAACCAATACACACACTCATCCAGAAAGAAACGATGGGGTTGCAGACATAACAGTAGTTTGGGAGTTGGCAGAAGGTATCCTGCTTTTAAGATTTTTAAAAAGGAAAACAAAGTGTTGCTCAGTTCTTTATAATGGGATAAAAATGGGAAATCACTTTATAGTTTAAAAAAGAGTGCTATATCCAAGGACTTCCCCTGGTGGTCCGGTGGCTAAGACTGTGCCTCCACTGCAGGGGGCAAGGGTTCGATTCCTGATCGGGGAACTAAGATTCCACATGCCTCAAGGTGTGGCCCACCTCCCCTCCCAAAATAGTCTTTGCTGTTGTTCAGTCGCTAAGTCATATCTGACTTTTTATAACCCCATATACTGCAGCACGCCAGGTTCCTCTTCCCTCCACTCTCTCTCGGAGTTTGCTCAAATTTATGTTCATTGAGTAGGTGATGCTATCCAGCCCCTCATCCTCTGCCACCCCCTTCTCCTTTTGCCTTCAATCTAAATATTGTAATATCTGTACAATTAAATAATCAGGAGTTGGGCATCTGCATAATGAAATTCAACACAACCATTGCAAAGAATGCTGTGGCTGAAAATTTAATGACACTGGAGGCTCTACAATGCTGTATTGCATGAAAAAACCTGGCCACAAGAGAATATGTACCATAGTATCCCAATTTTAAAAATATGCATGTGTTTAAGATATTTTTTAAAAATGAAAAACATTCCTTATATTAACATCCAATTATCACAGAATGTTGGGGATAAATATGTAGTTTTTATTTTTATTTTTCCACTTGATCTTTATTTCTATAATAAACACATATTAATTTCATGAGGGGGAAGCATAATAAAAAGCTTAGATGCTGAGCCACTGAACTGATCCCTAAAAATTTGCCATTTTCAACAGAAAAATGCAGAGTTTCAGGCTGAAATAAAGTTTCACAGCATAATTAATGACATTCAAATAATGACAACAATATAGATCCTTCCCTGGGATAAAGGACTTCTTTAAGGCAAATGTCCACATTTCCTTGGAGTTAAATGTTAATCTGATAGAACCCAGCCCCTGGAGAGGAGATGGATTTTAACTTATGTGAAATTTTTATGAACTCATCAATGGGTTGGAGCAAAGAGCAGGACCAGAATAGAGTCACAAAGAGGTCTAGGAAGATAAAGCATTTCTTATTAATTCACTACTGCTTTGTTAAAAAGACATGAACTTGGATACCTGGGGTCTGCAAAACAACACCTACAAGCCTAAGTCACGTCCCAAGGTGCGAAGCAGGGCTGGAAGCAGCAAGTCTGCAAGAAAGGAAAATTTACCAAATCCTTTACCACAGACAGGCTGGGAAAGCCACACTTGGCATCTCTCGCCATGGGTCACCTTCTGCAGGGAAAAGAGAAGAAATTAAAAAGCTGGAATGGTATTCACTTAAATAAAAATTATCAAGTCGGCTTGAAGGGGTCTTAGAGAGCCCAGACGTCACCACCGTAAATGATTAAATACGATACGTGAAATCCTCAATGTCTCACGAACAGTCCAGAGCTCTAGTTTTCTACTAGTGTGGATCAATCAGCTCACAATGCCTAATTTCCCTGACTGAACCCAGGGAAAGGAACCTGAAGGGCTCGGCTGCTGTAAAGCAGGGAGGCGGCAGTTAACGAAGAGGCCGTAGTATCTGATGACATTCATTTCTAGCATTACAACCGCTGCACTTCGATGCAGGGCAACCAGGTTCTTCCATTTATCTTTCTTTCCTTCCTTCTCCTTCTCAGTACTTACTGAGCACCTACTATGTTCATTGATAGGGGTTGTGGGATCACAGAGGAAAATAGCAGGCACAGAGGAGCAGCAGGTCAGAAAGTCTTCCCAGAGGAAAGACCATTTAAGTGTTGTTTTTTTTTTTTTTAATTGAGGTGAAATTAACACAGCATAAAATGTCTCATTTATTTTATAATAAAAAATTTTTAATTAATTTTTATTGGAGTATAGTCGCTTTATAATGGTGTGTTAGTTTCTACTGTACAACAAAATGGATCAGCCATTCATATACTAAAAATAATCATTTTAAAGTGTACAATTCAGGGACTTCCCTGGTGGTCCAGTAGTTAAGATGTGACCTTCCAGTGCAACGGGTGCAGGTTTGATCCCTGATGGAGGAACTAAGATCCCACATGCCTCAGGGGCCAAAAAACCCAAACACAAGCAACATTGTAACAAATTCAAGAAAGACTTTAAAAAATGGTCCATATTTTTAAAAGTATGGCTAAGCCCCTTTGCAGTCCACCTGAAACTATCACAACATTGTTAATCAGCTATATTCCAATATAAAATAAAAACTTTAAAAAAAAGAGAAAAAAGGAGAAAAAATAATAGAGCACAATTCAGCGGCATTTAAAACATTCCTGTCATTGTGCAACCATCACCTATATGTCGTTCCCATTCTGTCACCCCAAAAGGAATCACCATACCCAATAAGCAGTTACTTCCCATACATAGAGTTTAAAAACAAGAAGCAAGCATTTCACAGGCAGGCTTGGAAAGGAGGCCATTCCAAAAGAGGAAATTCACAAAGCCCTTGGGACATCAGGTCACTTGGGATGGTGCAAATGTGTGTGTTGCAGAGGTGAAGAAGCAATGGGATGAGGCAGGAAGGAGAAAGGCAGGAGGGGAGGGGAAGATCATGGTGCCACCTAGGTCCCGTTAAGCAGCTCCAGTGAGTCAAGGGTGGTAAGGAGGGAATAGGTGGTTCTGGGACACAGTTGAGTAATCTTCAACTCTGGGGAGATACTGTCAACTTTAACACAAATGCAGTTTGAGCTAGGGTTTCTCAACCTTGGCACCGCTGACATTTTGGGGCCTGATGACTCTTGCTGTCCTTTGCACTGTAAAGTTTTTTCACAGCATCTCTGGCTTCTATCCACCACCAGAAGCATCCACCCTAATCCACCCCAGTCCAGTTATGACAACCAAAGATGTCTCCAGAAGTTGTCAAATATTCCCTGGCGGAGAGGCATATCATTTCCCCACTTAACATATCCTGGGGATCATTCAATATCAGTACATAGCAAGTTACCTTTCTTTTTTAACAGCTGCATAGTATTCCATGATAGAGATTTACATAATTTAATTACCCATCCTCCTTCTGATGGATATTTAGGTTACTTACCATCTTTCTTTTACAGTCAATGCTGTTATCAACATCTTTATATATGTGAAGTGAAGGTGAAAGTCACTCATCATGTCTGACTCTGTGACTTATGGACTGTAGCCCACCGGGCTCCTCTTCCATGGGATTTTCTAGGCAAGAATACTGGAGTGGTAGCCATTTCTTTCTCCAGGGGATCTTCCTGACCCAGGGATTGAACCCAGGTCTCCAGCATTGCAGGCAGATTCTTTACTGTCTGAGCAGCCCACACTATTTCTTGAAAACATTCTGAGCAATTTTGTCCCACTGTTACCTTAGATTTGCTCTCAACAACTGCATCAAGTTGCTAGAGTCCATTTTGCAGGTAAGAAAACTGAACTGAGAGTGGTATAGTGACTTGCCCTTGATCTGAGAGCATCACAGCCAGTGCCAGAATATAGGATTTCTGACTTCAAGCCTTGTTCTTTCCATCATTGCAACTGGTGGCTCTAATGATTCTCAAGGGAGAAGGAAACTCTGGTTAGGCAAAGGGCAGCTGATGGCTATCAGGACTCTGATCTCTTGGGCTTGTTTATATGTAGAAGAAGGCTCCCTCACTAAGAGAACAGGATTTTGTATGTGCGATGTGTGTATGCATGCATGCATGTACACTCCACATGTTAATGTGCTGTAATACATTGGTAAGGATGGAAGCAAGCTGCCAAATATTCTTGAACAGAATGATGAGAGATTAGAACTTGTTTAGGAAGATAAACTAGGCAGCTATGTGCCGAGCGGGCGGAGAGAGGTTAGATGGGAGGCAGGGCACCCTGTCTAGAGGGTGGCCGCTGTGTGCGGTTTGGAAATGAATCACAGGGCCCCAGCTTATGGGAGAGGATTCAGAACTGATTCCAGGGCAAAAACCCCCAAAATGCTGTATTCTCAGACTGTTTATCTTTTTTTGGCAGCATGCAGGATCTTATTATACCAACCAGGGATCAAACCTGGGCCCCCTGCATTGGGAGCATGGAGTCTTAACTACTGGACCACCAGGGAAGTCTGTGTGTTCTTCTTAATGAGGAGAACTGTTTTTTTAAAAAGTGCCACATTTACTAAGAGAGAACTTGTCACTTTGCAGGAAATAATTATGTTTAAACCTTATTTTCTTGGCACTGAGTTAAAAGGAGCTCCCAACCATAGTTGCCTGCTTTCCCTCAAACTGTAAGCAGTTTCACCAGTAAAAGATTCACTGGATGTTTGAGAGAATCTAAAAGAAATATACTGATTAAGAGAAAGTGACTGTTTCCTAAAGAGCTGTATATCTCAAAGGAGGGGAAATGAATAGCACAGATCAGGATCACAAATTAGTAGGCAGTTTTACAAGGATGACGAGAACACTGTTGAGGATCTCTGGGAATCCTCTAAGCAGAAAGTTATGACAGCCTTTCAGCTCCCAATCTTCTTGGCTTTTAAGTGTCTTCAGAGAGTTTGTAATAAAGAGCTCTGCAAGCTCATCAGCTCCTCCAAAGTTGGGAAATCTTAGCCGAGTGGAGCAGAAGGTGTCGGGCTGAAGTGTATTCCTGTTTCAATTCAGTCGGCAAATCTGTCTTCAGGAGGAGGAATACACTTGTTTTTCTCATGGCTCTTGCTTTAGAGAAAATGTCCTTACAGCTAACACCTTTGGTGAGATTCCCTGACCTTTTTTTAAAAAAACTTCTAGGCATCTCTGGTAAGAGGAGTCATGATGGGGGAGAACCTCGGATCCTAAGAAACATTCAGGTTAAGTAGGAGCTGGCAGACTGTTAAAGCCACGCCACCTGAAGGGAAAGACACAACATGGTCTGGGTGGCACTGACCGAGGAACGTCCTGAGGTGCTTTTTCAGGATCAGCTTCAGCTCTCAGTCTCTAGGAAGACTTCTGAGGTTCTAAACTAGAAGAAATGGGCAGGAAGTTTGATTCAAAGACACTAAAAAAAAATTTTTTTTCCCCTACAACTTAGGTGAATTAGTTCTCATGAAGAAATAGTAACTTACAAATGAGAACCCTTTATGAACCACTTGGCCAGTAGTTAGCCTTCCTTGAAAATGAGCCACTGGGCTTTAAATATTTTAAATGCATTGCCTGTAAAATCAGGCAAAATTGGTAGTTCTTCTACAGCTTCTTGATCATGAGTTAAAATATATTTTGCAGAATTATGACAGAACTGCAGCAAGGTTTTGAATCAAAGAGCCCTCAAGATTCAAATCCTTTTTAAACTGTCCACTCTGACTTTGAGCAACTTAGTCCTGTGTGCTACTTTGTTGATCTGTAAAAGGGAGGCCTCCCTCTCTAAGTGGTGTTGGATTTTATGTATGTCTACATAGGTGTACATCCACAGGGCTGGACACATTAGGAAGCCAAAAAAAGGGTCAAAAAACCAAAGAGGTGGCTTTAGAGGCCATGTGAGTGGATGGGGGGGAAATTTGGAGCGGCCCACAAAGGAAAAAGTGTGGTCAGATCAAAGGGATACAGGGGGCTGTGGAGTCACTACCAGTGGGGACAGCGTTTCTTCTTAGGGTGATGTAAATGTCCTAAAGTTACACAGTAGTGCGGACTGCACAACCAACATACTAAAATCCATCAGTACATTTCGAAAGGGTGAATTTTTTGGTATGTGAATTATATCTCAATTTTACTGTTTTTAAAAAGGATGCAGAACACACATCGCAACGTTTGGAGAGGCAATGGGAAATGAGGAATTCTCAATTTCCTGGGGGTAGAGAACCAATTCCTGATCTATAGGATAAAATGTCATTCTTTAGGGAGGGCAAGATCCTGTTTTTCTTGCTAAATTCTACAACTGGACATTTCTGTCATACTTCCTGAAGTTTCACTCTGATAGGAGATTCTCCTTCACTTCTTGGGCTAAATTATTAATGTTCCTCTGATGTTTTTGAATGACAGTTTGATAGCTCCAGTGTCCATATTATTTCACCTTGAGTTTCGGAATGCTGTGAGAAATACTTATTAACACCAAAGATGTCATAATCACTCTCCCAAACTGCCTCAATGGTACTGTTTTGATACAAAGAACCACAGACACACCATTCAGATTTCTAATTTATTATTAAATTACATAACAAAGCTTCTTCTATACAGTCAGAAAATGCACATTTAGATGAGAACAAAAATGAAGTACAAATACAATAAACCTGGTTCCAAGAAGCCATTTTAAAAGCAAAAAATTAAAAAGTGCATTTGGAATAGATTTTTAAAAATCTGTATTGGCATTTTTTTTCATGAGGAAACATCTTCCATCATGGTAAAGTGTGATTGGAATTGATTTCTCTTCCTCTCTAAGAGCTAATAGGATAGGAATAGATGCAAACACTTTGAAATGAAAGTGACACTTTGCAGTGGACACAAAGAAAATAAGAAAGATGCCTCAGGACATGGCTCAGCTGTCTCAGCTTCTTACCCAGTAACATCCTCAGAGTCACTGGTTCCTCATTTTCTTTTGCCCTATAAAACTTATGGGTATGCAGGTTCATAAAGGAGTAGTATTAGTTTATAAAGACCATGATGAAAAGCTGTATTTTTTGGAGACCAGGCTAAACAACTCCTACCCCCAAAGAAGAATGGAACACAATCATTTTAATTCCCAGTAGAATCTATTTCCTCTTTACATTTGCCACAAAATTCAGTGTAACACAAGACATGGCCATTCACCCTCAATAGCTTGCTTCATACTGCAAGTCAGAAAATGCAGTCAGTTTCCAAGAAATCACATCTGGCTAGTGATCAAACATGAGGTATGAGAAAACCAAAAAGGCTAGTCCAGTTCTTTAAAGTCCTTTTCATCAGGCTGAGATCAGTAACAATGAAACAGAAAAATTCATGGTGGGAGTGCAAGGCCGAGGTGCCTCAGTCCCAGAGAGGCCAGAAGTCACTGCATCAAAAGGCTCAGTAAGTACATTTTTCTATTCGGCATCCAACAGGAAAGAACTAAAGTCAGTATTATTTGGTTCCAAGTACCAAAAGGGCCTTCATGCTGACTTCTCTCTCTCATTACCCATCTCCACTCTCAGGATCATACTCCCATGTCTGATATGAGTACTGTGCAAGATATAAAAAGACATTCTTTAGAAAATTTTGGTAAGCAGGAGAAAGGAAGAATAGAGAAGAAAAGCCCTTTTCTAAATTAGAAAAATATGAGTAAGCAATGCTGCCTGTTATAGGGACTCCCTCAGTATCATTAATAGTAACAAGAATATAGAAATACCCAGGACAGATCAACCAAAGTACATGAACATCTGGGCTTGAACTTGAGTAATAGATTCATTAACCATTTTAAACTAAAGTTACTGGCACAGAGTAAAGCAAACTCTCAGAGACGTATACCTTTTGGAATCTCCTGCCCTTTTTGTTGCCATGGTTTCTCATTTCAAGTGAAATGGAAAGTTCTGAGTGATTTAAGATCCCTAAAAGACATGGCTTATATAAGACATGACTGAGAAAGAGTAACTTCCTGTAACAGGCAACATTTGGGATAAGGAATAGAAAACTCCTTGCATCTGGCTCCAATAAGCAAATTACTGTTGGCCCCTGAGCCTAGTAACTGGTTTGTAACAACAGCAAAAAGTTGAGAAAAGTAAGCTGTTAAAAAAAAAGAAAAGAAAAAAGGCTAAATGTGAAATGTGAAAAGAGTTCACATCAGCTACTATGGGATCCAAAGTGAGCCTCTACTGGTCAATGGCACACGTCTGTCCTTGCTCCAGGGCTTCCTTCCACAAAGGACGGAACCGTAAAGGAGAAATGAGCCCTGCGTTTGGCCCTGGGTCACCTCACTATGGGTTACACCACTGGGAGGTTAGTCAGACCTGTCTGACACCAACATCTACACCACACTTTTTCAACTTCCTTAGAAGAACATGTTTATTTTCATAAAGAAAATAATCAACATAATTCTAACACTTCCTTTAAGCATAACCCTAATGGAAAGGCTTGCCAGCTATCAAAGCGCTTGTTCAGCTGCAGCTAGATGAGCGCGGGTCCTATTTTACTCTCATGCCACCATCAGCTTTCGTGAACGCACCAAATAATCAGACCAGTAAAAACACTGGTAGTATAATTAAATAAATAACTTTATTTATGATACCTCAGATTTTATAAATGCTGACTATATAGCAATCAAAGTCCCACAAATTCTAGCTGAGGCACAACCACCGATCAAGACCCTTTGAAAAATCAAAGATAAATAGAGTTAGGGGAGAGCAGTTTTGTTCTCCCAGCAGAGAATTTAATAAATGAACTTACTTCTCTGATCTTTCAAGGTTCACAGTGGGAAAACTTAAATTTTCTTTTAAGGGCATCCCCAATCAACTGACTGATCAATCAACCCATATTTAGAAAAATAAACCCCATAGTTAAAAAAAAATATATCAATTGCTCTTCATCCCCAGAACATAATGAAACTCTAATGCCAGAATGAAAAACCTCTGTTTCTGTACCCAACCAGAGGTCAGTCTACCGATCAGCCTGTAATCAAGTTCATCTGAATGTCACCATGAACACACTGTGATGGAGTGAAGAACTGCATGCTAACATCCTTTTATCTCCTGTGGCGTGGTCTCAAGCCAATACTATAAATACCACAGTACATTTCAGAGGTGAAGAGTAGCTTTCTTTCTTGTAAGAACAGCAGATGTTGGAAGTCTTCGACCTAATTGTGGCAGTTCAATTAGAACCGAAGAAGGCAATGGTGTCCCACTCCAGTACTCTTGCCTGGAAAATCCCATGGACGGAGGAGCCTGGTGGGCTGCAGTCCATGGTGTCGCTAAGAGTCGGGCACCACTGAGCAACTTCACTTTCACTTTTCACTTTCATGCATTGGAGAAGGAAATGGCAACCCACTCCAGTGTTCTTGCCTGGAGAATCCCAGAGACAGAGGAGCCTAGTGGGCTGCTGTCTATGGGGTCGCACAGAGTTGGACACGACTGAAGTGACCTAGCAGCAGCAGCAGCAGTTAGAAAAGTCGTAACATTTATGGGAAATGGTTAAACCTGAAAAGAATTCTGGTGGGTGGTTTAAGATTTTGCCACTGTCCAGGGTGGTAACAGAAGACAGATTCTGATAGTGCAGACAGAGACAGATTCTGATATTTTCTCCTTCAGTAGTAAAGCCCCTCATTCTCTGGATGTTTGGAAAAGATTTGGAATCTTAACAGATTTGGAATGAATAGGTTTTCACAGAACACAGAATTCCTGGTACATAAGACAGGGGTTCTTAAACTTTTGCTCCTACATGTGGAACATTTACAAATGGAATCATCTGGATGGTGGCCCCTCACTGTCTTTTTACATGTGGCTTGTTGAAGAGATCTCAATGAAAATGAAGCATTTTCCTCACTTGGTTGTCAGTGTTAATCATGACATGAGGAGGAAAAGTTCGGGGCACTGACAGACACTGGCCTCTTGCCGTGGTAGAACTGGAATTTTGTTTTCTTGTAGTAATAAATATTACTCAATAGAAGAAATTAACCAAAAGTAAAAAACAATGACTGAGCAAAAATAAGCCTATCATTCTTGATGGTTTTTCCAGGAATACAGTTAACCCGAGTGTGGGCATGATTAAAAGACAAGATAAAGTCTTTTTTGCAGTGCTTGTCTTCTGTTTCAGATAACCTCAACTGTGCTGAAGATGGCCTGTGAAAATCTCAAAGATTCTTTGAAAACTGCCATTTTCTTTGAACACCAAAAAAGTTGGGGACGAAGAATAGAAATTTATAGCACAGATTATCAAGAAATGACTTGGGATTTCTCATCATGAGTGTAAAATAAAAGGAAAAAACTATTTTTATTCACAACTCCATCTGGTGGCTGAAAGGAAAGCAGTCTTTGGATATACAGAAGCCTGGTTTTTTGAAGAGTCCAGCCTCATGACCTGGCTTGTCATCAGCCTTCAACACTATCATCGAAGCATGGAAATTCTGTTTCTGATGGGTTTACTTACCTCTTGGGGAGACAAAACATCTTTTTTTTTAGAAACTAAAAACAGAGGGAAATGTGTGTTAGAAAAGATAGCACAGAAAACCTGTGACTTCCGCTCAACCTGACCACATCAGAGTCCATCACTATCAGTCCTGAATGAATCCTGCTGGTCAGGCTAATTAGCAGGTCAGTCAACTTCTCCTTCCTATTGTTTCTTCTTCTGGATCAGGGTGTGAAAGTGGTGGCTGTCAAGAGTCCCTGGAGATGTCCCATCAATGGAATGCATACAGCAGCAACAGGATGGTACAGACGCCAATAACACCACCCAGGATGAGGGAGTCTCGCCGCTTCCTAAGGTTGATTCGCTGGATGAGGCTGTTCACAGCAGGAAAACGATCTTTGGGGAATCTTTATTAAGGTCATATGTCGAAGAAGCCTCTTTAATGAAAAGTCACAGGAATCACAAAAAACAGAGATCAGTGGAGTCCAGAAAGACAAATGATGAGAAGAAACAGAGGGGAAGAAAATCACACTGAGGGAGCTGCAGCAAACACCAATGCCTTACTGCTCAAAGTCCCAAGCAAATTTGAGTCCCCTGGTACACTTGCAGGACATGAGTAGGAATAACAAAAAGGAAAACATTAAGAGAGAGGAGGAGGCAGCAGTGATGACTGCTGCCATGTGCCGACGGAGTACTGTCCGGGTGGAGCCAGTGTGGCCAGGAATGAAGGAATGCTGCAGGGCAGGGAGGAGGAGGCACAGCCAGCCACCACCACCATCCTGCATTTCCTTCTCTTCCTCTCTCTCTCTCTTAAATTCCTTTCCTCAGGAGACTGGGAAGTTCTTCCAGAAGGGTTTTGAGGAGTACACGATCTCCCCACAGGGTGATAAGCCCCCCTGGATTCAGACAATTGGTGGGAACAAACTCTAAGGGTCTGTATAATCAAACACTGGTTAATTATTTAAAAATTTTAAATTCACTTAGCAGGAGTGGGCAGGAATAGGATCAGAAGGTGGGTTAAACTGCTCTGACTGCCCTTTGTGGGGAACACAACAAAAGGAGAGGGAGCTTTCAGTTCAGGAGTCTTGCGGCAGTCACAACCGTACTGGGCTCGGTACTGTATCTCACTTGGTAGGATGTCGTCATCAAAGCACACGCCTGTGTGTCCTGTACTGTTTTCACTTCCAGCAGTGGTTTCTGACTACAAAAACTTCCATGGTGTCAGGTACAAATCTCATATAAAGCAGGTACTTAATCTTTTCTGGCTTGGTACAAGCGTCAGCACTGCCCTTAGAGGAAGTAAGAGAACCTCTGACATCAGGAAACCCTGTCTGTAGTGAACACATTTCTACCTAGTTTGTCTTTTAGGGGACTCTCCCTGATCCTTCTCTAATCATCTAGTTCGGTTCATGTAACTGGGTGGGGCTGATGCTGTCCTCTGCCATCAGGTGTGCATACCCACTCAGGGTGGGCAGGAGAGAACAGTCCCTCCCCTTGGCCAGTGGCTGGGTTCGGCAGCGACTCAAGTGAGGCAACATAGTCCTCTTTGGACAGGTGCCAGAGCTGCTAGAAATTTCATAATTTTTGATCTGGCAGGAGGTGACCCTGGTAGCCATCTCTTATCAGCACGAGGAAAAAATGTGTCTGAGAATAAGGCCATCACGTAAGTAAACAGAAATGAGAGATGGAGGAGGGGAACAGAGAACGGAAAGGCAGATTCTTGATAATAAAATCTGAGCCTCTGCATCCAAGCCATCCATTAAGCCAAATTCTACTCCTGAATTTTACAGACATATGAACAAGTTAATTCCCTCCTTTTCCTCGTTAGGTCAGTGTAAATTAGGTTTCTATTAGTATCTTTCTATGGAGTCCTAACTAATCAAACCCATTTTATTTTTTTAAAACATATTTTTGGAAATAATTCTAACTTATTGTACTGATAAAATGAGATAATGTATATCAGAGTACTCTACTAACTGCAAAGCCCTATATAAAACAGAAATGATTTTAGATGTATGGTTTTATACTTAGGGTGACAAGTGAGTGAAGTCGCTCAGTCGTGTCCGACTCTTTGCAACCCCATGGATTGCAGCCTACCACGCTCCTCCATCCATGGGATTTTCCAGGCAAGAGTACTAGAATGGGTTGCCATTTCCTTCTCCAGAGGATCTTCCTGACCCAGGGATCGAACCTAGGTCTTCTGCATTGTAGGCAGACGCTTTACCGTCTGAGCCACCAGGGAAGCACAAAGCAAGAACAAGATTCACCAAAAACTGGAAAATATCAACACACTTCAGGATATTCTTTTCCTTAGGCCAATAAGGGATCAAACTAAAAGTGACCTCAAATTATCTAGGTCAGAAGATACTCAACTTTTAAAATTATAGGTCCTTTCCCTACTAGTAATTGGGGAAGGAAACTTTTTTCTCTAAAAGGCTTGATTCCTCCAAGGAAACAGAATGTTTTTGGTCTTAGCAGTTTCCTTGCTGGATTTCTCAGAGTATGACTAGTACTAATTTAAACTGGGAAACTGAAGAACTAAAAAAGGTAGAGGTCACAACAAACAAACAGCAAATCTATACGAGAGTTCAGCTTGTGCAAAATGAAAATACGGTGATCAGCAGTGATCAGCACTTACATGTATGGCTGTCTACTTCCCTCCCTTTCTAAGCATATGCCACTGACTTATTCTCCAAAATGAAAAAAGAAAGAAGAAAAAGCACAAAATTTATGACCTCTGTGTAAAAACAGCATACACTGTAGACTTCTAACATGGATTCAAGAGCTTTTAAGATGCAAAATAGTTCTGTGAATAACTTGGAAATTATATTTATCATTTTTTTCGAGATCTACTAGTATGAAACTTCTGGTGTGCTGTCTTTTAGAAATGGCACTAAACAGTATGAACTTCCACAAAGTACAAGCACAGGGCACGTCCATAATACAGAATTACGGACGACTTCTACTCTCACTGCCGACGGCAATCTGCCCAGGGGAGGGAGAGAGTGGCGAAGCACACAGAGATTTTCCCCCTAAAAACACAGATTTCAAACTGTCAAAAAGGATACTAGCCAAAGTGTTCATTTTACTCTGAATTGATTTCAACATTCCTCTCTGTGAAGTCATATTTTCTTTTGTTGCCATAGCAATGCTGCAAGGGAGAAAAAGAGAAGCTCATCAATTGACGTTTAAGACAATCGTGCATGGATTCATCGTACACATAAAAATGAACAGAAAACCAAGGTGAATGACACCAGCTTTGAAAAGCACATGGGAAGGAACATGAAAAAAAAAATCATTTCCCAAGTCATCTTCCCATTGTTCTTTTTCTGAATGATCACTTTATCCCCAATGTTATCTTCCGATATTTTTTTGGACAAAGCAGTGAACCATTTCCCGTGTTTTTTTTTTTTTTAATTCAAAGTAACAAATGAAATAAGACAACTGACGAATCACACATTACAAAAGCTTCTTAAAATGGTTTTAAAAGGGGCCAGCTACCAAAACATCTTTAATTAGGAAAAACTCTTTGAAAGTGAAGTGGGGAATTACAATTATAAAAATAGAACCAAATGTGTAATACATCACAAAATATTTATATACAACCAGCCCTTAATTTATGAAAAGATTATATTCCAAAATTCTATTGGAGAACCAACTAGACAGTGTATTAAAAAGCAGAAATATCACCTTGCTGACAAAGGTCCATACAGTCAAAGCTATGGTTTTGCAGTAGCCATGTACGGATTTGAGAGATGGACCATAAAGAAGGCTACGTGCCAAAGAACTGATGTTTTCGAAGTGTGCTGGAGAAGACTCTTAAAAGTCTCATGAAGTGCAAAAACATCAATTTAGTTAATCCTAAAGGAAATCAACCCTGAATATTAATTGGAAGGACAAATGAAACTCCAATATTTTGGCCACCTGATGTGAGAAGCCAACTCACTGGAAAAGACCCCAATGCAGGGAAAGCTTGAAGACAAAAGGAGAAGAGGCTAACAGAGGATGAGATGGTTGGATGGCATCACTGATGCAATGAACATGAATTTGGGCAAACTCCAGGAGATAGTGAGGGCCAGGGAGGCCTGGCATGCTGCAGTCCATGGGTTCATGAAGAGTCAGACACAACTTAGCAACTGAACAACAACAGGAACTACACTTCAAAAAAATATACATTGAAAGATAAAAGGAACCAGGAGAAATGCATGTTGTTGTTCCACCATTCAGTAATTGGCTACAGTAGGACAGCTCCCTAGACTATCATGTATTTCCACCACCCAGTTCTTATCCTTGGTCAAGGAAAGGAACCCCACTTGCAGTGTCTGTAACTAGCATTCTACAAGCAACCCCCCTTCCCTTTTTAGGGGTTAACACTTACCCATATGACCCTCTCACAACTTACTGTTTTAAGTCATGGACAAGTTAGGTGATGGCACAAACTAACTTGCTATGATTAATATCATTCCACTTTTTCTAAACACATGACTATACATGTGTCTGCCTTTTTAAATGAATACATTAATATTTTTAAAATCATTTTACACAGATATGAAGAGCTACAGAGAGAAAAATACGGAAGCACACCAAATTATTAACCAATGTAGTAGTTGTATTTTAGGTGAATTCTTTTTCTTCCCTGCTTTATTTAGGTATATTTGACAAACATAAATTGCATTTAGGTATATTTGACAAATATAAATTGCATACATTTTTTAAAAGAAGATCAATAAGGAGGAGAGAAGAAAATGATAAATGTAAGAAAATTTCTCAGATCTAAAGATAAGTTTTCAGATTGTAAGAGCCCATCAAACAGACTAAAAATGATGCATGTCAACCTCATCATGGTGAGATTAAACACAAACATAGGGGAAAAAGGGATGATCCTAAAAGATTCCAGAGGGAAAAAACATTTACGAAAAGTGAAAGTGAAAGTTGCTCAGTCGTGTCTGACTCTTGGTGACCCCATGAACTTAAACCGTCCATGGAATTTTCCAGGCCAGAATACTGGAGTGGGTATCCTTTCCCTTCTCCAGGGGATTTTCCCAACCCAGGGATTGAGCTCAGGTCTCCCGAATTGCAGGTGGATTCTTTACCAGCTGAGCCACAAAGGGAAGCCCATCATTTACGAAGGACATAAAATTTTAATTGGGACTGGACTTAAAGAGCAGTACTGGAAACAATGCCTTAAAAAATGTGAAAATTATTTTCAACCCACAATTCTGATTTTTACCTAAACAATGAATCAAGAATATGGGTAGAATAGGGACTTCCCTGGGGCCCGGTGGATGGGAATCCGCCTGCCAATGCAGGAGACATGGGTTTGATCCCTCGTCCAGGAGGATTCCACATGTGGAGGAAGTAAGCTTATGTGCCACAACCACTGAGTCCACGCTCCAGGGCCTGCTAGGTGCAACTACTGAGCCTGTGTGCCTAGCAGCTGTGCTCTGCAACAAGAGAAGCTGCCACAACGAGAAGCCCACGCGCTGCAATGAGGAGTAGCCCTCGTCCACCACCACTAGAGAAAGCCCGTGCAAAGCAGCAAAGACCTAGTGCAGCCAAAAATAAAATAAATAAAATTGAAAAAACAAAAAAAGAATATAGGTAGAATAGAAACTTTTTTGAGATGTGTAAAGTCCAAATGATTTACTTCTTATTCTTCCTGAGGAAGCTACTAAAGAACATGGTCCAACATAATGAGGGGATAAACTAAGAAAGTAGCAGACAGTAAATCCTAGAAACAAGTGATTGCATTTAAGGAGGTCATTGTAGGATAATGGTAAAAAGACATCCCAGGACCGGACAGTGAATGCACCAGGTCTAAAGCACAACCAGTCAAGATTCGAGCAGAAAGAGGCAGGCAGTGTCAATTTTATAACACATTAAATTTTATTTTTTTAATTAATTGATTTTAATTGGAGGATAATCACTTTACAATATAGTGATGTTTTTTGCCATACATCAATGTGAATTGGCCACAGGCACATACGTGCCCCCACCATCCTGAACCTCCCTCTGCACACTATCCCTCTGAGTTATCCCAGAGCACCGGCTTGGGTTCCCTGCTCCATGCATCGAACTTGCACTGGTCATCTATTTTACATATGGTAATATACGTTTCAATGCTATTCTCTCAAATCATCCCACCCTCGCCTTCACATTGAATTTTAGATCCAAGAAGATCATAAGAAGAGTGAAACTAACAACATCCTTTGTATCACTAGTTCTTATTCCTAATTTTTCAGGTTAAGTGTCTATCTATGGTAGAATATGATACATTTAAAATGTAGTTGTTTTATAGTAAATTTACTTTACCAGATATTTAAAAATAGGTACTATAGCCTTGAAAAAAGTAACAATTCAAACCTGGGCTGAGCAACAATCTTTGAATCATATATCTCTCTGTTTTCTTAAACTGGGACTATCACTATCTCCTATGCACTCTGACTCAGAAGTAGAGAAAATTAAAAAATAATTTCCGCAAAGCACTTTGTATTCCTTGGAGAACAGATATTATCATCATACATTATGTTATTATCTTGTTGAATATGCATGATTTCCAGTAGCACACAAAGTATATCTAGATATCCTTTCCTATCTCATTCCACCATCTGGAATCAAGTGGAGTGAGATCTAGGCTGTTGTTATTTCAAGGGTCAAATATGCAGGGACAAAACAAATTCCAAATAACATGTAATGCTTTTAAAATGATAAAAATCATTGATGTTTACTGGAATTTCAACATTCTCACCTATCCTGTGAACTAAACTCGGACTTTTTTTTTTAACAATTGTTGTTTAGTCGTCCAGTTGTATCCGACTCTTCCGTGACCTCATGGACTATAGCCCACCAGGCTCCTCTGTCCATGGGATTTTCCTGGCAAGAATACTGGAGTGGGTTGCCATTTCCTTCTCCAGGGGATCTTCCAGACTCAAGGATCCAACCCACATCTCCTGCTTGGCAGGTGGATTCTTTACCAATGAGACACCTAGGAAGCCATTTTTTCAACATCAGATAATACTAATTATACATTTAAAGCTTAAGAATAAACTTATAAATATTAGGTCTTTTCAACAAATTGATGCCAGTTTATATTCAGTTGTGTACACTGTTTTAAACTTTAGCTCCAAAAGGAAAAGGTAAAACTTTATAGGTAGAATTATGGGGAAACTTTAAGAAAAGAATCCCTGATAAAATGTGACCCAACTTTATGCTCTGATGAAAGCAAAGGAGCCACAAGGGACATATTTCAGTCAACAATTAAGCAATTTTGTGAAAACTGTGGAGGGATAGAAGACTGAGTACATGAAATTCAAACAAAATTCCAAGATATGATAAATTCATCTTATTATAAAATTATAATTTATGATTTTCAATTATAGGAACATACTATAATCCACTGAATACAATAAGAATCCATGAGCTCATTTCAACATAAAAATTTCAGGATATGAACACTGAAACTGAAATATTCAGAGGTAAAGAGGCATCATGCGTGAACTTATTTACAAGTAGTTCAGAAAAAAAAAAGTGAAAAAGCAAATGTGGCAAAATGATAACATTTTGAGAATCTAAGGTAAAAGGTATGTGGAAACTCTTAGTACCACTGGAACTTTTCTGAAACCTGAAATACCAAAATAAACAGTTAAAAAAAATTAATAATAGAGCTGCCATTTAAATTAACTTAGTAGCAGCCAGGGGATCTTCTCGATTCAAGGATTTTACTTATATTATCTTTTTAGTCATATTATCTTTAATTTTCACAACAATCTTTTAGGGTAGGTATTATCATCAATTCATTTAAGCACATAAGAACATGAAGATTCCAAGAAACTTGTTTAAGAACAGAGATCTAATTAAGTAGCACAGTCAGGTTTCAAACCAAATCATACTTCAAAGCTCATCCTCTTTCAATAAGGCAGGAAATGTAGTAGTGGTTTAGACAGAGCTCTTGCTCTGAATCCTCAATACTATTTTTAGTAATGTGATTATGGGCAAATTACTTACCTTAACTTCTCTTTTGTTTTGAAGATAGTATCTAGTGATTAGTGCCTATCTCATGAGTTACTGAGGAGATTAAACAACATACAGCATGTACAACCCTTGAACACAATGCATGCTAAGTGGCTTCAGTCGGGTCCAACTCTTTGCAACCCTACGGACTGCAGCCCTCCAGGCTCCTCTGTCCATGGGATCCTCCAGCAAGAAAACTGGAGTGGGCTGCCATGCCCTCCTCCAAGGGGTTTTCCCAACCCAGGGATCGAACCCACGTCTCTTACGTCTCCTGCACTGGCAGGCAGGATCTTCACCACCTGGGGAGCCCTGAACACAATACCAAAGTCTATGATAAGAATACAAATGTTTGTTGTTTCCATGTATTTCATGCTGCCTTTCCTGAAAAAGTGCTTTAGACAATGCTTAATTTTGAAGAGTTGAGACCATTACTAGTTAACTTTTTTTTTACTGTCTTAAAATAGGTATTTAAAAATTTATCAAACCTAGAGAATTAGGCAGTTAAAACCAACAAATTTCCCTTACCTTAAACAAGAAGTTACTTCACTGTTATTACAGATAATACTAATTACTGCAGACTTTCTATAACTGCTATGACAGAAACCAAGTCTACATAAATGTTACATGTAAGACACTTAACAAATCACATGTTCAAGACTGTTTTCCATTAAAAAGTAAGAATAAAAAGACAGAGGCTGTAGGAAAATTAACCTAGGTGAAACACCCTAATGCCAATAGTTTCGAAAAAAATGTTTTAGGCTTCAAGTATTTTATAAGGGGAAGTCATAGTAAAAATACATTACCATATAATAAAATTCCCATCTTTAAGGAAGATTAACTGACTTTAGTTATAGGATTAACTTCATCTGTTCATTAATGTGCAAACAATAAACAAAAAACCCCCATTTTTCCTACCTTATTGTCTCTTCTATTAGACGGTCTGAGCTGCAAATAAAAAGAAAATTCAAATTCTGGAATTATTAAAAGCACATTTAAAACCTGCACTTAATTTTTCTATATTTTACAGGTAGATTATTTTTCCAGTCATTTATGTGAAAAACACCCAGACTTTTGAAAGCAGCTAGAGAAAATTCTGGACTCTGAAATTAGTTAACCCACATATATAGTTTTCATCTTAATTTGTTGGCTTAAATCTATTTCTTCCACAGAGATACTTAATGATTAAAGTCAGAACAGTTTTAATGAGAGTACAAAAAAATAAAACTACTTCTTTAATCTAGATAGCTCCAAGTTGTCACCACTGTCTATCCAAAACTTCAGAATTACAGCCAAATTGTTGAGACAGGATAGGCAATATAGTTTCAATGTCTATAAGCAGTAATTATTTACATCTTAAAATTTCTTCCTTTTTTGAAAAACAAAATCAAATCTCAGCTTGCCACACTTTAGAATTCAAGAATCTGAATAACGATGCCAATGCACTGTTGATCAGTGAAACATTTCCACTTATGCATCAAATACTGGAAAGAAAGACACCTCCAAAAAACCCATTTTAGGGAGGAATGCACAGGTAGCTAAGCTTGGTAAAAGGGGAGCTTTACAGCAGAAACAAACTCCCAGACATATGTATCCATTTACCATAAAGACAGCACAATCTAGTAAAAACAATGTAAAATTACTCTCCTTTGGGGATACATAATATATAATCAAGTGGAATCATCCTTCGTAAACAAATACTTCATAACAGCCCAGAGGTATTCCAAAGAGGCACCTACTGTCTGTGATTAAGCAACAAGTATCTGTTTCTTTCAAGAAACCAATTTAAACTAGCTGAAAACAATGAGCTAAATTTTGTCATCAATTACTGTACCAAGGAATCACTAAAGCCACACTTAGATAGTAATTCTGCTTAAAAGGTAATTCATTTCCCTCAATATACAAAACTGCAAATGATACAAATTTCAAGCACATATTTTAAAGCAGTTTAACAAAATGTAAGAACTTGGCAAAACCATTTAGGTTAGTAACTAATAAGAATCTTTTAAAACAGGAGGTGAATAAAAGAATAAACAAGTAAATGAATAAGCAAGCAAGAAAACAAACAAGCAAGTATGTAATAAATAAAATGTAAAAACTGATCCCTTTGTAAACTGTAAAAAAAAATCTGATGAAGTTGTCACCAACCAATGAGACAGTTTACATCAAGCACTGTGGTGATTTCAGTCTTCCGCCTACTTACAGTTAACCAGAGGGACCCTATGTCTTCTTTACTTTTATATAAATATCTTCTAAGACATGTGAACGATACTATTAGCTACAGTAGGACACAAAAAGCTAAGTGCTAACAGAGTTTTATATTACAGATAACATTTGGAAAATACCGAAAAAACAAAGATGAATGTAGAAATCATTTGCAACCACTCTTCCATTAACACTGATATTATGGCACATTTGTTTCTTGTCTGGGTAGCCCAAGGAACATCTTTTTTTGTTGTTTTTGTCTTCCCTTCTTTCTTTTTTTTGGTCACTATGCAGTGTGTGGGATCTTAGTTCCCTACAGGAGATTGAACCTGCATCCCCTGTATTGGAAAGCAGACTCTCAACCACTGGACAGTTAGGGAAGTCCCAGGAATACCTTTACTTGCATTTTTCATGGTTTATTTAGCACAGAAATTTTGTTTTATGATCACATGATGTTACCTAGAACATCAACATTCTAGGAATCAACGAACTAAGATGGACTGGAATGGGTGAATTTAACTCAGATGACCATTATATCTACTACTGTGGGCAAGAATCCCTTGGAAGAAATGGAGTAGCCATCATAGTCAACAGAAGAGTCCAAAATGCAGTACTTGGATGCAATCTCAAAAACGACAGAATGATCTCTGTTCATTTCCAAGGCAAACCATTCAATATCACAGTAATCCAAGTCTATGCCCTGACCAGTAACGCTGAAGAAGCTTAAGTTGAATGGTTCTATGAACATCTACAAGACCTTCTAGAACTCTCACCCCGAAAAGGTGTAGGGGACTGGAATGCAAAAGTTTGGCCTTGGAGTACAGAATGAAGCAGGGCAAAGGCTAATAGAGTTCTGCCAAGAGAACACACTGGTCATAGCAAACACCCTCTTCCAACAACACAAGAGAAGATTCTACACATGGACATCACCAGATGATCAACACCAAAATCAGATTGATTATATTCTTTGCAACCAAAGATGGAGAAGCTCTATACAATCAGCAAAAACAAAACTGGGAGCTGACTGTGGCTCAGATCATGAACTCCTTATTGCCAAATTCAGACTTAAATTGAAGAAAGTGGGGGAAACCACTAGACCATTCAGGTATGACATAAATCAAATCCCTTATGACTATATAGTGGAAGTGAGAAATAGATTAAAAGGACTAGATCTGATAGAGTGCCTGATGAACTATGGATGGGAGTTCATGACATTGTACAGGAGACAGGAATCAAGACCATCCCCAAGAAAAAGAAGTGCAAAAAAGCAAAATGGCTGTCTGGGGAGGCCTTACAAATAGCTGTGAAAAGAAGAGAAGCGAAAAGCAAAGGAGAAAAGGAAAGATATATCCATTTTAATGCAGAGTTTCAAAGAAGAGCAAGGAGAGATAAGAAAGCCTTCCTCAGTGATCAATGCAAAGAATAGAGGAAAACGATAGAATGGGAAAGACTAGAGATCTCTTCAGGGAAATTAGAGACACCAAGGGAACATTTCATGCAAAGATGGGCTCAATAAAGGACAGAAATGGTATGGACCTAACAGAAGCAGAAGATATTAAAAAGAGGTGGCAAGAATACACAGGAGAACTGTAAAAAAAGATCTTCATGATCCAGATAATTACAATGGTGTGATCACTCACACTCACCTAGGGCCAGACATCCTGGAATGTGAAGTCAAGTGGGCCTTAGGAAGCATCACTAAGAACAGAGCTAGTGGAGGTGATGGAATTCCAGTTGAGCTATTTCAAATCCTAAAAGATGATGCTGTGAAAGCACTGCACTCAATATGCCAGCAAATTTGGAAAACTCAGCAGTGGCCACAGAGCTGGAAAAGGTCAGTTTTCATTCCAATCCCAAAGAAAGGCAATGCCAAAGAATGCTCAAACCATCACACAATTGCACCCATCTCACATGCTAGCAAAGTAATACTCAAAATTCTCCAAGCCAGGCTTCAACAGTACGTGAACTGTGAACTTCCAGATGTTCAAGCTGTATTTAAAAAAGGCAGAGGAACCAGAGATCAAATTGCCAACATCTGTTGGATCACTGAAAAAGCAAGAGAATTCCAGAGAAACATCTACTTCTGCTTTATTGACTATGCCAAAGCCTTTGATTGTGTGGATCACCACAAACTGTGGAAAATTCTGAAAGAGATGGAACTACCAGACCACGTAACCTGCCTCCTGAAAAACCTGTATGCAGGTCAAGAAGCAACAGTTAGAACTGGACATGAACAACAGACTGGTTCCAAATTGGGAAAGGAGTACATCAAGGCTGTATATTGTCAACCTGCTAATTTAACTTATATGCAGAGTACATCATGAGAAATGCTGGGCTGGAGGAAGCACAAGCTGGAATCAAGATTGCCGGGAGAAATATCAATAACCTCACATATGCAGATGACACCACCCTTATGGCAGAAAGTGAAGAGGAACTAAAGAGTCTCTTGATGAAAGTGAAAGAGGAGAGTGAAAAAGTTGGCTTAAAACTCAACATTCAGAAAGCTAAGATCATGGCATCTGGTCCCATCACTTCATGGGAAATAGATGGGGAAACAGTGACAACTTTATTTTTTGGGACTCCAGAATCACTGCAGATGGTGACTTCAGCCATTAAATTAAAAGATGCTTGCTCCTTGGAAGAAAAGTTATGACCAACCTAGACAGTATATTAAAAAGCATAGACATTACTTTGCCAACAAAGGTCCATGTAGTCAGAGCTATGGTTTTTCCAGTGGTCATGTATGGATGTGAGAGTTGGACTATAAAGAAAGCTGAGCGCTGAAGAATTGATGCTTTTGAACTGTGGTGTTGGAGAAGACTCTTTAGAGTCCCTTGGACTGCAAGGAGATCCAACCAGTCCATCCTAAAGGAAATTGTCTTGAAAATTCATTGGAAGGACTGACGCTGAAGCTGAAACTCCAATACTTTGGCCACCTGATGTGAAGAACTGACTCACTGGAAAAGACCCTGATGTTGGGAAAGATTGAAGGCAGGAGGAGAAGGGGACAACAGAGGATGAGATGGTTGGATGGCATCACGGACTCAATAGACCGGAGTTTGAGTAAACTCCGGGAGTTGGTGATAGACAGGGAGACCAGGTGTGCTGTAGTCCATGGGGTCGCAAAGAGTTGGACATGACTGAGTGACTGAACTGAACTGAAACTATTGAGTTTTAAGAGTTCTTTGTGTGTTTTGGATACAGTCCTTTATCAGATATGTTTTACAAGTATGTTCTTCCAGTCCACTTCATCATCTTGACAGCATCTTTGGAAGAGCAGAGGTTTTTCATTTTAATGAATTCAATCTTAACATTTTTGTTCATGATATTTTTGTCATTACATCTAAAAATACATTGCCAAACCCAATGTTACCTAGAATTTCTCCTGTGTTGTAAAACTTCTAGTAGTTTTGTACTTTATATTTAGATCTATGATCTGTTATGAGTTATTCTGGGGAAAGGTATAAGGTCAGTGTCTATATTCATTTTTTTGCATGTTAATGTCCGGTTGTTCCCACACCACTTATTCAAAAGACTGTCTCTTCTCCATAGAACTGCCTCTACTCTACACAAATATAGTCAAAGAGTATTTGACTATATTTGTGTGTCTGTTTCTGGCCTTTCTCTTCTGTTCCACTGATCTGTCTGTCTGTTCTTTCACCAATACCACACTGTCTTCATTACAAACAATATACACAGGAAGTCAAGTTTAATGGGGAGATAGTTTTTGCTTCTTTTCTCCCCTCAAAGTATTTTAACAAATATTTTGGTGTAAAAAAAATTTTTTTTAATGTCAACAAATTTGTTTACAGCAGAAACAGAAAGACTAAGAGAAAACGTGAGGAATCACAGTTTCCATTTGTTGTTCTTTCGATAAATGGTATAAAAGGATTGAAATCATAAAAACCTGAGTCATAAAGAATATGAAATATTAAGGAAGCATTTTATAATTTGTTTCTGAAATCTCTAGAAAAACCTTGTATACCAATACAAAATAATCTATTATGTAACTTAACAACTCCCCTCAAGTTCATCAGCTCATACTCCACTCAACTTCATCCTGCCTCAGTTTCTTTCTTTATAGAATGAGCACACATAAACTTTTTCACAAGAATGCTGAAAGGAATATATGTAAAGTATATCCTACATAGGACTTCCCTGGTGGCTCAGATGGTAAAGCGTCTGCCTACACTGCAGGAGACCCGGGTTCAAGACCTAGGTGGGGAAGATCCTCTGGAGAAGGAAATGGCAACTCACTCCAGCACTCTTGCCTGGAAAATCCCACGGACTGAGGAGCCTGGTAGGCTACAGTCCATGGGGTCATAAAGAGTCGGACACAACTGAGCGACTTCACTTCACATATCCTACATAAAATCACCTGAGAAACAAAAATGGAAAACACCTTTTAATAGCCAATCTTACTGCTATTTTTTATAACCCTAAATACATCATTTAAGCTGTGTGACCCTAAATTAATGTACTTTTCCCCCTGTAAAATGGACAGTGGGAAGGGTTTTCTTTGAATTACTAATGAACGCAAAAGTAAAAATTTTCATATAAAATTTATGACCATGTGTTCCGAAATAAAGAATATTAATTTACAACTGATAAACTCTTTTCAGCATCAAATAATCCCTAAAGTAAACAACTGCATTTCTGTTTAACTTATTTTGGGGTTGATGAATATAAAAATGTTAATGCAAGCTCATCTTTATTTTTGTGCTACTTGAGTATCCTATTCCTTACTTTGTACCCAAAGAATATATTAATATACTTTCAGATATAATGCAAAATTCTTTTGTGGTGGTCTTTATCAAATACAAAAAGAACTACCAAAGCTATAAGTAACTATAAGCTACTCTAGGAAAGACTGCCCCCTTGTGCCAATCAGTAATATTTAACATTCTAAGAAAAAAACACTAAAAACTTTCTGACACTAGAAGTAGCCAGAGTTGTACTAAAATGGTCTTGATCTTCCCATGTTCTGATTTCAACAGCTCATATTTAAAGTGGTGATCTTCAAAGAAAAGTAAATTGAATAGTACATTAAGCTCATATGGACATGACTTATTTATGACATTCAGCAACAAAAGCATAATTCATATCATTTAACTATCATGGTTATTAGCTATTCAAGTGTTTAGAGGCCGAATTCAGAGAGTTTAAGTAATTTTCTGATCCTTAAGTTCTATAATAAAATACAAAGAAAATAATTAAAGAAACCAGTATATTTCAGAAGAAAACTAGATGAAGCAGGAATAGAGTATGGTGGCTTATTTTAAAATAAAAATATATATTTCATTTTTATATATATGTGTACGTGTGTGTGTGTACATACATATACACACAGTTCATCCAAGTTTTTAGGTATTTTGAGTTCTTAGAAAAGATATTTTCTTTGAATTTGATGTATGGCTAATTACCCTTTATAAAGCTTCTTGACATATATAAGTAGTATAAGGCCATGCAAATATAAGTCAGTATCTATATTATTATTAACCTACAGTAGTAGACAAAGTATTAGAGCAATAGACTTGCTAAAGGAAACAAGCATTAAGGTAACAAAAGACATATTACAGTTACCGCTTCCCTGGTGGCTCAGAGGGTAAAGCGTCTGCCTGCAATGTGGGAGACCCTGGTTCGATCCCTGGGTTGGGAAGATCCCCAGGAGAAGGAAATGGCAACCCACTCCGGTACTCTTGCCTGGAAAATCCCATGGATGGAGAAGCCTGTAGGCTAGAGCCTATGGTAGGATAGAGTCTATGGGGTCGCAAAGAGTCGGACATGACTGAGCAACTTCACTTCACAGTTACTGCTAAGTCACTTCAGTAGTGTCCGACTCTGTGCAACCCCATAGATGGCAACCCATCAGGCTCCCCGTCCCTGGGATTCTCCAGGCAAGAACACTGGAGCGGGTTGCCACTTCCTTCTCCAATGCATGAAAGTGAAAAGTGAAAGTGAAGTCGCTCAGTCGTGTCCGACTCTTAGCAACCCCATGGACTGCAGCCTAGCAGGCTCCTCCATCCATGGGATTTTCCAGGCAAGAGTACTGGAGTGGAGTGCCATTGCCTTCTCCTCACAGTTACTAATACATTACAAATTACATTAACAAATAAGTAATGTGAATGCAGACTTTTGTGTATATATTTCATAGCATCCTATCTTTCCTAATTACGGTCAGAAAAGTTGTAATTCTTTCATTAGAAGAATTAAATGAATTAGCACTGGTAAAGCATTCAGTATAATAAACAGCACAAAATGTCTGCTATATGTGTAAATAAATTAATAAGTATGTACCACATAGTATGTATTTATTCAATAATACCTACTTTCGAAGGTGGTCATGTTCTTTCAAAAATAGTTCAGTTCTTCTGTTGTTTACTCCAGACCCACTTTTATATGACCTAGAAGAAAGAAAATTTTAGAACGTTTGTTGGCAGACACTATAAAAAAGTATTAAATGATTACTCCAGTAATATCCAAAGTGGACAAATTGAGCCTCTCCATATACAACTAAAATGTATAATCCTTTTTATCTCCTTTTAAAAATGGCATCTATGACAGATAAATATGCATGGCTTTCTAGTTTAAGAATTTATCTTTCACCGAAATAATCTAACATTCTTAGACAAAAATCTTACTTTTCCTTTTTTACATTTTATATATACATTTGATAACTTCTAAAAATGTGTATTTTGTACCAGTTGCCAAAAAGTCCAACTCACTAAAGTACATGAAAAGAGAATATACATTCATTCGTTTATTCATTAACTCAGCAAATATTTATTCAACATCTCTTAGGTACCACACATTTTAACAGTAAAACATGCTACTTAGTCATGAGTTGTTCACAGTTTAGACAGGTACATAAATTATTTAATTTTAATTCAGTGTAATAGGAACTATTACTATAATACTACATAAATACTATAATATTTATATACAAAAGAAAAGAGTAGTCATTACTATAAGGCAGAAGGTAGATTAGAGAGCTTGTGAGAAATACAGAAACCTTCTTAAGCAGAGAAAACCCATAAAGGATACCCTACAAAACAAGTGATAATTTACAGTTGTAAAAAGTGGAGGATTATTTCAGGAAGGAAGGATTGCATGTGCAGTGTCATGGGGTGTGGAAGAACACAGTGGCTTCAAGAAACTTTGTATCGTCCATCTTGCAGAGTGAGGTTTGGGAGGGTACTGTAAAAGATGAGAAAAGCAGGGGCTTTTAGAGCCTTTCCTTTCTTTCTCTATTATTTCCTCTTGTCTTTATTTTCCCCAAGTGGGACTAATACTCCTGATTGATTACGACACAGCACATGAGGTAGGGAAGCCACTGAAAGGGAATGTTTCCCTAAAGGGAAGCTACAGATCTGCCAACTGTGGAGTACTTCAGGATTTCTATCCTGGCTTGAGTTCATTACAATTTACAAGAAAATGCTTTGTATCATTACTACCAACATTTTCATGTTTCAGTTCTTTACTTACAAAGTATCAAGAACCACAACAAAAAAATTCAAGTAACTGCACACATACTGCAGTGAGACAAAAGGGGGTCATGCCGTTAAAGTAAACCACGACCTGAGAGCAGGTTCTAATGTGCAAAGCGCAGCAGGAAAGAAAACACCAGGGAAAGCTGCACAATATAACCAGTACCGCACTGGACTTGGAAGACTAATGTTGTTTAGTTGGTCAGTCATGTCCGACTCTTTTGCGACCCCACGGAACCCACCCAGGCTCCTCAGTCCATGAGATTTCCCAGGCAAGAATACTGGAGGGGGTTGCCATTTCCTTCTCCAGGGGATCTTCCCAACCCAGGAATGGGATTGAAACCATGTCTACTGCTTGGCAGGCAGATTCTTTGCCACTGAGCCACCTGGGAAGTCCATGAACCAGTAAACCTCAAACAAGATTCCTAATACCTAGTTTTATAAAGTGGGACTAATAATTTATATCTATATCAAAAGATTCAGTTCAGTTCAGTTGTTCAGTCGTGTCGGACTCTTTGCGACCCCATGAATCACAGCATGCCAGGCCTCCCTGTCCATTGTCAACTCCCAGAGTTCACTCAAACTCATGTCCATCGAGTTGGTGATGTCATCCAGTCATCTCATCCTCTGTCGTCCCCTTCTCCTCCTGCCCCCAATCCCTCCCAGCATCAGAGTCTTTTCCAATGAGTCAACTCTTCGCATGAGGTGGCCAAAGTACTGGAGTTTCAGCTTTAGCATCATTCCTTCCAAAGAACACCCAGGACTGATCTCCTTTAGAATGGACTGGTTGGATCTCCTTGCAGTCCAAGGGACTCTCAAGAGTCTTCTCCAACACCACGGTTCAAAAGCATCAATTCTTCAGCACTCAGCTTTCTTCACAGTCCAACTCTCACATCCATACATGACTACTGGAAAAACCATAGCCTTGACTAGATGGACCTTTGTTGGCAAAGTAATGTCTCTGCTTTTGAATATGCTATCTAGGTTAGTCATAACTTTCCTTCCAAGGAGTAAGCGTCTTTTAATTTCATGGCTGCAATCACCATCTGCAGTGATTTTGGAGCCCTCCAAAATAAAGTCTGACACTGTTTCCACTGTTTCCCCATCTATTTGCCATGAAGTGATAGGACCAGATGATTATATGAAGCCAAAAAAGAGATAATATATGAAAAAGCAGTAATTGCAGGAAAAAAATCTTATATATCAGTTATTAGTACTATTAGTCACTCAATTCAGTCGTTCAGTTCACGTTCAACTCTTGGCGACCCCATGGACTGCAGCACACCAGGCCTCCCGGTCCATCATCAACTCTTGGAGTTTACTCAAACTCCTGTTCATTAAGTGGGTGAAGCCATCCAACCATCTCATCCTCTGTCATTCCCTTCTCTTCCTGCCTTCAATCTTTCCCAACATCAGGGTCTTTTCCAATGAGTCAGTTCTTTGCATCAAGTGGCCAAAGTTCTGGAGTTTCAGCTTCAGCATCAGTCCTTTCAGAATATTCAGGACCGATTTCCTTTAGGATGGACTGGTTGGATCTCCTTGCAGTCCAAGGGACTCTCAAGAGTCTTCTCCAACACCACGGTTCAAAAGCATCAATTCTTCACCGCTCAGCTTTCTTCACAGTCCAACTCTCACATCCATACATGACCACAGGAAAAACCATACCTTAGACTGGACGGATCTTTGTTGGCAAAGTAATGTCTCTGCTTTTTAATATGCTATCTAGGTTGGTGATAACTTTTCTTCCAAGAAGCAAGCATCTTTTAATTTCATGGCTGCAGACACCATCTGCAGTGATTTTGGAGCACCCCAAAATAAAGTCTGTCACTGTTTCCACTGTTTCCCCATCTGTTTCCCATGAAGTGATGGGACCAGATGCCATGATCTTAGTTTTCTGAATGTTGAGTTTTAAGCCAACTTTTTCACTCTCCTCTTTCACTTTCATTAAGAGGCTCTTTAGTTCTCCTTCACTTTCCACCATAAGGGTGGTATCATCTGCATATGTGAGGTTATTGATATTTCTCCCAGCAGTCTTGATTCCAGCTTGTGCTTCCTCCAGCCCAGCATTTCTCATGATGTACTTTACATATAAGTTAAATAAGCAGGGAGACAATATACAGCCTTGATGTACTCCTTTCCCAATTTGGAACCAGTCTGTTGTTCCAGGTCCAGTTCTAACTGTTGCTTCTTGACTTGCATACAGAATTCTCAAGAGGCAGGTCAGGTGGTCTGGTAGTCCCATCTCTAAGAATTTTTCACAGTTTGTCATGATCCACACAGTGTATTACTTTCTCTAATTTAATAGTGATCCACAGAGTGTATTACTACTGTATCTCATCTCATTAACTATATTTTGCCATATATTATACTAATTTGAATATGTGCTTACTCCCCTCCAGCATCTAAAGGGCCAAGTTAATCTTTTCATTTCTACCTGCTACTGCAACTGACATATTATCTAACAGTAATCAAGAAATAGTTTAGCAAATGGATGAACATGTTTCTTTCATGATAAACTTTAAGAAAACAAGTTATTACACTGGAATATAGTCTAGCAATTCCCACAAATTGTGTGGTAGCTAAATGACTATACATTAAAGGCTGTCTGTTACACTGGTTCTCAATGCATTCTTTAAGATATACATGTATACAGATTATAAAGAAACTAGACAAGACCTACATGTGCCTGAGAACTAATAATAATATAAAATTCCAAATACAGCAAAAATGTTTCATTTTCTTTACTCCTATATGTTATACAAAGTACATATGACTAAATGTAAGAAAAACAGATAAAACAGAGACAAACAATAAAAATTAATTTTCCAACATAATTTCTGGAGGTAAAAACATAACTGATGACTGGACAATTCTGGGTTTAGAGTTTTGGACAAAAATTTTGAATAGAATGAATATTAAGTGGTTTGTGCTGTAAAACTGTCTTACTGTTACAACAAAATAAAGGAACTCCAAGGTAATGTTTGTCAGAGTACACATGAAATGTACAGTTCATAAGATGGCAGTACACATCACAGCTCATGAATCATGAGTACCATACTTATGAAACCTAAATACCATAAGTGAGACAAGGAAAGGTCTCAACAGATGGCCTAAAAGTGGGAAGACTGCAGCTTTAATTAGATGCCCAATGGATCTGACCTTGTCAGTCAAGAACAGCTGTAAAAAAAAATTCGAAACTGTGTATAAAATGCTATATTATTAAAGGTGAGGTAAAGGGAGGGAGGAAAAGAACACAGTCAAAAATTATGGATTAAGAGCAGCATAAAAATGCTGGGAGTCCTTAAATAATTTGACATAAAGCTATGAGTCTGTATAAAACCTGGAAAAAACAGATTTAGGATTCTGGGGCAGTAAAGGCTACTCTAACAGCTACTTAAGTATGTAATTGTTGTGGTAAGGGAGAGGGTAGAGGGACAGAAAGGGTCATGAGGAAGGAAAACACAGAGACCTTTGGTTATTGGTGATGTTATTAACATAATGCTCAAGGTGGGTAGGAGGCAATCAGAGGAAAACTCACAAAGACATCATCTGAACTGGACTTTGAATTAAGACAGGAAAGTCAAGGTTGGCAAGAGTCAATGATAAAACTAGGGTAAGCTGGAGATAAGACCAGCAAAGTAGATTAGGACCATATTGGAGCAGCAATGTTTAAAGAACGATGAAATGCGAAATAGAAACCCTGAAATCTAAATCATGGTTCTGCTACTCAATTTGTTGTTAATCATGGATACACTTTCAATCTAAGTAAACACCCTACAAAATAATATAAAAGGTAACTTACTCAATATCCTTTCGTACTGATCCCATGAGATTCTCCCTTTCCCGTATTGCCACAAAGTTTGCTTTGGTTTTATGGAATTCATGTGTATAATCCTGCAATAAATTAATATCCAGTCTCAACATAAACTTTTACCTTATTGAGCCAGTTATGTATTGTTATACTACAAATCTCTGTCAAGAAAACCGCTATTTGAGAAATCTAATTGTCAAGACGTAAAAATGCCATTATAATCAGTTTCCCAAAGAGTGACCAACTTTTTCAAATGAAAACAGTTTGGCACCAGAGGGGTGGTGGTAGTGGTGTATGTATGTGTGGTGTGGTGTGTGTGTGTGTAGTCACTTCAGTTGTATGTATGTACGTGTGTTTGTGAAATCATTTCAGTCTTGTCCAACTCTTTGCAACCCACTGGACTACAGCCTGCCAGACTCCTCTGCCCATGGGATTCTCCAGGCAAGAATACCGGAGTGGGTTGTAATGCCCTCCTCCAGGGGATCTTCCCGACCCAGGAATCAAACCCAGGTCTCCTCCATCTCCTCCACTGGCAGGAAGGTTCTCTGCCACTAGAGTGCCACCTGGGAAGCCTGGCACGAGGGTAATAGTGCCATCAGATCACCATCCTGTGTATCCTCTCATACCCTGTCTTACAGGGCAGAATTGTAAAGAAAAAATAATCCTCAGATAAAATAACTTCAAATAGCCTAGGATAAAAATTCGGAAGCTCTTTCTACTCATTAGTGTACCCAATGGGGCTTATTTTCAAATTTCATCATTTTGGAACTCCTGCAGAAAGTTATTTCTAAACCAATCAAATGAAGAGAATCGTAAAGAATAAAATAATTTTAGAATATTTCCTTTTTTCTACCATATTTTTAAGTTATTAAGGAATATTCGTTGCTTTTAAAAATTCAGATAAATATATTAAAAAGATAAAAAAAACATAATCCCACCTCCCAGAGAGCCCCTATTGATCCTTTAGAAGCAAAAACAATACATGCACGTGGGGCACCATGAACTAAAAGAGCACCTTTTCTTTCAGTTTCTTTCAGGAAATATGTTTTTGCATATACAAGTTTATTATTTCTTTCATTTATGCTAAAAAAACCTCATAGTCTGCTGTAATCTTTTAAGTTCATAAAATATCAAGTAATCTTTCCCTATTAGCAAACTGAATCTATATTTTTTTAAATTTAATATGTAGTTTTTAAATTATGACTGCATGCTAAGTGCTAAGTTGCTTCAGTTGTGCCTGACTCTTTGCTACCCCATGGACTGTAGCCTGCCAGGCTCCTCTGTTCATGGGATTCTCCAGGAAAGAATACTGGAGTGGGTTGCCACACCCTCCTCCAGGGGATCTTCCCAATCCAGGGATCAAACTAGGGTCTCTTGTGTCTCCAGTGTTGGCAGGTGGATTCTTTACCATTAGCGCCACCACTACCGTAATTTAATAAATTCCCTACGATAAACAATTTAGTTACCTTTTTTTTCCTTTTTCTGGCTGTTAAAAACAGCTTCAATAAACAAGCTGTGTATATATTTTACTGTACTCTCTAGGTATATTTAAAGGGTAAATGCCTGGTAGAATAACTGGGTCAAACAATCTTACACAAAAATTTGGATAGTGCTAAAATGCTTTCTAGAAAGGCTACAACTTACATTTCCAGAAAATGGAAGAGTGTCTATTTTTCTGCACTCTTGACATAAATGGGTTACAAATGGTTCAGTATTTGCTAATCTGACAGGTGAAAAATTTTATCTCATTTTGATTTGCATTTTTTCATTTGAGAATGTGGCTGACCATCTTTTTATGAATTTGGCCACTCATTTCCTGTAAATAAGTTTAAGTCCTTTTCCCACTTTTCTATTGGGTTCCCTTTTTCTTATTTCTATCAGTGTATCTCTGTATCACTTGTTAAAGTTTCTGGTAATAGGTCTTGCTTAGGAAAGTCCTTCGGAGAAGGCAATGGCACCCCACTCCAGTACTCTTGCCTGGAAAATCCCATGGACAGAGGAGCCAGGTAGGCTGCAGTCCATGGGGTCGCTAAGAGTCAGACACGACTGAGCGACTTCACTTTCACTTTTCACTTTCATGCACTGGAGAAGGAAATGGCAACCCACTCCTGTGTTCTTGCCTGGAGAATCCCAGGGATGGGGGAGTCTGGTGGGCTGCTGTCTGTGGGGTTGCACAGAGTTGGACCCGACTGAAGTGACTCAGCAGCAGCAGCAGCAGCAGCAGGAAAGTCCTTTACTACCCTGAAATGTATAATTTCAACCACCAAGAAATTTTATAGTTTCTTTTTCTACATATAAATCTTTGACCCATTTGGAATTTACTCTAGATAGGAGGA
The DNA here is from genome assembly GCF_002263795.3 of Bos taurus. Lineage (NCBI taxonomy): Eukaryota > Metazoa > Chordata > Mammalia > Artiodactyla > Bovidae > Bos > Bos taurus. The sequence goes on along the minus strand of NC_037346.1, from coordinate 21,553,467 downwards.
ATGAGATAGAAATTGAGTGCTTCCCCCCTCCCCTCCCCTGCCAGAAATTAGCCAGTTGTAACAACTCTATTTATTTTATAATCTCTTTTTTCCCCATTGATTCAAAATAGTACCTTTCTCAGAAACTAAATTTTCATGCATATTTGGGTCTATATATGAACTCTGTTGTATTCTATTGATCTAATTTTTTCCCAGAATCAAATGGTCTTCATTATTCTAGATTCTTAACAGGTTTTAATCTGTGGTAGAACTAGGTATCTTTTACCACTTACCTTCATCTTCACATGTTTTCTTCTTGGTTATTTTTGTATGACTATAATCTCAAATAAACTTTGGTGGCATTTTGCCATTTTTTAAAAAAATGAAGCAAACAAGAAAAACCCTGTTATTTCCATTGGGATAACATTCAATGAAAGTTAAAGTCTCTGAGTTGTGTCCAACTCTTTGCGACCCCATGCCTATACAGTCCAAGGAATTCTCTAAGCCAGAATACTGGAGTGGGTAGCCTTTCCCTTCTCCAAGGGCTCTTCCAAACCCAGAGATCGAACACAGGTCTCCTGCATTGCAGGCAGATTCTTTACCAGCTGAACCACAAAGGAAGCCCATGAATACTGGATTGTGTAGCCTTCCCTTCTCCATCGGATCTTCCCAACCCAGGAATCGAACCAAGGTCTCCTGCATTGCAGGCGGATTCTTTACCAACTGAGTTACCAGGGAACATTCAATGGATAGGCTGATTTAGAGAGAAATCTTTTATGCTCCTCAGGAGAACTTTATATATGTAAGTCCTTCCTATACATTCTTATTAAATTATACATAAAACTTTCAGTTTCTTCCACTGTTCTTTCTAACAGGTTATTGTTTGTGTATAAGAAAACTGCTTGCTTTATATATTAATTTTGCAAGTCATCAACTGATTGAATTTTTTTTCTAATTTTTGTTTAGTTTTCTTGATTATATTAGCTATATAATCTTATCACCAGTACAGAATACAGATTTTCGTCCCCCTTTTCAGTATTTATATCTTGTTCTTTTTACTGTGTAATTGAACTACAAACAACTTCCACACAATGTTAAATAGATATCTGTGGGGACTATGGGGTATCCTTGTCTTCTTTTTTTTAATGGGAAAGCTTTTACTACTTTATTATTAAGCAAGATGATAGATTTTAATCTGATGTACACATTTCTGTACTAGGTAAATAAAGTATTCTATTTCTATTTTTAACATGAGTTTTAAAAATTAGAAATGACTGGATTTTTTCAGTATTAAAAAATTTGCCTTCCTATTTGTACTACTATATTTTCAGCACCCTCCCATGAAAATCTTTTAGGAGTTTATTTGTTTCATTGGTATACTTTTAATATTTTTCTCAAACAATACATTAAATATAGCAAATTACTTCTCTTCCCTGCTATCTTCAAAGCCTGATGAAAGTATACTAGAAACCATCATGACTGCTTATGTGTGACCACTGGCTACTTCACTGCTTCAGCTGGGTAGCAAGATCTCCCACAGCAGTAACATACTTACCGACTGATGAATATGATTCAGTTTTACCAGGCAAAAGACAGAGCTAATAAACATTTTTAGAATTTTATAGTAACAAGAAAAAAAAAAGCAAAACAGGACAAACTTCCATAGCACAGCATCTACCCTCTTGGAAGATTTTTCCCTTTGTTCTCCTAAATACATGTGTACATGTTCTCTTCATGGAGTAAAGAAAACTCAAAAGCCTCTTATGATGACATAAAAATCTCAAGCCCAATGTATTACCTGCAGTATGTCTCTGTGTCGCTGTAACGTGTGCATCAGTGCTGCATTCAAGGAGGGCACACCTGCGCTGCTGGTGTATTCTGCCATTTTATCATTTATTCCTGTAAGCTAAAACAGAAAAAAAGGAAAGAAAGAAAACCCATACAAACATTTCAGAAAGCACGATAAAGAGATAAAAGCAAATTAAATGCCTATATGCCCTTCTGGCTAACAGCAAAAAAATAAAAACAAGAGACAGCATGTAAGGATTTGGTATTTCCCCAAAATAACCCAAAAGGGCTAATAAAATAGGACCTTGGAATGGCCGTTATCAAAACTCAAGTGGCCTGGGGAGGCACACATCTTGAATGAAAGGGTAATTTCAATAAATATGTCTGCATTAATATCATCTGGTACCATACCTAACAAGTACAGTTACTAGGAAAATAATCCTTTAACAGAAGGTACTCACTCTTGCCAAAAGCTGTTCAATCTCAATCGCCATAGTTTCAAACATTCTGTCTTGGCTTGATCCATTTAAAAGGGGTGTTGTGTCAGAGCTAAAAACAAGTTCAAATAAAGAGAATCTATTACTTAAACCTAATCCTTTAAAATATACTTAAAATGATAAGGTAATTATTTTTAAAAAGGTCAAGTGGAACCCCTGAGACATTCTTTTTGTTTCATAAAAAAATGTAATTTTTATTAAAGTTTTCTTGTAAAGATCACACATCCTGAATATTAAATTCAGTATTAAATAAAATTGAATGTACGACTGTCCCAATCTTAATAATGCAAAGAAATTCTAAATGCTTGCTTCCTGTTTCCCAAACTAAAATAACTTAAGCTATGACAGTGCCTAATTAAATGCTGGATCTGAAGGAACAAATTATGTGAAATAAAACTGCAGAACTACATAATACAGCATGTGAGAGGAGCCATAAATGTATTAGAGAGATTACGTTAGATCTGTGAGAAATAATCTTTAAATTTTTTCCTCTAAGTTCTATCTTCCTTCCATGACTCTTTCCAAAATGAAATAAAATTGAGATTTAAACAATCCACAAACTGGGTAAATAATATTAAATAATCAGGAATTGGCTTCAAGTCTAATAAAGATAGCTACGTCTGGCAGGGAAGTTTTAATATCAGTCTTTTACATTTCCTCTTAGATTATATAATTACTTCTGTTTTGCTTTGCAAAAATGTATTGAACTGTCTTCTAAAGTCTGGAAAGTCAAACATAATTTTTACAAGTGAAACTTATGTTTGACAGATTCAAATTCTAAAACCAAATGTCTTGAAAGTTTCTGTCTCTTCTGAAAAACCATTAACCTTCATTAAGTCCCCAAGTGGTATATATTATCATATAAGCAGCTGTAGCTCAATACTCGGAGAAGGCAATGGCACCCCACTCCAGTACTCTTGCCTGGAAAATCCCATGGATGGAGGAGCCTGGTAGGCTGCAGTCCATGGGGTCACTAGGAGTCGGACATGACTGAGCGACTTCACTTTCACTTTTCACTTTCATGGACTGGAGAAGGAAATGGCAACCCACTCCAGTGTTCTTGCCTGGAGAATCCCAGGGACAGAGGAGCCTAGTGTGCTGCTGTCTATGGGGTCGCACAGAGTCGGATACAACTGAAGCAACTTAGCAGCAGCTCAATACTGGTCTTATTTACACTGAACACAGATAAATACCAAACAATGACTATGTTCTCCACTCTTACTAAGACTTTGTCTTGCTCTGGGGCAGTTGCTTCGTCAGTTTGCTTCCCTGGTAGCTCGACGGTAAAGAATCTGCCTGCAATGCAGGAGACCCGGGTTCAATCTCTGGGTTGGGAAGATGCCCTGGAGAAGGGAATGGCAACCCATTCCAGTATTTTTGTCTGGAGAATTCCAGAGACAGAGGAGCCTGGTGGGCTACAGTCCATGAGGTCACAGAGAGTCAGACACGAGCAACTAACACTAACACTTCTTTTTTAAATGGCAAAATTGACCTTGGCTCTTTCTCTTTTCTACATACACATTTACAGCAACAGTAACAAACAGTGAAATAGCCAAAAAGTAGCTAATAAGGAGGATTTTCAATTTAGGATGCTTAGGTCCAAATTTTTCTTTAAAATTTTAATTCATTCACCTTAAAATATCTCATTCTTTATTACGTGTCAGAGTCAACCCAAGGTTCCATGGTTATCTCTTAGAATGTGCCCAGGGGAAATACTTTATACACTACTAATGCAGATCCTCCCCTACCAGATATATGAAAAAGAACAATGGGCCAATGATGTACGCTCCATCAGGAAGAAAACTGCCTCTATCTTGTTCACAGATACAAGCCTACCACCTAGAACAGTGCTTGGCACATGGCAGATGCTCATTAAAATCCTTGCTGAATGAATGAGGAGGCAATCTCTACATTCACCACCTCAGGGAGGTATGAGTCCAGGGAAATGAGGGAAAATATCCTCTCCACAATACTGAGACTCAGTTAAATGTAATGCATTTCATAAGTATGTGGTGATTCACAGACCACATAGTTCTCAAAACACAGAAAGTAAAAAAAATAACTCCTGGAAGAAAAATTCTGGGCATCACTGAGTTTATTCATTATGACGTGCTTTCAATCTGGGCAACAAATGCTTTAAGATGCACTGGATCCCCATGGCCCTAGGTTTCTTGTTAAAAGGGACAGTGAGAGTGAAGTAACCCCACAAACTCATCCTCAATTTGTTGTAGAATTTCTGATGGAATGTTTTCAAATAGTTTCCCCCTTTAAAGGAGTCATAAAAGTACAAGTATACCTCAGAGATACTGTGGGTTTAGTTCCAGACCACCACAATAAAGCAAGCATTTCAATAAAGTGAATCACACTAATTTTTTTGTTTCTCAGTGCACATAAAAGTTGTTAACACTTTACTGTAATCTGTTAAGTATGCAATAGTATTATTCTTAAGAAAAAAAAAAAAAACAATGTACACACTGGAATTTAAAAATACTTTATGGCTTTAAAATGCTAACCATCACCTGAGTCTTCAGGGAGTAATCTTTTTGCTGATGGAGGGTCTTGCCTTGATACTGATAGCTACTGACTGACTAGGGTGGTGGCTGGTAAAGGCTGGGGTGGCTGTGGCAATTTTAAAAAATAAGACAACACTGAAATTGTTGAACTGACTCTTCATGAACGATTTCTCTACAGCATGCGATGCTATTTGACAGCATTTTACCCACAGCAGAACTTCTTTCAAGATTGGAGTCAATTCTCTCAATTGCTGCTGCTGCTCTATCAACTAAGTTTATGTAATATTCTAAATACTTTGTTGTCGTTTCAACGATCTTCATAGCATCTCACCAGGAGAAGTAGATTCTATCTCAAGAAACCATTTATCTATAAGAAACTTAGACACACACACACATATATATCCATGCATGTGCGCTTGCTAAGTTGCTTCACTCAAGTCCGACTCTTTGCAATCCCATGGACTATAGCCTGTCTGTCCTCCGTCCATGGGATTCTCCAGGCAAGAATACTGGAGTGGGTTGCCATGCCCTCCTCCAGGGGATCTTTCTGACCCAGGCATTGAACTCAAATCTCTTATGTCTCCTACACTGGCAGACAGGTTCTTTACCACCGGGGAAGCCCATATATATCCATATGTATACATGTATCTGTATCTATATCTATCTGTAAATATATATAAGAAATAACTTATCATCTGTGGCAGTTCAGTTACAGCTTCAGACTCCACTTCTAACTCTAACTTCTAATTCTCTTGCTATTTCCACCACATGCGCAGTTACTTTCTCCACAGAAGTCTTGAATCCCCTCAAAGTTATCCATGAGGGTTGGAATCAACTTCTTCCAAATACCTGGTAACATTATTTTGACCTCTTCCTGTGATCTTAATGCTCTTAATGGCATCTAGAATGGTGAATCCTTTCTAGAAGGGTTTCAGTTGACTCGGTCCAGACCTATCAGAAGAAGCACTATCTGTGGAAGCCATGTAATGTTTGTTCTTTTTTGAGAAACTGGTATACTACTCTTTGAACAGATGTAAATATAGTCTTATCTTTGAACCTCACTTTAGGCCATCCACTTATTTAAAAAAATATTAGGAAATACTTAAGACAGGAAGATAGATAGATAGCGGCTTCCATTATTTATTATTTCTTCAGTAATAAGACTGGAAAGTTGAAATTACTCCTTGATCCATGGGCTACAGAACGGACACTAACACAGGTATGAAAATAACATCAACCTCACTGTACATCTCCATGCGAGCTCCTGGGTGAACAAGGTGCATTGTCAGTGTGCAGTCATATTTTGAAAGGAATCTTTTTCGGAAGGGTAGGTTTCATCAGTGGGCTTAAAATATTCTGTTGTAAACACATGTGTTATCATCCAGGCTTTGTTGTTCAATTTATGGAGCACTGGCAGAGCAGATCTAGCACAATCTTTAAGGGCCCTAGGATTTCTGAAATGGTTAATGGTCAATGGCTTCAACTTAAAGTCATCAGCTGCATTAGCCCCTAACAAGAGAGTAAATCTGTCCTTTGAAGCTTTCAGACATCAACTTCTAACTGTGAAAGCCTAGATGACACCTTTCAATAGAAAGCTGTATCATCTATATTGAAAACCTGCTAGTTAATGTCACCACCTTCATTAATTACCTTAGCTGGATCCGCTAGATAACTTGCTACAACTTCTATGAATATATCAGCACTTGTGGTTTCTCCTTGCTCTCTGACGTTATAGGGATGTCTTCTCTCCTTAAACCTCACAAACCAACCTCGATTAGCTTCTGCAGCTTCCCCTCTCAGCTTCACAGAACTGGACAGAGTTAGTGCTTTGCTCTGGATTAGGCTCTGGCTTCAGGGAATGCTGTGGCTGGTTTGATCTGTTCAGACCACTAAAACTTTCTCTGTATGAGCAGTGAGGCTGTTCACTCTCTTATCATTTGTGTGCTTCCGGGAGCAGCAGTATTAAGCTTCTTTCAAGAGCTTTTCCTTTGTGTTCAGAACTTGGTTGTTTAGCCTAGCCTTTGACCTATCTCGATTTTCAGTATGAATTCCTTTCCAAGCTTAAAATCATTTCCAGCTTTTGATTTAAAGTGACAGACACTTTCACTTGAACACTTAGAGGTCACTGTAGAATTATTAATTGGTTTAATTTCAATATTGTTGTGTCTCAAGGCATAGGAAGGCCTGAGGAGAGGGAAAGAAAAGGGAGAACGACCTGTCCATGGAGGAGTCAGAACACACACATTGATTAACTCTGCCATCTTACAAGGGTGTAGTTTGCGGTGCCCCCAAACAATTACAATAGTAACATCGACTAAGCCCATGTGCCACAACTACTGAGTCTCTGTTCTAGAGCTTGGGAGCCACAACTACTGAAGTTCAAGTGCCCGAGAGCCCGTGCTCCACAACAAGAGAAGCCCCAGCACTGCAGCGAAGAGTAGCCCCAACTTGCCACAACTAGAGAAAGCCTATGCAGCAATGAAGACCCAGCACAGCCAAAGATAAATAAAATTTTTTTTTTTAAATAACGTTAAACAAAAAAGCAAGTTAAAAAGTAACCATTATGAATTGTTCAGGAACACAAATATACGTAGTAAAAACATATGGAGATTATAGGGAGGGAGAAAATGGGATGCCATCAGGGGCTTCAAATGAACTGATAATGATTATTTCTTAAAGTGGGAGATAGTCACACAGGGATCCATTATATTATTCCTTCTGTCTTCCTGTCTTAAGTATTTCCTAATATTTTTTTAAATAAGTGGATGACCTAAAGTGAGATTCAAAGATAAGACTACATTTACATCTGTTCAAAGAGTAGTATACCAGTTTCTCAAAAAAGAACAAACATTACATGTACACACTGCTATATTTAAAATGGATAACCAACAGGGACCTAGTGAATAGCACAGAGAACTCTATTCAATGTTATGTGGCAGCCTGGATGATGCGAGGGGAGCTTGGGGGAGAATGGATACATGTATATGTATGGCTGAGTCTCTTTACTGTTCACCTGAAATCATCATAACACTGTTAATCAGATATACCCCAATACAAAAAAAAAAAAAAAAGAACCAAAATTTAAAATAGCTTGGATCATTAACAGTGAGGACATATACACTGCATTAGATTAATTCTAAAACACCAGAATAGCAGTAGGTATACTTTGCATTTGAGTAGTCCCTCAGATCCATTTAGCAATCAGAAAATATAGGAAACACAACGTGGGCAAAGCAACATTTCCTTATACGGGATGAAACAGAAATTTACTTCTGATGAACTCATTCTTAAACCTTAGCATTTCCCTCCTGATACCAACACACTTTTTGTCTAAGGATTCCAAATAAATGTCAGTCTCTGACATTAATTCATATAAAATGAATTAATAATTTTTATAAATCACTTTAAAAACCACCAAAAATTCACCAACAGACCAAGTTACAGAGATATATTTTACTTTATTTTTTTTAATGCTTTAAAAATATTATATAACTATAAGGCAAAAGAGAGAGAATCTGGTAGTACCTATACCTGTCGCGTCTTCCATCTCGGGCACTGCTGTGACTGTAACTTGTACATAGTTTACTGAAGGAAACTAGTTTCAGGTCAAGTTCATTTTCCAGCTGTCGAGCCTGTTTCCTGAGATCTTTAACAAAATTACAAAAGCAAATAATTAGACACAAAAAGTCCTATAAACAACACAAAGCTTCTGAAGAAAACAAACTATGAAGACGATCATACATCTAGAGTACTAGAAGATGTGAACCAAACACTTACCCATGGAAACACACTGTCACTTATTAAACTTCAGATGAGGCAAAAAGGGGAGAAATAGTGGGAAATGCAAATTTTCGGCTTTATCCTAAAGACAGCTAGACAACGAATGTTGTTCTAACGTCCCTGAAATTATTTCTACAGCAGTTAACTAAAATTTTGTAACTCAGGGGAAAACAGAAGAGAACAAATCACCAAAGGAACTGAATATGGTTTATGACCAGCACTGTATCCATTTACCAGCTAATTTTATAAAAAGAAACCATCACTATTTTTGACAGGGATTATCCTATCTCTTTAAGTGTCAAAGCTTTACCAGGCTTATGAAATTTATGAAATTCTTAACAACAGAGTGAGTGATTGTTCAAGAGAAAAAAATCACTGACAAAGATTTAAAAAACTATCTTTCGACAAGCTTACTGAAAGATATTTGAAGAGGCTGAGTTTAACAGTAAATGAACAATGTGCTACCGACAAGGTCAATTCTAAGTATGACAGAAATAAGAGCATAAGTTTGAAGCGAACAGAAGAAAACATACATGGAGAGAAACTGGCATCATGTAATAGTTTGGCATCTAAGTTGAGTGAGAGAAGCCAGTCCAGTAACTCTTATCTAGAAATGAGTACTTTCATTCATGATGAAGTAGAGGTCAAAATAAAACTACTGGAATATAGAACACATAGTATAAACATCTCATCTTTCAGGAATAAGAATATAAAACACATTTCAATACACTAACCAGCAACCAGATGTAGGAAGCGCCATGCAGGTAATACAGTGAAGTACATTTTCCCAGAGACTAAACGTCACAATCTCAGCTCAGCCTAAAGTTCTCTGAGAACTGGCTCTGAGATTTATTCACAATCGATTTAACCTACAAATCTCAGCTTTTTGCTTTATAAATCTTTACCTTCAGAGTTTTTCTATGCATTACTAATCATTATTTAAAGCACCTGGCACAGAACTATAGCCACAGGGAAGAAACCTGCTGGACACAGAGGCAGGTGGGAAGGGTGGGATGAACTGGGAGATTAGGTTTGACATAAATACACTACTTTAAAAAAAAAAATTGGGCTTCCCTCATAGTTCGGTTGGTAAAGAATCTGCCTGCAATGCAGCAGACCTGGGTTCGATTCCTGGGTTGGGAAGATCCCCTGGAAAAGGAAATGGCAACCCACTCCAGTATTCTTGCCTGGAGAATCCCATGGACAGAGGAGCCTGGCAGGTACAATCCATGGGGTCCAAAGAGTCGGACACAGACTTAGTGACTAGAGAGAGAGATGCCTAAAATAGCTCGTGGGAACAGGGAGCCCCAGCACAGGGAGCTCAGCTCCTGCTCTGTGATGACCTAGATGGGTGGGATGGGAGAGGCGGGGGGGGGGGGGTTCAAGAGGGACGGGATAGATGTATCCACACAGCTGATGCACTTCACTGTACAAGAGCAACGAACACAACACTGTAAAGCAAGTATACTCAACAAAAAGATAAGCTGCTATAATTATTATAGCACGATGCTTCAAAACAGTATAGCCTAATGACTAAAGATACCAATAACCACCTCTACATAATTTAAAAATATTTTATAGCTAGCACACACATTTCAAATAAGCATTTTAATACGTTTTAAACTATTAGCACACTTCTCTGTAATTAGTAATTGTCTTCTCTAGTACTGAGCGACTTCCCTTTCACTTTTCACTTTCCTGCATTGGAGAGGGAAATGGCAACCCACTCCAGTGTTCTTGCCTGGAGAATCCCACGGACGGGGGAGCCTGGTGGGCTGCCGTCTATGGGGTCGCACAGAGTCGGACACTACTGACAAGACTTAGAAGCAGCAGTATAAAGTATCAAGTAAAAGCATATTCAAAGTATGACAGCCAAGTACCCATGAACTTAGAATGAAGTATTTTAGACCAAGAGGCTGATTGTGACAATTCTGTTATTAAATAGGTTAAAAAGGAAAGGGGTTTCGGAGAGTAGTTTCCATTATATTTTGCAGAAGACCAGAGAGACAATTAAAAAAAAAAAAAAAAAAGGTGAGCCTTCTCTGATCTCTGTTCATCATCATGGTCCAGAAATGAGTTTTACCTGAGACCACTTTATCGAATCATATTTTCAGGAATTAAATAAACGTACTTGTCAAGTCACAAGATTTTTTTTTTTTTGGTAGAAGAGGTATAGCAGATGCAATCATTACAATTCACATTGATTCTCTCAACTTTCTCTTTTTAACAAAACCGATCTCCGGAGCAGAGGGTAAAGTTATTTCCTCTGCCTTAAAACGCGACTCGCCACCCAATCCCAGCCCGAAGTCCCAGCCCGAAGCTGCCAAGGGGACCCGACAGGAGGGAGTCATTCCGCTCACACAACTTCCCTCGATGGACCGGACCGACAAGTTCCTCCTTTCTCTTTTCCTACTCAATTGTCCAACAGCGACCTCAACTCTAAGGCGCTGACTCCTCCAGACTTCTGGACTCGACACTCGTTTCCTCTCAGAGTTCACACCCCAGACTCCTCCGTCCAAGTTCCGCTACCGCCTCAGCCCAGCTCTCCTCCGGAGAATCAGACCCTCTTTCTGTCGGCCGCGGCTCAGCCTTCTCTGCCCAACACCTGCCCCAGGTCCCGCTGTCGATCAGGTCAGCCTCCTCCCCAGACCGTACGGTTTCTACAACTCCCAGGCCCGAGGACTCTCTGTAGACCAGCCCTACCCCTCAACTCAGCCGCTCTGGAGGCCAGGCTCTTCCCTCTGCTGCCTCCGCCAAGACCCGTCCTTACTCAGCCCCTCTGCCCCTTGGCAAGTCGTACAAGGAGGTCTCCCCTCACCTTCCCAGTAATTGCTCGTTCCTGCCGCCATCTTTGTTGTCCAACGTCAGTGGGGATAGGAGAGTAGAGGCGAGGGGAGCCAGAGAGTCACGTCCACGCCTTCTTCCGCTGGGCGCCAGGGCCGATGGGATACGTGAGCTTCCACAGACACCGCCACCTGGTGGTCAATATATTATATTACACCTTTTGACTAGCGAGATGGACAGCTTCAGATTTAGCGCCTGACACTCCCTGAACATCTGTCTTTTTGGTGTCTGTATTCGCTCTCCGCGTCCCAAACCCTTGAGCATCATCGCCTTGAGCTGGCTGGGTTTATCCCCTCTTTAGGCGATACCTCCCCTGGAGAAGGACATGGCAACCCACTCCAGTACTCTTGGCTGGAAAATCCCATGGACGGAGGGGCCTGGTAGGCTACGGTCCATGGGGTCGCGAAGAGTCGGACACGACTGAGCGACTTCACTTTCACTTTTCACTTTCATGCATTGGAGAAGGAAATGGCAACCCACTCCAATGTTCCTGCCTGGAGAATCCCAGGGATAGAGGAGCCTGGTGGGCTGCCCTCTATGGGGTCGCACAGAGTCGAACATGACTGAAGCGACTTAGCAGCAGCAGGAGCTGCAGCGGGAGCTATCTCCCAGGCTGAGAAGAAAGTCATCCTCAGACCGAACTGCCTGTTTCCTTCATCTTCTCTCAAACGTGTATCTTTAGCCACCTCTTTCTCTTCTCGGAGCCAGAGGCTCTTTTCTTCCGGAGACCAACCTGTGCATCCTACCTCCGCCTTGTATCATGTTCTGTTTCAAGAACCTCCTTTAGCCATTTGTTAAAAAGTAGTTCAGCTGGAGACAAATTCTATTAGTTTTTCTTCATCTGAGATGTCTGGATTTCCCCTTCATTCCTGAAAAATTTCATTGCCAGGTTAGGAATCTGGGGCTGACAATTGCTTTTTTCCCCCAGCACTTGAAAAATGTGCCAATTCCTTCCTGATTCCACAGTTTCTGATGAGAAATTGGCTGTTATTTGAATTTTTTTCCACTAATATATTTCTTCTCTCTCCTTTAAAAACTTTTTCAGTATCTTTAGTTTCCAGAAGGTTGATTATGGTGGGTCTTAGCGTAGGTTTCTTTGGCTTTAATCATTGTATTTTTCAGATCAAAAATTTTCATTTGGTTCCTTATTATATCTTTTATTTAATTGGTGAAAGTTTTTCTTTGCAGAGATTCTTTTTATCATTTATTCTAAGATTATTTGTAATTGCTCATTGAACTATTTTTATTATATCCTTGTCAGATAATTTCCATGTCTGTATCATTTTGATGTTGGCGTCTGTTGTCTTTTTTCATTCAAGTTGAAATTTTCTGGGGTCTTGGTATAATGAGTGATTTTAAAAATTGTATTCTGGATATTTCAGGTATTATATTCAATAAGACTCTGGATCTTATTTAACACCTCTGTTTAAGCAGAGCTCCTTTGGCTCTATGCTGATGGGAAAGAGTAGAACCTTGTTACTACTAGCTGGGAGTGAAAGTTCACACACACACACACACACACACACACACACACCACCCCCTCCACCTTGGCCTTTGCTGTTAACCCAGGTGGGAAGAGTGACTTGTTACTGCTGCCCACGTGCCCTCCACTGACACCATGACAGGGGACTTCATTATCACTGTGTGGTAGTGAGAGTCCTAGTTCCGCACGTGGCCCTCTTTGATACCACCCAGGCAGTGGGGAGGAGTGCTAGGCTGCCCATTCAGCCTATGCTGGCGGAGGGTAGAGATGGCCTCGGTTTTTTCTGTAGCGATTGGCTGGAGTAGTACAACTGTTATCTAAGACTGTTCTGCCCTGGTAGGTTGCCCCTTTCCTGGTTCTTTGGCTGGAGAAGGCTTTTCTTTAATTTTTTTTGTCTGTGCCCTTTGGCATTTCTGGGTTGTTAGTGTCTCCAGGATCCATTATGGGATACATGAGGCAACATCTATTATGATATACATGAGGCAAAAAAGAAAACCCAGGGAACTCACCACTGTGTCATTTCTTAGATGCAGGAGGTCACTTGGAGGTTCCTGGTGGCCTTCTTCTCTCTACCTGAGTCTCCTTTATGTATAATGCATGAGTTTTTTGGTTTTTTGCTGTGCTTGGTAGGAGGAATAGAACTACATCTAGTCCATTTTGTCCTGAAGTGAAAGTCTCCAATTTTTAATGTTAATTATCTGCCAAGGGCTTCCCAGGTGGAGCTAGTGGTAAAGAACCTGCCTGCCAATGCAGGAGATGTAAGAGACGTGGGTTCAATGCCTGGGTCAGGAAGATCCCCTGGAGGAGGGCATAGCAACCCACTCCAGTATTCTTGCCTGGAGAATCCCACGAACAGAGGAGCCTGGTGGGCTATAGTCCATAGGGTCGCAAAGAGTTGGACACGACTGAGCGACTTAGCACAATTATCTGCTAAAATTATTCCATCTTGTTTTACTTTCTTGAATTTATTCCTTGCCATTATTTTAAAGTCTGATTGGTAACTGACAAATCTGTGACTTCTGTGGCAGTGTTTCCATTTTTTTCCTTGATCTTTCATCATTTGAGATGGGACAATAAAAGGAACTTTAAATTGGATGTTATACATTATAGATTAAAATTTGTAGTAATCGTAGGAGACTCTAGGGGTTATCTTCCTCCACACAATTTTCTGCTTCTTGTAGGTACTTCCTGTAGGTGCAGATCAGTTCACTCCAGTATGGGGTGGGACTAATACCAAGTGGGATTCTATGTAAAATTTGGCCTGTTTTCAGTTACTTGTAATTACTGCTACTCATAATGTGTAGTCATGCAAGTGTCCTAATTGAAAGTCTGATGACCAGTAGTGCCCCCTTCCTTGACAGGTGCTGAACTCACATTACCTGCCTAAAGCTTCTGTGTGGGTTCTCTGCTACTGTGTCTCTCTTACCACTTACGAGTCAACAGATGCCTTAAGGTGAAAACTTCATCACGTTCACCTCTGAGCTCCCTCTGCTAGGGTCTTGACCCTTAAGTCCTTGTTACTTTAGTAACTTTCCAATCCTTCGACAGGTTTTATCTTTTAAAAAAAAATTTATTTCTGTCTGCGCTGAGTCTTCCTCTAGTTGGGGTGAGCAGGGGCTCCTCTCGAGTTGGGGTGTGTGGGCTTCTCATTGCAGAGGCTTCTCTTGTTGAGGTGCACAGGCTCTAGGTACTCAGGCTTCAGGAGTTGCAGCACGTGGACTCAGTCATCGTGGCTCACAGGCTTAGTTGCCCTGTGGCTTGTGGAATCTTTCCAGCCCAGGGATTGAACCCGTGTCCCCTGCATTGGCAGGCAGATTCCCCACCACTGAGCCGCCGGGGAAGCCCAGTTTTCATTTATCTTGCAGGACTCTAAATTGTCCTCTTTCTCTTTTTGTTCTCATCACCCAATTGTCAAAGGGTGCTTCTTCTTTTGTCCTTTTTCCTGTGCGTCCAAGATTGACTCGTTATTGTTGTTTCTTGTTATTGTTCAGTCACTTAAGTTGTGTTTGACTCTTTTCGACCCCTTTAAGTTATACTCACTCCGAAGCCTATTCTGTATGGTTTGTGCTCTGATCTGATCTGCTTGGACATGTTTGTTTTCTTTTTTAGGCCATTCAGACTTAAGATACACTTCCAGAAAGACTTTTCTGGAAGTAGTTTTACACTAACTTTAGGCCCAGTGCTGAAATTCCTCTTCTGCCTTTCTCCACAAAGCCTTGTACTGGGCTAGGGCTGGGGCAGGGCAGGTGAGAGTGCATGCTGAGATTTGGTTATTTTTCTCACCTTATTGTTAGTTTGGAGTTTTGAAATTCTCTGGCTTCAACTTACACTGAGGTTTCAGTATATTTACTTTTTCCTTCTTGTTTTTTGCATTATTTTCCAGTGAAATAATGGGAGACAGGTAGCTTAAGCTGCCACCGATGTTTTCAGTGATCTGGATGTTCACCTCAATGTTTATGACATAAACCAAAAGGTTCTTGTTCTTTCTGAGAAAACTCCAAAAATCCAGGAAAATACTTCAAATATTGGGGAACAGAGAACCATCATTACTGTTCATTTCTCGCAGCAGTTAAGTAAGGCTGTTTTCACTGAGTAAGCATAAGTATAATCTAATTTTACTTAAAACCAAATATGAAGCATTGGGCATAATTTAAAAATTTACTGCCATTCCCAGGTGGCGCTAGTGGTAAAGTCTGCCTGCCAATGCAGGAGACTTTAGAGATGCAGGTTCAGTTCCTGAGTCAAGAAAATCCCCTGGAGAAGGGCACGGCAACCCACTCCAGTATTCTTGCCAGAAGAATCCCATGGACCGAAGAGCCTGGTGGGCTACCCAGTCCATAGAGTTGGAGAGTCAGACACGACTGAAGTGACTTAGCACAGCACAAGCCGTGCTACATACAACTTATGGAACCACATAATGGAAGTTTTTATTTTTAGTATTCATGTCTAGGGATTTCTTCTAAATTAAAAAGGCCACCTGTAAACCCATCTTTAGTTCATATATGTGATTAAAATAACTTTCTTTCAAAGTGATCCAAAAACAGCAAAGGATACTGGTTACCAAGGTCATTCAATTTCTGAATCACATACAATGTTGGGCCCTTTGCTAATATCATTTTGCTTCATTCCCACTATAGTTCTATCGGGTATTATTCCTTAACCAGTAGAGAAACTGAGAAAATGTTAAGCTTGTAGAAAACAAAGTCACAGAGGAAGCAAGTGGCAGAGCCAAGAGTCAATGGGAGACTGATTCAGCTCTGAAGTCTGTGCTCAACTCTGTGTTGTACCGCTTCCATAGCAGACTCTTTTTTTTTTAGAGGAACCAGTCACAAGAGAAGTACAGCTTATTTCCATTTCTATTCTCTGGCCTGGAGTGTGAATTCCTGCAGAGCCCTTTTTTTTTTTTTTTTAATATAACTTTGTTTTCTCAATTCCTGTTAGAGCAACAGTATCAACAAATCATTGCTAAGTGAAAAGGGGCTTTTAAGTTCATTACCACTGTGTCTAAAAGTGCCAGAACATATTACTCTAACTCTGCTTATCTATGAAAAGAACCAAATTTAGAACAAGCAAGCTTGAGATGGATACATAAACCTTTCCATGGCCAGTTTTATTATGTTCCTTGTGGAATGACTAGACTCACACATCAATCTAGCTGACCTGTGGCTATTATGTAATTATTCCAGAAACATAGTTTTATGTTAAGCCAATTCGTGAAGACAGAAACACTCTGCAGCTAACAACCTGTATTCTTTGGTACTATTTTTCCCCTCAAAAGGTAGAAACACTAAATCCATAACTTTTGAACTGAGACAATAACCTTTTCTGGTCTACTGCTTTTGAAAAAAGATTATGAGACAAAACACAAAGAAAGACAGACATCATAAAATAACCTTTATACAGGATTAGTAGATCTGTTTACATATAAAAAACAGAAAGGACCTCATTACAGTTAGATTTCACATAAATTACACAGATTGACTTTTTTTAAACTACTATTCAGCTTCAAAGTCCCTTTTAAAAATTTCGTTTTGAAGGCACAGTGCATGATAATAAACCAAAGACTGAAGCACTTGAGATGAAGGAGTCCTGGGCACCTCATGTAAATAGCTATAGATTGTTCTGGAGCTGGGGAATGTCACTCTGAAAAAGTGGAGAGGTGAAAAGTTGATTTTTAATCTGAGAGTAGAAAAATACCACTATGTCATA
The DNA here is from genome assembly GCF_002263795.3 of Bos taurus. NCBI lineage: Eukaryota > Metazoa > Chordata > Mammalia > Artiodactyla > Bovidae > Bos > Bos taurus. The sequence continues at coordinate 21,536,374 of NC_037346.1, read as the reverse complement.
CCTCCAGAAAATCTGCAGCATGGCCGGCAGAGAATGTAGCTTGCATACTCATGGTATGCCATTCATAAAAGCCAGAGTCATACACATTTATAGAATTTATATCCAACTGCCTCAAAATGGTAGCCTGTTTTCAAATTTCACAATAGATTCTGCCAAATCAAAATCAACTAGGATAATATTCTGAAAGTCAAGTGAAATATTCATGAATTATTGCTAAAAACAGGAGAATTGGGTATTGGGAAATATTTCTTCCTGAACTGGAAATTCAAGTTTAGCTGACATTAATCAAGGGCTCTAATCACACCCCCCAAATCTGCTTTAATTACAGCAAATCAGAAATCCAAATACTTATCAAAAATTTGCTAGCTAGAAAATCACTGAACGTTGACCGTAGTGGAATTTTGGTAGTAACATTAAAGTTGCTACTCTTAAAAACGATTCTGCTGGAGAACCATAACGTAGGGCACTATGATGGCATTTGCAGCCAAAAAGCTTTTAATACAGCAAGGACAAAACCTGGCACAAGTGCATTTCTGGCCACAGGAAAATAAAATGATTTACTGTTGAGAATAAATGGAAATAGAAGAACAGGTCATGGTTATACTGAGTAACCTGGTGTTAGCTCAGAAACACAATAAGCTCAGTTATCAGCACTACCTTTTATTTATTTGCCAACTCATAGTTTTACGTTCAATACTCATTAATTCAGCAAATCTCATTCAGTGAAAGTTACCAAAGGTTAACCAGTCAATCACACTGGGCCAAATATACATTCTGTTTCCTTTCTGGAGGATGACAAAGTCCCAAAGCACATTCCCTCCAAAGAGAATTGTAAGCATTCCTCAACTGGATGGGGTCCCAACCACTACTCAAATGTTCAGCAAAATACATCAAAACCAAAGGGCCTTTCCTTCTGAAATTAACTTGAGTTCTTCTTATTGAACTGTATAATCAGTACAAGTGCATTTACACAGGCAGACACTTTGAATATGACCTACTCAATCACTTTGCTTTTATTAAGGAGTTGCGAGGGAAGAAGGCTTACACACTGATCACCAGGACAAAAAATAAAAAACCGCCTTGTGAGTTAAAAAAGGCACAACTCAGGTTTTGGGCAAATTTCTTAATACTGTGATACTTACTTGCCTCCATGACTCCAGGGAAATGAAAAGTCTCTAGGAGAAATACTGAAGAAATGCATTCCCCATGCCGTATGGCTTCAATGCCTTAAGCAGTTAATGTGGTCTAATATTAATTACATTAGATCCACAAATAAAAGACCAAGCAGGGCAGAGAACACAGTCTTAGTAGTCATGATCCTGTACATTCATGTTAACAGGTAACACAGGCTGAGACGGCCTTTGTTATGCATTCCAGAGCAATGCATCATTTAGAAATTCATTAGAGGTTCAAGATTTATAGCAGAATTTGGCTTTCCTTTCAGGAAACATTATTAAAAGAACTATTTGTATGTTCATCTCTAAAAATATTTTACACATGCTGAAAAGGCATGGACTCCAGTCACTGTGATGTACAGTGAAAGATCTGTTTCATTCAAGAGAGAAATGAATTTAAAAGGCATCCTCTCGTGAAGACCAACGTTAATAAAGTTGAAGGTTGTCTCGTCAACTTTGTTTCCCTTCTACCTGCAGTTGTTCCAAGTGGAGCCAGCCACTCACAGGCCCTTCGTGGGTTTTCTGACTTTGCACTCTTAAAAATAAAGCTGAAAAGAGCAATGCCACCACATCATCCCCCTAAGGAAAATGTAAAGTATTATCAGAAGAAACTACATCATGTATATTTCATTAAGTTCCAGAACCTCGTGACCTCTGTTCTGTGCATGTGGTGGACTGAGAGTAGGGTGGCAAGGGCTCAAAACTGAGAGTTGTGTTGATAACAGAGTTAATACCGGAAGGGCTTAACCCTGACCCACCCAAATTAGACTACAGATACTCAGCAATAAATGTCATGACCATTATTCCTGCTAAACCAGATCTCTCTGCGTAAAGCTATACTTTGGGTACATTTCTCAGGAAACTGGGTTGAATGACCTAGGTGGGTGGTAAACCATTCCATGTGAAAGCTTTGGGATGACTGATACATGAATGATATAGAATTCAACTTGAAAAGATGAGAGCAAGTTTTTTGATCCCCTGATTTAGTACAAGTTCAGCAGCAACTTGGCCGTTAAAACATTCCAAGGTATTAAACTGTTAGATCATTGGTAAGACTCATACTCACAAAAGCATCATTTCCATTGAGTAGCATAATATCACAGACACAGTAAAATACAAATCTTTTAGGCGTTTGCAATAACTTCAGTGGCACTGAAGATGATACTTTCTCACTATGGTGTTTATGTTTGTTTGTTTTTTAATAGAGGGAGCCATATTTAAGTGCTTTCAACTGAACTTTCAACAGAATTGGTTGATCAAGAAGAGACTGCCAAATGAAACATTAGGACAAAGAACCCAATCACTTGCAGAGGCCTTTATGAATAAGGCTGGCCAAGCTATTTCAGTAACAGGATGCTATGAGAGGGTGCCGGCCTGGGCTGCACATGAAGTGTAGATATTTTGTGTTCAAATGTAGGTTAAGAATGTGCAAGGAGGTTTCTTCCATACTTCCAGGTATTTTCAGTAGAATTCAGATCTTGTCGATTGCCAGGTCATCTGAAAACCCTAAGTGTACAACATAGAAAAAAGGTTCGAATTTAGGAAGTATTAGAGAATTAGGCATTCCTCGAATAAACTAGTGCTTCACAGACAAAAGCAACAGCACCTGTGGGTTTTACCGCGTTAAAAGATAGGCAACACGAGTTTTAGCTTTTGCTAGATCTCCTTCTTGGCTCTACTCAAGTGGACACTGAGATCTTTTTACAACAGAGTCAATGAGTTATCCCTTAAAATGGGGATGTTTAGAACTTTGCTAAACCTTAAAGAGAGGTAGAGAAATCCTCTGTGCTTAGAGCACAGCCCACCAGTTCTGATCTAGCCTTGGAACAGGTAGAAAGCCCAATACAGAAGCACATTTATTCATTTCCTAATGCTCTATATAAGTTTCAAAATCAATTCAGCCTCCATTAAACCTGAATAATAAGAGAAACTCCAGCTATTCAATAACTAGAGAGAAGTACTTCTCAATAGGTTAAAAAAAAAAAAAAAGAGTTTTTAAAGCTTTATGTCAGATTCTGACTGCTGTCCCTGCCTTAATGTTTCTGGATTCTTTTGGCCATTTAAAATAAAGAGAAAAAGCTAAAGCCACTAGTAAACCACCTGATGTGCAAAAGACAACATCCACTAGTTGGCTTTGTGCAGTTGCAACATAAGCTCCAAATAGCTCATCTTAAATTATAAAAGAAATACGAAGTGGCTGTCCCATCTCTGCTGCATAAATAGAAAGCAGATTTTTTTTTTAAAGGTAAGAGTACTTTAAGGAGGGGAAGTTCAAAACTGCAGCCAAATTCACAGAGAATACAAATTTAGCAAGTTAACTTCCCAAAGCTCTTTGAAGAAACAAGACAGTCTCTCTCCTTGATGCAGTGTCTCCCAAAAAGAACTGTAACTTTGCTTGGTACTTATGCTGGGAGAGATGCAAGGCGTGTGTTTCAATGTTTGCTGGAATATAATGTTTCCTCCTCAGTGTCTGTTTCGTCCTGGAATTCGTGGCTTAAGAGAGACTTCTTGGAGCCAGTTGACATCATGCGAATTTCATCTTCATACTCATCGTGATGCTGCCTGAGCCGATGAAAGCCATCCTTGTGTCTGTTAGACTTGATTGAGCAGATGCACCAGATAATGCAAGCTGTTAGGATCAATGCCGACATGGTGGCACCTGTCAAACAGAACCATCATGTGACTGGAGCTCCAGCTGAAGGATGCAAATAAGCAGCTGCTTACAATGGCACTTTTTAGCATATTCCCTTCATTTATTTATTTCATGCACTTAAAAACAACCTTTTATTATTATAGAAGTAGTAACATGTATTATGCACAAAATTGGAAAACTATAGATAAGCAAAATATTAAAAACCCAAACCCCAAACTCTACTTCCTCACATTTCCATTATCCTGAGATCATTTTTAACAACCCTAGTGCATATTTTTTCTGGATTTTCCTTCATGCATGTGTATATGTATACAAATATATTTTTTTCTTTTACCACAATGCAGAACTATGGCCAATGCTGTGCAACCTGCTTTTTTAAATCAATCAATGACTTCTACTTTTCCTTTCCGGTAAATTTTCATCTCATTCCAAATCCCTCATTTATGTAAAATATTTTTACATAAGACTCTGATGCTGGGAGGGATTGGGGGCAGGAGGAGAAGGGGATGACAGAGAATGAGATGGCTGGATGGCATCGCTGACTCGATGGACATGAGTCTCAGTGAACTCCAGGAGTTGGTGATAGACAGGGAGGCCTGGCGTGCTGCGATTCATGGGGTCGCAAAGAGTCAGACACAACTGAGCGACTGATCTGATCTGATCTGATCTGATCAGAATAAGAGTCTAAGGACCATAAAATACAACTAATAAAATCATAATAAAAATTAAGGGCACAATAGCAAATAGGTGGCATAGTCAGATTTAAACTGGATCCCAGCTTCTGTCTTTCTAAGCACTTCATGATTCATGCTTTATCTGGTTCATGTTTCCAAAATATCACTCTCTCTCAACCAAGGATCTCTCCCTAACACACCCTGTAATAAAACTTGGTCATTTTCTAACAGGTTCAAGCTCTCCTTAGAAATAAACCAAGGTTCTTTGTGTCCAAAGATACAATACAGCAGAGTATTTATTGTTTTACCACAGTTTTTCCTTCTTAAACTTTCAGTAATTCAAGCAATGGCACATTAATCCTGGAGGAAACAAATATTCCCTCCTTCCAGGATCATGGGAAAAAAAGAACTAATATAAGTCAAAGTCCAAAGGACTTAATGATCTTTGCAAGTCATTCATTCAACCAACAGTGAAGTGGCTCTTCCTTAAGACCCACTACATGCCACCCATGGTTCTAGGCACTGGGGAGGCAGAGAAAAGCCCTTTCCTGCCAGAGCTCATGTTTTAGTTGGGGAGATCAGATACAGACAAATAAATGACTAAACATGTAATGTAATGGCAGCTAGTGAGAAGTATTTTAACCCAAACATGTGAGGCAGAGACAGTGATAGGAGTATTATTTTAGCTAGGGTAATCAGGGAGGAAGGCCTCTCTGTAGAGATGACATTTGAGTACAGACCAGAAAATGGGGAAGGGGCAAGCTGTGAGAACATATGGGAAAATATTCCAGGAAAGTATTCTAGGAAAATCATGTTTAGGTAGGAGACAGTAGAGAAGGTTCAAATGATTGTGGAGCTGATCCATTCTCAACCTGAAATGTCAGGGTGAGTTTTTAAGTTCGACTACCGAAAATTTACCTGATACAGTTACCACAAGCTCCCTTGGCAAACCAAAGATCCGGTTATCTGTGTCAAAGACTATTACCACAGAACTTGCAGCGTCATGACGCACGAAGACCTGGGAAGATAAAGTGCAAGAATGAGAAAAAAGTTTACTTAAGGTATATTATATCCACTCTATGTTCCTAGGGCCTTTACAGCAAACCAAGGAGATGGCTGGTTGTCATCTAAAGTATACAAAATGCTACAAAAATTTCCTTTTGTTGCTAAAGGATAGAAAGATAACTATCATAATCAGGAGATGGTCCACAAGCTTCCTAACAAGAGTTTAATGTTAAACAGAAGTTTAATCCCTGGTAGCTCAGCTGGTAAAGAATCTGCCTGCAATGCAGAAGACCCTGGTTCGACTTCTGGGTCAGAAAGATCCCCTGGAGAAGGGATAGGCTTCCCATTCCAGTGTTCTTAGGCTTCCCTGGTGGCTCAGCTAGTAAACAATCTGCCTGCAATGTGGGAGACCTGGGTTTGAGACCTGGGTTTGATCCCTGGGTTGGGAAGACCCCCTGCAGAAGGAAATGGCAACCCACTTCAGTATTTTTGCCTGGAGAATTCCACGGACAGAGGAGTCTGGTGGGCTCTAGTCCACAGGGTCGCAAAGAGCTGGACACGACTAGGCAACTAACATATGTATCTAACATATATATATTCCTGTTTCTAGAAGTATTATGAATAACAAGAATTTACGTTATACCACTCAAGTTGAGTTTCTTACCTGTGAATGTTGTTGCTGATACCCATCAGCAATGGCGTTGATGTTATGGACACCTGGGGCCAACAGTACATGGAAATAACCTCCGTCTTTTGTGTGTACCTTTATTCCTTCATTGAGCACAATGACTGCTTTAGAGATTGGTTTTCCAGTCTTATCTTTAACAAATCCATGAACTCCCTTATGAACCTGAAAAAAAATGTTTAAAATATAAATTTGTGTTTTTGATAAATGGAAATATTGCCTGCCATATCAGCAAAGAATGCCACAGTCATCAGCGACCATAGCCACAGCAGATGGTGAGCTGGTAAGCCCTGAGGGGACTTAGGAAGCAGAAGAATACTTGCCTTCTAGCAGCCATCAGACTGCAGCCACTCCCCATGGTGAGCCCTGAGAAAACTCAGAATGTGAAAACTCAGTATACTGGCCCCAGACAGCTGATGTGCATATCAAAGGAATGATCTCAGTGGGCTCGCACTCTTGCATCTTCCCATGTACAGAAAATGGCTAACTTCCTTAACTTGAGATATCTGGTTTTCTTTAATTAACAACAATCTTTTGGTGTTAAGACTACCTGCCCTTTGTTGCAAAACTCCTATATATCCTGGCTGCTCCCCAACTTCCTTGGAGCAGTTCTTTCAGGGTTACTGGAGATGCTGCCTCCTGGGCTTTAAGTCCTAAAAGCTCTCACCAAATGAAACATAACTTGCAACTTTTAGGCTGTGAATAATTTTTTAGTCGACATTTTCATGATGCCAGATATCTGAGGGGCAATAGCTTGAGACATGACATAAACCCCCCAAAAAAACCCTCCAGAAGGCTGGCTTATTCCTCCCTCCCCACCAACTCTGACCTTGTTTGCTACTCATTCACTGCTGCAGAGGCACAGAGATGGAAATAAGTGAAAAGAGGACTCTGATATAGTCAAGCCTAAAATGTTAGAACCCAAATCTCCTATGCCTTGAATGCTTTCCTTCCCACCTCAGGAGTAACACTGTGATATTCCAATGGAAGAACCTGCGACATCTCACAGGGTTAAATTAACCTCATCATACAGCAGATATGTGAACTCATGGCACCTATTTAGGCAATATAAAAGGAATAAAACTCTCCTTTCTACGTCACTTAAATAATATTGAAGCTTCCCTGGTGGCTCAGTGGTAAAGAATCCACCTGTCAATGTCAGAGACATGGGTTTGAGCCCTGCTCTGGGAAGATCCCACATGCTGCAGAGCAACTATGCCCCCATGCCACAACTACTGAGAGCCTGTGCTCTAGAGCCTGGGAGCCGCAACCACTGAGCCCACATGCCCTAGAGCCCTGCTCCACAACAAGAGAAGCCCCCACAGAGAGAAGCCCGAGCACTGCAATGAAAACGAGTCTCTGTTTGCCCCAACTAGAGAAAAGCCTGCACATCAATGAAGACCCAGCACAGCCAGAAATAGATAAATAAAAATAAATTATTAAAAAATAAAATCAATAACACAAAAATTTTGGTAAGAGATGAAGAAAATGTTTTGATAAAAGTTTCCATTGAACATACTCCTGGCAGTTTGCTTCTAAAAGAGGATTACTCACCTCCACCAACATGCTGAGAAGAGATTTCTTATTTTCTGCCCACAACGAAGGGAGCTGTGCTGCACTAGGAAAGTAGCAGCAACTTGTATACACTGTGATCTCCGGACAGTGGCCATAGGTGACACTATAATCCTGGAATATAAAATTCACAAACAAATGTAGGAAGATGAGTAAGCACAAGTAAGAATGGGGCTTTGTAATGCTCAAATGCGATGAACGGAATAAAAAGACAACTTGGCTGATGTAAACAAAGAATCTGTAAAGCATTTCACAGCAAATATAAATAAACCCCTTGGTATTATGATCAGTCACAAACACATCTACTCCTAAGAGAATTCTTAAGACCAGGGGTTATGTCTAATTCATTTTTACATCTCCAGTGCTTCCTACAGTGCCTGGTTGGTAGAGGGGTTGTTGTTTTGGTTTGTTGAATAAATGAAAAGTACATGCAGAGTGTCAGCTTCCCTTTAAATCCTGGAACTTCATTGCTGTTACTGCTGTTTTCAAAGTTCTTAGAGGCAGAAGCACAAGTACTTGCTCTCTGACACCCACAACCTGGAGGCTCAAGCCTACCATACAGCAATATGGCAAATATTTAGGTAGGAACTACTTGTGTGGACAAGTTCCAAAACCTAACTTTCCACCTTCCCCCAACTACCAAAATTCTTCTTCCTAATTCAATTCAGTTAATGACAATAACTCATTTTATCACACGGATATGAAATCTTTTGTCTTTCATTTCTTGCTATCACCTAGAATTTGCCAACTCTGGTGAATTCCACCTCTATAGTATCTCTGAAACTTCATCCCTTGATTCCACTCCCATTGCCACTTTTCTAATCTCGGCCTTCAGTTGTTCTTGTCTAGGCTATTCTAAACCAGTCTCCCTGCACCACAGTCTCTCCTTCCTCCAAACCATCTTAACCCACTGTTAAGAGATGGATTTTTCCATAGCACAGCTCAGATCGTGTCACCATATCCCTGTTCAAAAGCTCAATGGCTTCCCATTCCTTACTAAAACAAAGCATTCAAAGCCTCAAACTCTCTTTCCGTTCTTATCCTCTGTTGCTCTCCATTACACCTCATCTTCTAACTAACTTAGGCTGCTTCTCTTTAAAAAAATCTTTATTTTATATTGGAGTATAGCTGATTAACAACATTGTGTTAGTTTCATGTATACAGCAGAGTGATTCAGTTCTATATATACATGTATCTTTTATTTGACAAATTCTTTACCCATTTAGGTTATTAGAGAGTACTGAGCAGAGTTCATTCACTTCACTGTATCAGAAAAGCCACCTATTCTTTCACTCCATGTCCAGTATGTATTTACAGTCCCATTCTCACTGTATTCTATAAAACATACCTTCATGCTGCCCAGGTGACTGTGCCATTCTGCTCCACGCATTACTCCTCCTGGAATATTCTCATCTATAAAAGCATTGAGAGATGTAGTGTCAATAAGATCATATAAGGCAAGTCCTCCTCCTCTCTCCAAACAGCAACAACAGTAACAAAGCATAGGGAAAGTACCTACCTGACTTATTGGGGCAACTGGGCTGACCCATATGCATCGATGGATGGTTATTTGCATAAAGAGATGCCAGATGCTTTAGAGTCTCTTTGTTTTCCACTACAAAAAGAAAAATTCAGAAGTTAGCAGAGAAATCAAAAGGATTTTTCTCCAAGTTCAACTTCATGGACACAGAAATCACATTCCTTTCCTTCGAGTAAATCTTGTGCCTCGAGGAAGTTGATTAAGGAGTTATTATAATTAAGTCCACAGTTCTGTTCACCCCAAATAGGGAAAGGAGTACATCAAGGCTATATGTTGTCTTATTTAACTTATATGCAGAGTACATCATGAGACATGCTGGGCTGGATGAAGCACAAGCTGGAATCAAGATTGCCGGGAGAAATATCAATAACCTCAGATATGCAGATGACACCACCCTTATGGCAGAAAGTGAAGAGGAACTAAAGAGCCTCTTGATGAAAGTAAAAGAGGAGAGTGAAAAAGCTGGCCTAAAACTCAACATTCAAAAAACTAAGATCATGTTATCTGGTCCCATCAATTCATGGCAAATAGGTAGGGAAACAATGGAAACAGTGACAGACTTTATTTTCTTGGGCTCCAAAGTCACTGCAGATGGTTACTGCAGCCATGAAGCTTGCTCCTTGGAAGAAAAGTTATGGCCAACCTAGATAGCATATTAAAAAGCAGAGATATTACTTTGCCAACAAAGGTACATCTAGTCAAAGATATGATTTTTCCAGTAGTCATGTACGGATGTGACAGTTGGACTATAAAAAAAAACTAAGCACTGAAGAATTGATGCTTTTGAACTGTGGTGTTGAAGAAGACTCTTGAGAGTCCCTTGGATTGCAAGGAGATCCAACCAGTCAATCCTAAAGGAAATCAGTCCTGAATATTCATTGGAAGGACTGATGTTGAGATGAAACTCCAATTCTTTGGCCACATGATGTGAAGAACTGACTCATTGGAAAAGACCCTGATGCTGGGAAAGACTGAAGGTGGGAGGAGAAGGGGATGACAGAGGATGAGATGGTTGGATGGCATCACCGAGTCAATAGTCATGAGTTTGAGCAAAATCTGGGAGTTGGTGATGGACAGGGAAGCCTGGTGTGCTGCAGTCCATGGGGTTGCAAAAACTTGGACACAAATGAGCGACTGAGCTACTCTAGTCTGTTCACCCCAGAATAATCTGACCAAGGAGAGAAGCAACTTTCTTATATTAAAAGGCACTGTGAATTTAACAAGTCACTGCAGAAAAACACAAACCTATTTCGGTATGTTTTACTACATTTGGAGGCAACTGTGGCCTAATTACAACATTCCTTGTAAGCCTGAAAATGTATTGAAAACGACACAAATTATCTCCACATACAATGGCCTTAGGCAGATTCAACAGGCAACTGTTTAACTCCCCACAAGGTGCAATCAGTCAGGCACAGTTTAAAGCAGGAGAGGGGAATTCAGTACCATTGCTTCCCTAGTAGCTCAGTTAGTAAAGAATCCGCTTGCAATGCAGGAGGACCCTGGTTCGATTACTGGGTCAGGGAGATCCACTGGATAAGGGAAAGACTACCCACTCCAGTATTCATGGGTTTCCCTTGTGGCTCTGCTGGTAAAGAATCTGTCTGTGTTGCAGGACAACTGCTCCAGTATTCTTGCCTGGAGAATTCCATGGACTATATATAGTCCATGGGGTTGCAAAGAGTCGGACACAACTGAGCAATTTTCACTTTCACTTTCAATGTTTGGTTCAGTTCAGTTCAGTTCAGTCGCTCAGTCGTGTCCGACTCTTTGCAACCCAATGAATTGCAGCACCAACTCCTGGAGTTCACCCAAACTCATGTCCATCGAGTCGGTGATGGCATCCAGCCATCTCATCCTCTGTCATCCCCTTCTCCTCCTGCCCCCAATCCCTCCCAGCATCAGAGTCTTTTCCAATGAGTCAACTCTTCGCATGATGTGGCCAAAGTACTGGAGTTTCAGCTTTAGCATCAGTCCTTCCAAAAAACACCCAGGACTGATCTCCTTTAGAATGGACTGGTTGGATCTCCTTACAGTCCAAGGGACTCTCAAGAGTCTTCTCCAACACCACAGTTCAAAAGCATCAATTCTTCGGTGCTCAGCTTTCTTCACAGTCCAAATCTCACATCCATACATGACCACTAGAAAAACCACAGCCTTGACTAGACGGACCTTTGTTAACAAAGTAATGGCTCTGCTTTTGAATATGCTATCTAGGTTGGTCATAACTTTCCTTTCAAGGAGTAAGCATCTTTTAATTTCATGGCTGCAATCACCATCTGCAGTGATTTTGGAGTCCCCAAAAATAAAGTCTGACACTGTTTCCACTGTTTCCCCATCTATTTCCCATGAAGTGATGGGACCAGATGCCATGATCTTACTTTTCTGAATGTTGAGCTTTAAGCCAACTTTTTCACTCTCCTCTTTCACTTTCATCAAGAGGCTTTTTAGTTCCTCTTCACTTTCTGCCATAAGGGTGGTGTCATCTGCATATCTGAGGTTATTGATATTTCTCCCAGCAATCTTGATTCCAGCTTGTGCTTCTTCCAGCCCAGCGTTTCTCATGATGTACTCTGCATATAAGTTAAATAAGCAGGGTGACAATATACAGCCTTGACATACTCCTTTTCCTATTTGGAACCAGTCAGATGATATGAATTTCTTGGGGCGAGCACTGTGTCTTATTCACTTTTGTATTTCCAGTATCTACAGATATAATAACTGTTCCATAAATGCTTATGGAGTGAACTGAACAGGTGTGACAAGATGGCTACACTAAATAAAGCTAGGCTCCCTCCCACAAGGAACTGTTTGAACTGTTGACAGGTGTACAGTCTTCTTAGGCTGGTTATTCATGCAGTGTGCTCAAAGGCTCACCATTTTAAAAAGTTTCAGAAGGGACATTACCTAATTGAAATTTGAAATTTCCTATCTAAGCTTAAATGCTATATATGTAAAGTAAAATTCTACATACCTGTTTGCACTGGCTTGTCATACGGGTATGTGACTAGCACTGAACCACCATCTAGAGCAACAGAAAGACTGAAGTCCTGTTTCTGAATCAAGTTTTCAATGATGGCTTTAGTCTCAGGTTGGGAGGCATTACCTAAAAAACAGAAAAGTCAAACATAAAATACCGAGTTTTAAAACTTTTAGTATGAGCAGCTAAGAAAATATTCCCTACTTGAACATAGTCAAAAGGTTAACTTACAAATCTGTAAATACTTTATTACACCATAAGCCACTATCTCAAGAAACAAAGATATATCTTAGGAGGCAGGTTATTTTGAGTTTTACATATTTTAGATAATGTTGAAAGGTCAATGACTCTTAGCAAGTTTAAGAAAATTCTTACTGGAAACAAAAAGAGATAGATATATCCTCTCTTAGAAAATGAAAACCTGTTTTTGAAAGAAAATAGGATTTTTCAGAAATTTTCTGCAGTATTGTTTGCAAGAACAAAAAATTAGAACGAAATTAAATGTCCATCAGCAGGGAAACTGTTGAATAAATTAAGGTACTACCATACATTAATAGCATACTAAAATGCCATTAATAAGAATGTTAGAAATTTGTAAGTATTAAAATAGACAGATATCAGTGATGTATCCAGTAGAAAAAGTTGCAGAATATGTATAGCTGATGATCCTTATATTTAAGTAAATATGAAACAGGCCCCTTCAAATCAACATACACATACATCGTGTGTGTGTGTGTGTGTGTGTGTGTGTGTGTACACATATATAAGAGAACAGAGAGAGAGAATATCCATCTCTGTATGACTAGTGATGGAAACTTCTCCCCAATATTGGATTTCGAAGAAAAAACTTGAATTACCTTTGCAAATGAAAAACAAGGAAAACCTGCAAAGTTTTCAAGATGTCTCTATTCATTTATACTGTACATCCTAGACAAGAAAGCACCCCTTACTCATTTAAATAACAGGATCAACCAATCTCCTAGCAAAGAGAAATAAAATTATCTGCAAAGTACTTTAATGGCCTAAAAATAAGTCTTACTTGTGAAGTCTGTATCCAGGTCTTTGCCACGAGCATTTGTCTGTCCTGTCTTGGAAGTACAGTCTTTCTCTTGTGCTTTCTCTCGCCCATCTGGATTTAGAGAAGGGACAATCACAATTCTAGTCCTGTCAACCAACTAAAACAGAAACAGAAATAAATGGGTTTATTAGCTCTATGTGAAATCAAAAGATAACCTTGCCATGCCTCAAACAGAAAGTTTTCATTATTTGTTTTAAACACAGATTTAAAAGGCAGAATTGAAAAATAAATAAAATTCTTTCTTGCTCCAAGTAAATTTTAAAAAGAATCGAAAACTATACAACTAATGTTCCTAGAGACCTCCCAATAACTTACATCAAGGTTTAAAAACCACTGCCTATAGACTAAAATCCCCTGGAGGAGGAAACGGCAACCCACTTCAGTATTCTTGCCTGGAAAATCCCATGGATAGAGAGGCCTGGCAGTCTACAGTCCATAACGTTGCAAAAGAGTCAGACATGACTGCACCCACACACATAGGCTAAACCCAGCCTGATGCTTGTTATTGTAAATAAAGTTTTACTGGCACACAGTCTTGCCATTCATGTGACTTTTTGTTCTGCAATGGCAGAGTTGAGTAGCTGCAACACAGAACATCTGACCCACAGAGCCCCAAATGTATATTATATGACCCTTTACAGAAAAGGTTTGCTGACCACTTGCTGGCTTAGGTCAATAATAATGGCAATATGGTATTTCCAGATTAAAAACTAGAACATATAATGTTCTAGTTGACAAATATCAATGTATATCTGGAAACAATGAGACAGAAGAGTTGAAATCAGCATATCAAAGAAATATGGGGTAGGATATTTGTCAATCCAAATAATTTCTCCTTCAGATGATCCATATCCATAGGTATTAATACCTATATTTATGGCATGAACTTCTCATTTAATTTATCCTAAATATTTCTAATAGTGAATCAGAATAAGTGATCCCTGGTTTATTTGTTCTGGTAAAACAGTCAATAGCTTGAAATATATTTGCAATCCTTTAATTAATTTATTCTAGAATCTTTCCCCTGAGAGAGATTTTCTTCCTAAAGTATATATGTTTGGGGTTAACCACAGGTCTCTGGTTACGTATTTGTTTCTTTGAAGTCTCCAGACCATTCTGACACTTAGCTCAAAACAAATGGCAATCTAAAGCATTGTTGTTGTTTAGTTGCTTAGCTGTGTCCGACTCTTTTTCGACCCCATGGAATGTAGCCCACGAGTCTCCTCTGTCCGTGGGATTCTCCAGGCAACCCACTGGAGTGGGTTGCCATTTCCTTCTCCAGGGGATCTCCCCACCCAGAGATCAAACCTGTTTCTTGCACGGCAGGTGGATTATTTACCAGTGAGCTACCTGGGAAACGCAATCTAAAGCCTAATTAGACCAGTGAGGCAAAATCTTATAAACTAGGAGTTTTGAAATTCATGGTAGATGTTGTACCTTTCATAACCATAAGATCAGTAGGTAGCAATTGTGGCCAAATAATAGAATAATCTGAGGAGCTTTTAAAGGAATATTGATGCTTCTGGGAATGGAGCCCAGCCACTGAGATTTTTAGAAACTTCCCAGATTTTTCAATGTGTAGACAGGGTTGAGAACCACTCTCCTAGGTAATCTCCTATTTTGAAACAACAACATCAACAAAATCTCTGAAAACAGAAAGAAGTCAATGGGATCTCCTTTTTTCAAAGTTTTTTGATCAAGTCTGATTTACGTTCATTTCACCTAATCCCACACCATGGGATCCTAATCATGACATCAATTCTTTCCAAATTTCTCTCAGTGGAGGCAGTAGAGTAAAACAGAATAGCATAGGCTTTCCAGTGACACACACTTGGGCTTAAATCCCAGTTTTACCACTTAGCAGCTGTGTGACCTCCTGTAAGTTATCTAATATCTCTGCCTCGGTTTTCACATCTATTAAATGGAGGTAACATAATTGCAGGGTTGAGGATTAAATTATGATATATGTAAAATACCTACAACATAGTAGGTATTAAACAAATACTACTTGCTTTTCCCTTTCCTAAGTTCTATACAGACATTGCCAATTAGTGAGTGTTCTAAACAGAGGCGCACTCTTTCCTTCCTTTCTCTAACATAACACAGAAACTAGGCTGTTTACTCATAAATCTGAGCAGCTTCTGGACCAGCAGTATAGTCTCTAGTCATGGATGACTGAAGCTGGCACTGCTGTATCACTTTTTCTAAAATCTCTTAGCATCCAATACTTTCATCTTTATTACATGAAAAGAAAAACTATTTCTCTTCCACCTCATTTTTCAATATAGTACCCTAACTGTAAATAACTGGCAATGGAAGTCCCTCCAATTAGAGTGTATATCACTGTGAGTAAAGAATGGAAGGGTAAGGTAAAGGAATAGAGGACTGAATGCAAATCTTTATTCTTTCTTTTCCTCTATGGCTCTTAATATATACAAAGAAATATAATAGACACTATTAACAACTATATACCAAGGTCCATTTTTAAAGAGTAAAGTTTATAATGACATTAGAAGTACCACTGTATAAAAATCTAACAGGAAATTAAAATTTAAAAAAATGATGCCTTGGTATCAGTATACAATCAGTAAGCCATTGAGCTTTATCCTTTTAAAGCATGTCAAAACAGGTTATTCTCTTACTTGTGTAACAGCTGGGTTCTTTTTGTAGTTCAGACAGAGAAATTCTGCCAGAGCCAAAAGAAGTTCAGTTCCAACTGGAGCATTGCCATGGATACCAGCAACAAAACGAATCTTTGGTTCTTCAGGCTCAGATACATTGGGCTTATTGGAGATTTCAAGGGACCAAATGTGACGGTATTCAGCACTCTGTCCCAAACTGTCGAAAACCAGAATCAAAAAGTCAGTAAGTAATCAAGTTACTTGATTGCTGCCTTACTTGATTACTGTTAATGCTGCCTTACAGATTTTAAAAACAGAAATGAGAACAAAATTCGAAAAGTCTTAAAAAATCTTTAAAGAATAAATCTCTGTGTCAGAATACTTTAAGAAAATTAGGTTCCCTTGGTCAAAGACAGTCAAACAGATGTGAGATACTATCAGATTTAGGAATGACTATGATTGAGAACTGCATTCCTTCAAGTCCAGTCATTCCTCGGTCATCTTCGTGATGTTTACCCAATCTTCTATAATCTATATTATTTCTTTAGTTAGCATATGTCTCTTAAGTTAACTCACTTAAATTTTTATTACTGAAACCTCTAAATATACACAAATGCATAAAATCTTACTTTTAAGATCTAAATGAATTTATGTGAATAAGACATTTTATATTTTAAATGCAGTACCAGAATCACAGCAAAACTAATTTTAACGCCCTGCTTTCTCTAATATAAAGAAAGACTTATTAAGAGTTAGAAAAAAAAAATTGGCACTAAACTGAGGATTAATAGAATAGACAAAGCACTGCTTTCACATGAAGGTATTTAATGATACTTAGTAACTGTTGGAGGGCCACCTAAAACTGTCTTGCATCCCACCATGGGCAGATATTGTACATTAGGGGGGGACTATTTAACAAAAAATGCATGCTGAATTGCATTTAAAGGTTAAAAAACTTGACTAAGTAAACGGAAAGCAAAACAATGTCCAATTTTTTTTATTTTAAAATAAGAAAGTCTTTAACCTCTATATGGCACTAAGATGGACCATATTAAAACATGACCTGGGCAGAAAAGTTCAAGATCAGTTGAGGAAGAGAGGTAATTGGTATCTTCCAGTGGAAGAGAGGTAATTTCAGTTCAGTTCAGTTCAGTCGCTCAGTCTTGTCCGACTCTTTGTGACCCCATGAACCACAGCACGCCAGGCCTCCCTGTCCATCACCAACTCTGGGAGTCCACCCAAACCCATGTCCATTGTGTCGGTGATGCCATCCTCTGTCGTCCCCTTCTCCTCCTGCCCTCAATCTTTGCCAGCATCAGGGTCTTTTCACATGAGTCAGCTCTTTGCATCAGGTGGCCAAAGTATTGGAGTTTCAGCTTCAACATCAGTCCTTCCAATGAACACCCAGGACTGATCTCCTTTAGGATGGACTGGATGGATCTCCTTGCAGTCCAAGGGGCTCTCAAGAGTCTTCTCCAATACCACAGGTAATTGGTAATTGCCAAAGTAAATATGTGCAATTTATGTGCAAAAGTAAAATCCTTTGTAAGCACAAACATTATAAACCAGAATTTGAGAAACTAAATTTACTGGTAAAATTAAAAGAAACAGTGAAGGAAAAAAAGTGAAAAGTAAAAGGCTAGATAATGTTCGTTTGGTTCGGAGTAGAGACTTGTTAAGCTCAGGGCAAAATGGAAAGACCCTACAATAGGCAAACAATAGGAATCAACAGGTCAAGGAAATAATTCTGAAACAGTGAAAGTGAAGCAGAGAAGCACAGTGAAATGAAGGTAAAAGTTATCTTAGTCATCAGTTTCACATAAGCCAGTACCGCATGTTTTCTCAGAACCCTTAATTACATGAGCCCCTAAGGCTTTGGGGAACAGTAACTGTGAGCAGAGACTAAAGTACAGAAAATGACAGCCAACCAAACTTCATTTTCTACTTTGAAGAAAAGGTTAAACATTATTCCTGACAAGTGAGCTCATAGTTCTAAACCTATCCCTTGCCCCTAGCAAAATAAAACTAAATAATATTTACTCAGAACATAAAATCTGCAGCTGAGAAGTGGAAAGGGTTTTGAAATCAAAGTAATCATTAGAAAGAGTGGTTTTACGTTTTCTGGAGGTACAGGCCACACATTACTGAACTAACAAGTAGCTCTGCTTCAGTGTTTCTTGTAAAAGTTTCCAAGATTCATTGCTAGAAAGATCTCCAAGCAAATATCTCTTTCAAAATAAGTTAACGCCAACTCTATACATTCAACCCAAATGTTTCTAAATGAATTACAAGAACCATTTAATGTGGTTTATGCTGAATGTAACCTCTGTAAAAAGAATAAAGGAAGGAAGGAGAAAGAAAGGAAAAAAAAAGTCAGTAACACTTACTTGGTAAGATTTGTAATAAGTGGATAGTTCATCACAAGCCCTCTCAGAAACTCTGACAAGTCCTTGTATGAATGGTAACGATAAAGAGCCAGATTTGAGGAGGAGCGTAACATGAGGCGTTCCAAACCGTTCTCAGCTGAAAGGTCTTTAATTAAAGCTTCAAACTCTTTAGTGGTCGGATCGCTGACGTCATCAGTATCGGCACTGTCCCCCTTGCCCTTCTTTGATTCATTGTTTGAATCTGTTGAAGATCGGACAAGTGTGAAGTTGACCTGAACAGCACCTTCACTCTTTACAGTCACATTCTTGGTGACCGGGTTATACCTGCAATAAAGTAGACAGATCAGAGTCACACATTTGCAGCTGGAGTACCCAAGCCCTGGCAAGACAGGGAAACTCAAGATTGCTTAGCCTCTATAGGGCTTTCTGGCGATAATCTTCCAGAATAGAGCTGTTTCTTTCATCCTCAAGCACTCAATTTCAGAGCATCCAGTAACTCACCCTCGAGCAGATGCGGTGATTTTATAAGTTCCTGGAACCAAGAGACGCCAGTAATCTCCATTTTTGTAAGTAGTTACTGGGTGATTAATTTCAGCAACACTAATGGTGGCATTTAATATACCTCTGCCATCTGTGGCATCTAGGACGAATCCTTTGACACCCTGATGGACCTGGACAAAGCACAAGGATATCCAGATTTTACTGATAAAGATTATCATCTAGATATTTCGGGAGTTCACATCCAACATAACAGATTCTTAAATAATGTAAATGTGTGGAACAAACAGAAACTCAGGACTTTGGAGTAAAGCTAAATGTAACCATCCATTAAATAAAACATTTTATTTTCTGAAAGGCTAATTTTTCAGAAGTTATATTTGTCTTTACCATGAGGAATATAAACAACTGTTTAAACTTCAGCACCAATTTCAGAATATAGGACATTCAACAAGAAAACTGACCTGACGGCTTTAAAAAGGAAACGTGATTTAAAAAAATAGAGGATTACTCTAGATCAAAGAGAGTAAAGAGATGTAATAATCAAACCAAATGCAATGCATGAATCTTGACAAGATTGTGGTTCTAAAATACAGCTATAGAAAGACATTTTGAGGACAATAAGGAGGAAATTTGAATGTGGACTAAGTATCAGTCAGTGTAGGGAGTAAGTGTTAATTTCCTCAGGTGCTCTCTCTCTGCTCCGCTCAGTCAGTTCAGTCGTGTCTGACTCTCTGAGACCCTATGGAGTGTAACCCACCAGGCTCCTCTGTTCATGGGATTTTCCTGGCAAGAATACTAGAGTGGGTAGCCATGCTCTCTCCTCCAGGGGATCTTCCCATACCCAGGGATCGAACCTGTATCTCTTGGATCTCCTGCACTGGAGGTGGATTCTTTACCATTAGTGCCACCTGGGGAGCCCTTTTCTTAGGTGAGATAATAGCAATTGGAGATGTCAGGTAGGAGAATTAACTCTATTTTTAGACTATTTTTAAATATTCTGAAATACTTAGGGATAAATATCATAACACCTGCAATTTATACTGCAATAGTTCAGCAAAAATATGTGTATATACATGTGTGTATGTTTATGTGTATGTATATAAAAAATACAAATGCAGCAAATGTAGAAACTGTTAAACCTAGGTAAAAGAAGAGTAGTATTTATTGTGTTAGTCTTACAATTTTTCCTAATGTTTAAAAAATTTCAGAATAAAGTGTTCTAAGATATTAGTATGTAAAGTGAAAGTCACTCAGTCGTGTCCGACTCTTTGGGATCCTCTAGGCCAGAATACTGGAGTGGGTAGACTTTCCCTTCTCCAGAGGACTCTTCCACACCCAGGGATTGAACCCAGGTCTCCCACATTGCGGGCAGATTCTTTACCAGCTGAGCCACAGGGAAGCCCAAGAACACTGGCATGGGAAGCCTATCCTTTCTCCAGTGGATCTTCCTGACCCAGGAATCGAAGCGGGGTCTCCTGCATTGCAGGCAGATTCTTTACCAACTGAGCTATCAGAGAAGCCCATTAGTATATAAACTCACAACCTTTATGCCACTTTACTCAGAAAAGTACTGGCACAAAGGAGTACTCAGATTATCCTAATAATTTTCATCATTATTAGCATATTTTTACAGTCTTTACCTATTGGCTACCATGCACATCCATCCAGACAAAAGAAAACTAATCATTTCACAGTAACTCTATGGCAAAAGAAAAAAACCCACATTCACCCTATAGCCCATCTTTTGCTTCCTTAGTCACTCAGTTGAAACTGGCCCTTTGTGACCCCATGGACTGCAGCCCACCAGGATCCTCTGTTCACAGGATTTTCCAGGCAAGAATACTGGAGTGGGTTTCCATGTCCTTCTCCAGGGGATCTTCCCCACCCAGGGATCGAACCTGGGTCTCCTGCATTGCAGGCAGATTCTTTACCAACTAAGCCACCAGGGAAGCCTAAAATGCTGGGCTTGCTTATCACTTGACACATTTTTAGGTGTGTATCCAATTTATATTAGCCTTTTATAAAGACAAGGGTAAAAAGTGACACTATTCATTAAGTGTAAAACATCATCACTACATCATTTAATCTTTTCCAACTTTTCTCCACACATAAAAATAAACTTATTTACATCCATAAATCTTCTAAATAAATTACTAAAACATGAACAGGTCAAGCTGGAATTCCAATGAGGTGTATTCCAAAATCAATGCATGAAAACCATATGTACACAACAGAAATCTTGCTCTTGGGAGAAATTTCCGATGTCACTCCTGAATAGTCACCTGTTTCATAAACTGGATTAGGGATCTTCGATTCTGTGCCCAAAATTTTGGCAGGTCTTTCTCAAATGGGTATTTCACACAACCTAGTTCAATAGTCACTTCAAAGCAATTTGTTTGCAAATAGTTCCAGTCCTGCATACCACCTGAAGGATAAAAACTTTAAATTAGTTACTCTGAAGAAGTTCTAACTAGCTCAGATCCCAAAGGTAAGCAACATTCCTAGTAAAAAGTCAAATTCGTTCTTTTATCAGCATAGTTGAACACCAATAATGTGTTCATGTAAGAGCGCTTCTATGCTTGTGGTACAGGTGAAAAACATCTGTACTTTCATGTTCAGAAAGAATTCAAGTGTAGCTTACACTCTTCTAATTAGCCCATCTAATGTTCTTTATAATAGCCAGAGGGAAAATATAACATTTTCATCAAGTACAATAATTTTATTCAAAATTCAAAGTGCACCAAATATAAAAAATTGTTGAAAAAGTAATTTGAATGTTTTAAACTAATTATAAAATATTTTTAAAAGAATGATTATTTCTCAAAACTAAAAACTCAGTAACAAGCAGTACCATTGGGAGGACAGAAAATCCATCAAGTCGCATGGCCTTGATATAAAAGAATTTTACCTGGGACATTGTACCAACTGGCTCCATTTGTTATTCCATGAGGAAAATACTCATTAGGGTACATGTTCTTACAAGGTCTACCTTGAAACATCTGTGAGTTTTCCTTTAAAAAAAAAAAAAAAGAATCTTTATTTGTATTTGTTTGTATCTGCATCAAAAAAACATGAGGAGGATAAGGAAAGATAATAAGAGTGGTTACCAATAAGGTATATGTTGGGGTGGATGGAGTCACGGAAGCAGAGACTTTTCAATGTATAGCTTTCTGTGCCACTTTGATTTTTTACTATATGGATTTACTACCTACTTTTTAAAACCAAAATTAAACAGTTTATGCTCTGTTAAAAGAAAACTGAAGGCTTCATTTATTACTTGTGTTTACAAGTAATATAAAAATCCAACCCAATCCCTCTCAAAAGCAAAACCAAACTGTTCATATTCATACTTTCATTTCATGATCTCAAGAGGCTTAAAGTCCCTAAAAGGTAGTTCACAAACAAGGACAGGTAAGCATCTTTCTCTGACTTGTTAGGGACTGAGGCAGCCCTTCTGTTCTTTGTAGTTATTTTATTCTGCTACAACTGGTTCACCTTTTTCTTCCCTAAACACAATACCCTGCTCCTTGAAACAGTTCGTGTCTTTGTGTCCTCAGTCTCCAACAGTGTCTAGCACGGCATGTGTGCAATTGTTTGCTCAATACGGAGTAAAAAAAAAAAAATTCTATAGAGGCACAAATAAACACTATTGAAAGCTAGAGGAGAGAAAGATTATCTCTGACTAGAGTGACAGGGGAATTTTCCTGAAGAAATTTAGCTCTGGAAGATGGTCAAAACTTCACCTCTCTCTTTTGTAAATAGAAAATAAAAAGTACAGAAAAGTATAAAGAGATAAATAATTTCTTACTTTCCCCCCACTGAGAATTAACCATTTAACTTTAAAATATACAAAACAATCCCCTTTCATACACTTAACATACCATTTACAGGCTTACCATTTATACCACTCTACTATCAAATGAAAGTTATTACTTTAGATTACTGGAATATTTATGTACATGTTGTATATGTGTACAAAGGGAGAAGACAAGAGTGTTAAAGTTTAAAATAGGCTTCTGGGGACCTTTGAGGTGGCACTTCCAGATGAAACAGTGTAGGTGGAAGATTGATGACAAGAAACTGAGGCATGAGAGAACAACAAGGAAGTAGAGACAAGTGAAAACTATTCAGGTTTCTTATTCTTCTTCTGAACTAATTTAAGACTTGTAGAAATGCTGCAAAAATAGTACTGAGTTTTATACATCTTTGATCCACTATTTCCTATGTTAGCATTTTATATAATCATAGCACATTGATCAAAACAAAAAAACTAATTCAGTTGCGTCCGACTCTTTGCAACCCCATGGACTGTAGCCCATCAGGCTCCTCTGTCCTTGGGGATTCTCCAGGCAAGAATACTGGAGTGAGTTGCCATGCCCTCCTCCAGGGAATCTTCCCAACCCAGGGACTGAGCCTAGGTCTCCCACATTACATGCAGATTCTTTACTGTCTGAGCCACCAGGGAAGCCCTAATATTGGTATGATACTATGAACTAAAATAACCTACATTTTATTCAAATACCACTAGTGTTCCACAAATGCCTGCTTGAAATTTTCTCTTCCCTTGAGATCTGTCACATTCTATAGCTGTTTTTTCACTTTCACTTAATTGAATTAAAATTAAATTTCATTATACTTAAAATATAATAAAAGTTATTGTAGAAAATTAGAAAATTGAGGCAAGCAAAAAGAAGAAAAATATAAAGCCAGAAATCACCAATCATTTCCTATTTTGACATATAACATTTGACCATTTTTTGACCCTTTTCTCTTTTCTCTTCACTAATTGTCAAAGGGCAGGCACTTCTTCCTTTCTTTTTGCTTTTCTTCTCTCCCAGAAGCTATGTGTTTGGAAGATTTTCCTTAAAATCCACCACCTGCCCTTTTAAATTGTGCTTATCCCTTTAAATACACCAGATCCTTTAATTTGTATGTACTTTGAAACCTCCTCCATGTATTCCACTGCTTTCACCTGCCCAGTTATTATGTTAGTATTTTCAGATTTAGGTTTCAGATTAAGGGCACATTCACTGCTTGGTGGTCATTCTGAATCATCTTAACGCCTGCCTTTCCTTAAACTTCCCACTTTTGTCTTCATTGATTTTGGGAAGGTTTTATGCTAATTCGAAATAAATCATACAAAGAAAGACAAATACTGTATGATATCACTTATATGTAGAATTTAAAATATACAACAAATTAGTGAACATAACAAAACAGACTCAGAGATACAGAGAACAAACCAGTGATTATCAGTGGGGAGAGGAAAAGGGAGGGGCAATACAGGAGTAGGGGATTAAGAGGTACAAATTACCATGTATAAAGTAAGCTACAAGGATATACTGAATAACACAGGGAAATAGCTGATATTTTATAATGACTATAAATGGAGCACAATCCTTAAAAATTGTGAATCACTATATTATACACCTGTAACACATAATATTACACATCATATGTACTTCAATTTTTTAAAAATTAGGAGAAAAAAATGAAGAATATGAGTAAAATGAACAATAATTGAGAAGACAGAATCGGAATGAATGCATGTCAGATTATTCACAGCTCTGCTTTAGTTCAAGGCAAAGTGATCCACAGAGAGAAAGACAAACAAAGCTGGGATTAGAAGGCTCAAGTAGAGGATAAAGGCTCAGAATCACCATAGCGGGAAATGAGCCAGGGAGTCAAGTTGCTTGCTGGGGAGAACGGAGGGCTAGGCTGAAGTTAAAGTGCACTATATATACATATTGTAGTCAACTGCCATAACTGTGTGACTTCTCTGGGATGTATCAGAGAGATGACTATAATTAATAAGGGTTGGCCATTGGCAAGGCAGATATGTCAAAAGGGCATAAAAGATCCTAAGACCCATCACTGAAAGGTATGTCCATGGGTCTAGGCTGGGTAGAAAAGAAACCAAATCAAAAGGGTTAAAGGTCAAAGAAAATAAAAAGAGGCTAAGGAATGCAAAGTTACAAAGAGGGTGAAAAGTGGAACGATAATAATGGGCAGAATGTGATGGGGACACGTATAAAATTTTATCTCTTAGTTTCTACTTTGATGATTTGGAAGTTTTCTCATTTAAAAAAAAATTATTTCAGTAAAATGGCATGTCCAAACCGAAGACAACTATACTTTAAAGTGAAATAAGACACGTACTCCCTGTTAGAAACTCTGAACAATCTCACAAGTTCACCTTGTATAGAATGAGGGAGTGGGAAAAGCAAAATGACAGAAGGGTCTGACTGGAGAGTGCAGAACTGCAGTAGTAAGTTTCACTTATCAATGACCAATAACATCACAGACTGAGTCAATAGTAAGACCAAAACCAGAAACTAACAAGCCTAGTTCCCAAGCCTCAACTTTTAACATGTTTTCAATAACAATTTTTAAAATAAAATTTCATACAACATTTCTGATTATGAAAGTAACGTATATTCATTATAGGAAGTTTACAAAATACAGAAATTTCTACCTGCTCCCTGTAGTATGTTACTACTGGGTGCTTAAATACCTTAGACTATAGGTTGGCAATTTTTTTCCTGTAAAGAGCCAGATAGTAAAAATTTTAGGCTTTACAGACTCAGAAGGTTCTGTTGCAATGACTTGATTCTGCCCTCTACATCTATTGAGATGACTGTAGTGTTTGTCTTCTTTAGTCTGTGAATGTGGTAAATTACACTGACTTATGTTCAAATGTTGACTGAGAAAGCAGCAACAGACAATATTTTAAAGAATGGATGTGGCTGTGTGTCAATAAAACTTTATTTGCAAGAACAGGTGGTAGGTTGGATTTTGTCCTAGAGCTGTAACTTGTCAACCCCACCCCACCACAGACTACTTTATGAGATTTATAGTTAAGTATTTGTCAAATGAAATAAACTAGCAGTTTATTAGTTTATTACATTCCAGGTACTGTGCTAAAAGCTATAGATGAAAAGACATTACGTGAGCTTAAAGGCTAATGGGGAAACACGCTAAGTACATTTAGACGAGACTGGGAGCGTTCAGGGTGGTATGGCTGTAGACCACATGCAGCACATTTAAAAGTGAGGTGGGAAACAAAGAAGAAAAAGAAGTAAAGTGGTCTGCAAGGAAAAAAGGAAGGCTTAACAGAGAAGAAAGCACTTGACCTGAGACTTGTAGGGCTTTGTCTTAATGCATCTTTTAACGAAAAATTAACTTTTATAACATTTCATGTTTGAGCACAAGCCTACCTTGGAATAAGAAAGTGCTATTTGTTGAAACACAGCATCATCTGGTGATTTACTATATGTGGCAATGCCTTGTTCATCATCATCAAAAGGGTAGTTAACCACCAAAGTACCTATAAGGGAAATGAGGAAAATGTATTGTGTTATTTCTTGCAGGATGGAGCATTAACAGAAAGTAAGCTTTTCACAATACTGCCAGGGAAAGGACACCAATGCAATTTTCCAAGACTAATTTCCTTAACAGAAATGAAAAAGTTGTTAACTTCCTTGGGAGAAAATCAAAGTAGATAAATAAAATATTAATATTAAACAGCTGTGCATGACACTTAAAGGCTGCATTAACTGGAAAGGTCTTGGGAGTTTACCTGAACTCACAGGCATAATTTACACATTAGAACTGAAATCAGAAGTATACAGGCTTAATTAAACAATTTCACTTTTGTAATACTAAGGATCAGAAAATGTGAGCAAAACTTGATTTTTTTTTTGGTAAATTCAGACATTTATAAGCTCAAAGAATTTTAAAATAAGAAAGAACTCTTGAAGTCCAATGAACCCACCCTCTTCATTTTGTAGATGTGGAGTCTAAATTAGAGATGCTAAACAACTTATGTTCGGAGAAGGCAATGGCACCCCACTCCTGTACTCTTGCCTGGAGAATCCCATGGACAGAGGAGCCTGGTGGGCTGCAGTCCATGGGATCGCTAAGAGTCCGACACGACTGAGCAACTTCACTTTCACTTTTAACTTTCATGCGTTGGAAAAGGAAATGGCAACCCACTCCAGTGTTCTTGCCTGGAGAATCCCAGGGGCGGGGGAGCCTGGTGGCTGCCATCTATGGGGTCGCACAGAGTCGGACACAACTGAAGTGACCTAGTAGCAGCAGCAGCAGCAAACAACTTATGGATAGGAGAACTAGTCCCGACCTTCACCCAGAAACAAATGCTAAAAATTTCTTTTATGTTCATGTTATAAATTTGTCAACTGGAGTTATATCATATGGTTTTTTCATGACCTAAAGTACAGAAAGTGTGTTTTAAAACACACAGAAAGGATGTCAACTTCCTTCATGGTACCCATAGGAAATGAAGCCATTAGGATGCTTCTCTGGCAGGAGCCCTGAGCCTACTCCCCCACCAAAGAATCAAACCCCTTATCTTCCTATTATTCACATGAATTTCATTTGTCCATGTGTCCATTTATTCTGCCTTCATTAGGCCATTCATTTTGCCTTTTTGTCATGCCACTTCCTGCATGCGGAAGTGAAGGAACATACTCAACTTGAATCCAGATGAAGTAATCCTGTGGTAACAAATGCCAGCAAACATTCATCTGTTTTAAAAATTTTTCTTTAAGAAACAAGTATAAACACTCATTTTATTTCTCAAAACAGTTCTAATAAGGTAAGTGTACTTCAACACCTGTTTTTAGACAAATTACTCCAAAAAATTCTCTAAATTTCACCCTGAATTGATGACTCGGGTTTAAAAATTACAACTGAAAAAAGTCAACTTCTACTTAATACTGCCTTTCAAATGGTTTATTTTCTAAGGCCAAAAAAAAATGTCATAAAAGACTTAGGATATTCCTATAAAAGTTTATTTATTAGTATCAACACAAAAAGCATGAGTTTTTACAAAATTTACAAAAAGATAAATTTGACTTCATCAATATTAAAAAAAGGGTGCATCAGAGGTCATTAAGAAAGTTAAAATATAGCCTATAGAATGGGAGAAAATATGTGCAAATAAGCAATTTGATAAGGGTCTAGAGCCCAGACTATGTCAAGAAATCCTGCAACTCAACAAAAAGATGAAAAACCCAATTAAAAATGGGTGAAAGACTTGAACTGGAATTTCTCCAAATAAGATATTCAAATGACCAAGAAGCACACAAGAACATGCTCAGTACCATTAGTCATCAGGGAAGCACAAATCTCAATTTCAGTAAGATATCACCTCTCAGCCACTAAAATGGCACAATCAAAAAACCACAAATTAACAAGGTAAGTAAGGATGTGGAAAAACCAGAACCCTCATATATTGCTGATGGGAACGTAAAATGGTACTGCTACTGTGGAGCAGTTTGGCAGTTCATCAAGAAGCTAAACATGTTGGCATTTCCATCAAAAAGCCAAACACAGGTTAACCTCAAAGAATTGAAAACAGGGACTCAGATATTGTATGCCAATGTGCACAGTAGTATTATTGGTAACAGTGAGAAATAAAAACAACCCAAATATCCATCCACAGATACACTGATAAACAAATTATGGTAGATACCTACAATAGAATAGTATTCAGTCATAAAAAGAAATAAAGTACGAATACATGCTACAACGAGAATGATCTTTGAAAACATTATGCCAAGTGGATGGAGACAGACACAAAGGGTCGTATATTGTATGATTTCATTCCTATGAAATATCCAAAACAAGCAAGTCCATAGAGACAGAATGTGGATTGATGGTTACCAAGGGCTTGCGGGGCTTGGGGATAGGAACAACTGCTTCATGGGTAAGGGGTTTCCTTTTGGGGAGATGAAAATGTTTTCTAACAAAACAGAGATGGTTATGGCACAACATTGTGAATGCACTAAATGTCACTGAATTATTTACTTTAACATGGCTAATGTGATATGAATTTCACCTAAATAAAAATTAACAAAATTTACAAAAGGAAATCTTACTTTTCTCTAAATTCTTTCAAAATCCTTGTAAATTGTTAAGTTGGCAGCAAAGAATTCCTCTGTTAAATTTCTTTGCCAAGATTTCAAAACTCATTTAAAGATTTTAAAGATGAGGAAATGAAATATGTCATGGAAAGAAACATATCTACATGATTAAAGATGTATCCCCCACCATGCCAAGGTCTTGATACCACATGTGTACATATGTAAATTATTCTCACTGGAATGTAACTAGAATTATGTTTTCAGATTTAGTCAACATGACATTTGATGTATTCTGAGAATATTTTTAAAAGCTCAAAACAAAAAATATTTTCTGTCACACATGGTATGCAATCAATAAAGTAAGAAAAAAAGCAAAAAAAAAAAAAAATTGCTAACCAGGCTGTAACTTCATAATTCCTATTTGGGTCTTTGAGAATTGTCCATGATTACCAGTTATAAAAGACTTTTATCCTACTGTTGGCAAACTTTCAAAGCCATTTTGGGGGAATCTTGATTTACTTCTTAAATACAAATATCCTTAAACATATACTGTCATTTCTAGAAAGGCAGGTTAATCTATACGCCATCAAATCTCAACTGATACCTTCTTGTATGGTCTAACAAATATTGACAGTAAATTTCTTATGCATTGCCCCTGGTGTTAATACTGTCATTCTTTTTTTTTTTTTAATTTACTGAGATATAATTCACATACTGTACAATACATCCATTTAAAGTATAAAATTCAATGTTGTTCCATATATTCACAGGGTTGTACAACCATCCCTACTATCTAGTTACAGACCATTTCATTACTTAACAAAAACAAAAACAAAATCCATACCCATTAGCAGTGACCCCTTCTCTCCCACCTCTAATCTATTTTCTGTCTCTATGGGCTTGCCTATTTCTGAGTATTTCATTAAAATGTAATCATATAATATATGGTTTCTTATGATTGAATTCTATCACTTAGAATGTTTTCAAGGCTCATTTATGTTGTAGTATGCATCAGTACTTTTTTCCTTTTCATTGCCAAATAACATTCAATTGTATAGCATATTTCATTTAATCATCAGTAAGTCAACATTTGGGTTATTTATATTTTGGTGATTATGAGTACTGCTATTATGAACATCCACATATAAGTTTACATGTAGACATAAGTTTTCGGGTACTTGGGTATTGACACTTATTTACACAACCATAGTTGGACATTGTAATGATTTTTAATCTTGACCTCTCATCCTATTCAACTGATAAATTCTGGCTGAATTATATGGAAGTGTATAAACTCAGGTACTACATAAGAATGAGGTCCCTGTGTTGCAGTTAAATACACAGCAGATGAAAGACAGAATGTCAAAATCTAAACCTACATAAAAGGGCTTATTAAACTTTAGGGAGAAGTAGAACTAACATTTGGATCTGTTAGTGTTTAATTTTTATGAATGACAAAGAACATGTTACCAAATTCCCAGGAAAAGGGATAAATATAAAACATGTGTGAGGGATAAATATAAAACAGTTGTGAGGAATAAACATAAACCACTTGAAGAACTAGGTGAGAGAGAAATGGAGGAAGGGAGGAGGAGGAAAAGGGAAGTGGGGAGAGAGTGAGAGACAGAAAGAGGAAAGCAGGGGGTGATGGAAAGAGGGAGTACAGAGGAATATGGGGACAGGGCAGGGGGCGGGAGGGGAAAACAGCCAGGAAACTGGCTTAAAAAGTAATGAGAAAAGACCTTTGTTGTTGTCTGCCATAAAAGCAATAACAGGATACCCACTTTAATAGAGCCTAAGACAATAAACACATAAAATTCCACCAGGATTTTCAAATGCTCGCAACAAGAATTAATTAGTGGAATATCAAACTGCTGTTACCTCCATGCAGGTTTGCTGACAGCACAAATGGATAGGTCTTCATCCAGCTCATCACAGCAATAGTTTCTGGTTGGGTGGGCTCTGTGATCTGAACGAACTGGTCCGGGAAATTCCGGTTCAGGTCAAAGTTGTTGCTGTTGTTTCTGCCGATTACACTTACTAGATCTCCTGTATGATAAAAGATTCAAATGTAAGCTATATTTCACTTACATTGTAATCCAGCACAAACGACTTCAGCTATCTTAACTCAAAGTTAAGTGTGAACACATCAGGCTTCACTACGATCTATCACACTACAGCTGAAACTGAGCAGGACCCTGTGAGGCCTTCCCAGGTACAAAAGCTCCTCTGCATGCCCCGATTCTTGTTTGCAGAGAAAAGACTTTCATTTCTGAGGTCTTCTCCGAGATCCACAAGCAATGACTAATTAGGGAAGTGAGGAAATTCAGAAACAAAGGAAAAGAAGTTAAGCCAAAAAAGTAATGACAACAGTTCAGGATAAAACTGTCCTAGTTCCTCCTCCAGGATACATATAATCTGACACATCTCCTTGAATTGTTCAGCAGGAACTAAGGCCCCTACTTAGTAGGGGAAGACGACTCTGTTGAGCACAAGCATGTAGACCCCAGACTGGTTGAAACCAACTGGTCAACCTTCAACTGAGACAGCTCATAATTAAGATTCCTGAAACATCATCCTGTTACATCACCACCAACCTGAAGAAAGTCATGCACTGTGCACCATCACCCCAGATGTTGCCTTTAAAAACCCTTCCCTGAAAGCCATAGAGGAGTTTGGGTCTGTTGAGCATAAGCTACCCATAATCGTTGTTTGATGTCTGCAAATAAAATAAGTCCTATACTTTACTTCATGGCAACCTGGTGTTAGTAAACTGGCTTTGCTGTGCGGCAGGTGAGTGGACCCAAGTTCAGTTAGGTAACATGATTAAAACACACTGTTTTTATGTTTAAAAAAAAAAATGTATCTCTTCCAGATCTTTTGAATAGGAAGGTAAAACCATTATCCTTTCATTTCTGCCTTTCATCATACTTTGAGGGGGGAAAAAGCCCAATCATACAAATTATATGAAAATATTGCTCAATTGTCAATAATCCACATACAACAATGTGATCAGAGTATTAAGTGGGCAGGACTGATATGAGGGGGATTTTATTGTACTGATATATAGGTCACTGCTGCTGCTGGAGAAGGCAATGGCACCCCACTCCAGTACTCTTGCCTGGAAAATCCCATGGATGGAGGAGCCTGATAGGCTGCAGTCCATGAGGTCGCTGAGAGTCGGACACGACTGAGCGACTTCACTTTCACTTTTCACTTTCATGCACTGGAGAAGGAAATGGCAACCCACTCCAGTGTTCTTGCCTGGAGAATCCCAGGGACGGGGGAGCCTGGTGGGCTGCCAGACGTCTATGGGGTCGCACAGAGTCAGACACGACTGAAGCGACTTAGCAGCAGTAGCAGTAGCTGCTGCTGCTGCTGCTAAGTCGCTTCAGTCATGTCCGACTCCTAGCGACCCCATGGACTACAGCCCACCAGGCCCAGTCATTCACTAATCCAGTCTCTCAGTGTTCAATCAGTGACAGTAACAAACCATGTGGCCGCATATTCATATTGTGGGATCTATTCTATTCACTGGTATCACTGTCTGGAAGGAACCACAGGTTAGGAAAAGATGGATTCTCACTCTGCAGTGTTCTGCATAAGGTGGCCCGTGTAATAAAATTGCTCTCCTTGCCCTTACTGTGATGCCCCAGCAGAGACGGGCTAGCCCAGGGAAGGTAGAGGAATGGGAAATCAGTAACTCAGCAGGTTTAGACTACATATACATGCAGAGTAGAACTGGGAGTCAAAAAGTTTGCTTTGAGTTTTCACTTATTAAATAAGGTTCCCAACAAAATAATTTAACAAAAATTAATGTTAACATGGAGCAATTTATTAAAATCTTACATTATTTTAGTAAACAAGAACCATTACCAAAGTGGAGACTTCATTAAATATACACTTGATGACATAATTGGTGAATAAACTAGCCTATCTTAAAAGAATACAAAAGCTAAAACCAATGATAAATTATAAGACTAAAACAAGAAGAAATTTTAGGGAAACAACCAGTTCAAATTATTTTCTATGCTCAAATAATTATGCCATATGATAAACAATGGACATGAGTGAGCAAACTCTAGGAGATGGTGAAGGACAGGAAAGCCTGGCATGTTGCAGTCCATAGGGTCGCAGAGTCAGGCATGACTTAGCAACTGAACTGAATGATAATCAAAATGATTAAGCGTTAATAGACAACTATTCTTTACCTTCCTGGGCCTTTTCATACCCATCAGGATTCATGGATGGCATAAGGTGAATTCTAGTGTTAAGAACCAAATCTGTTACTTCAGGATCTGTACCAAAGTTCTTACAAAGGTATTCGATGAGGTTCAGTAGCAGTTCTCTTCCAACCACTTCATTTCCATGCATATTTCCAATGTACTTAAATTCTGGTTCACCTGAAAACAGAATTACATGGAAGACCTTTTTTCCTCTTCATTCATCCTAGACTTGCTCACTTTTCACCCAATACACAAAGACCTTGAACCAAAAATGTAAGCTATATTTTGACAAAAGAAACAGGAAAAAGCATCTTATAAAGCAGCTTTGTTACTACTACATGTCAGGTAGCAAGCTCAAAGTAAACATATATATATATATATATATATATATATATATATATATATATATGAATATGTATATATACATAGAAGGGCTTCTCTGGTGGCTCAGTGATAAGGAATCTGCCTGCCAATGCAGGAGACTCAGGTTTGATTCCTGGGTCAGGAAGATCTCCTGGAGAAGGAAATGGCAACCCACTCTAGTATTCTTGTTTGGGAAATCCCATGGACAGAGGAGCCTGGTAGGCTGCAGTCCATGGGGTCGCAAGAGTCAGACACAACTTAGCGACTAAACAGCATATATATATATATATACATACATATATCATATGCTACAAAAATAAAAATACTTCTAGCAGGAATAATCTAATCTGTGTGTGTAGTATGCTAAATATGGTGCATAATACATAAGTCGCTCAGTTGTGTCCGACCCTCTGTGACCCCATGGACTGTAGGCTGCCAGGCTCCTCTGTCCATGGAATTCTCCAAGCAAGAATACTGGACTGCGTAGCCATTCCCTTCTCTAAGTGATCTTCCCAATCCAGGGATCGAACCCAGGTCTCGGTTTCCCACATTGCAGGCAGATTCTTTACCATCTGAGCCACCAGGGAAGCCCATGGTGCATAATATGGATTATCAAATGCTTTTTTTTTTCCTAGCAGAAGATTGGTTCCATTTTCTTTAATCCAGTTATAAATACTACAGGTGACCTTTCTAGATGAAGCAAAGAAATATAGCCCACAGCTCTGAGAAGCAGTACTGAAATTATGTGTGACACTACACCAATTACCTGGTTCATGGACACCTGGGTTATCAGATATCTCCATTACATAAAGTTCTCTTGACTCTACCGATTTTCCCAATGAATAAAGTCGGGTGATGTTAGGATACTCATTGGCAAACCTTCTCAAGAAGATTTCCATGTCAGGGAAATGGTGGTGGTGAAAGTCCTGTGGTTGAATTGGCTGGTGGGTAGACTGTGTTCCAGGAGGACTATTAGGTGTAGCAACTGTGCTAGCCGTTACTACAGCCTCAGTTGTGTCAGGGATTACTGAAGCCACAGTTGGTCGTAGGGGAAAATTCACCTTTGTGGCTGGTCCTTCTTTCACTATGATATTATTAACAGTCAGTGGCATATATCTGAAAAGAAAAATTCGAAAAAGTAGATGGGCTTGGAGTTAAACTGAAACAGACAATGCTTTAACATTATAAAAGCACAACAGCCTTTTCATACTCTTGCACTGTCTCTCAAAAATGAAATCAAATAAAGAGAAATGTGCAAATTCAAGACTTTTAGGATATTATTTCATAAAGCATCTCAGATTAAGTCTTTAAAGAACTATTTCTCTTACCATCCTTTCAGGTTCCACACATTAGAATGCTTATAAAAAGTTATATTCAAAGAAGAGAATACAATGAAAAATGGAGGTTGTTGATCCATTTGTAACCATTCCTACAATACTCAAAGTAGGGATAAATGATCCAATTCTTCATAGCACCTTATCAAACTGACATTTCAACTACTTTACCAAATAGGAAAGTTCAAAATTGAAGATAATTTATTTGCTACAGGTAAATCCTTAGCAAAATGAGCTTACAAAAAGGCTTCCAGAGGGCATAGGTAACCACTCATTTTGTGTATTAGAAACCTGATGGTAAGACAGCTCTTCAAAAGTGTCTTTTGTAGAGTCCTGAGTTTTTTCTACCCTGGTTTTCAATTAGCCTTGAGCTTTTAAAACTCCTTCCTCCCAATTTTACAACTATGCTTCATATCCAGTTGTATAGTTAATGTGACAAAAGACTCTACTGTAGTATTTTCTCATTACAAAAGGGGGGAAAAAATCAGAAAACAAGGAAAAACAAAAGCCAGATATAGTAAGATCTCCCCAAATGTATTTCTGTCTAGATATAAACAGAAGCTTGACATTTTAAGAGTCTAGTTTAAATTCTTATCTAGTTATGTTTAGAGAAGAGCTAACTCCATCCTGCTCAAACTTTCAAAAAATTGCACAGGGAGAACCACTCCCACACTCATTTTACAACCATCACCCTGACACCAAAAGCAGAAAAAGATATCACACAAAAAAGAAAATTATAGGCCAATGTCACTGATGAACATCAATGCAAAAATCCTCAACAAAATTGTAGCAAAGAAAATCCACCAACACATTAAAAGGATCATATACCATGATCAAGTGGGGTTTATCCCAGGGATGCAAGGATTCTTCAATACACACAAACCAATCAATGTGATACACCATATTAACAAATTGAAAGATAAAATTCATACCCAGTTAAAACTGCTGTTATGTTATAAGTTCCAGGAACAAGTAATCTGTGGAAATCACCAAATCTTCCTGTTGTGATATTATGATTAATACCAGCCACTGAGATAGTTGCATTCTCTAAGCCAGCTCCTGTTACTGAATCCGTAACAAATCCTTCAACGCCAATGTGGACCTAGAAAAACAAGAATCAACATAGACTGCTCAGAGAAAGTCAATTTGGAAGGCAAGAGAGAATAGCCTCTCTGCATTGATGCTAGAATTTCTCGAAAATAAAGTTATTCCTCTAGCCCTCTGAAACATTTTTCAATCCCTCCAAGTTAAAATAAAATACAGACCAAAAAGATTAAATCCTGAAACTTAAGTCATCTGAAACCTAGGCTGGTAAAGTACTTTTGAAATTCCCTCTTCTCAAAGCTAGACTTCTGCTTTTCTCAACAAGATACAATTGATAATATCTGGGATGTGTGCGTGCGTACTAAGTCACTTAAGTCGTGTCTGACTCTTTGAAAACCTATGGACTGTATTACGTCAGGCTCCTCTGTCCACGGGATGCTCCAGGCAAGACTACTAGAGCAGGTTTCCATGCTTTCCTCCAGGACCTTCCCAACCCAGGGATGGCACCTGTGTCTCTTAGGTCTCCTGCATTGGCAGGGGGTTCTTTAGCGCCACCTGGGAGCCCTCGATTTCTGGTATATGTAATAATATATTAGCCTGCCTGATACGTAAGTTAAACTTACGTTGTGGTTCATATGGTGGTACAGGTTCTCTAGCAAATATGATCGCATGGCGTTGGAAGAATCTGATGATACAACTTTTGCTAATTATTTATTTAATTCCTAATTACTTCAAGTTGTAGAAGTGTTGTAAGATAGACAAAGGAAGCTCTCCAGAAGAAAAGAGCTCAGGGGAAGGGTAATGGAGGCTGAGAGTATGTTCTGATAGATTCTAATACTTTCTAAAGATTATCTATCATCTTAAATAATAAAAAAAGACAAAGGGTATCTAGCATAGACTTATTCATATACACAAATTTCCCCCCTATTTAATCAATTATTTCCATACCCACCCTTCCATATAGCTGCTTTTACCTTTTCAATCAATGTGATCAAAGACTCACGATTGTTCTCCCACTCTTGTCGAAGTTGTGAAGCAGGTGGGTACTTGCAACAGGATAGTTCTAACGTGATCTCAAAACAATTGGCCCATACATAATTATAATCTTGCATACCACCTGAAACATGGAAGAAAAAGTAAGTTTATTCTCAGGATTCTACTCTCAAAAAGACCAAAGCCATCTCTGCTTATATAAACTCTCTTTCATTAAGTAGTTTGAAATCAGAGAAGGCTCTTGAATTACAGAGGAGACTAACAAGGAAGGTAAAAGGAATACACACTGGAAAGGAATATATATAAAGGAAATGTGTCTGACTGACAGGTAAAAGCTATAAAGAGCATGAATATAACAATTAATAATAACAGTAATAATGATAACAGCTCTATATTTGAATGTTTACTATATGCCAGTGTTACTGAGTCCAAGCTCCCTCTGCTCCCTCTGCCACATTGTTGAGGCAAGGAAGACAACTTTATTTGAAAAGCTGGCAGACAGAGAAGATGGCAGACTGTCTCAAAATAACCATCTTGCTGGGGTCTGGATGCCAGGTTCTCTTACAGAACCAGAGAAGTGGTGAGGAACTAAAGTCAAAAGGCACAATAAAGAGGCACAGGCAGTGAGGAAGTAAAGTTTTTAAAAAGGGCCATCAGTCTTGCAAAGTATCTCTAGGAATGGGCCAGCCAGTGAAAGGGATATGTTAATTTCTGTGGACAGGGTCAGATTATCTGACAGGGTCAGAGCTGAACAAAGGCACTTTGGGTTTTTTGTGTTTTTTTTAAGTTTGAGATTTTATTCATGTATTTATTTTTATTTTTTGGCTGTGCTGCGCATGTGCCTTTGCTAGTTGCAGTGGGCAGGGGCTACTCTTTGTTGCAGCGCCCAGGCTTTTCATTGCAGTGGCTTCTCTTGTTGTGGAGCACGGGCTACAGGCACCTGGACTTCAGCAGCTATGGAATGTGGGCTCAGGAGCTGTGGTTCATGGGCTCTAGAGTGAGTGCTGGCTCAGGAGTGGTGCACAGGCTTAGTTGCTCCAGGGCATGTGGGATCTTCCTGGATCAGGGATCAAACCAGTGTCCTTTGCTTTGGGATTCTTAACCACTGGGAAGCCTGGCACTTTAGTTTAACAGTCAGAAAGAGGGACAGGGTCCTTTGAGGCAGGTCAGTATGTATGTTATAATAACAAAAGCAACAAAAAGCAAGTCAAAGAAACAGTTTCGACAAGGAGTCAGAATTGGTTCTTCCCTGCAAACCAGCTCTGTTCTATGACCTTTACGCATATTAACATTTAGTCTTTACAACAACTTTATGATGCGGGTATTGCTATTTCACCCATTTTACAGATGTGAGAAGTAAGGCACAGAGAGGTTAAGATTTCTGACAGAATGAATATGAAAGATACTCAAGTGATCTTTAAGTTATGAAGGTCATTCATGTCAAAACATTATTCAGTTCAGTTCAGTCACTCAGTCGTGTCTGACTCTTTGCGACCCCATGAATCGCAGCACGCCAGGCCTCCCTGTCCGTCACCATCTCCTGGAGTTCACTCAGACTCACATCCATCGAGTCAGTGATGCCATCCAGCCATCTCATCCTCTGTCATCCCCTTCTCCTCCTGCCCCCAGTCCCTCCCAGCATCAGAGTCTTTTCCAATGAGTCAACTCTTCGCATGAGGTGGCCAAAGTACTGGAGTTTCAGCTTTAGCATCATTCCTTCCAAAGAACACCCAGGACTGATCTCCTTTAGAATGGACTGGTTGGATCTCCTTGCAGTCCAAGGGACTCTCAAGAGTCTTCTCCAACACCACAGTTCAAAAGCATCAACTCTTTGGCGCTCAGCTTTCTTCACAGTCCAACTCTCACATCCATACATGACCACTGGAAAAACCATAGCCTTGACTAGATGGACCTTTGTTGGCAAAGTAATGTCTCTGCTTTTCAATATGCTATCTAGGTTGGTCATAACTTTTCTTCCAAGGAGTAAGCATCTTTTAATTTCATGGCTGCAGTAACCATCTGCAGTGATTTTGGAGCCCCAAAAAATAAAGTCTGACATTGTTTCCACTGTTTCCCCATCTATTTGCCATGAAGTGATGGGACCAGATGCCATGATCTTACTTTTCTGAATGTTGAGCTTTAAGCCAACTTTTTCACTCTCCTCTTTCATTTTCATCAAGAGGCTTTTTAGTTCCTCTTCACTTTCTGCCATAAGGGTGGTGTCATCTGCATATTTGAGGTTACTGATGTTAAGGGCCTACTATTCTAACTGTACTCTTCTGTACCACAAAGGTGACAATAAGAGTCTGAATCAAAATGGTATTGTAGAGGGACTTCCCTGGTGATCCAGTGGTTAAGAATTCACCTTGCAATGCAGGGGACAAGAGTTCAATCCCTGGTTGAGAAACTAAGATCCCACAGGCCGCAGAGCAACTAAACCTGAGTGCCATAACTACTGAAGCCCACACATCGTAACTAGAGACTCTGTGCACCACAATGAAATATCTCACATGACATAACAAAGATCCCGCCAACTAAGACCTGATGCAGTCAAATAAATTTAAAAAAAAAATTTTTTTTTAAGGTAGAGTAGAAAGATCCTGAGCTCTCAACCTCACATAGGCAAAACAACTTACAGAACAACTATCTTGGAAAACAACCTGATGAAGAGCAGAAAATATTTTCCACAACTAAAGATATAAAGAAGGAACCACAATAAAATGGGTATGGAAGATGCACAGATGCTCTAGTGAGAACCCACATCCCTGGAGTAATGACTCACTAGCAGGAAGACTATCAGCATTGTGGCAGTCACCCCTTGGGAGCAAGGAGTCCAAGACCAACACCAGGATCCCCAGCCCAGGGTCCCGCATTAGGAAGACAAACCTCCAAAAAGTCTGGCTTGAAAACCAGTGGGGCTTATGTACAGGAGCATCAAAGAGTTGTAGGAAGTCAAGACTCTGCTCCTAAGGGTGCATGCAAAAATACACTCGCTTCAAGTCCCAGTACAGAGGCAACAGTTTGAAAGGCATCTGAATCAGACACACCTGCTGATCTTAGAGAGCCTCCTAGAGAGGCAGGAGGCAGCGGGGACTCCTCTAGGGGACTGAGATGCTAGTTGTAGCTATTTTTGTGATTTCACTCTATCATGCTGAGATGGGCTCCATTTTGGAATCTTCCCTTGAGTCTGTTAGAGCTGGAGGCCTGCCTCACCCACCAGTGGTCAAACAATGCTGAGCATCAGCACCAGTGTGCCCAAGCAGTTGGCCCTGCCACAACTGAAAGGAACAAGCAGCCCACATAGGGAACACCCATCAAGTGTCTGGTTTAGGTAGCCAGAGGGGAGCATGCTGCTGAGCCCATAGGACTTCTCTAAGATTGGGAGACATACAGACTTACTTTACACAAAGAAATCAACACAGAAAATCAGGCAAAATGAGGAGACAGAGGAATGTGCTCCACACGAAAGACTAAGACAAAACCTCAGAAGAAGACCTAAATGAAATGGAGATAAGTAATCTACCTGATAAAGAGTTAAAGGTAAGGATCATAAAGATGTTCACTGAAGAATGGATGAACACGGTGAAAACTTCAACAAAGAGTTAGAAAATATAAAAAAGGACCAACTAGGGCTGAAGAATACAATAAATAAAATGAAAAATACACTAGAGGGAATCAACAGTATTATATACAATGGAATATTATTTTTAAACTTTTAAAATTGTATATATACAATGGAATATTACTCAGCCATAAAAAAGGAACACATTTGAGTCAGTTCTAATGATGTAGATGAATCTAGAGCCTATTATACAGAGTGAAGAAAGTTATAAAGAGAAAAATAAATATCATAAACTAATACATATATATGGAGTCCAAAAAAATGGTGCTAATGAACCTATTGGCAGGGCAGCAATGGAGATGCAGACGTAGAGAACAGACAGGTAGACATGGTGGTGGGCGAGGAAGGAGAGGGTGGAAAATGGGCAGAGCAGCATGGAAACACATATACTACCATATGTAA
The DNA here is from genome assembly GCF_002263795.3 of Bos taurus. NCBI lineage: Eukaryota > Metazoa > Chordata > Mammalia > Artiodactyla > Bovidae > Bos > Bos taurus. Next base: position 21,495,632 of record NC_037346.1, on the reverse strand, counting down.
AATAGAAAGGCAGTGGGAATTTGCTATATGACCCAGGCAGTTCAATCGGAGCTCTGTGACAACCTAGAGGGGTGGGATCGTGTGGGAAGTGGAGAGAGGTTCAAGGGGGAGGGCACATGTGTATACCTATGGCTGATTCATACCGATGTATGGCAGAAACCAACACAATATTGTAGAGCAATTATCCTTCCATTAAAAATAAATAAAATGTTTTTAAAAAAAAGATGATGGCAAAAAAAAAAAAAAAATACAGTAGAGGGAATCAACAGTAGATTAGATGATATAGAATACTAGATCAGTGATCTGGAAGACAGAGTAGAGAAAAATCACCCAAGCTGAACAGGAAAGACAAGTGAGGACAGTTTAAATGACCTCTGGGACAGCATCAATCATACTAACATTTACAGTATAGTGTCCCAGAGGAGAAGAAAGACAAAAAAGAGAACTTATTTGAAGAAATAGTAACTGAGAACTTCCCCAACCAGTGGAAAGAAACAGACATCCAGTCCAGGAAGCACAGACAGTCTCAAACAAGGTGAACTCAAAGAGGTGCACACCGAGAAACATTATATTTAAAATGCCAAAAATTAAATATAAAGAGATTCATAAAAGCATCAAAAGGAGAAACAACTAATTATATACAAGGAAACTCCCATAAGACTATCAGCTGACTTTTCAGCAGAAACTTAGCAGGCCAGTAGGGAATGACATGATATATTCAAAGTGCTGAAAAAAAATACAACCAAGAATACCCAGCAAGGTTATCATCTGAAGGAGTGATAAAGACTTTGACAGACAAACAAAAGCTAAAGGAGTTTATCACCAATAAACCAGCCCTTCAAGAAACGTTAAAGGGACTTCTCCAAGCAGAAAAGGTCACAACTAGAAATAAGAAAATGATAAAAGAAACAAATCTCAATGGCAGAGACAAACATATGGAAAAGATAGTAGATCAACCACTTACAACATTAGTAGAGAGGCAAAAGTAAAGAAAGCAGAGACAAAGTAGTAAAATCTATTACTATCTTCCAAAATGGTTGTACCATTTTGCACTCCCATCAATAATGCATGAGAGTTCCTGTTGCTCCACCTCTTCACAAGCATTTGCTGTTGTCAGTGTTCTGGACTATGTACGGCCTTTCTGATAGGTGTGTAGCGGTAACTTGTTTTAATTTACATTTCCCTGTTGACATATGATGTGGAATCTTTTCATGTTTATTTGCCATCTGTATATCTGTTGGTGAGATGTCTGGAGGTTTCTGGCCCATTTTTAAATGAAGTTGTTGTTTTATTAGTGTTGAGTCTTAAGTGAAAGTGAAAGTTGCTCAGTCCTGTCTGACTCTTTACGACTCCATGGACTATACAGTCTGTGGAATTCTCCAGGCCAGAAAACTGGAGTGGGTAGCCTTTCCTTTCTCCAGGGGATCTTTCCAACCCAGGGATCAAACCGAGGTCTCCTGCATTGCAGGAGGATTCTTTACCAGCTGAGCCACAAAGGAAGCCCCAAAATACTGGAGTGGGTAGCCTATCTCTTCTCCAGCAGATCTTCCCAACCCAGGAATCAAACCGGGGTCTCCTCCAATGCAGGCGGGTTCCTTACCAACTGAGCTATCAGAGTTTTTGAATATATTTTAGATAATAGTCCTTTATCAGATGTAATTGCCTTCCTTTTTCAGGCTGAATAACATTTCACTGGATGTAAGTACCACATTTTCTTCATTCATCTGTCAATAAACATTGAGGTAGCTTCTTGGCAACTGTGAATAACACTGCAGTGAACATGGGTGTACAAGTTTTCAAGGTCCTTTTTCCAGTTCTTTTGTATTTATACCCTTAAGTGAGATTGTTGAATCATACGGTAATTCTATTTTTAACTTTTTGAGGAAGCTCCATACTGTTTTCCATAGCAACTGCACTATTTTATATTCCTACCAACTGTGCAAAGGAATTGAAATTCTACACAACTCCATCAAACTTGCTATTTTAATTCGGCTTTTTTTTTTTTTTTAATAGTGATCATCTTAAGAGGTAGAAGGTGATATCTCTTTGTGGTTTTGATTTGTTTCTCCCTGATAATGATATTAAGCATCTTTTCATATGTGTGCTGGTCATTGATTTTAAAAAAAATGTGTAGTCAAGTCCTTTGTCCATTTACTAATCAGATTACTTGTTTTCTGTTGAGTTGTATTCTGAATATTAACCCCTGGTGATAGAAGCAAGGTCCGATGCTATAAAAAGCAATATTGCATAGGAACCTGGAATGTCAGGTCCATGAATCAAAGCAAATTGGAAGTGGTCAAACAAGAGATGGCAAGAGTGAATGTCAACATTCTAGGAATCAGTGAACTGAAATGGACTGGAATGGGTGAATTTAACTCAGATGACCATTATATCTACTACTGCGGGCAGGAATCCCTCAGAAGAAATGGAGTGGCCATCATGGTCAAAAAGAGAGTCCAAAATGCAGTACTTGGATGCAATCTCAAAAACGACAGAATGATCTCTGTTTGTTTCCAAGGCAAACCATTCAATATCACAGTAATCCAAGTCTATGCCCCAACCAGTAACGCTGAAGAAGCTGAAGTTGAATGGTTCTATGAAGACCTACAAGACCTTTTAGAACTAACACCCAAAAAAAGATGTCCTTTTCATTATAGAGGACTGGAATGCAAAAGTAGGAAGTTAAGAAACACCTGGAGTAACAGGCAAATTTGGTCTTGGAATACAGAATGAAGCAGGGCAAAGACTAATAGAGTTTTGCCAAGAAAATGCACTGGTCATAACAAACACCCTCTTCCAACAACACAAGAGAAGACTCTATACATGGACATCACCAGATGGTCAATACCGAAATCAGATTGATTATATTCTTTGCAGCCAAAGATGGAGAAGCTCTATACAATCAGCAAAAACAAGACCAGGAGCTGACTGTGGCTCAGACCATGACCTCCTTATTGCCAAATTCAGACTTAAATTGAAGAAAGTAGGGAAAACCACTAGACCATTCAGGTATGACCTAAATCAAATCCCTTATGATTATACAGTGGAAGTGAGAAATAGATTTAAGGGACTAGATCTGATAGAGTGCCTGATGAACTATGGAATGAGGTTCGTGACATTGTATAGGAGACAGGGATCAAGACCATTCCCATAGAAAAGAAATGCAAAAAAGCAAAATGGCTGTCTGGGGAGGCCTTACAAATAGCTGTGCAAAGAAGAGAAGCGAAAAGCAAAGGAGAAAAGGAAAGATATAAACATCTGAATGCAGAGTTCCAAAGAACAGCAAGAAGAGATAAGAAAGCCTTCTTTAGCGATCAATGCAAAGAAATAGAGGAAAACAACAGAATGGGAAAGACTAGGGATCTCTTCAAGAAAATCAGAGATACTAAAGGAACATTTCATGCAAAGATGGGCTTGATAAAGGACAGAAAATGGTATGGACCTAACAGAAGCAGAAGATATTAAGAAGAGGTGGCAAGAATACACAAAAGAACTGTACAAAAAAGATCTTCACGACCCAGATAATCACAATGGTGTGATCACTGACCTAGAGCCAGACATCCTGGAATGTGAAGTCAAGTGGGCCTTAGAAAGCATCACTATGAACAAAGCTAGTGGAGGTGATGGAATTCCAGTTGAGCTATTCCAAATCCTGAAAGATGATGCTGTGAAAGTGCTGCACTCAATATGCCAGCAAATTTGGAAAACTCAGCAGTGGCCACAGGACTGGAAAAGGTCAGTTTTCATTCCAATCCCAAAGAAAGGCAATGCCAAAGAAAGCTCAAACCACCGCACAATTGCACTCATCTCACACACTAGCAAAGTAATGCTCAAAATTCTCCAAGCCAGACTTCAGCAATATGTGAACCGTGAACTTCCTGATGTTCAAGCTGGTTTTAGAAAAGGCAGAGGAACCAGAGATCAAATTGCTAACATCCACTGGATCATGGAAAAAGCAAGAGAGTTCCAGAAAAACATCTATTTCTGCTTTATTGACTATGCCAAAGCCTTTGACTGTGTGGATCACAGTAAACTGTGGAAAATTCTGAAAGAGATGGGAATACCAGACCGCCTGATCTGCCTCTTGAGAAATTTGTATGCAGGTCAGGAAGCAACAGTTAGAACTGGACATGGAACAACAGACTGGTTCCAAATAGGAAAAGGAGTTCGTCAAGGCTGTATATTGTCATATTGTCACCCTGTTTATTTAACTTATATGCAGAGTATATCATGAGAAACGCTGGGCTGGAAGAAACACAAACTGGAATCAAGATTGCTGGGAGAAATATCAATAACCTCAGATATGCAGATGACACCACCCTTATGGCAGAAAGTGAAGAGGAACTCAAAAGCCTCTCGATGAAAGTGAAAGTGGAGAGTGAAAAAGTTGGCTTAAAGCTCAACATTCAGAAAACGAAGATCATGGCATCTGGTCCCACCACTTCATGGGAAATAGATGGGGAAACAGTGGAAACAGTGTCAGACTTTATTTTGGGGGGCTCCAAAATCACTACAGATGGTGACTGCAGCCATGACATTAAAAGACGCTTACTCCTTGGAAGGAAAGTTATGACCAACCTAGATAGCATATTCAAAAGCAGAGACATTACTTTGCCAACAAAGGTCCATCCAGTCAAGGCTATGGTTTTTCCTGTGGCCATGTATGGATGTGAGAGTTGGACTGTGAAGAAGGCTGAGCGCCAAAGAATTGATGCTTTTGAACTGTGGTGTTGGAGAAGACTCTTGAGAGTCCCTTGGACTGCAAGGAGATCCAACCAGTCCATTCTGAAGGAGATCAGCCCTGTGATTTCTTTGGAAGGAATGATGTTAAAGCTGAAACTCCAGTACTTTGGCCACCTCATGCGAAGAGTTGACTCACTGGAAACGACTCTGATGCTGGGAGGGACTGGGGGCAGGAGGAGAAGGAGACAACAGAGGATGAGATGGCTGGATGGCATCACTGACTCGATGGACATGAGTCTGAGTGAACTCCGGGAGTTGGTGATGGACAGGGAGGCCTGGCGTGCTGTGATTCATGGGGTCGCAAAGAGTCAGACATGACTGAGCGACTGATCTGATCTGATCTGATAAACAGTTTGCAAATATTTTTCAGTAGGCTGCCTTTTCACTATTGATTGTTTCCCTTGCTGCACAGAACATCAGAGGTTTTTGAGCAGAGGTGTGATATAATCTGAACTGCCTTTTTAAAAGATCATTCTGACTGCTGGGTGAAAAATGGTGGTAGAGGAACAAAAAGAAAAGCAGAGAGATGAATTAGAAGAGAATGATGGCTTCAACTAGGTTGCTGGTAAAGGAGATGAAGCAGAGAGATCTGGGTGTGAGAAAAGATTTGTTTAAAAGGAATGAAGGATGACTTCTTGATTTTTGGCTTGAGAAACTAGGGAGACAGTGTCATTATTGTCATTAACTGAGAGGATGAAGGAGAACAAAGGAAACAGATGTGGCAAGCCCAAGGCTTTGTCTTTGGTCCTCTTCTCTTACTTTACCTATTCCCTTGGTGTCTCATGCAGCCCCACGGGGCTTAATATTATCTACAGGCTGACAATTCTCAAACTTCTATGTCCAACCTACACCTCTTTCCAGAATCCAGACTTGTCCATCCAATGGCCTATTCAATATCTCTACTTGGGTATCACAAACCTAACAACAGACTCATCGTCCCTAAACCTGCTCCACCTGCAGTCTCTCCCACGATGGTCAACAGCACTGGAGGAATCTAGTTACTCAGGGTCAAAAGCCTTGGAGTCACATCTCACATCTAAAGCATCTGGAAACCATGCTAGTTGTAACTTGAAGATATATCCAGAATCCAAAGATTTCTCAACTCTACTGCTGCCGCCCTGATATAAGCCATGATCCTTTCTCCACCAGGACTTCTGCAATTACTCTTAAGAGGTCTCCCTGTTCCTGCCCTAGCATTTCTGTGTTCTTCTCTCCAGAGATGCCAGAGTAATTCTGCAAAAATGTAAGCCAGAGGTTGTTCCCCTATACAATGACTTCCTGTTGCGTTTAGACTAAAAGCCAAAGCCTAAGGCGCTGCATCATTTGTCTACTACCACTCCCTTCCCTCTCTCACCACCTTTTACACTCTCCCCATCATCATCTCGCTGCACCAGCCACGCTGGCCACCCCGCTGTTCACTGGATACACTAGGTACCTCCTGACTTTGGGTCTTTGCTCTAGCTATTCCCTTTGCCTGGAGTGCTCTTCCCCCAGATATCCCTACTTGACTCATTCCCTCACCTTCAGCTCTTTGCTCCAATTTCAACTTGACAATGAGGTTCACCCTGATCTCCCCACTTAGTTTCTAGTCACTTCTCCCCATCACTGTCCCCAAGCCCATCTCACAAGCACTCACAATTCCTCTCACCCTTTTTTGTTCTATAGGACTTTAAATTTTACCTATTATGTTTATTATTTATTGTCTGTTTCTCTTTGCTAGATTATAAGCAACATAAGGGCAGAGATATTTGTTATACTCATTGACAGATAGTCCAAGCACTAGAACAGTACCAGGCACATGGTATTCCTTCAATAAATATTTGTTGAAGTAATGAAAGTAAGAAGGCTAGGACAGTGAGAAATTAAGATTTCTATTTTGAATGCATTAAATTTGAGATTCTCATTGACCATCCATGTGGATATGTCAAATAGACTGTCTTCCTAAAAGACATGAGCAGGTTTACCATCACTACAAGCCTGGTAACTTTGTCTTAACCTTTTTTTCTTAGAAGGCAAGCTATCCATCTCCGGTTTTCTCTTATCTCCCAGCATCTTGGCACTCACTTTGGGTCTGGCAGAAAAGGTGAAAGGATGATTTTTCATCTCCCTACCAGTCATATTTTAGGGCTTCCCTGGTGGTTCAGACAGTAGAGAATCTGCCTGCAATGCACGAGACCTGGGTTTGATCCCTGGGTCAGGAAGATCCCCTGGAGAAGGGAATGGCTACCCACTCCAGTGTTCTTGCCTGGAGAATCTCATGCACAGAGGAGCCTGGTGGGCAACAGTCCATGGGGTCGTAAAGAGTCAGACTCGACTGAGCGACTAACACTTTCACTCACCAGTCACACCTAGTCATTTAGTGACGTTAGTCACTTTCAGTCAACTCTGACTTGCATGTACATATGTGGACATATGTATGCTATTCATCATAAATCATATTTATTAATCTCCAATATTTACTACTATATTGGTCACAGTACAATGGTCACTGTGTGTAAGTCATCAAACTAAGATTACAGGGATGTATAAATAGAAGACATATTTCCATTCCAGAGAGTAGAGTCTTGAGGAAAACAAACACAGAACACTAAAAATAATTTCAGAGCAATACAAGTGTGAACTAATCTGTTTTTCTGCATATGTAAAACATAATAGGGAAAAATTATTCTCATCTAAGGAAAAAAGAACTTAATAGCTATATTAAATTGCAAACACAGTCAACTCACACTTTAATTATGCCAGAAGGCAGTGAAGGAGACTCTTATAACACTATAATCACCAGGCTTCATCCTGGCATTCTTTTGTTAACCCCTTAACTGTCTTTCTTCAGCAGCAATTTAAGAAATACTAGCTAAGAGCAGTTTTTCACTTTCATGCATTGGAGAAGGAAATGGCAACCCACTCCAGTGTTCTTGCCTGGAGAATTCCAGGGACGAGGGAGCCTGGTGGGCTGCCATCTATGGGGTCGCACAGAGTCGGATACGACTGAAGCGACTTAGCAGCAGCAGCAGCAGCTAAGAGCAACAAGAAGACAAAGTTACATGAATTTCTGTGTTAAGGTCAAGCCTATTTTAAAGATTTTATACACATATGCTAAATTGTTACCCAGATATATTCTCTATGCCTTTATTTTTATCCTTTTTTTTTTTTTTACTTTTTACTTTTTTTTAAGGCAGTTGTTTAATCAAGAGATATTTTACAATTTTTAGGTAGCTAAATTTATCATTCTTTTCCTTTTATGGCTTCATAATACTTTGCTGTCTAGAAAGGCTTTTCTCATTCTGAGTATAAAAATACTTGTTGGCTTCTGGTTTTGTTTATGGCTACATTTTTACATCATGTTCTATATGGACTTAAGACTTTATTTGGTATGATCTGAGGTAAATGTCACCTATATTTTTGTCTCAAAGTTATCCAGTTATCCCTATAATTCTTTCCCCATTGTTTTAAATGTCATTAATTATATCCCAAATGCTTTTGTTTCTGTTACTATGCTTTCTATTTTGTTCTGCTGGTCAATTTATTTTGATATCTTAATTACACCGATTTAGTAAGCACGGTTTTATAACACATTGTTCAGTTCAGTCGCTCAGTCATGTCCGACTCCTTGTGATCCCATGGACTGCAGCACGCCAGGCCTCCCTGTCCATCACCAATTCCTGGAGTTTGCTCAAACTCACGTCCATTGAGTTGGTGATGCCATCCAACCATCTCATCCTCTGTCATCCCTTTCTCCTCTCACCTTCAATCTTTCCCAGCATCAGGGTCTTTTCCAGTGAGTTAGTTTTTTGCATCAAGTGGGCAAAGTATTGGAGTTTCAGCTTCAGCATTACTCCTTCCAATGAATATTCAGGACTGATCTCCTTTAGGATGGACTGGTTGGATCTCCTTGCTATCCAAGGGACTCTCAAGAGTCTTCTCTAACACCACAGTTCAAAAACATCAATTCTTCAGCACTCAGCTTTCTTTATAGTTCAACTCTCACATCCATATATGACCACAGGAAAAACCATAGCTCTGACTACATGGACCTTTGCTGGCAAAGTAATGTCTCTGCTTTTTAATAAGCTGTCTAGGTTGGTCATAACTTTTCTTCCAAGGAGCAAGCATCTTTTAATTTAATGGCTGCAGTCACCATCCGCAGTGATTTTGGAGCCGCCCAAAATAAAGTCTGTCACTGTTTCCATTGTTTCCCCATCTATTTGCCATGAAGTGATGGGGCTGGATGCCATGATCTTACTTTTCTGAATGTTGAGTTTTAAGCCAACTTTTTCACTCTCCTCTTTCACTTTCATCAAGAGGCTCTTTAGTTCTTCTTCACTTTCTGCCATAAGGGTGGTGTCATCTGCATATCTGAGGTTATTGATATTCCTCCTGGCAATCTTGATTCCAGCTTGTGCTTCATCCAGTCCAGCATGTCTCATGATGTACTCTGCATATAAGTTAAATAAGCAGGGTGACAATACACAGCCTTGACGTACTCCTTTCCCAATTTGGAACCAGTCTGTTGTTCCATGTCCAGTTCTAACTCTTGCTTCTTGACCTGCATACAGATTTCTCAGGAGGCAGGTCACATGGTCTCATATTCCCATCTCTTTCAGAATTTTCCAGTTTGTTGCAATCCACACAAAGGCTTTGGCATGGTCAATAAAAGCAGAAATAGATGTTTTTCTGGAACTCTCTTGATTTTTCAATGATCCAATGGGTGTTGGCAATTTGATCTCTGGTTCCTCTGCCTTTTCTAAAACCAGCTTGAACATCTGGAAGTTCACGGTTCACATACTGTTGAAGCCTGGCTTGGAGAATTTTGAGCATTACTTTGCTAGTGTGTGAGATGAGTGCAATTGTGCGGTGGTTTGAGCTTTCTTTGGCATTGCCTTTCTTTGGGATTGGAATGAAAACTGACCTTTTCCAGTCCTGTGGCCACTGCTGAGTTTTCCAAATTTGCTGGTATACTGAGTACAGCACTTTCATAGCATCAGCTTTTAGGATTTGAAATAGCTCAACTGGAATTCCATCACCTCCACTAGCTTTGTTCATAGTGATGCTTCCTAAGGCCCACCTGACTTTGCATTCCAGGATGTCTGGCTCTAGGTGAGTGATCACACCATCATGATTATCTGGGTTGTGAAAATCTTTTTTGTATAGTTCTGTGTATTCTTGCCACCTCTTCTTAATATCTTCGGCTTCTGTTAGGTCCATACCATTTCTGTCCTTTATTGTGCCCATCTTTGCGTGAAAAGTTCCCTTGGTACCTCTAATTTTCTTAAAGAGATCTCTAGTCTTTCCCATTCTATTATTTTCCTCTATTTCTTTGCATTGATCACTGAGGAAGGCTTTCTTATCTCTCCTTGCTATTCTTTGGAACTCTGCATTCAAATGGGTATATCTTTCCTTTTCTCCTTTTCTCCAGACTATACAGTGGAAGTGACAAATAGATTCAAGGGGTTAGATCTGACAGACAGAGTGCCTGAAGAACTATGAACAGAGGTTTGTGACACTGTGTATAGGAGGCAGTGATCAAGACCATCCCCAGAAATGCAAAAAGACAAAACGGTTATCTGAGGATGCCTTACAAATGGCTATGAAAAGAAGAGAAGCAAAAGGCAAAGGAGAAAAGGAAAGATATACCCATTTGAATGCAGAGTTACAAAATAATACATTGTAATATTTGGCAATTAAAGTCTCTATTACCATTCTCATAGAAATTCTCCTTTTCATTACTGAAGACCCCATTGTACGGATGTAGTTATCGTTTAGTGGCTAAGCCATGTCCTCTCTTTTGTGACCCCATGGATTGTAGCCCCACCAGGTTCCTCTGTTTATAGACTTTCTCAGGCAAGAGTACTGGAGTGGGCTCCCATTTCCTTCTCCAGGGTATCTCCTGGACCCAGGGATCAAACCTGCATCTCCTGCATTGCAGGCGGATTACTTATGGCTGAGCAATCAGGGAAGCCCTCTATTTGTTTGTTTATTTGTTTATTCAATCACTATGTGGTGGGTATTTGACTTGGTTTAGCTTTAGGTAATTATGAATAAAACTGTGCCTAAGTCTTAACATGGACAAATTATTTCATGTCTTTAGGGTAAATACCTAGGAGAGGTGTGGCTGGATCATGTGGTAAGTGAAAATTTAACTTCACAAGAAGCTGTTTTCCAAAGTGGCTGTACTGTATCACATTCCCACATCAAGATATATGTTCCAGTTGCTCTCCACCCTTAGCTAACAAGTTGCTCAACCAACTGGTCAGCCTTTTGTAGTTATAAGCATCCTGGCAGGTGGATAGTGCTATCTCATGGTGGTTCCAACCTGTATTTCCCTGACAACTAATGACAGTTAACACCCTAAGGTATCTTTATTCGTGATCTATTTTGGGAGACCTTAGAAGTGACTGTAGACAGGACAGAGATCAAAAAAGGGATCCTATAAAGTTTTCTGTGAACTCCTGAGCTCAACTCTGAATTGCGCATGTGAGGGTCTGACCCTGAACAGCATACCAAAGTCACTGAGAACTGATCTACACAGCAGACCACTGCTCCCTGGGTGGTACTCGCACAGGACAGGTCTGAACAGGCAGGACAAAGGTGTTGAAAACTGAATTGACATTGGAATCACAGCCTACTGAAGGCAAGTAAAAACTTGCAACTGAACCTAAGTGGGTCATTCACTACCAGAATGAATAAACAAAAAGTTACCATTTTTATAGGGTTTAAACAAGGCTCCAATCTTATAATATATGATTCAAAATGTCCAGAATATAATCTAAATTATTTGACATTTAAAGAACTAGTCAAATATCAACAGCTTGCAAGGAAAAAATAATGCACACCAACTCCAAGATGAACCAGGTATGGGGATTATCAGACTAACCTTAAGGTAATTATTATAGCCAGGTAAATATTAAAGAGGTAAGACTAAACAGTCTTGAAATGAAATAAAAGAAACAGACAGAAGAGGTTAAAAAAATAGATTTCAGAAGTAAAAAATATAACCAAATTTTAAAATTTACTGGATGAGTTCAACAAAGAATAGAAATGACAAAGGGGAGTCAATTTGAAGACAAATAAATAGAAATTACCTAATCTGAACAACAGAAAAAAAATAAAGTAAAAGAATAGAGTTTTAGGAACAGTATCAAAATGTCTAATATTCTTCTTACTAGAATCTCAAAAGGGGAGGAAAAAAGAGTGCCATGCTGAAAAAAAAAAAAAAAAAAAAGTAGAAGAAACAATGGCTGAAAACTTCCCAAATCTGGCAAAAGACAAAAATTTATATTTCAAGAAGCTTGCAGTGTCACTTCAATCGTGTCCGACTCTGTGCGACCCCATAGACGGCAGCCCACCAGGCTCTGCCATCCCTGGGATTCTCCAGGCAAGAACACTGGAGTGGGTTGCCATTTCCTTCTCCAATGCATGAAAGTGAAAAGTGAAAGTGAAGTCGCTCAGTCGCGACCCCATGGACTGCAGCCCACCAGGCTCCTCCATTCATGGGATTCTCCATGCAAGAGTATCAAGAAGTTATCAAGAGTTTCAAGAAGCTTAGAAAATCTCAAACAGGAGAAATTCACATCTAGATATGTCACAAAGTACTGAAATCCAAAGACAATGGGAACAATCTTGAAAGTCGTCAGTGAAAAATGATACATTTATATAGGAAGACAATTTAAATGACTGTGAATTTCTCATCAGAAGCCATGAAAGCCAGAAGGCAATGACACACACACAAAATTTTTTTAAAGAATAGTCAATCCAGAACCCGGAGTTTTATATCCAAGGAAAATATCCTTTAGGAACGAAGGCGGAAATAGATATTGTCTGTGATGGAAAGCTAAAAGAATCCCCCACAGCCAGATCTGTTTTAAAAGAAATGCTCAAGAAGGTTTTCTGGGTAGAAGAGAAATGATAGCAGAGAAAACCTTGGAACTTCAGGAATGAAAGAAGAGAAATGGAAAATATTTGGATAAATATAATAAACTATTTTTTCCTCTTAAGTTTTCAAAACTATGTGTAACATTTGAAAGCAAAATGTATAACACTGCCTGGTGGGAGTTTATAGATATAATACATAAACCACAACTGCAACATAAAGTGGGGGAAGATAAAGGGCATGGTGGCAAGATTTGTATGTTCTTCTTGAGGCAGTAAACTACTACTTCTAGGTAGAACTGTAAAAAATTACGTAAACTGTAATTCCCAGAGCAACCACCAAAACAAACTTTACAAAGAAATACAGTAAAAAATACTATAGTTAAAAGTATATAATAAACATCCATACAATACAATGGAAGGCAGGAAAGAGGAAACAAAGGAATAAGAAACAGATGAACAAAAAGAAAAATAATTAAAAAGCAGAGCTTAATCCAAACATATAAACAATTACATTCAATGTAAATGATGCAAATACACCAACTAAAAAAAACTGTCAAACTGAATAAAAAAACAAGTCCCAACTATGTGCTCACTTTAAATAGAATGGTATGGGTAAGTTAAAACAATGGAAAACATATACAATGCAAACATAAAAGAAAGATGGAATGGCTATATTAAGATTAAAGTAGACTTCTGAGCAAGGAAAAGTACCAGGTAGAAGGAGGGATAGTTATTGTTCAGTTATTAAGTCATGTCTGACTCTTTGTGACCCCACGGACTATAGCACGCCAGGCTCCTCTATGCATAGGGATTTCTAGGCAAGAAGACTAGAATGGGTTGCCATTTCCTTCTCCAAGGGATCTTCCCAAATCAGGGATTGAACCCGTATCTCCTGCACTGGCAGGAGGATTCCTTACCACTGAGCCACCAGGGAAATCCAAGGAGGGATAGTACATAATGTTAAAAGAGTCAATTCACCAAGACAATATAACAATCCTAAATATGACATCTAACAACAGAACTTCAAAACACATGACAAAAACTGATAGTACTGAAAGAAGAGATGAGTCAATCTACAGTTATAGTCGCAGACTTCAATATTCCTCTCTCAGTAGTCAACAGAAAAAGTAGACAGAAAATCAGCAAGAGATACATAAGAACTGCAAAAGTGTCACTTAACCAGATCTAAATGACATTTATCATAGATCCTACCCAACCACAGCAGAAAACATTCAAGTACATGTGGAACATTTAAACAGACCACATCCTGAGTCATAAAACAAACTTAATAAATTTAAAAGAACTGAAATTATACAAAATACGTTCTTTGACATGATGGAATTCCATAGAAATCAATAACAGAAAGCTATCTACAAAATACCCTTCTCTCAATGAAACCTCATAAAAATTAAGCACATTTCCTCTGAGTCTATAATAATGAGCCATCCTCAGGAGGCAATTTGTGAGCCGTGATATATCTCTTTAGAATAATCTATCTCTTTAGAACTCCACAGGAGTCAATGTCAGAAAAGAAGCAAACTTTTAGTTTGCAAAACAAAAATGACAAAGCTCTCCCACCTTTAGAACATCAAAAAGTCTTTATTCACCAACTTCAAGCTTTAGTTTAAAAATTACTTAAAAAAAAAAAAAAAACTCATCTAAAAAGCTGGAAACAAGTGGAGATATTAACTGAGTAATGAATAATTTAAGAATTTTTGCGAGATGCCACAAATAGGCATTATTTGCCATCTGTGTTAAACTTCACATAATTTTTCCAATACTAAATATCAAAAACTGCATAGTAAGTAATCTTAGCTAAGTAGCTGGTTCAGATTCATTGTCTTTTTTTTTTTCCTTAACAGAAAACCTACATATACAAAATTCACTGTCACAGAGAACATTGATCTGCAGGTACGCCTGACATTACTGACTGCTGCAGCTACTGTCAGATTCAGTTAATACATTTGTTTATTTTTTAAGCTGATATGTCATATGACTCAACGTAGACTAAACGACAAAATGTCTGTTATCAGAACATTATCTTTATCCAGTCAAAGAAAAATGTTATTTTGGGAATGAAGCACACACCACAGGCATACCTCGAAGCAATAAAGCACTTTACTAATAGTATAAAGGATCTGTTATTTTTCCTACTTATTAACAATCATAAATAAGCAAGTCTCTAATACCCACTAGTCTTTTAAGGGGCTAGCTAAACTAATTACCTTAAAACTTTTTATTCATAAGAAAATAACTGAGAAATCATTCAACACCACATATTTTAAAGTTGGTATCTAAAAGATTTGATTTTAAATTTAAATAGTTTCTAACAATGTGATTTCTTGCATAATGTCAATTTTTATTTATTTATTTATTTTTTTTATCTTTTAGCTATGCTGCACAGCATATAAGATCTTAGTTCCCTGACCAGGGATGGAACCTGTGCCCCCTGAATTGGCAGTTTGGTGTTTTAACTATTAGATCACCAGGGAAGTCCCAATTTTTATTTTTTAAATAAAATTTCACACTATTATTTTAGGTGGAGCCAAATAAAATACTATAGAGATTTGATTCCCAGAATCAGCTTTTAAAATTTGTATGAACACTCTTCTTCAACAGGAGGAATTTTACAGCTTCCCTTTTTCTTCTTGAACTTTTATTCCATTCCATTTGCTCTACAGATTGCTACTCAAATGGGATATACTTTTATGCTTGAAAGTCCTTCATTGATCACCCTATAATACTTCAATCTATAATAATACATATGTATGCATGTTTAAATTTCTATTAATTTCCTTTACTTAATTTCCACTACCTTAATGCCCTATTATATTTTTGAATTCTAGATAGAATTAGCACAATAACTACTGGTATACAATTTACCAATAAAGGCACAGTTTTATTACAGATTTTGATAAATAAACCTAAGTAATAATTACTGAAAATATATCTTTTAATGAGATGTTTGAGTGATGCTTTTATGATACCATTAATCACCAAATTGTCCCTTCTATTTTTGGTGCACTGGAAGTTTGTAAAACTTCAATCTATAGTGTGATTCAGATGGACAGAAAAGTATGCCTTTCTTCAGTCAAGCGGGAGAAGAGGATGTGAGACTGAATCCCCACTGCCAGCATCCTTCTCAGGCAGACCAGTATTAAGAATAGGTATGGAAGACCTGGAAATTTATTTCCTTAAAGTTATCCAAACTAACTGTTCTCTTCCTTCTCCCCAAATATACCCAGTTTGAAAACCACTGATTTAGACTATTTCCTCTACTCCCAAGGGGAAATGGCAAAGAAAGACAAAAAGTTACGTTTTGCTTTTAAGCCTACCTACCAACCCAGTTTTCTATGTAGAAAAAATTGAATGCAATGTACTGCTACCCTATGTTTTCATTCCTTTACCAATACTAAAGAAGAAAAGTGTAACCATTAGGAGTCTGTCCAGCACTACAACAAATTGTGATCAATACTAACTGTATGGGTGGCTAAATCAAAGGATCTCTTCATACTCATTCAGTTCCTTCAATCCATTTGTCTCACACTAATCTTCATATGCTTTAAGATGCTCAGTTCATCATTATCATATCATGGAACCAATCCCTATTACTGTTTTCACTAGAGAAGTCTAGCTTTAAGGAGATAGAGGGTATTTAAATAAATTCAATCATTCATTCAACTGACTCCCTCTAATGCCTCATTAAGAAAGTCAATGTAAAAAAATACAACCAATGCTACAATGTTGAAATTTAAACAGAGCAAGTTGTTTTTTTTTTTTTAACTTGCCTTCAGTAGGCCAGCTATAAAGTATCAAACTGTATGATACAAAAACCCCATAAATTTTTTACAGAAAAAAAATGCAATGTATTCTTTTTTCATTAGGAAAAGTATTTTAGAATGTGTAAATATAAGCAATTTCTGTTCTATATTTAAATTTGGAGCTTACTGTTATTTCTTTAATAAAACTACTTCACAGGATCATGAGCAGTTCTCATAATTTTTACTTTTGTTAACAACTTATTTACAGATAATGAGTTATTAAATGATAATTTTGCACTCCTTGAGATATTTTTAAAAGCTAATGAGCATGATGGTCATACAAAATTTTAAGTGAAAGATCTAGGTCAAATGAATGGAAAAAAACAGAGAGCCCTTGAAAAAATGTTCCCATATTCCTGGTCTTTAAATTCAAGTTTGCTTTGACCAAATCATACCTGAACTTGGTCTTTGTATTCTGAACAACTTATCTTATGAAAATCTATTTCCTTCACCACTCCCATTGAATATATATTTGCTAATGATATGATTCTACAAAGTTAAAGTACACAGTCCTGAATCTGTTTTCAGTTTTGTCCAACCTGGCCAACACTTTATCTCACATAATTCTTTGAACGCATTTTCCTTTTTTAAGATTTTTTTTAAAATATAAATTTATTTATTTTAATTGGAGGCTAATTACTTTACAACATTGTAGTGGTTTTGCCATACATTGACATGAATCTGCCACGGGTGTACATGTGTCCCCCATCCTGAACCCCCCTCCCACCTCCCTCCCCATACCATACCTCTGGGTCATCCCAGTGCACCAGCCCTGAGCATCCTGTATCATGCATCGAACCTGGACTGGTGATTTGTTTCACATATGATAATATACATGTTTCAATGCCATTCTCCAAAGTCATCCCACCCTCGCCCTCTCCCACAGAGTCCAAAAGACTGTTCTATACATCTGTGTCTCTTTTGCTGTCTCGCATACAGGGTTATCGTTACCATCTTTCTAAATTCCATATATATGCGTTAGTATACTGTATTGGTGCTTTTCTTTCTGGCTTACTTCACTTTGTATAATAGGCTCCAGTTTCATCCACCTCATTAGAACTGATTCAAATGTATTCTTTTTAATGGCTGAGAAAGATTTTTTTTAATTTTAAAAACATTTTACTGGCCAATGGTACTTATTTTTAGTTACAGAATTTACTAAGTGAGGGCAGGAACAAATTGTTGTGTTCCTGTGTCATTCTGAAAGTAATTCATTTTCTGATCTTTTAATCCACTTCTTCCTGTTTGGTCTTGTCTGTTTCTGGCTAAGCTTCCAGAGGCAGGCCAGGAAACATGGAGGACAGAGGCTGCATGGGGAACACTGGGGGCAAGGTGGCTCTGGCAGCAAGGGCTGGGTCGGGTAGCTGGGGTGGCAGGGGGCTAGTGAGGCTATGGCTGGATGGACTGGGGCCAGAAGGGCTGCTGCATGAACACTGGAAAGTTTGGCTGGTGCTGTTGGGTTGGATTCATGGAGTGTTGGCCAGGGACTGGCACTATTGGTTGCTGGGGGACCATGGGCTGTTGAGTTGACACCATGGTGATGTGATGAGGCTGCAGGGTGAGATTCTGGGGAGTCTGCTGGGACATCACAGGAATGATTTGGTGGTGCGGCCAACCACCAAAGGAAGGGTATGGGTGTCTTATCACGTTCTGGTACCACTTCAGAGGGGTAAGCACTTCAGAGCTGAAGTTAATACAACCAGGGTGCCCAGGATGAGGTGGTAGCTTTTATAGGGAGAGGGAAACGAAAAGAAAAAGAATGAGGGAGGGGAAGGCAAGAGGGATAGGAAGAAGGGAGAGCAAAAAGGGGAGGGAAAGAGAGAGAGTGTTTGTTTTTTTTTTAAGTACTTTCTCATTTTCCACCATCTGTGTTTTAAAAAAATAAAAACACATCTAAGTTTTAGACACTGTATCTGAAGATTTAGGGGCCACATCCTAAAGTGGTATTTAGCATTTGGTTCTCAATCTTCATGAAAGTCTATTACATTACAAAATATACAAGCACGCTGTTCCTAAAGGTGAGATTTTTTTCATATGAGGCTATACTTCAGTTTGCTAAAGCAAACTGGTGACTCAAACAGAAGCAAATGTCCTGTTTGAGTATCATTTTACAACTTTGCTTTCCTTTTAAACGAGGTGCCACTCAGGTTAAAAGAGAGAGAAAAGGAAGAGGTCCAACGTACAAAAGCTCCTTAATGTACAAAATCAGATAAGACCAAAAGTCCTTTATGCACATTTGATTATCCATAGTATTCTTAACATATGAACAGGGTGAGAATATCTAAACTGTTGGCATTCCTTAAAGAAAACATCCCAGTACAAAATGCCAGAAGTATATTCACTTCGGAGATGAAAAAGCATCCATCTGTTCATATATATATATATATATATATTTTTTTTTTCCCCCCCTCAGTTGAATTTCTGGCTCCAAGCAATTAAATGATGCCAGGAAACAATATCAATTCAATTTTCAAAATCAAGTTAACTGACATATGCTTTCCACATGTCTCATAACTCCTAAATGTCTTTATCATCTTGACCTCTTTCCTAAGCCCCAGAGCCTATCTTCCAACTGTACACTAGGTACTTATAACTGGTACATCCAGTACCACCTCCAATTTCACTCCTCTTCCATCTAAAGAGAAAACACACACACACACACTTCTTCCAAGTAGTTTTTTTTCCCATTTCCATGATCATTCTTACTAATCCAGGCTCAAGGTCTCAAAGTTATGCCTTGCTCTGCCTAGATACTCTGTCCTACTGTCTCACTGTTAATTCTGCAACTCTTCTCACACAATTTCTCATATATCTCATCCTCCCTTTTCATTCCATGGCATCCCTCTAGATAAAGCACTTATGTCCAAAAGAAAAAGATCTTATTCCAAATAACTGTAAAAACCTGCCCAGTCTCACTTCCTGTAGGACTCTTTCCCTGGTGATACATTTTGTATGAATAGCACCACACTGTCCTTATCAAGGGCTTCCCGGTAATTCAGGTGGTAAAGAATCTGCCTGCAATGCAGGAGACCCCAGTTTGATTCCTGGGTCGGGAAGTTCCCCTGGAGAAGGGATAGGCTACCTAGCCCAGTATTCCTGGGCTTCCCTGGTGGCTCAGACAGTAAAGAATCCACCTGCGATGTGCAAGACCTGGGTTCGATCCCTAGGTTGGGAAGATTCCCTGGAGGGCATGGCAACTCACTCCAGTATTCTAGCCCAGAGAATCTCCACAGACAGAGGAGCCTGGCAGACTGTATACAGTCCATGGAGTTGCAAAGAGTCGGACGCGACTGAGTGACTAAGCACAGCAAATCCTTATCAAAGAATTCACACTCTAGCAGAAGATACAAAAAACTAACAACAGAAGTAGATAAACATTTTACTGATGTTAAACAAAAAGCTCTAGGAAGGCAACAGAGTGACAGTTACTGTACCAAATCTTTCAGAGGAGGTTACAGCTGAACTGGAGAAATGCATACCAGACAGACAGCAGCCCAGTACCTGAAGGTTCACATTTTGGAGGACAAATAGCTCAGGGCTTCCCAGGTGGCTCAGTAGTAAAAAATCCACCTATCAGTGCAGGAGATGCAGGAGAGGCAGGTTCGATCCCTAGGTCAGAAAGCTCTCCTGGTGTAGGAAATGGCAACCTGCTCCAGTATTCTTGCCTGGGAAAATCCATGGACAGAGGAACCTGGTGGGCTACCAGTCCATGGGGCTGCAAAGAGCCAGACATGACTGAGCACAGCACAGCACAAGTCATTCAGTGGTGAGTGAGAGGTAGGAGAGAAGGCTAGAAACGTGTACAAGGCTAGAAGGCTAAGTGTCAGACTTGATCCTATTAAAATGTGAAATAAGCAAAGACATAAGAATGCTTTAAGTTTAGTATGTTTTAGTATGCTTGTTTTTAATATATATACTTTAGAACAAAGTAACACAAAGCACTAACAGAACTAGACACATCTACCTTAAGTGGGACCAATGATAAACTCCTTATTGTATATACTTTGGATTATAAAAAGACTGCAGGAAAATTAAATATGAGGAAGTATTTTGTACATGTTTATTAGATCAGATTGGTTTATGTTATTTAAATCGTCTGTGTCCTTACTGATATTTTTGTCTTCATGATCTAAAAATTACTAAGAAAGGCATGTTTAAAATCTCCTACTGTAATTATGGATTTGTCTATTTCTTAAGATCAGATATTATATTTCTAGACTGTCTATTTGATTCTTTTTTATTTTATATAGATTCCAATTTTCTGATGACAGAAGAATTATAACATAATGCCCTGCTTAATGACACAGAAAATGCTACTCAAGAATAAGCTTTTCAAAAAAAAAAAAAAGAATAAGCTTTTCAGTCCATTTTTGGACCAAATCTAACCTTGTATGCTGTTCAAAACAGCTTGGTTTTATTTCCCCCATGCTCCTTCCTTTGTCAGCAATCTACTTCAAGCCAAACATACCTCAATATTTAGAGCACATTAGTGCTGCTCAGTCAGACCTCCACTTTATGCAGAGAATGGTTGCCCACATGATCAAAGGAGTTTAAATTCGCACATACATACACACACACACAAAACCTGAATTAGTTACAGACACATTATCTGGTCACATTTCATACCTCTCTTCTTTTTATGGGTGGTTACTTGCCCTTTTAAAAATTCCTGTCAGTTGATAGACGGCAATTCTTAAAGTTGACTGAAACTATAATTCAGTTTCATTAAGTTTCCTTTAGAATAAACACACTAAACCATCAGAGGATTTTTTTTTATAATGTCTTCAAAACCATGAAGAAAGAAAAGAATAAAGAATGGTAAACAAAAGGCATACAAATCAGCACATTGTGGTTTAAAAAAAAAATAGAAAGAGGACTGCTGCATGAATAGGTAGAGCTTAGGCTGTCACAATAACAGGCTTTAGCAGAAGACAACGACTATTCACAGGCCTTATTAGGATAGTCACTCCCTGGATGGAGCCTGAGGTTTGAGAGACATGGAGAGAAGCAAGGCCACCCACGTAGGTAGCTAGATATACTGAAGCAATCCTGGCAAGGAAGGTGAAGGTTCTGGGGGCCAAAGTACTTCCTCACCCCCAGGAGAAGGAACTGTTTGTTTTGTTCACACCGTGTCTTTAATACGGTATATAGGATGTGGAAAAGGCTCAGTAAATATCTGCTTGGTAAATAAATGACGCCCACAAGTTATTTCACCACTAAAGCCTTGACTTCCTGTAAAGCAATAGAGTTGGACTAGATCAATACATTCATTTTCAGCTCTAAAAGTCTCTACTACTTTGAGCTAGAATTTCTCAATACATCACATAAAGCGTCAGTAAAGTTACTCCAGGACATCTGGGTTTGAATATATGCTTAGTCACAAGGTTTCACAACACCTTACTCACTACAGTCCAGCGGAAGATAAACAACGACTCTGCCCTGTTGAAACTACTGAAACAATATGTATGTTTCATGGGTACACATATATGTTGAAACTCACCAAACTATACACTTCAAATTTGTCCAGTTTATTGTATGTCCATTACACCTTGATAAAGCTGTTAAAACACACACACACACTCACACTCTCAAGAAACTACTGAAACTGCTCAATATTGCTAAGGCAGTAAGAGATACAAGCTAGTTATTGTAGAAATAACATAGAATATGTCTGACCACCCAGCTAAAACAGGAGAGAAGTATATGCTCACAAAAACAAGAATAGGGACTTCCCTGGTGGTCCAGTGGCTAAGACCCCAAGTTCCCAATACAAGGGGCTGGAGTTCCATTCCTGGCCAGGAAACTAGATCCCATGTGCTGCAATTAAGACTCAGAGCAGCCAAATAAATTAATGTAAAAAAATAATGGCAGCAGCAAAGCCAAGCTCCTTTAGATGCTTGAAGACTCAGAAAAACCTGTTGCCTGGCTTAACCAAATAATTTTACTTACTGTGAAGGAAACACACTTACTTTTTAAATAGTATCACATGTATTTATCTTCCTTAGTCAATTGTCAATTAGAAATTATTTTCTAACCTTTAACAACATTCCCCAAAAAGGAAAAATTAGTTTTAGTCCATTATTTTAGACAGGATCTCAAATAATGAAGTAACTTGACAACATCACAAAACCACTAGTTCAAGAAGTCTGGTTTTATTAAATATATTTGCTAAAGGGAATTCCCTAGCAGTTCAGTGGCTAAGACTCCAAGTTTTCACTGTGGAGGGTGTAGGTTCAATCCCTGGTCAAAGAACTAAGACTCCGTAAGCCCTGCGGAGTCTTAAAAATGAATATATTAATATTTGCTAAAGACTGAAATGAAATTAAACATTAAAATATATCCCTTATCTTTAAGATTTATTAATGGTTTTCAAACCACCTCTAATTGCTACAGGCAGAAAGTCTGGCTTGTATATATTTCATACCCCTTTCTAAATAGTTCGACTCGCTAGTTATATATAAGAAACATGGGTAGAAACTGTAGGAGAATCAGAAAAGTATAGAAAGTATCAAGTCCTGAAACTTAGTACCCAATTTGGGTATTCTTGGCTTGACATAAAAATTCACAGAGTTATTCAAATATTTTAAAGAAGGCACATTAAGAGAAATGTCATAAGATACTTTATAATGTGACTGACTGACAAAAAAAATAATAGGGTAAGTGAAAACCCAAGGCAGCAGTCCCCAACCTTTTTGACAACCAGGTACCACTCTTGTAGAAGACAATTTTTCCATGGAGGGTGGGGGGGATGGTTGTGGGATGATTCAAGCACATTATGTTTATTGTATACTTTATTTCTATTATTATTATATCAACTCCATTTCAAATCATCAGGCATTAGATTCTGGAGGTTAAGGACTCTTGACCTAAGGCATTCACCATGGGTAGATTCTAAGAAGAGAAAAAAGTTTTACACTGATAACATTTTCATGGATTGACTGTTTCTTCTGATTACTCTTAATTAAATTGTCTAAGCCTGTGCATAAAAACAAAAAGTTGTTATTCAAAGGATACCAAAGTTTAAAAAGAACAATAGCTGTTTTCATAAAACTTAAGAGAAACGGTAAACAATTCAAGCTGACTGATTTTATGTGCCTCTTCATGTGATCAGTGTAATGGTCTTGCTGGAAATTTGGACCTGATAATCTTATCATGAAGAAATAGACAAATCTAGAATATGGGCTGTTCTGTGGGACAACTGGACTGGACACTTCAAAAGATTCACCATCATTAAGAAAAGAGACTGTTAACATGACTGTTTTAGATGGGGGAAACTAAAAAACACAAGAGGCACATGCAAAATGCTGGAGCCTTGACTGCATCGGATCAGGAAGAAAGGAGCTGTATGGGATATGTGGGGGGGTAATACAGGAAATTTGAGTTACATGCAAATAGCATGTGGGATGACAGCACTGAGTTACTGTTGATTTCTCAATTACAGTAATGGTACAAGGGTTATATAAGAGAATGTCCCTGTATTTAGGAATTACATACTTGAGAGGTATTTACAGGTGAAGTGTCATGAAATCTGCAACCTACTTTTGGATCATCTGACAAAAGAGAGGGGAGAGAGAGAGAGTGAGTGTGTGTGTGTGTGTGTGTGTGTCTGTTTAGGGGAGAGGAGCAATATTTGTGGTTAGATAACTGTTGGTGAATTTAAATAAAGGGTGTGTGTGTGTGTGTGTGTCTGTTTAGGGGAGAGGAGCAATATTTGTGGTTAGATAACTGTTGGTGAATTTAAATAAAGGATATACAGGTGTTCGGGCTTTCCTGGTGGCTCAGTGGTAAAGAATCTTCCTGCCAATGTAAGAGATGTGGGTTCGATCCCTAGTCCAGGAAGAGCCCCTGGAGAAGGAGATGGTAACCCACTCCAGTATTCTTGCCTGGGAAATCCCATGGACAGAGGAGCCTGGCGGGCTACAGTCCACAGGGTCACAAAGAGTCTGACATGACTTTGACTAAACAAAACATACAAGTGTGTTCATGGAGTTTTCTTTTAATTTTACTGTGGGTTTGAAATTTTCAAGATTTAAAAACATCATAATTCCTTGAAGTTTATTTGCTCTTTTCCACCCAGAGTATGCTCAGAAAAGTTAAATGAACAAGGAGGAAAATATAGCAAATCCAGGGCTTTACATACCTTCCACATCATACCAGTGTGCACCATTCGTGATCCCATCTTTAAAAGTCTCATCTTCATCTCCAGGACAATGAGGGGCACCAGTTTTCATTATGGGATGGTGTGATGCATAGGCTTTCGCCAGATATCTAAATACTTCATCATCTGAAGTTTTGCTATAGACTCCAGTGGCCTTATGTTCTGGAGAATCATCAAAGGGATAGCTTGCTACCACCGAGCCACCGTGCAGGTTTCCGGAAAGCACGAACCTTGGAAAATCAAAATCACACATCACTTTTTAAAAGGCACAGAAAACATATATTCTAAAATTCTACATCTTTTATCAATGAACTTAGATACTCCTCTTGAGACCTAGAAAATTCTACCAATGGTTATAATTTGACCAAACATAGAAGGAAAATGGAAAGAAAGCATTATCCATTCAACAAATTTCAAGCAGTTTTTACAATTCCTTAACTTCAAATAGCTTTAAAGAATTTTCCAATCATTGAAAAAAAATAGCTTAATAACACAGTAGAAATTAATGTTTTAGGAGATGTCTTATTCAGGGACCTCTATTAGGTTGAACAATGTGAACTTGCCAATATCCAACCATGTTTTGACCTACAAAAATGACAACTTCATAGAGTTCAATCTAATTCTTGTACTTCATTATGGGTCAATCTCATAGAAAGTGTGGCTTACAGAAATAAATATTTGTTGAATACATGAGTTGGGTTAATAAGTTTCATGCTTTTTATATTACTGTCCAGAGAGTATTTTTGAGATTTGGAGACAAATAAATTAAAACAGGATGTGTTTTGCCTCATTCCAGTTTCACAATACACTAAACTCACATTTTCGAGAGAGATGCCATAGTTGGGAAGCTTGGTGGTGGGGTTGGGGGAGAGACCCCACACAGTGAGTTGCTTCCAGAGAAACACAATACAGAACATTGTATCGCTGCAAAAGCAGCTCTCTTTAGGACCAAGGTTCCTGGTTGGGCCATTAAAAAATAAACTGACATGAAGATAAGGCTGCTTCTATAAAAAGAAACATTTTAATTTTTGTTATGTTTTTACTTTTAAGTGAACCCACTTACAATCCAGTCACATTTATAGATACAGAAATACTGAAGAACTCCTTTTATGGTAAAAGCTAAAGGCAAAAACATGCTGCAGCCCTATTTATACATTTTCCACTCATGTAACAGCTCGACCTATTTCTATGGCTGGAGATTAAACACTTTTTGCAGTTGAAATTGGATTTTTTGCTTCTGCCTTTTTGTGACTGAAAGAAACTGACCTACAGAAATTCTAAAGGGGGTTGATCTATAACATTTTATATGCTTGAAAGAGAATTAAGTCTATGATATGTTTAATTTGAAAAGTTAAATATGATTAGTACCTCTCAGAGGACGTCAAACAATAAAAATTACTTGTAACACAGAATCTGTCCTCAGAAGACAGAAATGAGCTGATAAAGACAGTGAATAAATATCAGAATAGACTATGAAAAAAGTCGAGTTTAATAACTAATATAATTACAGTTAGCACAATTCCAGACACCAGAGAAGACCGTTTGGTGTCGTGGCAACAGCACAACCTCTGAAACCAGGCAAATATGGTAAGAACATTTGGTTTCCCAGACAGGTCACTCACTACTAACATGATCGGGTAGAGTTGCTGCCTCTAAATCCATTGAACCCTAGTTTTTCTCTCACCTGTTAAATGGGGATTGATGCTACCTGCTTCCCAGGGTGGTTACGAGAATTAAATAAGGTAATACATGTACAATGTCTTCCAGCACAATGACTGCTTTCAAGCATCTGCTCAACAAATGTTCCTTTCTTTGGAGATATTTGCATCCTGCTCAGGAAATCACTGCCTTACAGACTATCAATCCACCCCCAACTTCCAATGCCAGAAAGAATGATACAGAAGCAAAAACTAAGTGTATATTCTAACACTCTAACTCCACCTTACCCAACCCTCCTCCATAGCAAGGTATTAACTATTTACTTTTTGGCTTCTATGCTTTAAATAATTGAAGTACTTTCCCCCTCAGCAATGACTTGGGGAAAGTTATAAGAAGGCCAGCCCAGTTCAGGCAATCCATTCAGCAACAAATTTTCTTGAGTGTCAACTGTAAGCCAAATGTTCTAGACACTAAGGAATACATCAGAGAAGAAACAAATACAAAGATGCCCTCATGGCATTCGTATTCTAGTGGATACCTAAATATTCTAAGTAAGTGAAGCATGCTATTTTAACTATATATTTTCAATTAAGACTTTAAATTCCAAGATTCTCTGCTAAAAGCTGTTTCTCACTTTGTCATTTCTTCTAACACTTCTCAGAAATACTATTAAAGTAGCCTAACCGAATACCTTTAGAACAATGAAATATTTGCAGTCTACTCCAGTGATAAATTATTAGATTTTCCTTACTCTACTTACATAGTTTTAGAAGTACCAGTGCCATTCTAGTAAGGACAATTTCAAGAGAAAGTGATACCTACTATAGTGGCTATAAGATTATTGCTTTTAGTCTTTGTCAAACCAATTTTGATATCAATCCAATTTTATTTGAAGGGTATTTTAGTTTCCATTCAAATCAGTTCTCTTAAGTGTTTTTTACACTTGACTTCAATATCATATATCATTTCTTGCATAAGATTTAAAGTAGCTGCTTAATATATCATAAAAATTATAAACAAGTCTATAGATATTAAAAAATCCATCTCTAAGTTAATTCTGTTATGGTCCCCAGATAAATCTGTAAATAACTGTAAAAAATTAAGAAAACTTGATGTCTGATAAACTAAATTCTAAAGGTTTCGGGGAAGTGTACTCACTCCAGTAATACAATGCTTTTCACAAACATACCCAAAAAATCATTTTTGCATAATCTACTAAAGTCTAAGAGGCTATATTTAAGTAAAGAAGCGTGCCAAAAATATAAGGGTCAAGTAAACTATAAAAGATTTTAATGATGGAGTTAAAATCTTATATATTTTCCTAAGCATATGAGTCAACTGTCAACAGTACAAAATCACTGAATGGGTGAAGTATAAAGTGAAACAAAGAAAATCAACTTTACTTTCCTAAGCAGGAGAAAATGAGTTTTAAAATCTTACATATCCAAAGCAACAATGACAAAAAAATCTATTTCTAATACAGCTGGGTGGCTAGGATATCGAGAAATTATGCAAATGGTTTACTTCACAGAATACACTGAAAAAGGTACTTTCCCTATACTGTCTGTGGTTTTAGAATTTCCTCTCCATAAAGCTGACTCTATATTTAGGAATCAACCTCAGATCATGCATGTGCTTATTTTTTACTTTATTCACATATCCCTTGTTACTGAATAATCATTAACTAATACGCATTTTGAGTTATTTGTGACTGAGGATGGATGGGTATACTTTTACCCTAAACACTCACCTATTTTTCCTTCTGATTTAGAGTTACATTTGAAAAGAAGGAGGATATGACTAGGGTCATATCCTAGCCACAAAAGAAAGCAACTTTCTGTGTAACACCAACCAACACAGATGAGCTTTTCAAATCGTCACAAGCTCCTACCATTGAACTACCCAGCCTGGACCATACCTTGTAATCATTAAATACTGGTGATGTGAAAGGGTTGTCCAGAGAGCACATTTTTGCTTCTAAATTTAAAGTTCAAAGCTTTCAGTATAGTCTCAAGGTGACTTGCACCAAGACAGCTTATTTTTATTTTTGGTCACAGCAGAACTAATACTGAACAGAAATATCTACTCACAGAATTTACATCCTTGTAAAGGTCATGATGGAGCATTTTAGACTGTTTGCATTGCTTAAAGTCACACTTCTTATGCAACTGTTCAGAGAGCCTGACATCATTATCTTTAAAAGAAAAATCTTCCCAGAAAGTGTATGTGAAGTTAATGCCTCCCAGGGATTAATGCCTACTCCTCTCAGAAGGAGTAAAGTGAAAGCGAGGAAGAGAAAACGAAATTAGAATTGTCATAATGTTCATGAATTTTTCAAGGTCTGCTACATACATACTGAATCTTGTAGAAGAGATACTTCTAAGTCCTACAGGAAAACACCTGAGTTCATTATTGCTTTTATTTTATCTGTCACTTAGAAATCTTCAGATCGGGATAGAAAGCTTAATTGCTTCACAAGCCTATGTCATTGTTGTTTGGTCACTAAATTGTGTCCCACTCTTCTGTGACCCCATGGGCTGTAGCCCACCAGGCTCCTTCTGTTCATGGGACTTCCCAGGCAGGAATACTGGAGTGGGTAGCTATTCCCTTCTCCGGGGGATCATCCCCACCCAGGGATCGAACCCATGTCTCCTGCATTGGCAGGCAGATTTTTACTGCTGAGCCACCAAGGAAATCCTCTACAAGTCTTAGGAAGATACAAAAAAGAGGATTATGTTGGCAAGGCCAATAGCTGAGAAAGCGAAGAGGTGCCTGGTCACTTTGGACATGATTTCATAAGTTCCCTCTTTCTCTATTCCTCTCCTCCTTTTTGCTGAAAATCCTACCCATCTCTCAAGACTCAAGTTCTCCCTCTTTCACAGAGATGACCCCTATTATAGCAGCCCACACATGTTTTGTCAGTAGGAGAAATTCCTGTAAAGCTTAACTGGGTACATAAACACACCTCCTCTATATTTAGCATAGTCTCATGTCATACACCTATTTCTTGAGGTCCTCATGCTTCTTTTAATATTTTAAATCCCACGTGGCACTCACTAACACCTAAGGTGTGTTTGTGTGTGTTGTGTATAAGTGTGACAATTAGCCATTCAACTCTGGTCCACTAATAATGTGCATAAATGGAATCAGAAACCCTTCAGAGTCTAAAATGAGGCTGCTCCCAGGTGAAGGTTCCAGATCCAGAGGAGTTCTCTGGCCAGCCATATCTATAGGCTCCGTAGCTGAGTCAGAGGCAAAGACTGGAAGAGAATCAGTTTTTATCAAATATCAAAGAGAAAGACCCCACGGGTGTCATCTGTGGGCTACACGCTGCCTTCAGGGCTCAGAACACTGACTAAATGCCTGAGTCCAGTTCCAGCTACTTCTGTAATATATAAATGATTTTCATACTATGTAAATTATTTACAATCTGACTCTTGATCTCCCCCACATGCAAAACAAGGATGAGAATGCTGCCTGTCTCATCAGGTTGTGTCCAACATAAACTGAGATCATGCAGTTCAGGGGGTTTAGCACAGTGCCTGTAGTCATGACATAACCGCAATTTTGTCAGTTTATCTATAAAATAAGCGAGCTGACCGAGGTCATCCTGAAGGTCTCTTCCATCGCTTATTCTACCGTCCTGCGAGAACAGGGACTCAAAAGCCAGAAAGGAGTCTCCCCTACAGCCAAACGGCGGCTTTCTGCATTCTTTTAATAAATGACATCCTCCAGGCAGCGCTTCTCCGACAATTATCATGAGGACAGAGGCTAAGCGGCCTGGGCCCTAGTTCCCTTTATGGGGTGTCGCCCTCCGCCCTCACTACCCCAGTCCCTTAGGCCTGCGAGCACTGTTTGAACGCCTACGGAGTGAGGGACCCAGCCTGTGCCCCGGAGGGATGCGTGGATGGGGAGGTGAGTGGAGGGCGGGCGGTACTCACTTGTTCCTGCGGATCCACTCGATCAGGGCGCGCACCTCGGGCACGTCGTCCAGGGACGGGGGCTCGCCAGTGCTGAACTGGTCAGGGAAGCTGCGGTTGAGGTCGCGGCCGCGGCTGTTGTCGCGGCCGCTGGCCCCGGGAGGGTCGCTGTCGCCGAGGCCGCAGTCACCCTCGCGGGCGCGCTCAAAGCCGTCGGGGTTGAGGCTGGGCAGCACGTACACGTCAGTGGTGTTGAGCAGGCGGACCAGACGCGGGTCCCCGCGGCGGTAGCCGGCCGCCAGCTCGCGGGCCAGGTAGACGAGCACCTGGCGCGACACGGTCTCGTCCCCGTGCATGTTGCCCACCAGCTTCACCTGCGGCCGGCCAGGCAGGAGCGGCCCCGCCGCGTCGGGCCCCAGGTCGCCGTCAGGGGGCGGTGGCCCCAGGCCGGCCGTGAGGCGCAGCACCCACAGCGGCCGGCCCTCCACCGAGCTGCCGATGCTGAAGAGGCGGGCCAGCCCAGGGGGCCCCGCGGCCGCCGCCTCCCTCAGCGCCGAGCCCAGCTCCTCTTCGTGGTAGTAGCGGTCAAACTGGCCCTCGTCCTCGGCGCCCGCGCTCGTTGTCGTCGTCGTGGTCGCCTCCGCCTTCTTGATGTGCGCGGCCCTGGCCGGGCTCCGCAGCAGCTGCAGCAGCAGCAGTAGACACAGCAGCAGCGGGAGGCGCCCGGGCCGCCAGGGCGGCCGCGCGTCCCAGCCACTCGCCATCTTCCAGCAGCTCCGCTAACCCCGGCTCCGTTCCCCCGGCTCCGCGCTCCGGGAGGCCGGGGCCCGCCGGATCCCCTCCGCTCCTAGCAACCCCATCCCGCCCTCCGGCCGCAGCCAATGGTGGGCGGGCCTGCCGTCGCGTCACTCCGTGGGCGGGGCCATCCTTAAAGCAGCAGATCACCCTCTGGGCGTGCCTTCCTCCTGTCTGGGTGGAGTTTGGTCACTCTCCTCTTCGGTCAGGGTTCCTGTCTCTCTCCCTCCTCCCCATTTCCTTTTCTGCGTTTGCTCCGCTTCTCCTCAACTCGCTCATTCTCTTCTTTATGTGTTATCCGTTCATTCTCACCCCTTTTCCTCAGTACTGTCACCGGCTTGGTTCCGATCTTTGTTGCAGCTTTCCCCAGCTGCGCTTTTACGCTTAGAACCGAGAATAGAAAGAATCAGAAGGTTCGAAAAGAATCAAAGGACTTGAAAAAAAACCTCAAAGGTTCGAAAGAATCTACCTTAGAAGAGACAGAAGACGTCGCAGCCCTTCCAACCGTGCACCCTTTCCATCGAAGTGGGTCTGCCTTAACTTGAGCCCAGCGCCCCGCCAGCCATAGGTTGAAGGGACTGGGTCACTTGGAGTGGCAGAGGGTTCACTACATCTTTTCCAGTTTTTAGTCATTATGTTGAAAGAAGATGTCTCCTTTATGTCTAGTGAAAATCTATGTAGTAGGCTCTCTTTGTGTTGATGAATTTATTTCCTTGGTGTTACCCCAGTTTATTTCACTGCCACAGGTTCCAGTGTGGGCTGGTCTCAGCCCTGTAGGCGGAATTCATTTCATGGTTCACTTGCCCACCTTTCACACTTCTCCTGAGCGAGTTACTTGTTTAACTGTGGCCTTCGAGTGACATTTCAAAAGCAGCAGGTATGACATTTCTGGAAACACTTGCTTGGTGAGTATAATTCCAAAATGGCTTAAAGCTGGCAAATATAATGTTATCATCTAGAGAAGAGGCCTTTAAACTGGTCTTTAAAGTAGGCTTAAATCACTTTAGCTTGAAGAAGCACAAAACCTCCTAATTCTTTTATCAAGTGTGAAATTTTACCCATCAAAGAACATAATTGCAATAACTGTTGTAGTTCCTTCTTTCAAAGCCAGGCGTTTCCAGGCTCCTTCCTTGAACTATGATTGAACCCTAATGTGAATGACAAGTGAAAGGGAAGTCGCTCATTGCTGAAGCCTGGCTTGGAGAATTTTGAGCATTACTTTACTAGCATGTGAGATGAGTGCAATTGTGTGGTAGTTTGAGCATTCTTTGGCATTGCCTTTCTTTGGGATTGGAATGAAAACTGACCTTTTCCAGTCCTGTGGCCACTGCTGAGTTTTCCAAATTTGCTGGCATATTGAGTGCAGCACTTTCACAGCATCATCTTTCAGGATTTGGAATAGCTCAACTGGAATTCCATCACCTCCACTAGCCTTGATCATAGTGATGCTTTCTAAGGCTTGTAGGAAACTTCATTCAACCCAAGGAGGTAGGAGCACAGGAGGAGAGAAATTAGGAGAGGAAGTGGGTAGGTATTCTGGGCAGAAGGAGGAGCAAACACTGAAAGCTTAAAAGCAAATACTGCACATCCTAGGAACTGCATACAGGTCAGGATTGTGAAGGAGCTCACGGGTATGGAGGACACAAACCAGTGAAGCAGAATCAGAACTCAAAGAGCTTCACAAGCTGGACTCTGGGGAGCACTTGATCCATAAGACCATGGAGAGCCACTGACAGATGTTAAGCTAGTTTAGAAAAATCCCAGGACTTCCCTGGCAGTCCAGTGGTTAGGAATCTGCCTTCCAACACAAAGGACGCAAGTATGATCCCTGATCAGGGAACTAAGATCCCACACCCTACAGGGTAGCTAAGCCCATGTGCCAGGACGAGGACCCAGCGCAGCCAAAAATAAATTAATAAAAAATAAAGTGAAGGTGTTTGTTGCTCAGTCATGTCTGACTCTTTGCGACCCCATGGACTGTAGCCCACCAGGATCCTCTGTCCATGGAATTCTCCAGGCAAGAATAAAGAGCCCCTTAAAAAAAAAAAAGTAACAGTAACAGTGGAGAATGAAGTGGAAGGCCTAAGACTTGAGGCCGAGAAACCTGTAAAGAAGATATAATCCAAAAAGACATGACGAGGTGAACCCTTGAGGACAGTGCCAGTGGAAATGGAAAGGAGGAAATGGATTTGAAAGACCTTTAGGAGAGAACGTAGACAGGAAAGAGAAGGTGACAGAGAGAAAGAGAAGCTGTAGGATGACTTCAAGTTACGGCCAAAGCAACTTGCGAGCTTTCACTGAAGAAGAGGATAGGAGAAGGCCCGGGCTTAGGTGAGGGTGATGAATTTAGCACAGTCACTGTGGTCCTGTGAGCATCTCTTCTCCTTCATGCCCATTTGGTTTCATGTGCCTCTTACACACCAGCTGCAACTCATCAGAAGCAAAGCCCCAACTCTGTACAGAGACCACCTACCCCCCCTACCCCAGGGAGTACTTAATCATTACTCTGTGCACTTTTACAATAATCCAAATCAAAGCGGCCCCAGGGGGCATGTTAACCTCTAATCAAATATTTCCTTTTCTACCATTTTCACTCTCCTTGGAAGCCTCTTCCTGTCAACTCACTCCTGCAGCCTCACCTAGGGAGGCAGTAAATAAACGTGTGAGGGCTGTGAAATAATGTGGTGTAACTTGAGCCAGCGCCCTCCCGAGAATCCCCGGGCCTCCCGCCTTGCAATTGCAACCTCTTTCTGGTCTGGAGCCTCCATCCTAAGCAGGTATTCTGTGCTGGTGGTTCGAAGTGAAACCCAAAGCTCCTGACCCGGTCACTGCTCACTGGAGGGGAAGCCTCCAACTAAATAACTCCAGCTGCCCCTGAGAAATCCTAACGTATGACAGGTGTCCCTTTTCTCCTTCCCACAAGGAAAGTCCTGGCTTCACAAGTGAAGGAACTTGGGAAAAAATTTCCAGTTCACAGAAGCTGAGTGGTAATGACCTGGCTTTTGAAAAACAAAGCAGAGCTTGTTAGATGGCCTGATGGTCTTCAGTAGTGACTTTTTCTAAAAGACTCATAGGTAATCGAAACACAACATAGATTATGAACTTGTAAATGTCACATGGTCTGGCAGAAACACCCACAAACTGACAAGTTCAATTTGACAAATGGTTATGGAGCATCCATCTAGCTAAAGGTCTGCTCTATGGGTGACAGAGGATTGGGGGATAAATAAAGGATTGTTCTCTGCTAGAAGGCCAGAGTCTAGAGAGAGAGAGAACACAGGCAGACCTGATGCATCCATGGGGCCAGCGCTATGTAACAGCCGCTGCACTAAACCTTTTCATCGGTTGATGCATTTAATCCTCACAACAATCCAGAGGTAGGTACTATTAACTCTCCTGTTTCAAAGATAGATACACTGAGGCACAAGATCTCACAGCTAGCAAACCACAGATCCAGGACTCAAACGCAGGGAGTCTGGCTCCAGAGTCTGTGTGTTTACTCAATAATAAGACTGCTTCTGTGGAGTGAACTGAAACAAGACAAAATGAAACAAAAATTGAAAAACCCCACTGTTGGAACCCAGAGGAGAAAGCAACTAATTGTGATGAGGCATCAGAGAAAACTTCATCAATACTGAGTTCATGAACTGAGTTCAAATTCTAGATCAACCATTTTCTAGCTGTTTTAACTTGGGGAAGTTATTTCATTTTTCTGAGAACTAAGTGAGGTAATACAGATATAATGTTTAATGTAATTCTTGGTACTTGGCATATAACAAGCTTTCAGAAATCATCATTTTGTATATGTGTGTGTTTAATAAGAATTCTCAAACAGGGAAGAAAATGGAGAATAGAGCAGTCAAGGCAGAGGGACCAGTGAGAACAGAGGGTAATGGTGACCGGAATATAAGGTGTGTTGGGAGGAGCAGCAGGAGCCATAGCTATGAAAGAAGAATGGTGCCAGATGATGAAAGGCTTCAAATATGCTAAAGGAGTTTTGCTTTATTCCACAGCAAGTGAAAAACTTACAGAATTGTTTATGAAGAGAGTGGTATGGATCATATCCATGTTTCAGCAAGAGAATTCCAGGGGCTGTGTGTGGCAGACTTAAAAGCAGTTGCCCTCTAGACAAGAGCTGATTCTGGCAATATTAGAGAGGATAGAAAGGAGAAGATATGTTAGAATGATGTTTGGGTTATTGGATTGACAAGATTTAGCAACTACTTGGGTAAAAGGGAAGAAGTAAAAGACAACTTCACAGGCTAGTGAAAGTGACCAGGTAAATGGCCTTGTCAGTATCCAAGGCAAGGAAGAGCATAGGATCAAATACACCAGCAGAGGCTTGGTCTTAGGTAGGAACACAGACACTTCCCTGGTGGCTTAATGGTAAACAATCCGCCCTCCAATGCAGGAGATTCGGGTTCAACCCCTGGTCCAGAAAGATCCCCTGGAGAAGAAAAAGGCAACCCACTCCAGTATTCTTGCCTGGGAAATACCATGAATAGAGGAGCCTGGCAGGCTACATTCCATGGGGTTGCAAAAGAGCTGGACATGACTTCGTGACTAAACAACAACAGACACTTCAGCTGTATTCACAAATGGAAAGGCAGAATGTGTGAGTGTAAGTACAATTAAGGGAGTAGATGACATGTTGGG
Source organism: Bos taurus (assembly GCF_002263795.3). Classification (NCBI taxonomy): domain Eukaryota; kingdom Metazoa; phylum Chordata; class Mammalia; order Artiodactyla; family Bovidae; genus Bos; species Bos taurus. Next base: position 21,460,011 of record NC_037346.1, on the reverse strand, counting down.
AGCTGGTAGATATTCTCTGCTGATTGCCTTTATTTTCTAAATGAAATGGGATGTTGCAGCCATCAGTTGAGGGTAAGGATGTTATAATAGCTGTTGGAGGTTTGAGGAAACAGAGAAAGATGTGAAATATTCATCACAAGGGGTGGGAGAGAGAAATGGAGAGTAATAGTTTTCAGCCATTGACCATGGGGACCAGCAGTGTTTTAACATGTCATCAGGACCTGCTAATGGGATATGGGACAGAGGGGTTTGTTGGCTTGTTTTGTTGGTTTGTTTTCATTTCTATAACGTTTGCTCTTACTTCCTCAGAGTCCTTATCTTTCCAGGCCAAAGAGAAATGAAAGATGTTTATGGAAATCACTTTGAAAAATTGCCCTTGGTTAGGTCAGCCCCTTCTATCTTAGTCAGGCCTGATTCTAGGGCATTAGATAGGCTGCTGCCCAAACATGAGGCCATAATAATGATTTTCATCTGTATTTCAAAAAAAACCCTCTCTATTTGCCAGCACCAAATGGACAGCAGTTCTATTCTCATGAGGTAGAGAGGGAGGGAAGCAGGTATCAGTTACTTTCAGTTGTACATATCAGAAAACCTGACTCATTCTAGTTTGAATAATAAATGGAATGTATTGGCTCATGTAACTGAGAAGTCCAAAGGAGAAGTCTGGATTCAGGCATAGCTTTATCCTGTGGCTAAATGGTCACCAACCACCTGCTTTCTTTTTGTCCTTGACCCTTGCATTCTATAATACAATGTTCACTTTATTCTGATTCTCTTTGTGGTCCCAAGAGGGCTGCCAGAAGCTCCGAAAGCCACATGCTTTCTTATTCACGTGCTGTGCTTAGTCACTTCAGTCGTGTCCGACTCTGTGAGTCCATGAACCTCAGCCCACCAGGCTCCTCTGGGTGGAAGTCCATGGGACTCCAGTTTCCTGGAGTCCATGGGATTCTCCAGATGAGAATATTGGAGTGGGTTGCATTTCCTTCTCCAGGGGATCTTCCCAGCCCAAGGACTGAACCCACGCCTCCTGCATTGCAAGTGGATTCTTTATTGCTGAGCCACCCAGGAAGCACCCCCCCTTCTTATTCATACTCAGCAACAGAGGATGCCCTTGTGCAATCAGTTTTGCTGATCACTTGAGGTCACATGTCTAGGTCTGAACCAATACTATGGCCAGTCAATACCAAACTGTTTCACCAACCAAACCTAAGCAGCAGCAGGTTTTATTTATTCAACATTATGAAGTACGTCTGCAGGCACTGTCCTGGGATGGGGGTGGAGGCATGTGAAGGAAGAAAAAAGGGATAAGGAAGAGGAAGTGCTGTAACACAGCGAAATAAGTAACTATGTACAAAGTGCCGGTAACTAATCCCTGTACAGGGCTTTAGTGTTTACAATAGGCAGTTTGTCTCACTAATCCTCTTAATTTAGAAAAGGAATATCTGTCCTTATTTTTGACTGTCCAGCATCTGAAACCCTTCCCCCTCATTTGGAGAACCCTCCACCTTTGGGGTCTCGGTGGAAGGCAGGGTCTGAAAATGCCTTCTGGAACATGGGCCTCAGTTTGGCCAAGCAGATGAACCTGTGACAGGCTTTGAATTGGGAGCCAGGCTTCCCTGGCAGTTTAGTCGTAAAGAATCCACCTGCACTGCAGGAGATGTGGGTTTGATCCTTGGGTCAGGAAGATCCCCTGGAGAAGAAAATGGCAATTTCCCACTCCAATATTCTTGCCTGGGAAATCCCGTGAACAGAGGAGCCTGGCAGGCTACAGTCCATGGGGTTGCAAAAGAGACAGACAGGACTTAGCCACTAAACAACAACAATGATGCAAAGAAACAGAGACTGTGGATGATTCTTTTTAGCTGTGATGGGTAAGGGTGGCGGCAACATACAATCTCTGGGGTGACACAGGAAACAGAGCATCCATCCAGCTCTCAGCGCCAGTGGTGGGGGCAGGCAGTGGGGGAGACAAGCTGCAATGGTTGGTATCAGTGACAGTGGCAGTACTTCCCCAAGTTCTGCCACTCACTTTGGGGCATTGTCCCTGGGCTTCCCTGGCAGCTCAGATGGAAAAGAATCTGCCTGCAGTGCAGGAGACCTGGGTTCAATCCTGGGTCGAGAAGATCCCCTGGAGAAGGGAATGGCAACCTACTCCAGTATTCTTGCCTAGAGAATTCCATGGGCAGAAGAGCCTGGTGGGCTATACAGTCCAAGGGGTTGCAAAGAATCAGACATAATTGAGCAACTAACACTTTCACTTTCTGATTTTCAAACTCTTCTAGCAATTCTGTGAGTCAGCCAATATCTTTCCAATAAACCAGTTTTCAATCAGAATCAGTTTCTGAGGCTGCAATTTATTGAAATATTAGTACAATCCTTTGAGGTCAGTATCATCATCCTCATTTTTCAGATAAGAATATAGGCTCTGAGAGATTAAGTATCTTGTACCTAGCAGTCCATGTGGTTGCAGAGTTGGACACGACTGAGTGACTGAGCACACACACACACGCACCTAGGATTATTTGTTTGGTCTCTAAGTTGTGTCTGATTCTTTGCGACCCCATGGACTGTAGCCTACCAGGCTCCTCTGTCTATGGGATTTCCCAGGCAAGAGGACTGGAGTGGGTTGCCATTTCCTTCTTCAGGGGATCTTCTCAACCCAGGGCTTGAACCCACAGTTCCTGCATTGGCAGGCTGATCTTTTATCACTGTGCCACTTAATAAGCCCTTAACAAATGTTTAAGCATTTATAAAATGAGCCAGCAGGGAAGACCAACCGCACTATCTTCCAATTTTAAGCCCCATAGTTGTTTTAGTAGCCACCTCTTTTATAGGTAACAGAGAAACTGAGAAAGACTCATTCATTTCTGAAACAGTCCTTTTCTCTCCCATCTGAATAGTACCTAAAGGGTACCCCTAGACAGAGGTTCCTCTGTGTCTAAAAGGCTAAATCCTCAATTTAAAGGCAAACACACCAGGGATCTTCAGAGTTTTGTCAGCTGACACCAGGATGGATTTTGTGTAATAGCTGCTTGAGGGTATGGACCCACGAGAATGGCATACAGGTGGAAGGGACAGGAGAGACAGAGAAAAATGCTGAAAGGGGAGGAATAGGGTTGCCATGGACTGGGGCTAAAAACAGAACTTGCCGCCACATTTCTTTGGCTTGACTGCTTAGCCTACAGGGTAGAGTGGGGATGTCAGTAGGGGAAGTTCCCAGAGGGACTAGATTGTATCAAACTGATGAATCTCAACACCACTTACCCTTTAAAATCACCCAGGGAGGCTGTGTGTGTGTTTGTGTGTGTGTTGCCATACATATAGCTGCTTTACAATGTTGTGTTGGTTTCTGCTGTACAAGGAAGTGAATCAGCTGTATGTATAGATATATCCCCTCCCACCCCCACATCCCACCCCGTAGATCATCACAGAGCACCAAGCTGATCTCCCTGTGCTCTACAGCAGTTTCCCATTAACTATCTATTTTGCACGTGGCAGTTGATATGTGTCAACCCCAATTTTGAAAATACAAGTGCAAGGGGGAATGGGAGGTACTTGATGGGCACAGGGATTCCTTTTGGGCAGTGAAAATATTGTGAAACTAGATAAAGCTGATGGTTGCACAATATTATGAATGTACTAAATGCCTCTGGACTGTACACTTTAAAATAGTTAATTTTATCTTATGTGAGTTTTATCTCAATTTAAAAAAAAAACTAGCACTCTGCCTTCCATAAGAGTGGGGGAGAGTAATAAAGAGCATGCATGAGGAAGGAGGAATTTCATAAAGATAAGAAGTTGGAGGAAGGTCTTGAGAAATGTGAGACTTTAAGAGAGACACACCTTAAAGATAACTTCTGTAAAGACTTACCATGCTTTACTTCTCAGGTGTTTTATGGGAGTTCCACTTGAATTCCTTTGGATGTGACAGCGCTGAGATAGGGCTGAGGATAGCTTAGTTTTATTTGGGTTACACCTTATTTTCTTTTTTTTAAAAAAATCATTTGTTTACTGGCTGCACTGGATCTTCATTGCTGAGCATGAGGTTTCTCTAGTTGCAGAGAGCAGGGGCTATTCTCTAGCTGAAGTGTGTCGGCTTCTCATTGGCGTCTCTGGTTGAAGAGCATGGTCTCTAGAGTACAGGGGGCTTCAGTATTTGCAGCGCACAGGCTTAGCTGTGGACCAGGGATCCAGCTCATGTTCCCTGCATTGGTTGACAGATTCTTCACCACTGGATCACCGGGGAAATCCTTATACTTGTTTTCTAGTTCTGCCCAAAGCTAGTCCTAGAGTCTAAAAACAAATTAAAATGGGACTAAGCACTCTCTTGCCCAGATGTAGTCAGGTCTGCCCAGATCCAAAGACATCCTCCAATATAAACAGCAATAAACTGAGACTGTGAGCTCTTGCATAAAGGCCCCAGAGCACAACTCACACCTCCCAGCCAGAAAAATATTCAGTTACCAGGGATGCTCTGGCAGTCAGCAATTTTGATGAAAATACTTGCCGAGACTGAATTGGCACAAACAAAGCACATTCACACCCAGCCAGCTGGACTGTATCTCAAAAGTACAAGACAAAGCTCCAGAAGGTGAAGAGACTGATACTATTTATGGGAACAATTTGCAGTCCTCTCTCTGTTATAGGTCTGGGTGGAAACGGGGCAAGAGAAGGATATCAGTGACAAGGAGAAGGCCGCTGCTGAAATGCTGCAAGCCCACACAAAAGCCAAGGCTCCCCAGGAGACCCCGAGTGCCAGGGACACAGCATAGAGCAGTGGGTTTGCAAAATGATCCTCATAAGAAGCAATCACTAGCTCATTTGCTCAATAGAGAAGGGAAACACTTTACACAGAAAGGAAAGAACAACGAAGTCAGATAAAAACAAGTTGAAATGGGGACTACCCTGGCGGTCCAGTGGTTAACACTGCATGCTTCCAATCCCTGGTTGGGGAACTAAAGTCCTGCATGTTGCACAGCAGGACCAAAACAAACAAACACACAAAATAATTCAAAAACCAGGTCGAACCAATGTAACCAAAGACAAGACAGAACAGATGGAAATTATAGCAAATCTCTGGGGGCACCAGAGCAGATGTTCCAGCAGGTTCTCTAATGCTGCTTCCCAATGCAGCTGTACACCCACTCCCAAAGCTTTTCTAGCATTTCATTCTACTCTGTGGGTCTTCCATCCATTTATTAATCCATCCAATAGAACTTGACTAAGCACTGTCTCTATGCCAGATCCAAATCCAAGCTCTGGACATAGAAGTAAGGAAAACACAATTCAGGCCAGAGTAAGAAGAGCCTCAAGAACTAAAGAAATTATGGTTTCCCATTCCCAAAATAAAATTCAAATTCAAATTTTATTTTTCAAAATTATACAAACCTTGCATATGTTCTAGAATCAAAATAGCTTCCTTCTGGATTTAAGGATTACAAAATTCAGATGACAGGAAAGATGAATGTTTCTCTCATTCTGATGTTCCTGTTTTGCTGGTGCCTTAAGGGGTGCCCTAGCTGTGGGCACCTTCCCAACCCTTAAAAAGCTCTTAAGAGGAAGGATGATATTTGCCTTTCTCACTCCTGTGGCAGCTTTTCTCTCTCCCAATTTCTGGTAACTTCAATGGTTGTTAATGAGTAGAAGGAGGATAATTTGGCAACAGGGAAAGGAATTTTTTTTTTTTAATGTTTATTTATTTATTTGGCTGTGCCAGGTCTTACTTGCAGAATGCAGGATCTTCAATCTTCATTGCAGCATGCAAATTCTTAGTTGAGGCCTGTGGGATCTAGTTCCCTGACCAGGGACTGAACCCGGGCCCCCTGCAGTGGTAACGTGGAGTTCTAGCCATCGGACCACCTGGGAAATTCCCCAGATGGGATTTTGGCTACCGAGCACAGCAGAATGTTGCTTAAGTAGCACTTCTCTCCCAGTTCCTAAGTTTGCCTAAAAGGACATATAAGCCATGAAATTAAAAGATGCTTGCTCCTTGGAAGAAAAGTTATGACCAACCTAGACAGCATATTAAAAAGCAGATGACCTTTGCCAGCAAAGGTCCATCTAGTCAAAGCTATGGTTTTTCCAGTAGTCATGTATGGATATGAGAGTTGGACTATAAGGAAAGCTGAGCACCAAAGAACTGATGCTTTTGAACTGTGGTATTAGAGAAGACTTTAAGAGTCCCTTGGACAGCAAGGAGATCAAATCAGTCCATCCTAAAGGAAATCAGTCCTGAATATTCATTAGAAGGACTGATGCTGAAAGTCAAACTCCACTACTTTGCCCACCTGATGTGAAGAACTAACTCATTGGAAAAAACCCTGATGCTGGGAAAGATTGAAGGTAGGAGGAGAAGGGGATGACAGAGGATGAGATGGTTTGATGGCATCACCAACTCAACGGACATGAGTTCGAGTAAACTCCAGGAGTTGGTGTTGGACAGGGAAGCCTGACGTGCTGCAGTCCATGGGGTCACAAAGAGTCAGACACGACTGAGTGACTGAACTGAACTATACTGAAGCCAAAACCTAAATAGAATTGGTTCATGGATGGTTAGATATGCCCATGGCTGAGAGGTACAACAAATTGAGTGAGATTAGATGTGCCTGGGCTCCACTCCTGAGCATATATCCAGAGAAAACTCTAATTCAAAAAAATACATGCACTCCAATGTTCATAGCAGCATTACTTAGTAATGTTACTAATTACATAGTAGCCAAGACATGGAAGCAACATAAATGTCCATCAACAGACAAGTGGATAAAGAAAAGTGGTGTGTGTGTGTGTGTGTGTGTGTGTGTGTGTGTGTGTATACAGTGTACTACTACTCAGCCATAAAAAAGAATGAAATAATGCATTTGCAGCAACATAGGTGAACCTAGAGATTATACTAAGAGACATAAGTCAGAAAGAGAACAACAAATACCATATGATACCACTTGTATCTGGAATCTAAAATATGATACAAATGAACTTATTTACAAAACAAACAGATTCACAGACATAGAAAACAAAGTAATGGTTACCATAGCGGAAAAGGGGTGGGGTGGGATAAACCAGGAATTTGGAATTACCAGATACAAACTACTACGTATAAAATACACAAACAGCAAGGTCCTTCTGTATAGCGCAGGAAACTAGATTCAATATCCTGTAATAAGCCATCATGGAAAAGAATACGAAAAAGAATATACCTATGTATGTATATATACCTGAACCACTAACTGTACCTCTGAAACTAATACAACATTGTAAATCAACTATACTTCAATTAAAAAAATTTTTTTAAGTGTCTGGGCTATATCACTGATTTGTAGTTTCAGTGAGTTGAAGAATGAGTGTTCCAAGACATTTGTATTTCATGGAAATATAGATTTTCCTTAAAAGTCAGGCATCTATATATAGCCATTTATTGTTTTATCTGTCTCAAAAGGTATTCTGCTCCTCTGGAAACTGTCCTTCCCCATTCCAAACATACCTATGGCAGGGTGGCCCAATCACAGTTTCTCCAATCTCCAGCCCTAGAGCAGGCACACAACCCAGATAGATCTCCACCATAAATATGGTGATTGGTTCAGGGATGGCATGAATCCCAAACCAGGATCATCAGAGTTCTCTAACTGCAACTAAGGGGAAAGTGCTTTCTTCTCTGCTCAGTTGGAAGGCTATGTGGATGGAAGCCTAGACTTGCTTGAAGACAAAGTTCTGATTTCACAGGAACAATGGAATTTCAAAAATGAAGCCAACACGCAAAGAGAGGCAGAGAGAAGATGTGCCAGAGAGTGATCTGAAGAGAACCAGTCACTCCTGAGGGCAGCTCCACCTCTCCATCCATCGTTTGCTTGCAGGAGGCAATACTTTCTGCTTCCCGCTTAAACTGGTTTAAGTGGTGTTTCTTTAACTTTTATCTAAAGAATCCTGTCCTAGCAAAGCCATCTGGTAGAATATTCCTGAAGGAAGTTAGGTTGCACAGGTACTACTGAAACGGTTTGGTGTCATTTCAGAGGGGCTCTGAAGAGCTCTGGTCTGTTCCATTCAGTCACTCAGTCATGTCCGACTCTTTGCAACCCCATGGACTGCAGCACACCAGGCCTCCCTGTCCATCACCAACTCCCACAGCTTGCTCAAACTCATGTCCATCAAGTCAGTGATGCCATCCAGCCATCTTGTCCTCTGTTGTCCGCTTCTCCTTCTGCCTTCAATCTTTCCCAGAATCAGGGTCTTTTCTAATGAGTCAATTCTTCACATCAGATGGTCAAAGTGTTGGAGCTTCAGCATCAGTCCTTCCAGTGAATATTCAGGACTGATTTCCCTTAGGATTAACTGGTTTGATCTTGTTGTCTAAAGGGACTTTCAAGAGTCTTCAATATCACAGTTCAAAAGCATCAATTCTTCGGCACTCAGCTTTCTTTATGGTCCAACTCTCACGTCCATACATGACTACTGGAAAAACTATAGCTTTGACTAGATGGATCTTCTCAGCAAAGTAATGTCTCTGCTTTTTAATATGCTGTCTAGGTTGGTCATAGCTTTTTTTCCAAGGAGCAAGCATCTTTTAATTTCATGGCTGCAGTCACCATCTAGAGATTTTGGAGCCCAAGAAAATAAAGAGCTCTGGTATCATAGTCCTTTATGTTTCAGTGCAGAGAATTCACCAAGGACAAAGTGGTAGGTAAGAAGTAAATGCTTTATTAGAGTAGAATGCTTGTGAGGCTCACAAGAAGGTGAGTGAGAAATGCTGTGCACTGAGAACTTCATGGGCTACAGTTTCATAATCAAAGGAAAAATGGGGAGGGGGAGAAGAACTTTGTCTTTCTTGAGTAGACATCACGCTTCCATCATCAGCTCCTCCTCCAGGTAGGGCAGGGAAGTTTACTTGTCCCTCCCCATATGGTCTGGCCAGGACTGTCGTAGCACTTTGGAAAAATATTTGTCGGTCTCAGTAAAATGAGGGTCTTTGATTTTGAAAAGTCACCTTCCCATAAATGATTGATTTTTTGTGGGCACAGAGCCTATTTTGGGGGTCATTAACTTGATAACACCATTGGACAGGTTGTAGGCCGTAGTTTCTACTATTGTTTTATTGTTCGGGGGGTATTGTGCAAAGAACATGTCTTAGGGGCCAAAGAACATGTTTTGGGGGTACTAACTCCTGGGGATCACTGGGCAGGATGTAAGTCTTATGTAAGCATCATTTTATTATTTGGGGGCATGTCTCACGCTTCCGTTGCATGATTTTGTTGCTAAGCAAGCCTGCTTGGTTTTGTGGTTAAGCAAACCTGCTTTCTTGAGTAATCATTAACTTTCAGGGTCTCTCCATATGTTTTTACTTACAATACCCCTAGTGGGATTAACTATTTAATCACCTATTTTGTCCCTTCATTCTGCCCCATCACTACCATACATCAATTAGAATGGTTAAAAAAAATTTTTTTTTTTAATTTTCTCTTTTTTGCATCAGTTGTATCATGTGAGGGAGGAAAAGCTGGTATAACTGCCAAGTCAGGGTAGGTTTTTTAAAAATTTATTTTAAATTGGAGGATAATTGCTTTTCAGTGTTGCATTGGTTTCTGGTATACAACAATGTGAATCAGTTATAAATATACATATATCCCTTCCCTCATGAGCCGCCCTCCCACTCCCCACCCCCATCCCACCCAGCTCTGGTCTGGGCTCCCTGTGTTATATAGCAGCTTCCCACTAGCTGTCTGTTTAACATATGGTAGTGTAATACGTCAGTGCTACTCTTTCAACTTATCCCACCCTCTCCTTCCCCTGCAGAATCCCAGGAACAGGGGAGCCTGGCGGGCTGCCGTCTCTGGGGTCGCACAGAGTCGGACTTGACTAAAGTGATTCAGCAGCATCAGCAGCTCCTTCCCTTGCAGGTGTCCATAAGTCTGTTCTCTGTTCAAATAATTTTATTTGGCAATACCAAATGGTGAAAATGTGGAAAAACTGGGACTCTCAGACATTGCTGAGGGCCAAGGGGTAAAATGGTAAACTTAAAACAAAATAAAACACTTAGGAAAACTTTGGCATTTTCTAACAGTCACACATACAACTGTCCCATGAGAGAGATTCCATTTCTAGGCCTTTACCTAAGAGAAATGAAAACATATGTCCACAAAAAGATACACAAGAATGTTCTTAGCAGTTTTATTCATGAGAGCTCCCAACTGGAAGCAACTCGAATGAGAATGGATAAACAAATTGTATATATTTATACAATGGCATAACACTTAGCAATGAAAGGTAATGAGTTATGATAATGTGGCTCAATCTCAAAAAACTTTCTATTGAGCAAAAGATGTCACACAAAACAATACATACTGTATGATTCCATTTTTATTAAGTTCTGGAACAGGCAAAACTAATTGGTTATGGTGATAAAGATCAGGAGAGTGGGAGGAGTTTGTTTGGGAGGAGACACTGGTGAACTTTCTGAGGTCATAGAAATGTTCTATATGGTGGCAGCTATATTGATCAATCGGAGAAAGCAATGGCACCTCACTCCAGTACTCTTGCCTGGAAACTCCCATGGACAGAGGAGCCTGGTGGGCTGCAGTCCATGGGGTCGCTTAAGAGTCAGGCACGACTGAGCGACTTCACTTTCACTTTTCACTTTCATGCATTGGAGAAGGAAATGGCAACCAGCTCCAGTGTTCTTGCCTGGAGAATCCCAGGGACAGAGGAGCCTAGTGGGCTGCCGTCTATGGGATTGCACAGAGTCAGACACAACTGAAGTGACTTAGCAGCAGCAGCAGCAGCATATTGATCAATATGTTTGTCAAAGCTCATCAAACATCATTAAAGTCTGTACATTTTATGTAAATCATACATCAATTTAAAAAAGAATATTGTACACCCGTATTTATAGCATTATTTACAATAGCCAAAAGGTGGAAATAATACAAATATCCACTGACAGAAGAACGGATAAACAAAAGTGATGTTTACATACAATGGAACATTATTCAGCTCTCAAAAGGAAGGAAAGTCTGACACTCGCTACACCACAGATGAACTTTGAGGACATTATGCTAAGTGAAAGAAGCCAGTCACAAAAAGACAGGTACTGTATGATTTCACCCACATGAGGTACCTAGAGTAGTCAAATTTATAGCTGCTAAGTTGCTTCAGTCATGTCTGACTCTGTGCGACCCCATAGACAGCAGCCCACCAGGCTCCCCCATCCCTGGGATTCTTCAGGCAAGAACACTGGAGTGGGTTGCCATTTCCTTCTCCGATGCATGAAAGTGAAGAGTGAAAGTGAAGTCGCTCAGTCGTGTCCGACTCTTAGCGACCCCATGGACTGCAGCCCACCAGGCTCCTCCATCCATGGGATTTTCCAGGCAAGGGTACTAGAGTGGGGTGCTGTTGCCTTCTCTGCAAATTCATAGAGGCAGAAGTAAATGACAGCAGCCAGGGGCTGGGAAGGGGAGGGGGGAATGGGAGTTAGAGTTTAATGGGTAAAGCAAGACAAAGAGTTCCAGAGACGGATATTGGTCACGGTCGTACAACATTGTGACTGTACTTGATACCACTGCAGTGTATACTTAAAAATTATTCAGATGGTAAATTTCAAGTTATATGTATCTCAGTACAATTTTTTAAAAAAGAGAGTATTGAAAAAATTTGCACAGAGACTATGATCATCTCCTTTTTATTTTTCCGAACAAGACACACACGAAAAACAACAAACAACCCACCATTTACTATCACCTGATTTCACAAAAGGAGGGATATTTCTGAAACTATAAAGAAAAATGTAAGGGGACTTAGCTGGTGGTCCAGTGGTTGAGAATCCGTCTTCCAATGCAAGGGGACACAGGTTGAATCCACGGTCAGGGAACTAAGACCCTACATGCCTAAGGGCAACTAGAGAAAGCCCTTGTGCCTCAGCTAAGATCCAGTGCGACCAAAAACAAATGAAAACAAACCCCAAAACTTAAGGACGTAGTCTCAGGATAAACAGTTCTTTCCCCCAAAACATCTGGACATGTTCTCCCACGTTTTTCTTACTTGTTTTATTTCATCACAGATTAATTTTTTAAAATCTTCTCATATCAGCACCAGTTTAGAGGCCAGAGATTGGAACTGCTGCTGATGGAGCTTGATAGCACTGAAAGCCATAATAAAAACCCCGAGCCCACTGAACCATTATTCTGATCCTGAATGGCACTTCTTGTGTCCTGAACACAAGTTTTCATTCATGTGAAGACAGTATCACCCCCAAAATATCTCCAAGACAGTTTGTGAATGATGGGAGATCAGAGAGACCTCAACGGAGGCCAACAGTGAGAGATGGGGGTGCAAGATTCTTCACATCCCAACATCATCAGAAAGTGCCCTTGTGGCTTTTCTGCATCTCCGCTCTAATTTGTGTGCCTTATATAGGTCACCTGCTTAGCCTGTGAAAGCTCTTACAGCTGTAGCTTCCCCGAAGCCAGGAAGTGAAGCAACCCAAAGTTGATACAGCCAAGAAGGCTGAGTCTGCGTGGGTAGTGGCAAGGTGAGAAGAAAATGCAGTAAGTGTGAAACCACAGGGAAATTCAGAACTGGTTCCAAAGCTCAAACTTTGCAGTGGGTGGTGTCCCAGAAAACCCTGAATGCTGACTGAGCTTCATGGGGCTATTTAGGAAAGAGGTGAACAGAGCACTGCAAAGTGAGGTGGTCCAGGAATTTTCAGGGTCTATATGCAGCCTACTCGGAGAAGGCAATGACACCCCACTCCAGTACTCTTGCCTGGAAAATCCCATGGACAGAGGAGCCTGGTAGGCTGCAGTCCATGAGGTCGCTAAGAGTCGGACACGACTGAGCGACTTCACTTTCACTTTTCACTTTCATGCATTGGGGGAGAAAATGGCAACCCACTCCAGTATTCTTGCCTGGAGAATCCCAGGGACGGGGGAGCCTGGTGGGCTGCTGTCTATGGGGTCGCACAGAGTCAGACACGTCTATGGGGTCACACAGAGTTGGACACGACTGAAGCAACTTAGCAGCAGCAGCAGCATGCAGCCTACTAAGTTTACAGTCTTTAAGTAGCATTAAAATATTTTATTCTTAAATTAGCACAACAAATTCCTTATTGATACACCAAGAATTATTTATGTGTTGCTAAGGCAAAAAACATAGTGAAGAGGAGCTAAAAAGCCTCTTGATGAAAGTGAAAGAGGAGAGTGAAAAAGTTGGCTTAAAGCTCAACATTCAGAAAACTAAGATCATGGCACCTGGTCCCATCACTTCATGGGAAATAGATGGGGAAACAGTGGAAACAGTGACAGACTTTATTTTGGGGGGCTCCAAAATCACTGCAGATGGTGACTGCAGCCATGAAATTAAAAGACGCTTACTCCTTGGAAGGAAAGTTATGACCAACCTAGATAGCATATTCAAAAGCAGAGACATTACTTTGCCAACAAAGGTCCATCTAGTCAAGGCTATGGTTTTTCCAGTGGTCATGTATGGATGTGAGAGTTGGACTGTGAAGAAAGTTGAGCACTGAAGAATTGATGCTTTTGAACTGTGGTGTTGGAGAAGACTCTTGAGAGTCCCTTGGACTGCAAGGAGATCCAACCAGTCCATTCTAAAGGAGACCAACCCTGGGTGTTCATTGGAAGGACTGATGCTGAGGCTGAAATTCCAATACTTTGGCCACCTCATGCGAAGAGTTGACTCATTGGAAAAGACTGATGCTGGGAGGGATTGGGGGCAAGAGGAGAAGGGGACGACAGAGGATGAGATGGCTGGATGGCATCACCGACTCGATGGACGTGAATCTGAGTGAACTCCAGGAGTTGGTGATGGACAGGGAGGCCTGGCGTGCTGCGATTCATGGGGTCTCAAAGAGTTGGACATGACTGAGTGACTGAACTGAATTGAACTGAAGTCAAGAAAGGAATCAGTGTCATGTGATCTAATATGTTAATCCCACTGTTTGTAGACATTCAGTAATAAGACTTTAAATCTATTTTCTGTGTTGTTTGCTCCCAGGTAAGTAGCTGCAATATCAGGGGGGAAAAAAAATCTGATGTGTTAAAGCACATTTAAAAAACTAAGAACCTACTTTCAGAAAAGTCATAATAAAAGCTTTTATGTCCCTCCATTGGGGATTCCTCCTCACCCTGCTCTCACAGGATGCCAGTCTCACAACCTATGCCAGTCTGTGCACCCCTAGGGAGGCCCTCCTCTACCCTATTTGGGCTCTGATACCCTCACTAGGTCACCCCGTGCATGGACATTTTCCTCATCTGGCTCAGAGTCTAAACCCTGCACTGAGCCTTCACCACCACCACCGTCACCGCTCCATGTGGACGCCCTTCGTCCCTCGCTCAGGCTCCAGCTCCTTGCACTCCAGCACAAGCACCCTGCTTAGATTCGGATGGACACCCAACCCTGTGCTGAGTTGTTCCCCTGAGGGAACGCTCTCCTTGCTCCACCCGGCTCTGACACTCCATACTGAGCCACCCCACTGCGTGGATGTCCTTCTCCCTTTGCCGGCCAGCTTTTCTTCCTTGTTGAAACACGTAGGTCGTATTTTGCGATGCCTGCAGTTCTTTTGCCGTATTTTTAAATGTACATAGATTCGACTTCATGACTAGTCTTGTTATATCCTATTTTCCCCGTTCCCTGGTTTTTCACTGCGAAATGTCTTAATTGGCTGGATTTCTTCATTAGGTAGCTTTTCTGGGAAGTAGTGAATGGGACTTCCCTGGTGGTCCAGTGGTTAAGAACCTGCCTGCCAGTGCAGGGGACAGGGGTTTGCGCCCTGGTCTGGAAACTATAAGATCCCACAGGCCATGGGGCAACTAAGCCTGTGCACCGCAACTTCTGAGTCCACACTCTAGAGCCCATGTGCCACAACCAGAGAGTGGCCCTCGCTTGCCACAACTCAGCATAGGCAAAAATAAATAAAGAACAACCAAGAAAAGAATTGTTTTCAAGTATTTGTGTGTGCCTTACCTGAGCCAGGCCTTTGCGTATTTGAAACTGTTTGTTGGCTGCCTTCATACACAGAATTTTGATCAGGTATAAAATTCTTGAATCACCTACATTTTTCCTTAGAACTTTATAAATATTGCTCTAACATCTTCTAACATGGGTCATTGCTGTGAATAAGTCTGAACCCAGATTTACCTCTTCCTGTTACAAGTGACTCATGTTTTTTGCCTAGATATATGAAGGATTATTCACTTTCATGAATTTAGTCATTGTATGTGGCCATTCAGACTTAAATTGAAGAAAGTAGGGAAACCACTAGACCATTCAGGTATGACCTAAATCAAATCCCTTATGATTATACAGTGGAAGTGAGAAATAGATTTAAGGGCCTAAACCTGATAGATAGAGTGCCTGATGAACTATGGAATGAGGTTCATGACATTGTACAGGAGACAGGGATCAAGACCATCCCCATGGAAAAGAAATGCAAAAAAGCAAAATGGCTGTTTGGGGAAGCCTTACAAATACCTGTGAAAAGAAGAGAAGCGAAAAGCAAAGGAGAAAAGGAAAGATATAAGCATCTGAATGCAGAGTTCCAAAGAATAGCAAGAAGAGATAAGAAAGCCTTCCTCAGCGATCAATGCAAAGAAATAGAGGAAAACAACAGAATGGGAAAGACTAGAGATCTCTTCAAGAAAATCAGAGATACCAAAGGAACACTTCATGCAAAGATGGGCTCGATAAAGGACAGAAACGGTATGGACCTAACAGAAGCAGATGATATTAATAAGAGGTGGCAAGAGTACACAGAAGAACTGTACAAAAAAGATCTTCACGACCCAGATAATCACAATGGTGTGATCACTGACCTAGAGCCAGACATCCTGGAATGTGAAGTCAAGTGGGCCTTAGAAAGCATCACTATGAACAAAGCTAGTGGAGGTGATGGAATTCCAGTTGAGCTATTCCAAATCCTGAAAGATGATGATGCTATGAAAGTGCTGCACTCAATATGCCAGCAAATTTGGAAAACTCAGCAGTAGCCACAGGACTGGAAAAGGTCAGTTTTTATTCCAATCCCAAAGAAAGGCAATGCCAAAGGATGCTCAAACTACCACACAATTGCAGTCATCTCACACGCTAGTAAAGTAATGCTCAAAATTCTCCAAGCCAGGCTTCAGCAGTATGTGAACCGTGAACTTCCTGATGTTCAAGCTGGTTTTAGAAAAGGCAGAGGAACCAGAGATCAAATTGCCAACATCCGCTGGATCATGGAAAAAGCAAGAGAGTTCCAGAAAAACATCTATTTCTGCTTTATTGACTATGCCAAAGCCTTTGACTGTATGGATCACAGTAAACTGTGGAACATTCTGAAAGAGATGGGAATACCAGACCACCTGATCTGTCTCTTGAGAAATTTGTATGCAGGTCAGAAAGCAACACTTAGAACTGGACGTGGAACAACAGACTGGTTCCAAATAGGAAAAGGAGTTCATCAAGGCTATATATTGTCACCCTGTCTATTGAACTTCTATGCAGAGTACATCATGAGAAATGCTGGACTGGAAGAAACATAAGCTGGAATCAAGATTGCTGGGAGAAATATCAAAAACCTCAGATATGTAGATGACACCACCCTTATGGCAGAAAGTGAAGAGGAACTCAAAAGCCTCTTGATGAAAGTGAAAGTGGAGAGTGAAAAAGTTGGCTTAAAGCTCAACATTCAGAAAACAAAGATTACAACATGCGGTCCCATCACTTCATGGGAAATAGATGGGGAAACAGTGTCAGACTTTATTTTTCTGGGCTCCAAAATCACTGCAGACGGTGACTGCAGCCATGAAATTAAAAGACGCTTACTCCTTGGAAGGAAAGTTATGACCAATCTAGATAGAATATTCAAAAGCAGAGACATTACTTTACCAACAAAGGTCCGTCTAGTCAAGGCTATGGTTTTTCCAGTGGTCATGTATGGATGTGAGAGTTAGACTGTGAAGAAGGCTGAGCACTGAAGAGTTGATGCTTTTGAACTGTGGTGTTGGAGAAGACTCTTGAGAGTCCCTTGGACTGCAAGGAGATCCAACCAGTCCATTCTGAAGGAGATCAGCCCTGGGATTTCTTTGGAAGGAATGATGCTAAAGCTGAAACTCCAGTACTTTGGCCACCTCTTGTGAAGAGTTGACTCATTGGAAAAGACTCTGATGCTGGGAGGGATTGGGGGCAAGAGGAGAAGGGGACGACAGAGGATGAGATGGCTGGATGGTATCACCGACTTGATGGACGTGAGTCTGAGTGAACTCCAGGAGTTGGTGATGGACAGGGAGGCCTGGCGTGCTGCGATTCATGGGGTCTCAAAGAGTCGGACACGACTGAGCGACTGATCTGATCTGATCTGATCTGATGTTACGTTTCTGTGCATCTGTGCTAATTTTTCCTACAACAGAGTGTATCCTTTAAATTTGTAGATTCTGCTCTTCATTTCAGCAAAGTATACTTTTTTTCCTTTGAACACTTTATTCTCCACTTTCTGGGCTCTCTACTTCAGGGATTTATGGGCTTCCCGGGTGGCTCAGTGGTCAAGAACACGCCAGCCAATGCAGGAGACTTGGCTTCATTCCCTGGGTCAGGAAGAACCCCTGGAGAAGAAAATGGCAACCCACTCCAGTATTCTTGCCTGGGAAATCCCACCAACAAAGACGCCTGTTGGGGTCCAGTCCATGGGGTCACAAAGAATTGTACATGACTGAGTGACTGAGCATGCATGTACTACCTCAGGGACACTAAATGTATTTATATAGTAGATTTCTCTTGTCTCTTATTAATGTATACAATTTCTATAACTGCAAAAGTCTATGTAGATGTAAGATGTCTTAGTTCAGGCTTCCACAACAAATTGTCATAGACTGGGTAGCTCATAAACATCAGAAATTTGTTTCTCATAGTTCTGGAGGCTACAAAGTCCAAGGTCAAGGCACCAGCAGATTTAATGTTTGATGAGATCGCACGTTCTGGTTCATAGATGGTCATCTCTCTGTGTCCTCACATGGCCAAAGGGGCAAGAGAGCTCTCTGAAATCTCTTTTATTTTTATTTTTAAAATTTATTTGGTTATGCTGAGTCTTAGTTGGGCTTCCCAGGTGGAGCTAGTTGTAAAGAATCTGTCTGTCAATGCAGGAGACATAAGAGTTGTGGGTTTGGTACCTGGGTCAGGAAGATCCCTTAGAGAAGGAAATGGCAACACACTCCAGTATTCTTGCTTGGAGAATGCCAAGGACAGGGGAGCCTTGCGGGCTAGTTCATAGGGTCGCAAAGAGTGGAACACTACTAAAGCTACTTAGCACTCACGGGTCTTAGTTTCGTCATGCAGGATCCAGTTCTCTGACTAGGAATCTAACCCAAGACCCCTGCACTGGGAGCAGAGTCCTAGCCAATGGACCACCAGTCCCCTGGAGTCACTCTCTTTTTTTTTCCTGGAGTCTCTTTTATATGAGCATTAATTCCATTCATGAGGGCTCCACTCTCCTGACCTAATCACCTCCCAAAGGCCCCACCTTCTAATATCATCATATGGGGGATTAAAATGACAACATATGAATTTTGGGGAGGACACAAATATTGAGTTCAGAACATAAGCATACTAATTATTGTTATAAGTATAATCCAACTATGGGACTTGTAATGTTCTTTTTCAGTTCAAGTCTCAAATACCAAAAACTTTGTGAGTGACCTTTAGGTGTGTGTCTTCGAGTATGTGTACACACTTAAGCATATTAAGTAATAACATTAAAAAATATCCACCATATGCTACATGGGTGCCACTGTTTACAGCAAAGTTGAAGGGGAGAAAATAATATTTATTTAGGAACAGACATACTACAAGGCCCAGGTTTTACAAGCATGTGAATGTGTAGATAATGATATAGTAGACTGAGATAAAAGATATCACAGTAGTCCGTTTGTTTTCCAAGAACTTCAGGGACCAAGCAATATTTAGAACTAGTTTTTATTTAACCTTAATGCTTCAGAACTGTACAAAGCAATGACATAAGAACTTTATTACACATTAGCTCATTCAGTACTCACAATAACTATGCTGCTGCTGCTGCTGCTGTGTCGCTTCAGTCGTGTCCGACTCTGTGCAACCCCATAGACGGCAGCCCACCAGGCTCCCCCATCCCTGGGATTCTCCACACAAGAACACTGGAGTGGGTTGCCATTTCCTTCTCCAATGCAGGAAAGTAAAAAGTGAAAGTGAAGTCGCTCAGTCGTGTCCGACCCTCAGCGACCCCATGGACTGCAGCCTACCAGGCTCCTCCGTCCATGGGATTTTCCAGGCAAGAGTACTGGAGTGGGATGCCATTGCCTTCTCCCACAATAACTCTACAGACAAATATGATTTGACCATCACTCAATAAAGATTAGACCAAGCCTTAGAAAAGTTAAATGAATCCCCAGAGTTGCCTCACTGCTATATGGTAGAGTGGGTTTGGAACCAAAGTTTCCCAAAGCAGTGTTTCCACGTTAATCCTCTCTCTCACCCATCTTTTGCTATAGTGGGAAGTTCTGAAGGAAAAAAAAGAGCTGTATGTGTCTTAAAGGGTATTCATATTTTAAGAAGTCAAATCTGTTGGTTCCCATGAATGCATATTATCTTTACAGCAATATATGTCAGAATTGTAAAACATATGGACTGTAAAACTTCTCTAAAAAGTCATTTTTAGTCACTGTCTTTTCTCAACTGCTCCTTAGATCCTTTAGTTCATGTTCCAAAAGGCACTCAAGCTCAACATATTTAAAGTGAAACCCATTATTTCACCCCCAAGAACTTTTTCTTCCTCCAAGTTTAGTCACTGACATCTCAGAGCTTCCTTTCTTTCTACTTTCTATTACTCATCAAAATTTTTGCTTCTATCTTTTCATTCCCTCATTTTCCTGGATCTGTTCCTTTTCATTTAAAATGTCACATCTGGGGACTTCCCTGATGATCCAGTGGCTAAGACTCCACACTCGCAATGCAGGGGCCCCAGGTTCAATCCCTGGTCAGGGAACTAGATCCCATATACCTCAACTAAGAATTTGCATGCCACAATTAAGACTTGGTGCAGTCAAATAAAGTATTTTTTTTTTAAAGGGCAAGGTATTATAAGTTTATGTCTGGAATACTAATAGGTTAGAAGATTCTGTTTCCAATTTTTTAAGCATATGAATTAAATTTTTCATAGGCTATGATACAGTTGTATTAATTTCAGGAATAAAATAAAAATGGAAACATTTCCAGGCATTTTAAATAAAATGCTCTCTCAATAAAAAGTGTGTCTTTGAAAAAGCAGTAACATTTATTGTTAACACCATCTTATCTTTAAGTTCAGATCAGTTCAGTTCAGTCGCTCAGTCGTGTCCGACTCTTTGCGACCCCATGAATCACAGCATGCCAGGCCTCCCTGTCCATCACCAACTCCCGAAGTTCACTCAGACTCATGTCCATCGAGTCGGTGATGCCATCCAGCCATCTCGTCCTCTGTTGTTCCCTTCTCCTGCCCCCAATCCCTCCCAGCATCAGAGTCTTTTCCAATGAGTCAACTCTTCGCATGAGGTGGCCAAAGTACTGGAGTTTCAGCTTTAGCATCATTCCTTCCAAAGAAATCCCAGGGCTGATCTCCTTCAGAATGGACTGGTTGGATCTCCTTGCAGTCCAAGAGACTCTCAAGAGTCTTCTCCAGCATCACAGTTCAAAAGCATCAATTCTTCGGCGCTCAGCCTTCTTCACAGTCCAACTCTTACAACTCTTATCTTTAAAGGTACTGGTTAAATAAATGTATTTATTATTTTAATAGCTGCTAGGTAGCACAGTCTTTTGTGGCTCAGACAATAAAGAATCTGCCCACAGTGCAAGAGACCCGAATTTGATCCCTGAGCTGGGAAGATTCCCCTGGAGAAGGGAATGGCTACCCACTCCAGTATCCTTGCCTGGAGAATTCCATGGACAGAGGGGCCTCGAGGGCTACAGTCCGCAGGGTAGCAGAGAGTCAGTCACGACTGAATAACTAACACTTTCACTTTCACCCTCAAATGACTGGTGAATCTATTTTTTTGTTTGTTTTTGTTTGTTTTTTTGTTTCTTTTATTTGGCAGTGTCAGGTCTTAGCATGGGCTCAGTAGACCCGTGGCATGTGGGATCTCATTGCCTGGATCAGGGATCAAGCCCACGTCCCCTGTATTTGAAGGCAGATTCCCAACCACCGGACCACGAGTGAAGTCCCAAACCTATTTGATACAGTTGATTTTTACTGTTGCTCCCCATCTCTTTACACAATATTATAAGGACTCTATCACTTAAAAACTGGGGGGCTTGGGGTTTTTTAAAACATTTTTTAAATGTTCATTTATTTGGCTGAGTCAGGTCTTAGTTATATTTCGAAGCATGTGGGATCTTAGTTCCCAAACCAAGGACCAAACCCACATCCCCTGCATTGAAGGCAGATTCTTAACTACTGGACCACCGAGGAAGTCCCTGTTTCTGTTTTTATGAAAATGGTGTTAACAGTGATAAACTAGAGTACACAAATTCCGCTCAGATTTCTCTTATCATTAAGATACAACTCGTGTACAGAGAAGTTAGCTAACAGCATCTGGCTACCAGCATTACTCCATATGTTAGATCTCAGTAAAGTTTAGTTAAAAAAAAATTGTAGTATTTTTTTCTGTACCCCAGGGCAGCATCTATTGCACCCCCAGGACACAGCACACGTGCCCTTTTGAAGATCACTGTAGTAAAGCATTGCTCTGATCCTGATCCTCTCCTGCCAGGAGGCTGATGGCAATAACTTAGTGTTTGGCCTGGGCCATTCTTTCTACAGGACATGGCCTGACCTTAGCAGGTAAGTTGCCAGTTATGGCTTTCCTACCTTATATTCTCATTCATCAATGCTTGGGTTTGAGTCTCAGATTTAAAATAAATGGATAAATAAAATAATAACAACAACAATAAAAGCAAATACTACAGAACTTACTTCTTCCTAGTATTGTTCGGAGTTTTTACATATATTAATTTAATCTTCATTGCTTTCTGAAATAATATTATTATCCCCTTTTCTTTACAGAAGATAAAACTGAGACACAGAGATTGTATAACTCCTCCAAAGTCACTATGTAGTAAATGGTGGAAGTGGGTGGATTGGAGTCTGGGTGGTTTAACTCCAGAGCTTGTTCTTAGAGCACTTGATTGTTCTGCCCTGTTTCATATAACACATCATGGATTATTATAACAGGGCTGGAGAAGCAGTGCTAAGCTAGACGGCTTTCAGCCAATCCCAAGTTCAAAATGAGGCAGTGCTGCTTCTGACTGCTTCTGCTTCCGACAGAAACACTGGCACTGCTTGGGGGCTGAAATAGGAAAGAAGACTGGGAACCAGAAACGGCTTAAAAGCTGCAGCAAAAAACAGAGATTTTAGACTGATTCCAAGGAAAAGGAAATGAAAATAAGGAAACAGTTTCCATTTCCATGGCATCAAAGAATTAAAACAATTAGTAACTGATTTAACAAAAGAAGTGCAAGAATTGTACACCAAAACTACAAAATACTGAAAGAAATTAAAAATGATCTAAATGATTGGCAAGACATCATACTCAAGAATCAAAACATTTAATATTGTCAAGACGGCATTACTCTGAATTGCCTTACAGATCCAATGAAATTCCTATCAAAAAATCAGCATCCGTTTTTGCAGAAACTGGTGAGGCGATCTTAACATTCATATGGAAATACAAGGGACTTAGAATAGCCAAAACAATCTTGAAAAAGAAGAACAAAGCTGGAGGAATCATGCTTCCTAATTTCAAAACCTAGTCAAAAACTACACTAATGAAAATAGTGTGGTAATGGCATACAGATAGACACATAGCTCAATGGACTAGAACTGAGTGTCCAGAAATAAACCTTCTCATTTTTGGCTAACTGATTTTCAGCAAGGGTGCCAAGACTGTTTGATGGAGAAAAAATAGTCTTTTCAACAAATGGTGCTCAGACAACTGGATATCCATATATAAATGAATGAATTTGGACTCTGATCTCACACCCTAGTATGCAAAAAATTAACTCACAACGTGTAACAGGCCTAAATATAAGACCCAAAACAGTGACACTCTTAGAGGAAAGCATAGGAGTAATCTTTCTGTCTTAGATATGACACCAGAAGCACAAATGATGCAAGAAAAAAATAAGTAAATCAGACTTCAGCAAAATTTTTAAATTTTAAATTTGTGCTTTAAAGAACACTACCAAGAAAGTGAAAAGGCGCCCTCCATGTATGCCTTGGCAGAGATAGCGCTTGCAGTCCTTGTTCCCGTAGTGTTTGGAGTAGAAGGAAAGGGGTAAGACTCTGGTCCCCTCAGCATCACGTCTTTGGTACTGGCGGCTTCTGGTCTACTGGTTCTGTTCTCAGGTATCAGAAAAGAAGCAGGAAAAAGAAAAATTAGTAAATAAATGTAAGTGAAAAGACAACCCACAAAATATTTGCAAATCATTTATCTGATAAGGGATTTGTGTTTAGGATATATAATCTAACAATTCAACAATAAAGAGAAAAATAACTCACTGAAAAATTGGCAAAAGACTTGGATAGCTATTTTTCCAAAGAAGATGTACGAATGGCCAATAAGATGAAAAGATGTTCCACATTATTACTCATTAGAAAAATGCAAATGAAAACCACAGTGAAATTGCTAAAAGGTACAGAGTTTCTTTGAAGGATGACAAAAATGTTTCAAAGCTGATTATGGTGATGGTTACGCAACTGTGAATGTACTAAAACCCACTGAATTGTGCACTTTAAATGGGTGGATTATAGGCAGGTGAATTATAAGCCAATAAAACTGTTACCAAACACCCACAATGAGATGCCACTTTCTACCTACCAGGATGGCTAAAAGAGAAAAAATAGACAGTGATAAATGATGACTAATAAGTAGAAAAATGGCAACCCTCATACTGGCTGGTGGGATTGTGAAATGATGCAGTCACTTTGAAAGCTCCTCAAAATGTTAAACAATGTTAAACATGACCAGCAATTCCCCTCTTCGGTATATGCTCAAGAGAAATGAAAACATACTTCCACACAAAAACTTGTACATCAATATTCACAGAAACTCTAATCACAATAGCTAAAAAGTGGAAACAACCTAATTGTGCATGAACTGATGAATGAATAAACAATATGTGGTAAATCCACACAGAGGAATAATATTTAACCATGAAAAGAAAGGAAGTAATGATACATGCTGCAACATGGATGAATCTTGAAACCATCATACAAAGTAAAAGACGTCAGACATAAAAGACCACGTACTGAGTGATTACATTTATAGGAAATGTCCTGAATAAGCAAATCCATAGAGGCAGAAAGTAGATGAGTGGTTTTCAGGGGCTGGAGGAAGGGGGAAATAGTGAGTGACTGCTAAGGCACACAGGGTTTCTTTTGGAGTGACAAAAATACCCTAAAATTAGATAGTGATGGTTGTACAACTCGGTGAATATTCTGAAAACCACTGAATTGCACACTGTTTTAAAATATTTATTTATTTGGCTATGCCGAATCTTAGTTGCAGCATGCAAACTCTTAGTGGCAGCATGTGGGATCTAGTTTCCTGACCTGGGATTGAACCTGGGCCCCCAGCACTGGGAGCGTGGAGTCTTAGCCACTGGCCACCAGGGAAGTCCCTGAATTGCATACTTTAAAAGGGCAAATTTTATGTGAATTATATATCAATAAACCTATTATTGAAGTTTTTTTTTTTAATCATTAATATAGTAATGTGATACCATGAATCAGAATAGAATTTAAAAGTCAAATAGTGCACAGGACTCTCATGAAAATATAGGCTATGACTCTGTATATTATAGAATAAGCATCTGAAAATACGGTTAATTTGCACAAGTAAGCCAAAGATAACAGTGTATATAGTAGAAAAGGATGATGAGTGTAGGAAATTGGTTATTTCTGGGCTAGCAAGTTACTTATCTCTATTCTCAGTGTATTGTTTATGAACTTGTTCATATCTGAGCATAAAGCCACCCTTTATTTTTTTATTGTCATTTTCAAACAAATGTGACCTCTCTGGTAAAGAAATAATACTTTTCTAGAAGAAGAACTTTTCAAATTGAAGAATTTTGCTTCTAAAAGCAGACAGAAAATATCAGAACTATGGCAACATCGTTTCTATAGCAATGAAATCTACCTTTCTTTAGCCAAACAAGGCTATAAATCATTCTATTGCCAACTAGATAGGAATCCAAACCTGAAGCTAATGACACATTTCATGCTTGAAGAGAAAGTAAACAAAAGTCCTTTATTGTGTCTTTGTTGTGTTCAACTGCTAAGTTGTGTCTGACTTTTTTCAGCCCCACAGACTGTAGCATGCCAGGCTGCTCTGTCCTTCATCATCTCCTGGAGTTTGCTTAAACTCATGTCCACTCAGTCTATGATGCCGTTAATATCCAACCATCTCATCCTCTGCCTCCCCCTTCTCCTTTGCTTTCAATTTTCCCCAGCATCAGAGTCTTTTCCGATGAGTCAGCTCTTTGCATCAGGCGGCCAAAGAATTGGAGCTACAGCTTCAGCAACAGTGCTTCCAATGAATATTCAGGGTTGATTTCCTTCAGGATGGACTGGTTTGATCTCCTTGCTGTCCAAGGGATTCTCAAGAGTCTTCTCCAGCACCGTAGTTCAGAAGTATCAATTCTTTGGTGCTCAGCCTTCTTTATGGTCCAACTCTCACATCCTTACACGACTACTGGAAAGACCACAGCCTTGACTATACAGATCTTTGTTGGCAAAGTGATGTCTCTGCTTTTTAATACTCTGTCTAGGTTTGTCATAGCTTGTCTTCCAAGGAGCAAGCATCTTTTAATTTCATGGCTGCAGTCATTACCTGCAGTAGTTTGGGAGCCCAAGAAAATATAGTCTGTTGCTGCTTCTGCTGCTGCTAAGTCACTTCAGTTGTGTCTGACTCTGTGCGACCCCATAGACGGCAGCCCACCAGGCTCCCCCATCCCTGGGATTCTCCAGGCAAGAACACTGGAGTGGGTTGCCATTTCCTTCTCCAATGCATGAAACTGAAAAGTCAAAGTGAAGTCATTCAGTCGTGTCCGACTCTTAGCGACCTCATGGATTGCAGCCTACCAGGCTCCTCTGTCCATGGGATTTTCCAGACAAGAGTACTGGAGTGGGGTGCCATTGCCTTCTCCAAAATACAGTCTAGGCTGTTGCAAAAACTCAACAGCATATGATGTGAAAGAACAATTACTGTCATCTGTGCATCCTGGAAGCTATTTCCCATCACAAAGGAAGCAAACGGCTGGTGTGATATGTACAAATCAGCTTTTGACGTATATTTGCTACATATATGAGGGGAAAATGCTCCATGACATTTAATTCTATTTATCACTCCAGATGCATGCTATGGGAAAAGAAACTTTTCATCTATAATACTTATCTTGTGAGAAAATACACGGTGGAGTTGGTACTGATGGAAACCTGGCCGTATGTTTAGCAAAGAAAGGTGTGACGGTAGGAACAAACGGTTGCACTTGAATGCCAATCTTCTGCTTCATTCCCAGAGAACAATCAGCAGACAGCATGCACCCTGACCCTGAATCAGGGATAAAGGGAAGAGTGAAGATTGCAAATATGATCAGGTCACACCATTGAGTGAATGTCTTCTTAGTGAGGAGGAACAAGATTCTGCTTTTCTAAATGGAGGCATGTTGTCTGTTGAAGGAAGGCCCTCCCACACATTTTTTTAAAATAAAGGAAGGGATTTATAGTATTTCTTCCCGACGACGCTCATAATGCCTGCAGAGATATTTCTCTGTTTTCAAGTGGATTATCTCAGCTCTGTGTTCACATTCTTGCAAGGCCTGAACCTGCCACTTCAAGATGCATATAGCAACAAGTTTTAAAAGTTAAGAATAAACCAGCAGAATTTCTTAAGAAGATCCAAACAAGCTGTATGAATTATTTATTGCCACATAACAAATCACTCCAAAGCTTAGCAGTTTAAAACAATAAGCATTTATGATCTCATAATTGCTGTGGGGCAAGAACTTGGGAGCAGGTTAGCTGGGCGACTCTGACTCAGGATTGCTCATGAGGTAGTGGTCAAGTTTTTCACTGGAATAGTAGTTTCAAGGCTTGACTGGGGAAGTATCCATTTCTAAGCTCACTTGGGTGGCTATTGGCAGGACTCAGTCATCCCTGGCTGTGGAGTGGAGATGGCAGTTCATTCACTGCCATGTGTTCCCTGCCACAACCTGCCCCCTCCCCTCCGCAGGGCATCTCACAACAAGGTGGCTGAGAGAAGGCCAACAAGACAGAAGCCAGAGTGTTTTTGTAACCTAATCTCAGAAGTGACGTCCATCCCTTCTGCCCTAATCGCTTTGTAAGAAATGTGTCAGGGGACTTCCCTGGTGGTCTGGTGGTCCACGGGACTTTGAGCTTCCACTTCTGGGGGGCACAGGTTCAGTCCCTGGTCGGGGAACTAAAGATCCCACGTGTCATGTGTGCATACGTGAGTGCTAAGTGGCTTCAGTCAGGTCCAATTCTTTGTGACCTCATGAACTGTAGCCCATCAGGCTCCTCTGTCCATGGGATTCTCCAGGCAAGAGAATACTGGAGAATCCCATGGACAAAGGAGCCTGATGGGCTACGGTCCATGGGGTCACAAAAGAGTTGGATGCTGAGGGACTAACACTTCACTTCATGGAGACCAAAAGAGGTTTGAATTAGGGTAGTGAGTCTTTTATTGATCTGCTCTACCAGGTATGAGAGACTGTTGTTTGCCCTCCAATATCTATTTCCCTCTTTGTCCTTAGTAACAAAATTCCTATTTATTAACTGGGCACATGGCTACCTGGAGTAAGGACAACAGTGATCTGTTTTCCTGCAGTTAGATGTGGTCATGTGACTGTTCTGGTCAATGAAGTATAAGCAGTAGTTGGTACAAGCAAAGTAAAGAGTTGGTGTGAGCAATTTTGAGGAAGCAGCCCTATGGGAAAGCAGTGTACCCTTCTATAGGCTTTTGTGTTGGCTAGAACATGCATGTAATGACTGAAACTCCAGCAGCCAAACTGAACCATGAGGTCACCTTGAGAGTAGAATTCATGAACGATGAAACATGAAAGAAGGACACTCTGAGAGTCCACATCAATCCTGGGATGACTATCTTTGGATTTTGTATGTATGGAAGAGAAATAAATTTGCCTTTTTGTTGGAGTCATGCCTACTTTTTCCTGTTACTCCTAACTGATAATGTGACTTGTATGTTCATGTCCAGATCCTAAACATGTACAATTCACATTTAGTCCTGCTATGACCTGAGCTGCAGTTCAGGTCATAGCACTGAATTGCACAACGTCTCTTAAGTACAGGGCAAAAAGCTTTAGCAAACGTTGCCAGGTTCCCGGTGGTAACAGGTGAGGACCTAGGATGGCTGTGTCTTGACTGGCTGTGTCTAGATTATGGGGGTAATTTATAGCGAGCTTGATGCACCTGTTGAACTGCAGAAGCAGAGCCAGGTTAGGACAGGAACTAGACTTTTTTTTCAAATTGTGTCTTCTCATTCATTTCTTTTCCTTTTGACATGTACACACTGCTTTATTTATTTTTGGCTGTGCTGAGTCTTCCTTGCTGCCCACAAGCTTTCTCAGGTTGTGGAGAGTGGGGACTATTCTTTAGCTGCAGTGCACCGGCTTCTCATTGCTGTGGTTCTCTTGTTGCGGAGCACAGGCTCTCGGCACACGGGCTTCAGTAGTTGTGGCACACAGGCTCAGTTGCTCTGTGTGGCATGTGGGATCTTTCTGGGCCAGGAATCAAACCCATGTCCTTTGCTTTGGCAGGCTGATTCTTATCCACTGGACCACCAGGGAAGCCCAGGGCAAGGACTAATGTTTGGGGTTCTCTTCAGGTCACTGAACGAGCGGGAGACTGTTGGACCCTGAGCACTCCTGCCGTCTGCCATGGGTGCTGCCTGAGTCCAAAGCCTGACAGGTTTACGATCTGTAGGTCAAGTGTCCGTCTGACTCAGATATGCAGAGCCAGCAAAGACCTTTAAGAACAGGGAGTGGGAGCTGCCGGGGACAAGGAAGTACAGATAAAAGCAAATCTGTCTTCTGAAAATAGGCAGGGAAAAGACACAAACAAAAAACCCGTATCAAGCACCAACGTGGACAGTGTTTGTGTTGTGTGGGTCAATGCCAAACAGAGGCCCCTGGGAAACAAAGGCCATGTCTGTTTTCCTTTCACGGCCTCTGCTCCGTGGTATCAATGACCTTCTCTAGTGAAACCCACACCCAGGCTTATGCCAGGGCTATGCTTAGCTCCCACTCTCCTTTTCATGGCATACCAAGAAATAAGTTGCCTCAGGGCATGTGTATAGGGTGTTTCTGGGGCATTTTGTGCCAAGGACAGCAGTGGAGACTCCAAGATGCCCACCAGTTTCTTAGGCTCAAAGTATCCCTATTGTAAAATGCAAGTCCTGCCTTGTGGGAAAAGCAGGAATTCACCTTAAGGAACAGGAAAGTTTCAGCAGTTTTATAACCTGCCATCAAAATTCCGGATTGTGCACATTTTTTGGAATGCTTCTGAACTAAGCAACTTTACTTTGATAAACTTACTCCACTATCTTCAGACTATTCTATCTGGGTATACACTAGTTCAAGAATGCCTGTAGATAAAAATACATTCCCAGTGCCAATTATTTTAAAATATATTCCCCCAAACAGGCACAGACACTTTCACTGGTCCAGAAGGAGTCAGTGTGGGAGGCTCAGTGTGGATTGCAAAGTGTTTGGGTCTTCAAGTCAGGCAGATCTTTGAGATCAAGACTCTCATGATGGAGTCCAAAGATATGATCCATAGTTATGGAACAAAAAATGAAGAAGGAGTACACACATTACTTAATTACAAAGATGATCAGCTGAGGAGTTATAAATATTGATAAAACCTTAGCGGGTTGCTATATAACACAGGGAACTCTGCCCGGTGCTCTGTGATGACCTAGAGGAGTGAGATGAGGGGTGAAGGAGGGCCAAGAGGGAAGCGATATACATGTACTTATGGGCTGATACATGTTGCTATATGGCAGAAACCAGCACAATATTGTAAAGCAATTATCCTCCAATTAAAAATAAATTTAAAAATAAACGAATAAAAACTTGCACTCCTAAAAAGAAACTTTAGCAGGAAGCAACTGGGGAGATGAAAAGGAAATGTTAGTGCACTAAATCCTTCTCTGTCACAACAGGAGGTCAATTAATAAACCAAGAAATGATGGTATACATGCATTGTTGGTGGGAATGTAAATTGGTGCAGCTGCTATGGAAAGCAGTATGAAGGTTCCTTAAAAAACTGAAAATTGAGGGACTTCCTTGGTGGTCCAGTGGTTAAGAGCCTATGTTTCCAATGCAGGGGGTGCCTGTTAGATCCCTGGTCAGGGCTAAGATCCCACATGCCTAGTGGCCAAAAAACCAAAACATAAAACAGAAACAGTATTGTGACAAATTCACTAAACACCTTAAAAATGGTCCACATTAAAACAAAAATCTTTAAAAAACTAAACACTGAGTTACATGAAAGTGAAAGTGAAGTCGCTCGGTTGTGTCCGACTCTGCGACCCAGTGGACTGTAGCCCACCAGGCTCCTCCGTCCATGGGATTCTCCAGGCAAGTACACCGGAGTGGGTTGCCATTTCCTTCTCCAGGGTATCTTCCCGACCCAGGGATCGAACCCAGGTCTCCCGCATTGCAGGCAGACGCTTTAACCTCTGAGCCACCAGGGAAGTCCAAAACTAAAAGTTAAAAATTGAGTTACATACGATCCTGCAATTCCACTTCTGGACATACATCCAGAGAAAACTCTAATTCAAAAAGTTGCATGCACTTTTTACAACAGCATTTTTTTTTATAGCAGCACTATTTACAACAGCCAAGACATGGAAGTAACCTAAACATCCATTAACATGAATGGATGGATAAAGAAGATGTGGTATATATATGGTTGGGTGGAACATTACTCAGCCATAAAAAAGAATTAAATCATGTCATTTGCAACAATGTGGATGGATCTAGAGATGATCATACTAAATGAAGTAAGTCAGAGAAAGACAAATACATGACATCACTTATATGTGAAATCTAACATATGATACAAATGAACTTATTTACAAATCAGAAACAGACTCATGGCATAGAAAACAAATTTATGGTTACCAAAGGGAAAGTGGGGAGATAAATCAGGAGTTTGGGATTGGCAGATGCAAGCTACTGTGTATAAAATAAACAGTAAGATCCTACTGTTATAGCACATGAAACTATATTCAGTGTCTTGTAATAAACTATAATAGAAAATAATTTTTTAAAAAGAAATGCTGGTATTTTTTGGCAAAAATGTATGATATGCTATGATGCACTGTTCTAGGTATTTTATATTCAAATAATATAAAAAATATTTTATACAGATATAAAATATTAAATAAAAAAATCACTGTCTTCATTATTCTATACTAATAAGTCTGTTGGTTAAAGACAGCAACACTACCAAAAGAGACAGCAAAAGTCTGAAAAGAGTTGCTTTGAGAAGTGGATTTACGATATGCATGTACACACACATTCTTGGATATAAAATTTTTTAAATTATCAACAAAATATTCTACTACCTACTAGCTATGTATTCTTGAATAGATTAAACCCCCCAGGTCTCTGTTCTTTTTGTCCAGAAATTGGGAATAATGATGATTTAATTACAGGAATACCTAATATAAAGCAGCCAGGAAAATGTCAGTCCGCTTCCCTCTGTCTCCCATGTAATATTTTGTAGCTCAAGGTCTTCAGGCTGAGAAGTGACATCCATTCTTGGGTCTGGCTGGCCTGAGAAAGCCGCATGAGTTTTCTCTGCCTGCGTCTGTCCATCTGACATAAAGCTTCTCATCTTCAGTTTCTCCATGCACTACAATAGCAGGCTGTCCGTTGGTGAAAACTGAGCATCTCAAAAGAACACTGGCCACATATTAACATGCTTTTCGCTTGAATGATGCTATGCAGTCATTGATGTCATGTTTACTGCTCACTTAGGGACCGCTTGGGAAAATCTGTTGTCCTGACTGTATTATTGCCTCAGAACTTTCATAGTTGGGCCTCATGATGTAAGGGAGAGAACAATTATGAATTCAAGAGAGGGAGAGAGAGAGATCACTGTCTGGGATCAGGAAGTAATTAGTAGAAAAGCACTAAAGATGTCAGCACAACAGAGCAAGGGGGATCGCTGACGTCTAACCTGCCTGGAATGTGATCCTCTGTGTGTCTACACATCTACAAAGATGGCTATACCTGCAGGTAGCTTCTGTGATGTGTGAGTGGGTAGGCGGGGCAGGGGAGGGGGAGAGGAGATTAAGGGTAGGGTGCATGCTCAGTCACTCTGCTGTGTCCAACTTTTTGCAACCCCTAGACTCTAGCCTGACAGGCTCCTCTGGCCATGGAATTTTCCAGGCAAGAATACTGGAGTGGGTTTCCATTTCCTACTCGACAGGATCTTCCCAATTCAGGGATCAAACCCATGTCTCTTGCATCTTTGGCATTGGCAGGCAGATTCTTTAACCACTGTGCCACCTAGGAAGCCCTCAGGGATAGGGTACAGGTAGTGATGTTCTGGTAAAGAACACCAGTCCTGGAGAGAAGAGCCCTGATTTGTAATGGTTGTTAATTTCACTGGTGTAACTGCTCCCAGTGGGGCCAGTTTCAGGCTACCAAGTTGAAGTCATTGAATGCAGAGTTGAGAAGAAAAGCGCAGTGTCAGCTCTGGTAGTTGGTACTAGCAGTTCCAGCACATTGCTGGCTGCAGGTTTCCAGAACAATCTCTTTCAGAAACAAAAAAAGCTCCTTGCACTCATCTGCTTCTAAAGTTGTGGATATTGCTTTGCCTTTTATTACCAAATCCAATCCGTACATCCCAAACAGAATTGTTCATTCAACCCTTGTTGATTATTTAATCCTTTGTAAAGTTCATGGCTCATCACAACTCACAGAAATTCTGGAACTGGAGTTTTGCTTGGTTGGGTTTTTTTCTCCAAAATCTAACACAATGGTTGGCAAGAGCATTTGTTTATTCAGAAATCAGCCAACAGGATGCTACAGGTCTGTGAGTTCACCTAAAGATTTGGCGAACTTCCACAGGTCAAGGAAAGCTCTGAGCAGGCAAGAGGGGGCTCCCTGACTTCAGGTGCCCCCACAGTTACAATTCTTTGGAAATTAGGAGGCTATCTGGTTTTTGGCACGTGTATGAACCTCTTCCTCATCCCACAGGAAACACTCTCTCATTAGTCTCTAGGGAAACATCCCTTTGAAACTCTGCCCCACCTCCTTCCTCCCTGAAATCTGTATCCGGGAGCCAGACAGCACTAGATCCAAGCCCTATGGAGCCCAAATGTTTATATACTTGGGGCCCTTCTTTAAGGAAAAGAATATAAAGTTACAACTATAAAGCTACTGAGGTCAAGGCCTTTATAGAATGAGCCCGTACAAATGAGGGTCTCTTGCAGAAGCATCCCTAACTTCCAGTAAATATGTCCCTGGAGCCAGACTACACTCAGAAGGAAATTGGATGTTTGCCTGGTGTGGGTGAGGGGTGGAATGCCCTGCATTTTTCCCTTTTGGTTGAAGAGGAAGCTCCAGGCCCCTGTTTCTGCTTAAAACTCTGCCTTCGAGCCTGACACTGGAAGACACTATCCAACTTATTAGGAAACCATTTTATTCTGCATCACTCATGCTGGATCACATGGCTTCCTCCCACTGCTTGATACAGAATACCCCAATTATGCTTGTAACAGGCAGAGATCAGCCCCACTAGTCCAAGGAAATTTCTTCTCTCCCCGGTGGCTCAGATGGTAAAGAACCTGCCTGAAATGCAGGAGACCCAAGTTCGATCCTTGGGTCTGGAAGATCCCCTGGAGAAGAAAATGGCAACCCACTCCAGTATTCTTGCCTGGAAAATCCCATGGACAAAGGAGCTTGGTGGGCTACAGTCCATAGGGTCGCAAAGAGTTAGACACAACTGAGCAACTTCACTTCCACTTTTCTTTCTGTCAACCTCTGGCAAAGTCTAACTTCAGGATCACTGTGGATGAGAAGGGACCTCTAGTGGTCAATCTCAAAGGTCACATCGCTGCTCCCTTCTACCTGTTCTCTGAAAGGTGTTCTGAACCGTCAGCTCTGGGTTGCCAGTCTAAGAAGTGGAGGGAGGAAAATACAAGATGCAGTTCAGTTTAGTTCAGTTGCTCAGTCGTGTCTGACTCTTTGCAACCCCATGGACTGCAGCACACCAGGCCTCCCTGTCCATCACCAACTCCCAGAACTTGCTCAAACTCATGTTCATTGAGTGGATGATGCCATCCAACCATCTCATCCTCTGTCGTCCTGTTTTCCTCCTGCCTTCAATCTTTCCCAGCATCAGGGTCTTTTCTAATGAGTCAGTTCTTCGCATCAGGTGGCCAAAGTATTGGAGTTTCAGCTTCAGCATCAGTTCTTCCAATGAATATTCAGGACTGATTTTCTTTAGGATGGACTGGTTTGATCTCCTTGCTGTCCAAGGGACTCTCAAGAGTCTTTTCCAACACCACAGTTCAAAAGCATCAGTTCTTTGGCAATTAGCTTTCTTTATGGATACATGATAGATGAGAGGAATTGGGGTTCTTTGGTAGCTCAGAAGTGAAGAATCTGCCTGCCAATGCAGGAGACGTGAGTTTGATCCCTGGGTGGGGAAGATCCCCTGGAAGAAGGAAATGGCACCCCACTTCCAGTATTCTTGCCTGGGAAATCCCATGGATAGAGGAGCTACAGTCTAAGGGGTCGCAAAGAGTCAGACACAACTTAGCGACTAAATAACAACAACAAGAGGAATTTGGGGTTTTGATATAGGTAGGTTGTGGAGGATGGGATGGCTGTGCCACTGCATGGCACATAGAAGATGTAGTGGAAGGACTTCCCTGGCGGTCCAGTGGCTAAGACTCTGCTTCCACTGCAGAGGGTGTGGGTTGGTTGAGAAACTAAGATCTTGCATGCTATGGCCAAAAAAAGAAGATGTAGTGGATATTTTTTCTGTATACTACCACACGTAATCTACCCATCTCCTAGAATGTTTGGACCCAGTGCTGTGCCAGGGAATGAAGGGAGGGCAGGGGCTGAAGGGACGTAGGGCAAGCAGAAATGCAATTTCAGCCCAAAGTCATAGATGTTGTGCATTTTGAAAGCAGAACATAGTCCTATGAAAGAGCACAGTTTCATATTTTATTAAAAGCATGACTCTTGAGAAGCTAATTGAAAGAGCAGAGACTGCTTGTCTGCAGAGATCATGCACTCTTAACTGCTCTTAGTCTCTAAATAGGCATAACAGGAGAAGCCCTGCCAGTGTTGGCAGGAGGTATCTGCTGAAGTACTATCTTTAGAGGTGCAGCAGTACCTCTCATGGGATGGAGATCTCTTCTGACTCTGAGGTTCCTTACTGGAAACCCACTTGCCTATAAATACAAGCCACATTTCCCAATACATTCTTTTTCAGTAATAAAGTTGATATTTTGGTAAATAAATAAATAAAAGCAGAGACTATCTCCCCAGAAAAATACCCACATGCACTTTCACACACACACATGTTTTTGCCTAAAATTCAGGGACTTAACAAGCACTCTAAAACTCATCCCAAGTGGGTCAAGAAGCCAAGTTGGGAATTCCCTGGTGGTCCAGTGGTCCACTCTGCACTTTCACTGCTGAGTCTGGGGTTCCATCCCTGGTCAGGAAATTAAGATCCCATAAGCCACGCAACACAGCCAAAAAACACCCCAAACAAAACAAAAAAGCAAAGAAGCAGTGTAAAGAAACTCTGAAGCAAGACACTGGGAAAAGGAACCTTGTGGCAGCGAGGAATCCTGAGTGGATTCTAACCCCGTGTCACTTTGGACAAGTCGCTTTATGTCTCTGAACTTCACTTCCTCACCTATTAAAAAACAGGAGGATTAGCCAGAAATCGAGTTGCCCAATTAAAGACAGAATACCTAATTAAATCTGAATTTCAGATTCACATGATTTTTTTTTAGTGTAAGCATATTCCAAACATTGGCTTTGTCATAAATTAACAGATGGCAGTTGCACAAGACATACTTATACTAAAAAATTATTTGTTACTTACCTGAAATTCAAATGCAGTAGCTGTCTTGGATCTTTATTTGCTAAATGTGGCAACCCAGGCAGCCTTTCAGGTCTTAATTTAAGGTCTAAGATTCTCGGTGGTAAAGGAATGTAATAAAGGATGAGAAGTTAGAGGATCACTAATCACTGTTTAGAAGCTGGAAATTCTGAAGTTCCATGACCCATTTTAAGCAGTTTGGTAAATACTGTGTCGAATTCTGGATGAAAAAGCACCACGTTGGGTCCCTGAGTGGCTCAAAGAACCAGTCTATCATTGTAAGGCTGTGACGACTAGATTTCTCATTTTTCTGTTACATTAAAGCCCTCAGTGGTATTCGCAGCAACCTGGCCTGACCCTGCTGACCTGTGACCCTCCTGCCATTTGCTGAGCTGCTGCCTCTGTTGCATCAAGCTTGGTGACAGCAGATGCGGATGCAGCTCGAAGGCCTTTGGGGATGGGATGGTCAGCACCCAGCTGCGCTGCACCTCATCTTCCCTCCTGGTTGTTTTCCTCCCTGTTCTCCATCCCCACATGACAGGAAGTACTGAGAGGTCTGTGCCCCGGCAGGGTCAGTTTCCCCCAGGGCAGCCCTGTGTACACATTCTCTTCTGGGTCAGAGCACTCAATTCATCTCCAAGTGAGCACCCTGCCCGTTTTTCCCCTTCTCCTCCCCTCCTTCCTTGCTCCTTCCTCCCATCTTTTCTTCCTTCCCTCCTTCCTTCTTTAACTACTGTTTCTTTTTTTCCTTTAAAAATTTTTTTTTTAATTTTTAATTGGAGGATAATGACTTACAATATTGAGACAGTTTCTGCCATGCATCAACACGAATTAGCCATAGGTACGCATATGTCCCCTCCCTCTTGAACCTCCCTCCCACTACTTTTTTTTTTTTTTTTACTTTTTGGTCATGCTGTATGGCATGTAGAATCTTAGTTCTCCAACCAGGGATTGAACCCACATCCCTTGCACTGGGAGCATGGAGTCTTAGCCACAGGACCACCAGGGAATTCACACTACTGTTTCTTGAGTACCCACCAAGCACTAAGCACTGTTGCTGCTGCTGCTGCTGCTGCTAAGTTGCTTCAGTCGTGTCCGACTCTGCGCGACCCCATAGACGGCAGCCCACCAGGCTCCCCCGTCCCTGGGATTCTCCAGGCAAGAACACTGGAGTGGGTTGCCATTTCTTTCTCCAATGCATGAAAGTAAAAAGTGAAAGTGAAGTCGCTCTGTCGTGCATGACTCTTAGCAACCCCATGGACTGCAGCCTACCAGGCTCCTCCGTCCATGGGATTTTCCAGGCAAAAGTACTGGAGTGGGGCGCCATTGCCTTCTCCACTAAGCACTGTACTAGGCACTTATCCTGAGCTAAGGCACTCCCACCTTCATCACCCTCATCGATGCTTAGTCTCAAAGGCCATGGTTCTCAAAATGAGACCCCTGAACCGCGGTGTCAGTCACCCTGGAGCTTGTTAAATATGAGATTCTTGATGAAGGAAAGGTGGCCGGAGACTCCCCAGGTGCTTTTCGGAGTTCACTTAGCTTAGACCCCGATGGCTGCCCGATCTTGGACACCCTCCTCTGCCCGGAGTACGGAAGTCTGATGTGGAGTGAATTGTTTCTACTCCTGGAAATTTCCACATTCGAGGTTGCCTGTCTTTTCTCCCTCTGGGCCTGAGCTACTTGCAGAGGACATGGAATACTGGACTCTGTTAATAGTCCAACCAGCTGAACTACTTAGGCTTAATGGTTAACTATTAAGCTTAACTTCTAAGGGCTGAATGATTTCTTCTTGCTTGTCAGTCCTAGGAAAGAAAGAGGAATGTTCCAGGGACAATGTACATGGTCCTGGGCAAATTATATCACTTCTTTGACTCTCCAGAAGGGGTGCCATGATACCATTTTTTAATCTGAAAAAGCACCCTAACTGGTTTCTGACCATAGTTACCTTTCCCCTCTAGAATGGAAGAGCCTAGAAGATCAGGAGCTTCTTTGTATCATCCAGGGTACCCATCTAATGCTGTGCAGTTAAGGGGGTACCATTCATTTTATAGACATCATTGATTTGTAGTTATTAAAACAGTTCTCCACAGTGGCAGTTGAGTGACTTGAAAGCCAAGTCTTAACTAAATCGTAACAAAGAAACCCATCTTGGTTTGGATGGGACAGGCATCCCCAAGGCTTAGAGTACTCAGCATATAGTGGACACTCAGTAAAGTCTGCAAAATACTTTCCTTCAACATTTCAGTTATGAAACTCTGAGGGACTTCCCTGGTGGTCCAGTGGTTAAGACTCTGCCTTCCACTGCAGGGGATGTGGGTTCAATGCCTGGTTGGGGAACTAGGATCCCACAGGCCACAGGGCAACTAAGCCCACGAGCACACACACAAATAAATGTTGGGAAAAAAGAAAATGGTAAACATACAGAAGAGCTGAAAGGAAGAATAGTACAATGAAGATCTATATACCCCAACCTGGACTCTAGATTCAATAAATGTTAACATTTTCCTGTATTTGTTGTGTGTGTGTGTCTTTATTTATTTTTTCTGAATCATTTGAAAATTAGCTGCAGTCATCATGACACTTAACTCATAAATATTTCAGCAGACATCTCTTAAGAATGAGGACAGTCTCCTATATAACCACCATAGCATTATCACATCCAAGAGTAAATTAACCATTATTTCCCAATGTCATCTAATACCCAGTTCTAGAGGTTAATGTTATTACCTTTCTCACATCCCTTTGGCCTGCCTAGAGGTCACCTGCAAACAGTTCCCATATGGCCAGTGACTTTCTGTCTGCCTGGACATTCACAACCAGACCAGGAGAGTGCACTGTACCTTTACAGAGTGGGTTGGAAGTGCTGGAGAGCCAACACCAAGAATGCCCCTTAACCAATGATGGAGTAAAGTTGGTGGATAAATACTCAAGCTTCCTCTCCTTCAGTTCAGCTCAGTTCAGTCGCTCAGTCGTGTCCGACTCTTTGCGACCCCATGAATCGCAGCACGCCACGTCTCCCTGTCCATCACCAACTCCCAGAGTTCACCCAAACTCACGTCCATCGAGTCAGTGATGCCATCCAGCCATCTCATCCTCTGTCGTCCCCTTCTCCTGCCCCCAATCCCTCCCAGCATCAGGGTCTTTTCCAATGACTCAACTCTTCGCATGAGGTGGTCCAAGTATTGGAGTTTCAGCTTCAACATCAGTCCTTCCAATGAACACCCAGGACTGGTCTCCTTTAGGATGGACTGGTTGGATCTCCTTGCAGCCCAAGGGACTCTCAAGAGTCTTCTCCAGCACCACAGGTCAAAAGCATCAATTCTTCGGTGCTCAGCTTTCTTCATAGTCCAACTCTCACATCCATGCATGACCACTGGAAAAACCATAGCCTTGACTAGACGGACCTTTGTTGGCAAAGTAATGTCTCTACTTTTTCATATGCTATCTAGGTTGGTCATAATTTTCCTTCCAGGGAGTAAGCGTCTTTTAATTTCATGGCTGCAATCACCATATGCGGTGATTTTGGAGCCCTAAAAAACAAAGTCTGACACTGTTTGTACTGTTTGCCCATCTATTTCCCATGAAGTGATGGGACCAGATACCATGATCTTAGTTTTCTGAATGTTGAGCTTTAAGCCAACTTTTTCACTCTCCTCTTTCACTTTCATCAAGAGGCTTTTTAGTTCCTCTTCACTTTCTGCCATAAGGTGGTGTCATCTGCATATCTGAGGTGATCGATATTTCTCCCAGCAATCTTGATTCCAGCTTATGCTTCTTCCAGCCCAGTGTTTCTCATGATGTACTCTGAGAGGATTCTGAGGTGTGTTCCCTAGAGCTTGTCATAGGGTCCGTAGCAAGAGTTGACCACAGTAACCTGTTCATTAACACATCCTTTATTTGTTTTCTTTCCTTTCTCATCTCACTTCCATTCTGTGCTTCCTAAGATCACCTTGAAGTAAACTAATTGCATGCAAAGTTTTATCTTCAGTTTTGCTTTGGAGGGACCCAGAACCAAGACATCAATTCTCTGTTAAGTTCTAAATGATAATAGTAAAACCCAGTGCCCTCAGATCCATACAGAAACAAACTCAACACCTGCTTCAAGACTTCCCTCGTGGTCCAGTGAGTAAAGACTCAATGCTCCCAATGCAGGAGGCCCAGGTTCTCTCCCTGGTCAGGGAACTAGATCCAACATGCCACAACTCAAGATCTCGCATGCTGCAGCTAAGACCTGGCACAGCCAAATAAATAAACATATAAAACCTGCTTAGACAGTGCTTGCAACCCAGCCAACAGGAAACGCTCTTAGTTGTGATTCTTACTGAAACAATGCTACAGCGTGGCTGTGTTTATCACACCTTGCCCAGACTATGTTAATAATAATAGTAGCTACTGCTTAATAAGAGCTTATTGTGGAGCTGCTTCGAATGCTTTGTCTCATGTAATCCTCAAATGACCCTGTAGGGAGGACACTATTATTAACCACATCATATTGACAAAGAACCTAAGGCCCATAGAAGTAAAATAACTTTATAAAGTCACACAGCTAGCAAGCAGCAGGTCTCTGATGTTCTTAACCAATGTTTTAAAAATGTACAGGGAACCATAAATATTTTTTTATTCTATTCTTGCATGAATGGGAACCATAGTACTTGCCAGATAAAATTCATGTTGGAACAACACCATAAATGAGTTTTGTTGTTTTTTTTTTTTTTTTTTTAATTTTGTGGCCATGCTGGGTCTTCATTGCTGCACTGGATTTTCTCTAGTTGTGGCAAGTGGAGGCTACTCTTTAGTTGCAGTGTTCAGGCTTCTCTTTGCAGTGGCTTCTTTTGTTGCGGAGCACAGGTTCTAGGGCATGGGGCTTCAGTAGTTGTGGCGAATGGGCTTAGCTGCTCTGGAGCGTGTGGGATCCTCCCTGAGCAGGGATTGAACCCATGCCTCCTGCACTGGCAGGTGGATTCTTTACCACTGAGCCATCAAGGAAGCCCCCTAAATATGTGTATTTTTTAAAACTTTATTTTATCGAAGTGTAGTTGATTTACAATGTTGTATTAATTTTTGCTGTACAGAAAAGTGATTCAGTTATAGATAAAAATACATTCTTTTTCATACTCTTTTCCATTATGGTTTATCACAGGATTTTGAATATAGCTCCCTGT
This sequence comes from Bos taurus, assembly GCF_002263795.3. Lineage (NCBI taxonomy): Eukaryota > Metazoa > Chordata > Mammalia > Artiodactyla > Bovidae > Bos > Bos taurus. Next base: position 21,418,686 of record NC_037346.1, on the reverse strand, counting down.
ACTATACAGTGGGACCTTGTTCCTTATACATAATAGTTTGCATCTGCTAATCCCAAACCCCCAGTCCAGCCTCCCCCTGACCCTTGGCAGCCACAAGCTTGTTCTCTGTGAGTTTCTTTCTGTTTTGCAGATAAGTTCATCTGCATCATATTTTAGATTCTGCATTTAAGTGAGATCAGAAACATACATATTTTTTCATAAATACGTGAATTTTATTATAAACACATAAACATGAATTCATTAATTATATAATAAAATTATAAAAATGCACAATTGCTTGCTTTTATGTCAAATTTTATAATACATGAGAATAAAATCAGGCGTTTAATTTTAATTATTATTTATGTAGGTACTAACAGAAGAAAAAGTACAACTATATTAAATTTTAAAATCATTTTTGTTTTAAACTTTCTGAAATGAATTCTTGACTTTATTATCACCCTGATTAGTTTCCATATGTGAATCAAACAGAAATGAAATGAGAAAGCCTTTTTGATATTTGGCAAAACTAATACAATTATGTAAAGTTTAAAAATAAAATAAAATTAAAAAAAAAAGAGAAAGCCTTAAGTTTGCTAGATAACTTACAGAAATTGTTATATAAGTGTCACAGTACAATGTAGCCATTTAATTTTCTAAATTCAGATACTATTACACAATATATTTGAGCCAAATAACTGAAATTGTTCCTTTGTATTCTTCTAGTTCAGATTTCATAATATCAGAGATTGTTATAAATCAGAGATAACATGTTTAGAATAAAATATTGGTTAATATGAAAAAGGAAAGCAATTATATAATGTGTGATAGTTAATAAAGATAAAAACTATTTGCAGATTCTAAAAGCAATATTTGGTGCTGATTACCTCTTTGTTAGAGGTAAATCTGAAGTTTGGGGGGTTAGGTCTGACATAAAGGGGAATTAAAGAAAATGACCAAAAAAAACCAATCTATATATTTCCCATTTTATTCTTCTGTCCTTTATGAGCTTTCCCTTACACATATTTTATTAAATACACAAAGTGTCTTTATTTTTTTTAACTTTCTCAGTTGAACATCATACCTTATCTAACACAACATTTTTAAATTACAGTTTTATAATTTTTAACATACTAAATACAATGTTCTTAAGTACCATACACTGATTTTCTCCTTTATGATATCTGTGGGTTTTATTGTTTCAGTGGACCAGGCATGAGTGAATTCCATCTACATTTTTTACTGGTGTAAAATACCGATGTAATTTATTTTAATCAATGTAGCCCTCAGTCATTTCAGGTTCTTAAGGGAAGGGAATGGAGATCTTTAGAGAAGAAGAAAACTGAAAAGTGTGAATCACCTACATTTCTCATTTACCCATGCTAATTAAGACCAAGCATTTGAAAGTTACCATCTGAAGGAAAATTAAGCCAATAAACCACTGATGAAGATAATAGTCAATATTCTAACAGGAGGCAAAAGTCTTCACCAGCCCTTCTTATTCCTACCGCAGAGGCAATTTCCATACTCTTTCTGAGCACTAAGAACTCAAATGAGTGTCATGCCAGCTCTGGTGGTTCTAACTGTAACTTTTATTTAAATCCTGATTTGCTGCCCCACAGCTTGATTTCTGATTGGCTGGACCTGATGGCTTTCAGACCTGATCAGATTTTATCTTTTAGCCCTTGGAAACTTGCATGGATGAACATTCTCTGAGTTTAGAGGGAAATCCTCCTAAGATCTAGCTTTCCATGCCAACTGGAACATAAGAACCACTAGAGGTTCTTTAGGAAAGGGATTAATTTGGGAGTATTAATTACCAAATAATTATAGCCTATGTATAAGTTAGTCATGAAGATGTATTTCTAGATTTAAAGCTGTTTCTCAGATGAATACATTTCTTTTTAATTTTAGCATATGCAGCATTTCGTCTTTTATTGTTTTTCTCTATGCCTGCAGCCAGCTAGTATGACTAGCATAAAAGACATATTACAGTAAAAATGCCTTTGCTAATCGAAATTGAGCAAGTTGCTTTACCTGTTTCTTTGCAAAATCTTTCCTTGTTTTGGGGAGGGGAGATTTCAATAGTTAAATGAGATAAACAGATTATCTCATAAAAAACCTGGAGTCTTTTAGACATAAATGTTGTACTTACTATTTATCTAAATATTTAAACACCTTTTGTCTTCCAGTCAACAATGAACTAGCTTGCACAGAATAAAATTAAATTTAAATTGCTATTTTATGTGTGGCCCTGTTCATGCTTTTAAATGATCTGCAGACTGAGTTCATGATCCTTGCTCTGGGTTCTCCATCACCAGCATATATGTCCATTCAGCCTTGCTGGTTTCCAGCTCAAACGCCTTTGGAAAAATATTATTAACCCTACTCAATAAGGACAATAAAGCAACAATATCTAAGATTCCACTAAAACTAAACCATCTTAAACTGCCCTCAATGTAAGCAAAAAGAGATAATACTGCTATGAATCTCTCCAGAGACAGAAGTGGATATTTTAGGATGATTTTTTTTTTATACAGCAAAAATTTGATTTTTATTCACTTAATATTTTTATACTAGGCTTCCCTGGTAGCTCAGATGGTAAAGTGTCTGCCTGCAATGCGGGAGACCTGGGTTCAATCCCTGGGTCGGGAAGATCCCCTGGAGAAGGAAATGGCAACCCACTCCAGTACTCTAGCCTGGAAAATTCCATGGGCAGAGGAGCCTTGCAAGCTACAGTCCATGGGGTTGCAAAGAGTCAGACACAACTGAATGACTTCACTTCACTTCATTTAATATTTTTATAATAAACTTTTAAAAATAAAACTTCAAGAAATTTGACTGTAATACTACCACATCAGAGATGTTCAAATAGCCTTCAGGAAAGCTGTTTTTCCTAATCAATCATTATGATCATCTGTCAATGGAAATAACTGAATATTTATCCAGTTATTATAGAAACATACATATTTTTAACCAATTAAAAAATGTTATCTTCAAACAGCTAATTCTTGAAAGTGCAAAGCAAGGATTCCCAGTTGAGAGCCTCAGAGGGATAAGACTTTCCTGGCCATAGCTGCCTCAGTATGGCTTGTACTTGCGTTGCCAATGGTAAGTAATATTTTTCCAGCATTATTTAAGTTGTGTGGAATCTTCAAATGTTTTAGCTACCATGAAAATGAAACCTCCCTTTGGACTTGCTCCATTATAATTCTGAAGTTGTCCATTATCAAGTGCAGCCACCTAACTCTGAGCATGACAGCATCAATGAGATGTGCTACACATTTTTGCACAAGGTCAGGCTTTCTTGGAACAATTACATCCCTGTTAGTAATATCTGGCCCCACCCAGTAATGTAAGTACACAGAAGAACTTAGATCTCAAAAAGATGCCTTTCCCAATTACTGTCTTCTCTAAGAACTCACAAAGAGAAACAGACTTTGAACCCAATGTATCTGACTTACTGGACCCTACTGTCATAAAGTGTTCAAATTCAAGTATTATAAACATGGCAACAGGAAAAGAGGTCAGGGTTCCCAGATGGAGGAACGACTGGCCACGGAAGTCAGTTTTTCAGAGCTCAGCAGTTAAGTGGTAAGACTTTGCCTTGTATAGAAAGTAGAGTGTCATGAAAATTAAAATTAAAAACAAGTCAAGTGGGGGAAATTCATTTTGAAAAGTTGCTGTCTTAATGGGGCAGGAGGGAGAGGGAGACAGCCGTCTTCTTCCTTAAAAGGGTAGGGTGAGGTCTTCCCAGAAGCCCACACTCTCAGTTTTTATTAAGTACCTATAGTGGGTAGTGCTTGAGAAAACTCTGTTAATTACCAGATTCTGAGATCATCACTGTTAAGAGTGCCGTGATAGAAATCTTACTGGAAAATTTTTTAAATGACAAAAGAATCAATATTAGTTCCAATATCATCTTACTGAAAGATTGATGCAAGCTTGCCAGCTTGAACCTGGCAGGAACGAAACTTGCTCCTGTCAGGACAGGCCTGGGATGGGGAGGAGCAGACCCAGTCCCCAAGTGTCATAGGTGCGTTCCAGCTCTTGAAGGTTAATATTTGTGTAAGGAGAACAAAACTCCAAGCTGCTAAGGCCTGTAGAGGGGCTAGGGACCAGAAAGGATTAACAGTGGCCTCTTTCTATTTTCGTTTTTTGGCCACACAGTATGTGGGATCATAGGTCCCCAACCAGGAATTTAACCTGTAGGGCACCCCCCGACCCCCACCACATTGGAAGCACAGGGTCTTAACCACTGGACAGCCAGGGAAGACCCAACAGCAATTCCTTTGATTTAAAAAAAATTTTTTTTTGAATTTGAGGATAATTGCTTCAAAATGTTGTGTTGGTTTCTGCCATACAACAACATGAATCAGCCATCAGTATACACATGTCCCCTTGCCTTTGAACCTCCCTCCCACTCCTCATCCATCCCACCCTTGTGGCTTGTCACAGAGCATTGGGTTGAGCTCCCTGTGTTATACAACAACTTCCCAGTAGCTATCTATTTTACATATGGTGATGTATATGTTTCAATGCTACTCTCTCAATTTTTCCCAGCCTCTCCTCTGCCTTAAAGGAAGAAAATATTCACATTGGCAGCAGATTGGTTAAGAACATTGCCTTAGGAGTCCTGGGTTAGAATCCTGACCCTAATACTTACAGATGATATAATTTTACCAAATGTCAAGTTATATAATCTTTCCAGACCTTTAGAAATGACCTCAAAAAGGTTGTCAGGGGCTTAACTGAGATTGAAATACTGAAATAAATGTATGTAAAGTGTTTAGCACAATGTCTGTTGCTTAGAAAACATTCCATGTGTGTTGCTACTGTATTTTTAGTGGTCCTCTTGAAAGGAAGTGATAAATACGTCTTTCTCCCAGATGGAAGCAGGGAGTATCTTTAGGCGAGGATGACAGCAGCAAAAACACAGAAGGGAGAAAAGAGAACTTCGTTACTTATTATTTTTAGCCTATACTGGGTCAAGAGGGAGGGATGGGAAGACGGAGTGGAAGGAAGCAGGAAAACCGATGAATGTGGTTTAAGACTAGAAGCTGTGTCGGAATTTAGTCTTTCCTAAGGCACAAACCGTTTGAATCTACGGGATCTGGAAGTCTCAAAAGCCCTCTATTAGCAGAGAGCAACTTTACCAAGAACGAGTCAAGAAAGCCTTTCAAGATCAGAATGATTTTGTGCAGTAGGGCCTATCTGAGAAGAAAGTAAATTTCATTTCTCTTTGTGTTAAAATGACATTCTAACAGGAGAGGGTGAGATGTATGGAAAGAGTAACATGGAAACTTACGTTACCCTATGTAAAATAGATAGTCAATGGGAATTTGCTGTATGGCTCAGGAAACTCAAACAGGGGCTCTGTATCAATCGAAAGGGGTGGGGTGAGGAGGCAGATGGGAGGGGGATTCAAAAGGGAGGGGATATGTGTATACCTATTGCTGATTCATGTTGAGGTTTGACAGAAACCAACAAAATTCTGTAAAGCAATTATCCTTCAATAAAAAAATAAATAATTTTTTTTTAAAAACCAGTCTATCTAGGGAAGACTAGTTTTTCCTTCCCCAGGGCTTGCTCTGTAGCTGCCCTCTATCCCATAGTCTATTTCCTTGTGGTTTCCTTTTTTTGCTGTCTTAAAAAAAAAACAACCCTGAATACTAGAAGTACTTTGAACTTAGTAGTCAGAACAGGATTGTTTAATTAAAAACTAGAAATAGTACCGTTATAACTGGAATGACTCATCTGGGACTTTTTATTTTAAATATATAATAGACAAGAGGAAGGTTCATAAGCTCAGTGTAGACCAAAGTGCAGAACCAACTGCTCCCTTTTTCCCCTGGCAGATCAGACGTAAATTCATTAAAGATGGCACAGAAGACCAGCGGCCTGATACAAAGATGCAGATTTCTTCTCTTAATGATTCTATTTCTGCCACATGTGATGACAAGTAAGTTAATATTCTTTGGGGCCTCTACTTAAATAAAGAAAATTTCAGTTTATAAAATGATCAAGGGAATTGGGAAAAGAGAAAATCCAAACTGGAAGGATTACACAGATGGTATGGTTCAGAGTAGAGAAGTCAGATAAAATAGTGAAAAATTAAATGGAAAACTGTTTTCATGGTTCTAACAGTAGAAGACTGGGTGAAATATTTTCTTCTCTTCAGAGCCACAGCCAGAATTTTCCCACATTTTAGCGTATTTCATTACTAATTATATTTGGGCTTCCCGGGTGGCTCAGCTGGTAAGAATCCACCTGCGAGGCGGGAGACCTGGATTCGATCCCTGGGTTGGGAAGATCCCCTGGAGAAGTGAACAACTACCCACTCCAGTATTCTGGTCTGGAGAAACCCATGGACTGTATGCTCCATGGGGTCGCAAAGAGTAGGACACGATTGAGTGACTTTCACTTTCTTTCACTAATCTTATTTAAAATAAATCTCTGCTGTTTATTTGAGCATACCACTTACATGAAAATCTTTTCTGCATTTGTTCCCCACCCCATCCTGAAAGAAATCTTTTCCTTCCTGATTTAAAAAGTAATAAGCAGTTATTGTAACATAAGTTAGGAAATATAGAAAAGAATAAAGGAAAATAAAATCCCATCATTAAGAGATAACTACTCCATGTTTTGATGTGTATTCTTCCAGGTTTTATATATATGAAAGAAAGAGAGAGAGAGAGAGTGTGTGTATGTATAAATGGGACAATTCCATACATATTGTTCTCTAACCCAGTGGTTCTCAAACTACACTGCATATTAGAATCACCTGGAGACTTTTTAAACCCCCCCCCCCCCCCCCCCCCCCAATGCCCAGGTTACACTAATACTAATTAATCAGAATGTCTAGGGCTGGGAGCTAGGTAGATGATTCCCACGTGCAGCAACATTTGGTAACCATCATTTCAACCTTTTATTTTTTTAAATTATAGTTCATTATCAATTTTTTTCCTTGTAAAATCACATAAATCAATATGGCTGTTTGTAATTGTTGCAGAGCATTTCATTGTACTGATGTAACAGAATTTATTTAGCCAGTTCTCTAATGATAGCCATTTAGATTGTTCACTCTATCTTAATAGTCTCTTCCTGCACTCCCAGGTTCTGTTTTAAGTGTGAATGGTAAAACTGAAAACTATATTCTGGACACTGAGCCTGGCCTCCAAGAATCTCTGAAATGTGCTGTTCAAAACCACATCCGAGATGAAGAACTTCTCTGGTACCGCGAAGATGGGAGAGTGGATTTGAAGTCTGGAAACAAAATCAACTCCAGCTCTGTCTGTGTCTCGGGCATCAGTGAAGATGACAACGGCATCACCTTTACCTGCAAGCTGCAGAGGAATCAGTCGGTGTCCATCTCAGTGGTGCTGAACGTCACTTGTGAGTGAGGGGAAAGAGACGGCTATCAGTCTGTGTGGTCTGTACTACACTAAGTAGTAGATGAAACTGCTGTCTAAAGAGGATGTGTGTGTGTGTAAATATATTGGCTGCACTGGGTCTTCATTGTAGTGCATGGGCTTTCTCTAGCTGCAGTGCATGCATTTTAGAGTTTGGGCTCAGTAACTGCAGGCGCATGGGCTTAGTTTCCCCATGGCATGTGAGATCTTAGTTCCCTGATCAGGAATCAAACCCGAGTCCTCTACATCAGGAGGTGTATTCTCAACTGCTCGACCACCAGGGAAGACCTTAAGAGCATGCGTATTTTAACATTTGCCAAACTGCCCTATTTATGACCCCAAAACAACGCGGAAGAATACCTATTCCCCATACTGTCACGAGCCTGAGCATCCTCAAAATCTAAGAATCTGCCAGCCTGATTTGAAATTTTACTTTCATATTCTAAATTAAAAATGAGGGTGTTCACCTTTTCACGAAAGCATTAGCTTTTCATGTCTCTTTCCTATGAAATGCCTGTTAATGTACTCTACCCATGTTTCTATTTGGTTATTTGCCTTTTTCTTATTGATTTGTTTAAGGGCTTTGTACCGGATTGGCCAAAAGTGTCATTTGGATTTTTTGGTAAGATGTTGGCAAAACATTTTGGCCAATTTGTTTTGAATTACAATTCAAGTATTTCTTCTGTTTATTTTGGGCATTTTAAAAGACTTTTTTTGCTATATTGAAATTTTAAATGTTTACATATTTAAAATTACCAATCTTTTCCTTTGTGGTTTCTAGTGTTTGTGTTCTACTTAGAAAAATACCCGCTGGGGATCTTTTAGCATCACCTTAAACTCTCAGAGGTGAAACTTGTTGATGGTTGGGTTACAGGTATTGGTAACCCATTGGTGGAACTATCTGAAGTTGGGTCCTTTGAATACGTTCATGGAGATGAGCTTTTAGGTGGTTTGGGTGGAAAACTGGATCTATGTGAGGCAGGTGTGGCTGATGTGGTGAGGGGTGATGTGAGTAAGGGTAATAATATGGCATGGTCTGGTAGGAAAAGCTCTGGACTTGGAACCTGGTAATAAAAAGTCAAAGCTACTTGATCCCATGAGCTCAGCAAACTTTTCTGTGAAAAACTGATGCCATTGCTCCTGAGGTAAAAGGGTGGAGAAAATGACAAGGAATTCAGGCCCGGAATCTGCTGGCATCCTGAAGCTTTCAGAATGAATCACTTACACGTTCCTGAGCAAAGGAGCTTTTATTTTCTATGAATATAGGAAATAAACTCTGATTTTTTTTTCACCACATAGGATCTTAGTTTCCTGGCCAGGGATCAAACCTGTTCCCTCTGTATTGGGAGCACAGTCTTAACCATTGGACTACCAGAGAAGTCCCAATAAAATGTGATTTTTAATAAGCTATCCCTTGACAACTTTGTTAGAATCCAAGACTATCAGGGTTACCTTGGAGGTTTTGAAATCCTTATAAAATGACAGATGAGGAAACTGAGGCCCAGAATGAGAGCCCTAATGATCACATCTGGGGCTGAGAACAGAACACAAAATCCCCAGTCTCCTAATCCAGTGCTCTTCCCATTGTACCTTCTTAATAGAGACACAGTAGAAATGCTGATAATATGATCCAGTGGCTTAAAGAAATGATTTTCAGTTTTCCAGCCTGATTCTGTATTTAATATTATCTTTATAATAATGTCTTAAATATCATTGTTGCACATATATAAAAAAATTGGTCAGTGATTCATAGTGACAATAGCTGACATAAATTCATCAATCAATAAATCAAAATGAGGTCATAAAGTGGCAAGAATATCATGTACAATCTTGAGGAAGTATTATGGATTATTGTTCTAAATGGCAGCTGAGAACTAAATGGAAGCTTCATAATACACTATTTAGTGGAGGATGTTCAGAAGCTTCTTTTATATGTTATTGCTGAAAGTATAAATTGAAACCACCTCTTTTGCAATATCCATCAAAATTTAAAGTGCACCTGCCCTAACACCCAGCATATATGCTTTGAGATGTTAGTTAACCCTGGAGAAATACATGCACATATGCACAAAAAGACATAGACAAGGATGATTACTGAGGCATTGTTTAGCATTTTAAAAATGAGAATAACCTGATGCCCATCAAAATAAAATGAGTAAGGAGTCAGATATTATACTATAACACTCTAAAAGCAATGGGCTAGAACTCTGTGGTTCAACATGAATATCTCTCAATGTATGCAAGTTATTGAGAGAATGAAGTTTTTTGTGTAAATCCCTCTCACCCTTCTAAACCAATACATTTCCTATGGGTATATCATATGTATTTTTAAAACAATATTTTTAAAAAAAAGATCTGCAAGCATTTACATTGAAACTCAGCACTGGGTATCTCTGGGGAGTCAGGAAGTGACCAGGATGGAGTCAAGGAGGACCTTAACTTTATCTGAAATGTACTAATAATTTTAAAAGGGAACATGATGTAGAGCTGATGTGCTTTAAAATTCATTTAAAATAGTTAAATAAAAAGGAACAACTAATAGGACCTGTCCATAAGTGGAACTGGTATAGCTGGCCATCATGTTCTCTATTCACAGCTTCCTACATATCTGAATACCATATAACATCCTTGTTGGACATGGATACAGAATTCAAGCACATTCCAAAGAGCAACAAAATGTCATTCTTCTGAGAGAGTTATTAATAACACAGCCTACTTAGGGTCTAATTATTCAGCGTGCAGATTATACAAGCTCCTTTTTCCCCACATTCTCTGCCTCTGTCTCTTTCCTACTGCCCACTTTTCGTGCATTTTTTATTGGAGTGTAATTGCTTTACAGTGTTATGTTAGTTTCTGCTGTACAGTGAAGTGAATTCGCTATATGTATACTTATATCCCCTCCCCCTTGGGTCTCCCTCCCACCCCATTCTCTATCCCACCCCCCAGGTCATCACAGACCACAGAGTTGAGCTCCCAGTGCTACACGGCAGGTTCCCACTAGTTACCTATTTTACACATGGTAGTGTATATATGTCAGTCCTAATCTCCCAGTTCATCCCACCCTCCTCCTCCCATCCTTTGTCCACATACCCCTTCTCCACATCTTCATCTCTATTCCTGCCCTGAAAAGCTTTTGAACAGCAAAGGAACCCAGAAATGAGGAAAAAAAGATAACACTCAGAATGGGAGTAAATAGTTACAAATGAAGCAACTGACAAAGGATTAGTCTCCAAAATATACAAACAGCTCATGGAGCTCAATATCAACAAAACAAACAAGCCAATCAAAAAACAGGGAAAAGGCCTAAATAGACATCTCTTTGAAGAAGATATACAAATGGCCAAGAGTCACATGAAAAAAAAGATGCCCGGCATCACTGATTATTAGAGAAATGCAAGTCAAAACTACAACGGGGTATCACCTCACATAGGTCAGAACGGCCATCATTAAAATATCTACAATGAATGCTAGAGAGGATGTGGAGAAAAGGGAACCCTCTTGCACAGTTGATGGGAATGTAAATTGATACAGTCACTGTGGAGAACATATGGAGTTTCCTTAAAAAACTGAAAATAGAGCTATCATATGACCCAGCAATCCAACCACTTTTCATGCATTTTATTACTCTTCTGTACCTTGGCCAAAAAATTGCAAGGGGCATGCAAGAGGGGAGGCTCAGCTTGGCCATTTCTCCCTCTAGATGTTGAAAAACACTGGTGGGAGTAAGGGTTGGAATTATTTGGTGAAGAAAAATGTGTTTGACATATGGGTCTACAGATGTCCTTATCATGAAGGGAATAAGAAGTTGCTTATAGGGAACTCCCTGGTTGGGGAGCTAAGATCCTACATGCCTTGTGGCCAAAAAACCAAAGCATAAGACAGAAGCAATATTGTAACTGATTCAATAAAGACTTAAAAAAAAAAGGAAGTCATTCACACAGAGGGATGAGAGGGGCTCAAGGTCACGCTCACCTTTCATTGATGCCAGAGTTGCCACAACTGGAGTGCCTTCTGAGAGAAGAAAATTATTTCTGGAAGATCATTGTGGAAATGCAAATATGCATTGGTAAATCTGTGGTTAGGGCAAGTGTGATCACATACAAGGGAAAAATAGAGGGTGTGAGGAGCCCTCAAACGGCCCCACCTCTTCCACCACCACAATAATAATAGTAACTAGCATTGCGGTAAGTTCTTCACAGGCATTCTGTCCTTTCATCTTCACAGCATCTAGTAAGGTGTTATCCCACTTTTTAGATGAGAAAACTAAGCAGTTACTTTACAGTTAGGTAGCTTTCTCTAGGTCACAGTAAGTAATGTAGGTAGAATTGGGGTTCACTGCAGCACCTGCTTTCTTAATATTACACTATTTTATCCCAAAATAGCACAGATTGGTTTTTAATATTAGTTCTCAGCAAAGTCTCAAGGCTTATATGCTTCCATGTGTTACAAATCATCTCCTTGACAGAGATTCGTGTTTATATGCATTTGTTTCATTGTTTATCTTCCCCACCACATTAAAAGCTCTTTTAAATTTGAAAATGGATGTATGCAATTTCCCTGGCTGTCCAGTAGTAAAGACTCCATGCTACCAATACAGCAGATGCAGGCTTGATCCCTGGTCGGGGAACTAAGATCCCACATCCTATGTGGTACGGCCAAAAAAGAAAAAGAGGATGGATGGATGTTATTTACCATTGTATTCCTGGTTCCTAGCCCAATGCTTGGCATACGGTAGGTGCTCAATAAATGTTTGTAAAATGAATGAGATAGACAGAAGGAAGATCTTGACTGCTGACAATAATGCTTATCTGCTAACTAAACCTAAATGTTTCAATCTTGCAGTTCCTCCTCTCCTAAGTGGAAATGACTTCCAAACAGCTGAGGAAGGCAGTGATGTGAAGTTGGTTTGCAATGTGAAATCCAACCCCCAGGCTCAGATGATGTGGTATAAAAACAATGGCATCTTGAACTTAGAGAACCATCACCAAATCCAACAGACAAGCAAGTACTTTCAATTGTCGATCACCAAAGTCAAGAAATCCGACAATGGGACTTATAGCTGTATTGCCAATTCATTGATAGAAACAAAGACCAAGGACTTTCACCTTATTGTCAAAGGTAACTCTCGTTTATTTATTTACTGAAATATAGTTGATTTACAATACTATGTTAGTTTCAGGTGTAATGCGTGGTGATATAGTATTTTTATAAATGATACTCCCTTTCACATTATTACACAGAATGTTATTATTCTTTATTATATATTCTTTATATATAATATTATATATAATTAAATATATATTATTTCACAAATATTGCCACAGAACAATGGCTATATTTTCCTGTGTTGTACAATATGTGTGTGTGTGCTTAGTCCTGTCTGACTCTTACACGATCCCATGGACTGTGGTACGCCAGGCTCCTCTGTCCACAGGATTTCCCTGGCAAGAATACTGAAGTGGGTTGCCATTTCCTCCTGCAGGAGATCTTGCCCACCCAGGGAGTCTCTGGCATCTCCTGCACTGGCAGGAGGATTCTTTGCCACTGTGCCACCTGGGGAGCCCCTGTTGAACAATGTACCTTCCTGTTTACACAGAGTTTGTATCTCATAATCCTCTACCTCTATCCTGCTTCTCCATTCTTCCCTCTCCTCACTGGTATACACTAGTCTGTTTTCTCTATCTGTGAGTCTGTTTCTGTTTTGTTTTATACATTCATTTATTTTTATTCCACATATAAGAGGTAGCATACAGTATTTATCTGTCAAATGGACAGAGAGCATAATACTCTCTAGGTCCATCCATAAAGGTAACACTCTTTTTAAGTAATATCTATCATAGTACAAAGGGCTTCCCTCGTGGCTCAGGCAGTAAAGAATCTGCCTGCAGTGCAGGAGATCCAGGTTCAATCCCTGGGCCGGAAAGATCCCCTGGAGAAGGGAATGGCCACCCACTCCAATATTCTTGCCTGGAGAATTCCATGGACAGAGGAGCCTGGTACAGTCCATAAGGTCGCAGAGAGTTGGACATGACTAAACGACTAACACTTTCACAGCACAGTACAAAACTCAGATACTCAGTAAATATATTTTTGTGTGACAACAAATAATGATGGCCATTATGATTAGTAGCTAGAATTTTCTTTGGAAAATTATCTCCACCCCAGGAATTCTCGTCCTTTTTTTTAGCGGAATTATTCCCATTCCAGATAGGATACTGCTTTTTGAGCAAAGGCTCTTTTCTAGAATCAAGTAGTAGAAGATATATCTGCTTGGCTTTCTGGAGGAGTATTTCTGTGAATTTTCCTGGGCAAAAGCTTTGTAGGAATTGAATTTTGAGTTAACAACTTAACGAAAAACAGGAGAGAAGTCATAAACACATAGAGAAAAAAAAAGATACTAACTAGATAAGAAAATGGATCTGTAAAATCACTCCTAACTCTGAAATGTACCCTATAGACCAATCAGAAGAGGGAGAGGGGGAGAATGGTGGGAAACAGGTTCTTTCTCTTGGCTTCATGCTTTCCCTACCCAGGTTTATGACCTCTGCGATAACAAGGAAGAAATAAAGTGCCAAGTGTTTTGCAGTCCTCATATTTCTCCTTCATACAGAAAGAGAAAGGCAAGATACCTGGTGGGGCAGATGGATAAAATGCTCATGCACACATTTCCTGGTCTGGGGCCAGGATGCTAGAAGCAGTCAAACAAGCTGAGGCTCCTGTATCTTGATAGAACGTGATTCTCTTTGTCACCTGCCTCCCTGTGCCCCCTCACTGTCTTTCTTGCCAGGCCTCAGGAAATCAAATGAACCCCTGTTGGTCATGTAACCATAGGGATTCTTACTGGGCTACCAATAGAACGGATGGTGAGGAGGAAGGGCTGCCAATTGAATGCCCATCACTGTGATTATTGGTACGTTCAGTAATTTGTTCTGTGAAACAGTGACAGTATTCCCAGGGGCTATTTCCTTTAAAAACCAAACCCACAAACTCTTGATTAAAAAGGAATCATAATTGCTCCATGTCACATTAAAAAGGCAGCTTGTGCGGCAAGCAGGATGCCAGCTTGGCAAATTAGCTTTCAGGTGGGCGGTATCCTGTTTTGGGTGGAGCACTTCCAAACCAACTGGCTTTTCTGATTTCTTGCTGCTTTATGACTTCCCTGGCTGTCGGGTGCCCAAGGAGCAGAAGCGCTCTGCTGATGGTGCCCAGGCAAAACGCCAGGTTTGCCATGAGCTCTTCTAGCTTCATGGCTCAGTGGGGGTAGTTTCTAAATGAGGCCGTGCAAAGTGGGAAATGACATCATGGATCTTTTCTTGAGCACAGGACTTTAGCCACATGTTGAGATTATTTTACCATAATGAATATGCACGGGGTTGGGGAGGGGGAGAATACCAGATCTGGTTATAAATAAGAGAGTGAAGGCAAGAGATGCAGTTACATTTGCCAGACTCACTTTCAACAGAAACTTGGAATCCAGAATGAGCCAGTGGGTCAGGCAGTTAGTTTCAGGTTTGTGTATGGAGTAAAAGCTGTTATGTGTGGCTCCATGTTATTCAGCTTGGTAAAAACATTCCGATCAGTGGCTGATTTCTGATTTTTTTCCCCAATTGTCCCCCTTTGCCTCCCCTTCATTTTGACATCTTTCATTGGAACTCACTACAAGTACAAGGTATCCCCCGTAAGAGGTCTTTTGGTGTATCCCAGGGATGGCTGTTACAGAGTCAGGGCTTTCAAGGAGTCCAGCTGAACAGAGCTTCTCCAGAGGGTTAATGCTACCCATACCCTCATAAGGATAATTATTAGCAACAACCAAAAGGGAGCAAGAGTAAAAGATGCTTAATCTACTCTCTAAAATTATCCGGAACCAGAACTAGACACATAATAGAGAAGAAAACGATTAAAAGGTAAATAGTAGGACTTCCCTGGTGGGCCAATGGTTAAGACTCCATGCTTCCTCTGAAGGGGGCATGGGTTGGATACTTGGTTGGGGAATTGAGATCCCATGGCCATGTGGATCCATGTGGCCAAAAAATAAAATTAAATCAATCAGTAAATAAACTGGGCAAAGACATTTAAAAAATACTATTAAAAAATTAATAGTGTGTCATACAATTATGAAGGGATAAACCCCATTTCATAACCTTGAGGCGTATAGGGCTTGGACTTTGAAATTAACCTAAAATCTCTTCTTCCCCTTGTCTCTTTCTTTTATCCCTCATGTATTGTACTATCTCTTGACTCTTTGTCCTTTACAAATACTATCTCAATCTGTAGTTTTTGTTTCTTGTAATGTCTGTCTCTCCTACTAGAATATGAGATCCTCAGAGACTGGATCCTTCCATGCTTGTTCTATTTTTTGCAGGGCTAAGAACAGCACCTCGCGCAAAGTCGTCATTTACCAAAAATCTGTTGATGGCACCCACTGCACAAACTCAATTAAACAGTAGATAGCACACTGTTTATTCCCTATAAATTCCAAAAATTTTATCATAGCCATGATTGGAGCCCTTCTCCCTCCTACAGTGGGCATCAGAATCCGGGAGCTTAGACAGAGTCATTTAAATAGCTTTGCTGACTTTAAGCATTCTTGTGTTTGTAAGTTTCATCTCATAGCATACCAACTACATTAAAATGAAGTAATACCTATACTTTTTTGCTCTAAAAATTTGAAAGGGCATTTGAAACTTACATACATTTTTAATTTTATTATAAATAAGTTATTAATTTGGCTCTTGTGGTTTAAACATTATTATTATTGAACAGTTGGGTTATAGTTGAAGCAAAGTTACATTTTATAAATGCTTAAACATTTATTAAAGGCTTCCCAGGTGGTACAGTGGTAAAGAATCGACCCGCCAGTGCAGGAGGCCCTAGAGACGTAGGTTCAATCCCTGGATGTATTCTTGCCTGGAAAATCCCACAGACAGAGGAGACTGGTGGGTGAGAGTCCGTGGAATCACAAAGAGTAGAACATGACTGAGCGACTGAGCACATATACCACACACACAGCACACAAATGTTTATTAGTTCTGATTAATTTTGCCACTTTATTTTCATACTTAGGAGCCAATACTTTTTTTTTTCAGGTCTCAAATATTTCATCAGCTCTTGGAAAGTGTACAAGCACAGGCACTGTACTATAATACAGAAGAGCTCTGAGTTTACCAGATGTTCAGAAAACAAAATAGGGAGTGGGCTTTCACTTGTAGGCAGCTGGTGCCCTAGTTCTAGTTAAAAGTAGACTCTCTGTTCTTCCATATCATGTAATGTGTGTGAGTGCATGCCTACTCAGTTGTGTCTGACTCTTTGCGACCCCATGGACTGTTAGCCCATCAGGCTCCTCTCTCCATGGGATTCTCCAGGCAAAAATACTGGAGTGGGTGGCCATTTCCTACTCCAGGGGATCTTCCTGACCCAGGGATTGTACCTACATCTCTTGCATCTCCTGCATTGGCAGATGGATTCTTTACTATTGCGCCATCCAGGAAGCCCTAGAGAGAGAGATGAAATTCTTTGCCAAGGTTGGGAAGGCTGATGCTCACGAGTTCTTCTTCCCTAGGGGCACCGTGCAGCTACCCTGTATGTCTTGTGTCCTGCTTGGGGCACCATCACAGCACAGCTACCAGGGTCTTGCTGCTCCAGGAACCCACAGACTTCTCTCTCCTTAGTCCAACAGTTTCCTTAGCTTTCCTCTTCTTGCTCTTAAAACCTCCTCTCTCTCTTTCTCCCTTAAAGAATCCTCACAATATCATTCGGGTTTTGCAAAAGACAGGAAAAAGCATTGATTTCAGCCTACTTCTGCTTTCTGCATGGCAAAAGTTATGGATCATGCACAAAAAGATCTGACTTTGGGGGAGTTACTCATATTAATAATATGAATAATATAGATAATAAATTATATCCTTCCAAAAAGAAATGGATTCAAAACCTGTCTCTGCTGGTTACTAATTCTGTGACCTTGGACAAGCATTCTAACCTCTCAAAGCCCCTGGTTCCTAACCTGTGAAAAAAAAGATGATAATACATTTGGGAATTGTTTGGAAATTTAATTAAGAAGATGCAAAATGTTAAGTGCAAAGCACCATGGCTGGGACATACTTGGAGTACATAAATTAGAAGCATATAAATGTTACTTTCTTATTTCCTGTCTTTGCATTTCCAACAGATAAAGGCTCAACTGTACCAATAGAACCCATTATTGCTGCATGTGTTGTGGTCTTTCTGACCTTGGTCTTTGGAGTGATTGCCAGAAGAAAAAGAATAATGAAGGTATCTGAGTATTTAAGCTACGTGCATGCATGCTAAGTTGCTTCAGTTGTGTCCAGCTCTTTGCGACCCCATGAACTGTAGCCCATCAGGCTCTTCTGTCTATGGGATTCTCCAGGCAAGAATATTGGAGTGGGTTGCCATGCTCTTCTCCAGGGTAATCTTCCCATAAAGTCATCTAAATAAAGGCAGAGAACTGGTGATATAAATGACTACAGAGTCAGGAACCATACTTGAACAATCTGGTCTCTCTACCATGAGATCTCAATTGGAAGCGGCTCAAGGGAATAAAAGCTGTACCTATATTATGAGTACAACTTTACAAAGTATAGAAGTACATATGGACCAGACCTGAATGAAAATAGTTGCAATGTTAGAAGTAGGGGCTGATTTTTCTCCATTTTTAAATTTCTCTTGATTGTTGTTATGGTGCCTTTGGTACAAGAAATAAATATAGAGGCACATCAGCTCTGGATTCAGAGATCTGTGTGAAAAAGATGGCACTTGCTGCTCACCTCTTGGACACAGCCCAGGCCCTGGCTGCAGTGCGCTGGAGTTTGAATTGCTGAATGGTTAACCTGGTTGGTTAGAGTGATGCAGAGTACGCGATGCAGAGTGCGTAGGTTAAAGCTATGCCTTTGACTCTACCAGTCAATCCAGTCCCAAAGGAAGGCAAAGGTGGCAGAAGTCTCTAAAAGGCCAGTGTGGAATTACATTTTCTTAGGTTAAATAAAAATGATAAATGTGGCCAAAGAAATAAGACCTAGACCCGTGCAGAGGTGACTGGGAAAACAGCCACCTCTGCATTGGTGTATTTTTCTAGATAGAAGATTAACAGACATTTGGGTTTCCTGTCCCTTGAGCCAGCTCAAGGCATTCAAAATGTTTATCCATCAGCCTTAGCACAGCAGCAAATTCATTGTCCCTCGTTGTGTTTGCTTTCAGCTCTGCAGAAAGGATCAAGGCCCTCAGTGCAGAACAGCTCTGTAAGTACTCCGGGCTGGGGTCAATGATTTTCCATAAGCAGATGGATAGCAGTCAGTAATGTGCATCATAAAACCCATCGCGGGCAAACTCCTCCAGAGACGGGAGGTGCTAGAAGGTGAAGCGGTCCAGGGGAGAATGGAGGGTGGAGGAGAATCTGCCTTCACTCGAGAGGACGGGTGAGGCGAGGTTGGAAGGTTGCTTAGAATGGAGAACACCTTTGATCTTTTTGTTTGTTTGTTTTTCGTTTTGCTTTTTTAATTTTATTATTGGACTATAATTGCTTTACAATGTTGTATTCGTTTCTGCTGTACAATAAAGTGAATCAGCTATCTGTATACGTATATCCCCTTCCTCCTGAGCCTCCCCACTTTTGGTCTCAAGCCTACTCTCTCTTTAAGCAGTTTCAGGCTAATGCATGTCCAACTGCCTTTTATTGCCATGCAGTGTAAGCATCCTAGAGAGTTTAGCCTGGGGGAAGCCACTGCTGCCTTCTCCTTCACAAGCAGGTCAGAAGCCACATTCCTCATCCAAAATACTGCCTTCTTTTTGGAGCTTCCTTTAGTCTGTTAGGTCCAGCATACCTGAGTTAAGCGGTGGGTAGAAAGAATGGAGGCATTCTTTCCCAGAGTATGAATTTTCAAATTTTTAAAAAATCACTAAGATAATAAAGTTTCTAGAATTTTAGCAGTAATACTAGATGCCAAAATACAAGGAGCTATATCAAAGTTTTGAGCAAATATAAATTAAAAATCTAGCATTCTATTCATCAAGAGTATGATTTTGTTTTGATTTTTTTTCTTTAGTGCTATGATCATCCTTATGATTAATTTCTTGATTCATTTCAGATGAGGAAACTGAGATGCCATCTATTACAGCAAGAGTTTTGCATCAGGACCTCCTTGATTTATGCAGTCCCATCTGTATTTATTGATATTATTAAATTCACTCCTGTCTAATTGTCAGAGGTTTTGAAGAAGTGTTTCATTAATCACTTAGCAGTAGTTGTTAAGACTAATTTGATATACGTGCGGAACACTTTCAGGAAGAAAGCTGTTAAGGTTGAAAAGTAAGATTTTTTTAAAGTCTTCTCCTTGAAGGATATGTTAATTAATTGAAATTTGTCCTGAAAAGGTTGGCAGCCATTTACATTTATTGTGTATTTTTCTAGGTAGGAAATTAACAGACATTTGGGTTTCATGAATCAGTACGCTACCAAAAAAATACAGGAGTTGGGCACAACATAGAGGGATCAATTTCTAAAGTTGCCAAGGAAACACATAAGTGATATTAATTATATCTACCTTCACTGTCATTTCAAAAGAGAAATGTTCTAGGACTAAAAAAGGAATGATATAATCTCAGAATATAAGATATTCCTTTAAACGAAAGAATTCAGTATTATAAAAAACTCAGCATATGTCCTTATTTTTCTCATCTTATCGTGGTTGACAGTCACAAACTTTGTGAGATTTATATAGTGATGAAGATGAAAACAGCAAGGGACAGGGGCTGGCCAGAATGTTTGCTTCCCTAGTATCCTTTGCCCCTTTTGCATAGATCCAGCACTATTTTGAATCAGCCTGTACTTTTCTCATATGTCGTTGTTGTTTAGTTGCTAAGTTATGCCTGACTCTTGCAACCCCATAGACTGTAGCCCACTAGGCTCTTCTGTCCATAGGATTTCCCAGGCAAAAATACTGGAATGGGTTGCCGTTTCCTTCTCCAGGGGATCTTCCCACCCAAGGATCAAACCTGCATCTCCCACTTGGCAGGAGGATTCTTTACCACTGAGCCACCTGAAAAGCCCCACTCTTCTCATATACCTCAATTTAATTTATTTTTAAATTTTTGGCTGCATAGCACATGGGATCTTGCCACAGACTGAACCCACATCCCCTGCACTGGAAGTGCAGAGGCTTTACCACTGACCACCAGGGAACCCCTGTCTCCGTCTAAAATTTCAGCTATCATCATTTATCGCTGACTTTTCCCACTTCCATTCTCTCTTCATTTTTTCCCCTCTAAGCATCTCTGCTTCACTTTCCCACACAACTGGGGTGGGTCATGGGGAGAGGTAGGGCTTTCTGGGTAGTGCTGGTGATAAAGACCCTGCCAGGCAATGCAGGAGACATTAGAGACATTCAATGTCTCAGTGCAGGAGACGTTTAATCCCTGAGTCCGGAAGATCCCCTGGAGAGGGATTGGCTACCCACTCCAGTATTCTGGCCCGGAGAATCCCATGGACAAAGCAGCCTGGTGGGCTATAGTCCGTAGAGTTGCAAAGAGTTGGACACGACTGAAGTGACGTAGTGCACACGCGCACATGGGGAAAGCCAGCCCTTACCAGAAGCACCTTTGAGGTCTCTGCTGTGTTCTCACTCTAACTTAGAAAAAACTATTTTGTCTAAAGTTGCAGTAGCTAAATGTGTCACAGTGAAAAAGAGAGAGCTTCTGTCAGACGGTGATTAAAAGCCCCTTTATTGATGTAGAAGTAAAGAGAAGAAATGAGCAGAATGTATGAAATCTTCACAGTCTTGTTTCTAAGAAAAATAGACACATCCTCTTGATAGGCTCCTCTTAGCTTCCTTGGAAATGTCAGCATGAGATGGGGAGAGAGACAGACACTGCTAAAGACTGTGGTGCACAGATTTCTCTGTCTTCTTGGAGGCCCCAGTAGGTTTTGTGGAGAAGCCTTCATTCAGGATTTCTGAAACTAGAATTTGGAAGCCCTGTGAAAATGCTGTAAGGATAAGGTAGGAACATTGTGAAAAGTTGCAAGATTAGAGACTGGGCCTTTGGAAAATGAGGTAGTTGGATTAAGAGGAGAATTGAAATTAATTTTCATTTGAGCTTGAAAATTCTACGATCCTCAAAAGATACATAGTTTAGTTAAAATGTTTAAGGGAGTTAGCAAGTAAGACTGAGAATGTAATAGCTTTGCCCCGCCTAGTAGATTTATGAATCAGCTTTGTACTAGGACATATAACAATCCTTGAGAATTACAGGTCATCAAGAAAGAGTTTCTTCACCCTTATTAAATACAGTGACCTTGTACATTAGCACAGACAGGGAACCTTAACTAGTTTTAACAGAGCATAGCAATATTACAAATGGCCATTGCTTCTCATTTTGCCTTACAGTTTGGAGAAACACAGAGGCTGTATTAAAACTATGTGTATTATTTACAATTAAAATTTAGCCTAGAGCCTGTCTTAGAAAGACATGAATTTCTAGGACTCAGCAGAAACCCCATACGTAAATAAACTATACTTCAATTTAAAAAAATTATAAAAAAATTAAAAGAAGGAAAGAAGTCCCATAAGCTTTCCCCAATGTTTTCTCTACCTACTATGAGATTCCTGAAATTCCAATTCTTCATCTGACTTTAATCCTTTGGACTGCAAACACCAGTGGAGAAGTGACAGAAAAATACAGTCGTTCTCTTCTTAACTTTTTTATTAATAAGGACACCTTTCATAATTATTTCTTTTTTGGCCCCATATTTTGAAAGAATTGGCCTATCAAACAAATTTTATTTATTAAATAATAGTCATCTGTTTTCCCAATCTAAAAACCATTTATCAATGATATCTTCTTGTCAGTCCGAGCTTCTTTTACAGCAACACAATTACCTAGTTGATGTAATTCCATTTAAAAGAAAATAAATCCCATACTATAATTAACCTGTGCAGCCTTTTAGAGGTTAGCAAGATAATCATTGCAATTAGGCTTTCTGAATCATTGAAAATAGCTTACAACTATTACCAAATAGCTAGCCAACTTTACCCTTGTCATCACCATGTTTGTGACTACTTTACTGAACCTTTAAGCCAGGGGTCATAGAGTCAAATTCTTACAGGGGTCAAGCTGATTAATGGGTGAAGCAGGCTAGATGTAAAACAATAGGGAGTGGTAGAGACTGTGGCAAATAGCACGTCTATGTGTAAAAGAAGGCTAATCGTCACCACTGGGGACAGATCTTATTCTTTAAGAGAAGTCAGAAATCTGGATTTTTATGTGTAATTCTAATTTAAAAAGCTTTTAAAAATCATGCATGTCAAGGAGTAGAAGAATCCTCTCACCTCAATGTATGTCACTCTCTTCTAGGGAAGCTATTACAACCTGGTATTGATTGGTTTTTCATTGTCTCATGGAGAGTCTTGTGAAACATCTCTCATAAATTTGACTCATAGCCTGCTAGCCCCCAAAGCTCAAGCAGGATCCCAAAGAACCAAGTCAGAGGATGGTTAGTTATTTGTGGAGTAAATTGGCCAAGATGGCCTGTTCAGTCTCTCTCACCCCACCTTTAAAAACAATGACTATGTAACAGTTGAGCTCATTTGTAGCACTGTGCGTGCGCCTCATGAGGTACTCACTTGGCTGTGGGCTACTTTTGTTCTGTAAACATATATAAGCACCATCTGAGAAGGCTTTGAGGCATTGAAGTTATGCTGTGTTATGGTTGTGTCATGGCCATGTTGTGCAGTGTTATTACTCCTGCATCAGGGCTGTGTCCGTTGGGTCAGCCACGAGAGGAGAGAGGTTGCGGTATGGCTGCTGTGCCAGCCAGGAGAGAATAAACATGTCTGCAGTTCCTACAGACTTCCCTGATAGTTTAGCTGGTAAAGAATCCACCTGCAATGCAGGAGAGCCCGGTTTGATTCCTGGATTGGGAAGATCTGCTGGAGAAGGGATAAGATACCCACTCCAGTATTCTTAGGCTTCCTTTGTGGCTCAGCTGGTAAAGAATCTGCCTGCAATGCAAGAGACCTGGGTTCGATCCCTGGGTTGGGAAGATACCCTGGAGAAGGGAATGGCAAGCGACTCCAGTATTTTTGCCTGGAGAATCCCTTGGACAGGGGGGCCTGATGGGCTATAGTCCATAGGGTCACAAAGAGTTGGACACGACTGAAGTGACTTAGCACACTTTAGCATGCAGTTCCTACGGCCCTTCGTGTCTTCCTCCAGCCTCTAAGCTCGTGCTTTGCCTACCCTGGGTTCAATGAACAGTGTGCAGGGTGTGAATAGCAAGACAATTGATGACACGAACAAGATCAGCAATATAGTTAGTAGTACAGGAATACCTCATCAGAGATGTTGTGGATACAGTGCAACAAAGCAAATATTGCAATAAAGTGAGTCACAATTTTTTTGGCTTCTTGGTGCATATAAAAGTTATGTTTACACTTTACTGTGTAGTCTATTGAGTACACATTGTGTCTAAAAACAATGTGCATTCCTTAGTTTTAAAATACTTTATTGCTAAATAATGCTGTCATCTGAGCTTTCGGTGAGTTATATTCCTTTGGCTGGTGAAAGGTCTTGCCTAGATGTTAATGGCTGCTGATGAGGGTGCTGGTTGCCGAAAAGTTGGGGTGGCTGTTAGCCATCTCTCAAAATAAGGCAGTAACGAACAATGAAGTTTGCCACATCAATTTATACTTCCTTTCACAAATGACTTCTCTATAGCATACAATACTGTTCGATAACATTTTACCTACAGTAGAACTTCTTTCAAAATTGGAGTCAATATTCTCAAACTCTGCCACTGCTTTATCAACTAAGTTTACATAAAGTTCTAAACCCTTTCTTGTCGTTTCAACAATCTTCAGAGCATCTTCACCAGGAGTAATTTTCATCCCAAGAATCACTTTCTTTGCTCATCCTTAAGAAGCAACTCCTCACCTATGAAAGTTTTATCATGAGATTGCAGCAATTCATCACATCTTCAGGCTCCACTTCTAATTCTAGTTCTCTTGCTGTTTCCACCATATTTGCAGTTACTTCATTCACTGAAGTCTTGACCCCACCAAAATCATTCATAAGGGTTGGAATCAACTTCTTCCAAATTCCATTTATGTTGATGTCTTGACCTCTTCCCGTGAATCATGAATGTTCTTATTGGTATCTGGAATGGTGAATCCTTTCCAGAAGGTTCTCAATTGACTTTGCTCAGATCCACCATAGGAAAAATTATCATTGGCAGCTACAGCCTTATGAAATGTATTTCTTAAATAATAAGATTTGAAAGTTGAAATGACTCCTTGATCCATGGGCTGCAAAAGTGATGTTGTTTTAGCAGTCATGAAAACTACATTAATCTCATTGTATATCTGTATTAGAGCTCTTGGTGACCAGGTGCATTGACAATAAGCAATTGTATTTTGAAAAGAATCTTTTTTTTCTGAGCAATAGGTATCAATTGTTGCTGTTCAGTCGCTAAGTCATGTCCGACTCTCTGCAACCCCATGGACTGCAGCACACCAGGCTTCCCTGTCCTTCACCTTTTCCCGGAGTTTGCCCACACTCATGTCCATTGCGTTGGTGATGCCATCCAACCATCTCATCCTCTACCGCCCCCTTCTCCTGTCGTCAATCTTTCCCAGCATCAGGGTCTTTTCCAATGAGTCGTCTCTTTGCATCAGGTGGCCAAAATGTTGGAGCTTCAGCTTTAGCAGTCTTCCCAATGAATATTCAGGGTTGATTTCCTTTAGGATTGACTGGTTTTGATCTTCCTTCTGTCCAATGGACTTACCTAGTGGCTCAGACGGTAAAGCGTCTGTCTACAATGTGGGAAATCTGGGTTTGATCCCTGGGCTGGGAAGTTTCCTGAAGAAGGAAATGGCAACCCACTCCAGTACTCTTGCCTAGAAAATCCTATGGACGGAGGAGCCTGGTGTCCATGGGGTTGCAAAGAGTCAGACGCTACTGAGCGACTTCACTTTCACTTTCTGTCCAATGGACTCTCAAGGGTCTTCTCCAGCACCTCAAGAGTCTTCTCAGGAGGCAGGTGAGGTGGCCTGGTATTCCCATCTCATCAAGAATTTTCCACAGTTTGTTGTGGTAGGTATTGATGATGGGCTTCAATTATTCAGTAAATTGTGTTGTAAACAGATGTGTTATCATCCAGGCTTTCTTGTTCCATTTATAGGGCACAGGCTTTCAATCAATACCAAATAACTGGAAAAGACTTCAGATAAGATATTAATGGCGCAAAGACAGATACATGCCTTAGTGAGACAGACTTTTATACTAACGAAACAGAGAGAGCAATGCTCTGTAGGCCTGTGCTTTTCTGAAGTAAAGATTATCTGTTTCTCAGTGCTTATTCATCTACTACTTTCCTGGATTTGATAGGTGAACTTTGAAATGTTGGCCCCAATAATGATTGTGCTAGTTCATAATCTTTATTAGATTGACAGTATAATCCCCCAAAGTGTTAGAAATATTTCCAAGCAGTTTCTGATCTTTATTCTGTATTTCTGTGCATGTGATGTGGTATTCCACATGATGTATTCTCCATGTAAACATGATTTACATGTTTTTGATTAAAGTTTATGTTTAGATTATGATTTAGCATAATTCTTAAGGGCCCTAGGATTTGGAGAATGGTAGGTGAGCATATGGCTTCAACTGAAAGTCCTCAGCTGCATTAGCCCCTAACAAAGAGACTCAGCCTGTCCTTCGAAGCCAGGCGTTGACTTTGGTTCTCTGGCCGTGGCATCTCCTTTCAATGGAAGGCTGTTCTGTCCACACTGAAAATCTGTTGTTTAGTGTCTCCACCTTCATTCATTGCCTTAGCTGGATCGCCTGGATATCTTGCTGCAGCTTCTATGTCAGCACATGCTGCTTCATCTTGCACTGTGATGTTATGGAGAGAGCTTCTTTCCTTAAACCTCATGAACCAACCTTAACTTGCTTTGAACTTTTTTTCTGCAGCTTCCTCACCTTCCTCAGCCTTCACCGAATTGAATAGGGCCTTGCTTTGGATCAGGCTTTGGCTTAATTTTGTCTGAGATTTTCTGCTCATCTGATTTTTTATCCAGACCTCTCAAACTTCCCCCACTTCATTGATAAGTCTGTTTGGTTTTCTTATCATTCGTGTGTTCACTGGAATAGCACTTTTAATTTCCTTCAGGAACTTTTCCTTTGCATTCACAATTTGGCTGTTTGGCACAAGAGGGCTAGCTTCAGACTATCTTGGTTTTGATATGCCTTCCTCAGTAAGCTTAAAGTGAGAGACATGCACCTCTTCCTTTCCCCTGAACACTCGAGGCCCTAGTAGGGTTATTAATTGGCCTCATTTCAACAGTGTTTTGTCATAGGGAATAGGGAAGGCTGAGGAGAGGGAGAAGAGTTGGTCAGTGGAGCAGTCAGAACATACACAATGCTTGTCAGCTGTTTCTCATCTCACATGGGCACAGTTAGTGGCACCCCAAAACAATTACAAGAGTAATATCAAAGATCACTGATCGCAGGGAAGGGGCTATTTGCTAAGACGCTCTGCTCCCAATGCAAGGGGTCAGAGTTCAATCCCTGGTGGGGGAACTAGATCCTGCATGCAGCAACTGAGACCTGTTACAACCAAATAAATAAATGTTTTTTTTTAATCATAGATCACCATAACAAATATAGTAATAATGAAAAAGTTTGAAATATTGCGAGAATTACCAAAATGTGACACAGAAACATAAGTGAGTGAATGCTTTTGGAAAAATGGCCCCATAGACTTGCTCGATGCAGGGTTTCCACAAATCTTCAATTTGTAGAAGACACGATACCAGTGACAAGCAATGAGGGAAAGAGCAATGAAACAAAGTATGCCTGAGCTGTGCTGAGGACTTCACCTGCATCATTTGATCCTATAAACAGGTCTACAGAGTAGTCATGATTGTCCCAACTTTGATGATGAGGACACTTGGGCTCAGATGGCTTAACTAACTTATAGAGAGTGACTAAGTTGGAATTCATACCAAGCTGATCCAAAGCTTGGGGACTGGAGTTAAAGAGAAGCTATCGTTGAAGGGACAAAGGTTGGAATAATAAAGACAAATCACCTCTCATAATTTGCCAAGAGTGATGTCAGCATCAATCCAACTTCTAATGATTTTGTTGAGTAAAGGGAATTTAAAACAATCTTAGTTGCAGAGCCTTTTGAAAATGTTACAACACTCCTTGAGATAATTTGAGATATCCTGTAGTGTTGCAGAACTGGAGCTAAGAATTGCTGTCTTAAATATTTGCTCATCTTTTTGATGATGATAATAATCACCAAGTATTACTTTTTGCCAAAGTGTTGTATAGATAATTTCCTGTTGTAGCAACAACCCTAACAGGTAGGTGTTGGAATCCCCATTTTACAGATGAGGAAACTGAGGATTGGAGAAATAAAATAATACACTCAAACTCACACAATTAGCATGGATTATAGTTGGGATTCAAACCCAAGGCAGTCTGACCCCACAGTTCATGCTGTTTCCTCTGCAGTGTACTATCTTGGAGCCAAAGGACGAGGATAAATGTATGAGAATGTGATTGAGAATATCTTACTGCTTTAGGAGTTTGGGGGTTGTGGCAGAGACATTCAAAATTCACTGAATATCCTTGTGCTCCTCACATTTCCCTACTTCCTTTCCAATAAGTAGCCCACGTGACTAGTTCTAGTCACGGGGCGATAGAATTAATGGTCACTTTTGGACCAAGCAATGCAGAATGGATGCGTATTCTGGCATTTTTTCTTCCTCTGACATGGTAACTGTGGGGAACACCTGTCAGTCTGGGATGCTGAATAATGACATGGAACAGAGTTACCTGCTCAGATGTAAGTGAGAAATAGACTCTTGTGTTAAACCACTAGTCTTTAGGGTTAATTTGTTACTGCTTCATAATTTAGCCTATTCTGACTAAAGCAGGTATTTTCATTGGCATAATTCAAATATAAAACTTTCATTATATTAATAATTTAGGGAAAGTTTAATCTAGTTTAGTGAAAAAATGCTAATTTTATGGGCAAGTTCATAATAATTCCATTCCTCCTACCACGGACCCTGAGTCACATAAAATGCTGAATAACCTGCAATAAAATCATAATTTTCCCTTTGAGTATACTTACATCTATTGAAAATGCATCTTTAAGGAAATAGGGCAGCAATAGTGCAAGTCACAAAAAAATAATTCATTTGTTTTATTTAAAAAGACAAATTATACTTAATCTCATGCCAGTGACTATAGGAAAAAAAATCTATAAATTAATGACAAATTTCTTAACCCAGATAATCTTTTATCAAGAGCTTATTTCTGCAACATCAAAGTTGTTGGATAGCAAACATCATGGGTAGTTTTCCATAAGTAATACTGGAAAATATGAAGGCCACTACTGTGAATTCCCAAAAACCTGAGTTCTCAGAGAACTGTGTACATCTTAAGAAGAAATCAGAGATCTGGTGTTCCTGCCAACACATTCCTAGAGTATTACTGTGGCAATGCATGAATTATTTGCCTTTATCTTTTCAGTCAATCTTGGTAGTTTTATGGAATTTACTTGGCGTTTAAATGTTCTTTTGATGAATTTGTAGGGGAGATAGTGTTCTCCCTGTCCTATTCCTCCGCCATCTTAGCTCCTCCTCAATCTTGGTAGTTTTAATAGTATCAGCCTATGTTTAAATTAAAGGTGTTAACAGCAATCTCTTACATTTTCATGTTACCTTATAGTTTATAAAACATTTTACGTATATCTTGTTAGATCCTCACAGCCGCTCTGTGAAACAGGTAGTGATGTCATTGTTTATGATGTGCAGCTGGAGATACTAAGGTTCAGAAAGGTTAAATGATCTGTCCAAGGTCACAGAGGTTGAACAAAGAGTCACTCCTCTCATCACCCTGACTTTTGGCTCTAGGTGAGTTCTACAATGAGCTTCCCTGGTGGCTCAGTGGTAAAGAATTTGCTGGCCAATGCAGGAGAAGCAGGTTTGATCCCCAGGTCAGGAAGATTCCCGGAAGAAGGAAATGGCAACCCCCTCCAGTATTCTTGTCTGTAGAATTCCATCGACAGAGGAGGCTGGCGAGCTACAGTCCACAGGGTCACAATAGAGTCAGACACAACTTAGCGACTAAACCACCACAATAAAGTACTACACTTGCTCTCAGTTTTGTACAGGACAATCATTCAGCCCTTTTGTCTTGTGGGTAATCACTATAAGCCATTTTCTTTTCCAGGGTCCTTCCCGACCCAGGGACCAAACTCAGGTCTCCTGCACTGCAGGCAGATTCTTTACCAACTGAGCTACCAGGGAAGTGCCAATCACTGCATGCCAGTGATTAGCATACCCACTCCAGTATTCTTGCCTGGAGAATTCCATAGACAGAGGAGCCCGATGGGCTACAGTCCACGGGGTTTCAAAGAGTCAGACATGACCGAGTGACTAACACGCACACTGTATGTCAGTAAGAATTGAGACAGGGGATGAGAAATGAAACTCACACACACAACTTTTAGAATTTCTCAAAATTGAGTTCTCTTAATTACCTGAACTATAGTGACATCACATAACAATAGTTACACTTCCTGTGAACATTAATGTTATACTATCCTAAGCACTTTACATATAACTCAATCTTTATAACAATCACATAACAAGGGTCCTATTTTTACTGCACCCATTTTACAGGGGATGAAAACCGAGGCACAGAGAATTTAAGTCACATGTCCTGGGTCACACAGCTTGTTAGTGGCTGAACAAGAAGTTAGACCAAGGCTGTATGGCTCCTGGGTCTTTAACCATTAGACAAAATTGCTTCTTAGGTTAAGAACTAACTTATAGGGATTTCCCTGGTAGTCCACTGGCTAAGACTTTGAGCTCCCAGTGAAGGAGGCATGGGTTTGATCCCTGGTCGGGGAACTAAATCTCGCATGCTGCAACTAAGACTTGATGCAGCCAAATAAGTATTTTAAAAAAATCAAAACTAACCTATCCAACCAGTCCATCCTAAAGGAAATCAGTCCTGGGTGTTCATTGGAAGGACTGATGTTGAAGCTGAAACTCCAATATTTTGGCCGCCTGATATGAAGAGCTGATTCATTTGAAAAGACCCTGATGTTGGGAAAGATTGAAGGCAGGAGGAGAAGGGGACAACAGAGGCTGAGATGGTTGGATGGCATCACAGACTCAATGGACATGAGTTTGGGTAAACTCCGGGAGTTGGTGATGGACAGGGAGGCCTGGCGCGCTGCAGTTCATGGGGTCGCAGAGTCGGACACCACTGAGTGACTGAACTGTACTTCCTATATGGCAGGAACAAACATATAGACACCCATCTAATCCTTATTAGTGACACGTTTAACATTTGAATCCAAACTGAAATTAGAGAGAGAGAAACAGACAAACAGGAAGAACAACTAAAGAGCCTGCAGTGAGAGCTCCCGTTCAACTCAAAGAACATGTGTCCTGAGGCGAGCAGAGGACGGAGAGGAGAATCAGCTCCCCTGGCCAGTCCCAGTTCCCACCTGCGGAGAATCAATCTAATGGTCACGGATTGGCCAATTACTTCATTTGGTTCTCAACCAAAGAAACAGCAAGCTCTTCCCATACTGGAATAAAAACCTGCTCTGTTGTGCTTAATTTTTTTTTTTTT
Source organism: Bos taurus (assembly GCF_002263795.3). Lineage (NCBI taxonomy): Eukaryota > Metazoa > Chordata > Mammalia > Artiodactyla > Bovidae > Bos > Bos taurus. The sequence continues at coordinate 21,387,631 of NC_037346.1, read as the reverse complement.
TTTTTTGGTTTTTTGTTTGTTTCTCTTTATTTTTATTTTTTACTTTACAATATTTTGATTGTTTCTACCATACATCAACATGAATCAGCCACAAGCCCCTCCCTCTTAAACCTCCCTCCCCATCCCACCCCTCTAGGTTGTCACAGAGCACCAGTTTTGGGTTCCCTGCATCATACAGCAAATTTTCATAGGCTAACTAGTTTACATATGGTAATATATATGTTTCAATACTACTCTCTCAAGTCATCCCACGCTGTCCCTCCCCCCATGTTTCTAGGGTTTTTTCAAAAATATATATATATTTATTTTAACTTGTTTATTTGACTGCCTCAGGTCTTAGTTGCAGCATGTGGGATCTAGTTCCCCCACCAGGGATTGAACCAAGGCCCCCTGCACTGGGAATGTGGAGTCTTAGCCACTACACCACCAGAGAAGTCCCTCTGCTATGTTTATTAAGAGGAGATGTTTGAGTCTCTGAAGTGACACTTTCCTAAGGAATTTCCAAGGATAGTGTTGACTAGAATCTATTTTTGCCTGCCTTTGGAACTTAATCCTTGAGTAAGCCACAAGCCACTTGTATCACTGAACACAACTGGGGCTCAAAGGAGTAGCTGGATTCTGGGAGTTTGTAACACAACTCTGCTTTGTATATTCAACATTGCTCATGAAAAAGTTTCAGCTACCAGATAAACAAACTGTGGCATGTATGAACAATTGCTTTGAAAAACAGGCCTCTCCTCCCGGCTCGGCCACTAATGAGCTCTTCAGCTCAAGGATGTTACACAATCTTTCAGAGACTCCAAACTAAGGAACTAGACGAAAGGACAATCTCTAAGATCCTGTGAGCCCTCATTTATTGAGATTTTTAAAAAATTTAATGGTAACAAAACTTAGGAAGACTTACTACCTCCTTGCATGTCATTCTGCATACTCTGTGTTCCTTTTGCAACAGATTCTCATCCCCAGACAGGTCATTTTTCACTCCAGCTGTCATTTGCAGGTTTTATAGGCAGCTAAAGGGCATCATTTAAAACATTGTACTAAAGAGGATATAAACTTTGCTGTCACAAAAGAATCATAGCCTTGAATTCCTGAATTTTATAGTTATGGTACTCATAAAAGTGTTTAATAACAAACTTGGCTCACTTAGAACTTACCAGTCTAAAGGACTTTGCCCCAACTGGACATGTGGATTATATTTGTTTTTTTAAGAAAATATTTAATCATCTATTGACAATTTCATATTGATACTAATGATTCCTGCACAATCCCTTTCAACCACTCTAAATGTAGAAATAATGTTTCATGATTCCACAGTGCTATTAAGCATCTAATGAAGGCTTCTATCACTGGTCTTTGTCACGATGCATGGGCATCAAGATTTTCTACCTATATCAGACAGATTAAAATGGGCCAGGACCTCCCTGGTGGTCCAGTGGTTAAGAATCCACCTGCCAATGCAGGGAACACTGGTTTGATCCCCAGTCCAGGAAGATTCCATGTGTCGAGGAGCAATTAAACCCGTGTGCCACAGCTACAGAAGCCTGTGCGCCCCAGAGCCTGGGCTCATTAATAAGAGAAAGCCCTCGCCCGGCAAAAAAGACCCAGATAGTAAAAAATAAAAAAATATACGGTGTTTTCAAAAAATTAAAATGGGCCAATGTGAAAACTTAACAGCTGCATATGTATGCCCCCGGGCTTCCCAGGTGGTCCTGGTGGTAAATAACCTGCCTGCCAACGCAGGAGACACAAGAGACGTGGGTTCGATCCTGGGGTGGGGGAGAGCCCCTGGAGGAAGGCATGGCAACCCACTCCAGTATTTTTGCCTAGCAAATTCCATGGACAGAGGAGCCTGATGGGCTACAGTCCATGAGGTTGCAAAGAATCAGACTCAACTGAAGCACCTTAGCACAGCACAGCATGTGTATGCACCCAAGAAAAACTTCCTGATCATGTTCCATTTGTCCAAACCTAGAGTAAAAGCACCCGTAAAACTAAATCATCCACAAATAGAATATCTACAATGGTTGCTTTCCTGCGAATTGAGAAATGACACACAACACTCAACAATTTATAAATCTGCAAGTTTATTATTCAAACTGACATGTCTTAAGTACTCATTTCAAAATGCTTTCACTTATATTCTCTCTTTTGATCCTTGGGCATGGAGAGCCTACATTCTTAGTCTCCGGAACCAGATTACCTGGGTATATATCCTATCTCTACCACTTAACTAGCTGTGTGATGATGGGGAATTTACCTAATCTCTCTGCTCCTGCATTTCCTCTTCTGTAAAATGGGGATAGTAATAGAATCTGCCTCCTGATTTGTGGTTACTATGAGGATTAAGAAGCTGAGACATGTACGCTGTGAGACACCACTAAGCACTCACTGAATTTTAGCTATTACAGAAAATTTTATTCACAGACCAGGGAAAGTAAAGATACTGCTTGGGAGCAATAAATAAATAAACTTTAGCTATTATAGCTACTACCTCACTTTTCAGAAGAAGAAAAGTTCTTCATTATCTTTTTTTTAGTGTTTTATTTGCCCTGTGAATGTGTTCTGTTTTACTTCTATCCGATGAAGTATTCTTAATTAAACAAAAGAAAAATAAGATGCGCAAATGGAAATCTGATGAAAAAGTATTATAAAGGATGTGTAATTAGAAAAGGTGGATTTGAGTCATCAGCTCCTGCATGTTAACTTTATTTCTGAGATTTGTATGCTTTGTCTCAAGAAACACCTCTGAAGAGAGTCCAAGAATGCCATGATTATTACACTTAAATATTTGCTTAAGGTAGTAAAGCATGTAGTTCAAGAACAAAAGAAGAGTTAAAGCTCTGGATTTTGTCAATTGCAGCATTAAGGAAAGCCAGTCTAACAGCATTCCTAAAGGGAAACCGGGATCTGTGGCCTCCAGTGATGTTTAATTATTATTTTCTTTCAGGTCTAATTTCTCCTTTTTCATCTCTTACCATTTTCTCTTCTGTGTGCCTTTCTTTTCCTTTCACACTCATTTCAGTCTTTCTGTATTTCTACAATTTAGGTTTTCATGATGACAAGTGCAGGTGATGGTTTATAAAAACGTTTAATACAAACAGAGGCATTTTCGGGACTTCCCTGGCCGTCCACTGGTGAGGACTCCATGCTTCCAGTGCGGGGGGCGGGGGTAGGATTTGATCCATGATTGGGGAACTAAGATCCTGCATGCTTCACAGCGCAGGGAAAAAAAAAAAAACAGAGAGAGAAGAATTTTCAGAGTAGCCCAGCTTGGTTTTCCTTGTGGCTAGAACTTCGCAGCCTTATATCAATGGCTTATTTTGTTGTTCCCAAGGATCTGACAAAAGGAAAGGAAAATGGGGGGCAGTTTCCTTGCATCTTCCAGAATAAAGTCTTAACCCCCAATGGGTACAATTGGCCCTTCATGGTTGGCCCCTGCCTTCTTGTTCTTTAACTCCAACTATGCTCAGAGTCTCCAGTTCCCAAACAGAGGCTTGCTACCCTCAATTCTTACTATAAGACATCACCTCCAAGTAGAATGACCTTCCTCAGCTATTATCATTTAACAAACCCTTAATTGTTCCAAACACAAACCATCTGTCTCTCTTCTAAGACATTCTCCTTTAAGCTCCCAGTCTGACTTACATATTCCTCTTCCATGCTTCACATTACACCATAAAAGCCTCTGCCAGATAATAATGGTTAGGGTTAGGGTTAAGGTGATTCACCTCCAAAATACATCCCATATTCATCCACTTCCTTTCATCTCCACTGCTGCCTCTTGATCCAGGTCACCAGTCACCTTTCTCCTGGACAAATCATAGATTCCTGACAGGTCTCTGTGGGCCTCCCTGGTGGCTCAGTGGTAAAGAATCCGGCTGCAATGCAGGAGACGTGGGTTCGATCCCTGAATTAGGAAGATTCCTTGGAGAAGGAAACGGCAACCCCACTCCAGTACTCTTGCCTGAGAAATCCCATGGACAGGGAAGCCTGGCGGGCTACAATCCATGGAGTCACAAACAGCCAGACACAATATAGTGACTTAGGACACAGCAGGGCTGTGGCTTACATTCCCATCTGCAGCTAGAAAGATCTTTTTAAGAAGAAATAGTTCATATAAACAAAAATACAGAGAATGTATGAATCAGGTATAACAAATGGGATGAAAACCCAGGTACCCACCACCAGTTTAATTAAACACAAGCTGTTGCTGCTGTTGCTGCGGCTAAGTCACTTCAGTCGTGTCCGACTCTGTGCGACCCCATAGACGGCAGCCCACCAGGACCCCCAGTCCCTGGGATTCTTCAGGCAAGAACACTGGAGTGGGTTGCCATTTCCTTCTCCAATGCATGAAAGTGAAAAGTGGAAGTGAAGTCGCTCAGTCGTGTCCGACTCTTCACGACCCCATGGACTGCAGCCCACCAGGCTCCTCCGTCCATGGGATTTTCCAGGCAAGAGTACTGGAGTGAGGTGCCATTGCCTTCTCCGAAACACAAGCTGGCTGTGTTTAATTTGAAGCTGGCTGGGTCTCTTTCCCAAAAGGCAAACACAACCTTGAATTTGGAGTTTAATATTACCTTGTTTTAAAAACTAATTCTTTTACCATATATGTCTATATGTCTAAAAAATTATTTAATTTTGTTTGTTGTTGAGCTTTTAAAAAGTAGTCTATGCCATCTGCCTTGCAATTTGCTCTCTGTACTCAACAGTGACATTTTTGAAACTCATCCATGTTGATTTTCATCTTCTCTGTAGTATTCCACTGTATGAATATGTCATAATACAGGCATACTCCTATTGATGAACTATTGAGTTTTTTCCACGTTCTGTGCAATCACCAGCAATGCTCACATAAACAGTCAAGACTGTGATGCCTAGCGCAGGTATCTGAGAATTTCTCTAGGGCAGGGCTGTGCAACGGAACTTACTATAATAATGGAAGAGTTCTATATCTACATTCTCCAATATGGCAGCCACATGTCATTACTAAGCACTTGGAATATGACTTACTACTGAGAAAGTAAATTTATACTTCAACTTTAATAAACAAATTTAAATAGTCACAAGTGGCTAGTGGCTACCATATTGGATGATACGGTTTTCGAATACGCAACCAGAAATAAAGTGTCTGGGCTATAAGAGTACATGCATCTTCAACTTTACAAATATTGACGAATGTTTCCCAACTTGTGTGTAATATAATTTTTATCTCCACAAGCAGTATGTAATAATTGTCAATAGTACTTTTTTACTGCCTGCCTTTAAATTTTTTACCTGTCAAGAAATAACATGGCATCTTATTAGAGTTTTATTTCACATTTCATAGGCATTTGTGTGAAACGCCTGTTTAGATCTTTTTTTCCTTTTTCATTGGGTTGTCTTTTTTTCCTATTGATGTTCAGGAGTTCTCTACGTATTTTCAGTATTATTCTTTAATTTGTCTCGACACTGGATCTGTTTAACTATGGAAGCCCCATGGAAGCAATTTTCTTTCTAAAATTGTGGATTTCATATTTTCTAAAATTGTAGAGTTCTGCTGCCAGTAGCTTTGTTCCATGAGGTGTCACGGGGCTCAACAATATCTCTTCCGGATGGAGATGGAGGGGGAGGTCTGAAGAATCCTATTCTTAGGGAAATGTCTGCCTGGCTAGGTCATCTGGAGCAGACCCAGTGGAAAACCAGTTTCCCTCTGCTCTTCTCTGTGTCTACACGGGGGCTGAATGTATGGGTGTGACTTGCTGGGTGGAAAGCTGGTACTGAGGGTGACACCCTGGCAACGAGGGCAGAGCAGGAGATCTGGCAAAGTGATGATGATAGTAATTTGGGGGCATGGGATGGGGAGATGCAGTCATTGGCATGAAAAGGGTGGCAGGAGCTTGTAAAACTGGCCCCTCCACCTTCCCCAGTGATTCCATCTCTTCTTTTCCAGAGGCTTCTATTTTAGCAATTGAACAAACCTTCCCTGCCACGTATTTAATCTCTCATCTGCACTGGTTCCTGCCTTTCATCCTCCAGGTAGACATTACTTTAGTTTTCCTTTTCTCCCCAAAGACCTTCCTTCCCACTCAGCTTACTGCAATGTGGTGGCGTCTGCCCATCCCAGCATTCACTGAAGCTGTTTCATGGTCACTGTTCTGAGACTTAGACTTTCCAATGATCTATTGTACCTATTTTCTCAACTGTAGGTCCCATCCAATATCTCACAAAGGGTTAAAATTTCGGAACACAGAAAACGTTAGTAGAAAAGGTCCTCCATGTGTGGACCCTGTTGTCTCTGGGCTTCTCTGGTGGTCCAGCTGGTAAAGAATCCACCTGCAATGAGGGAGACCTGCATTCGATCCCTGGGTTGGGAAGATCCCCTGGTGAAGGGAATGGCTACCCACTCCAGTATTCTGGCCTGGAAAATTCATGGACTGTATAGTCCACTGGGTGGCAAAGAGTCAGACTCGACTGAGCGACTTACATTTCACTTCACACTTCACTTCTTCAGTTCTTGCTGCTGCTGCTACATCACTTTAGTCGTGTCTGACTCTTTGCCACTCCACGGACTGTAGCCCACCAGGTTCCTCTGTCCATGGGATTCTCCAGGCAAGAATACTGGAGTGGGTTGCCATTTCCTTCTCCAGAGGATCTTCCCAACTCAGGGATCAAACCCGTGTCTCTTACATCTTCTGCATTGGCAGGCGAGTTCTTTACCACGAGTGCCCCCTGGGAAGCCCTAACAAACCCTTACCTGTCCCAATTCAGATGCTCTGTCCTCTCTTCCAAGGAGCTCTCCCCAACACTCCCAGTCTGACTTACCGATTCCTCTTCCACACTCCACGTTATACTATGCAAACCTCTACTAGATCATAATGGTCAGGGTTAGGGTGATTCACCTGGACCACATATCCCCTAATTCATCCACTTCCTTTCATCTCCATTCTTGCCCTCTTGAGCCAGGTCAGCATTCACCTTTTGTCTGGACAAATTACAGTCTTCTAACCGGTCTCTGACTTACTTACATTCCCGTCTCCTTCAGTTTATCATTTACACAGCAGGTAGAGTGCTCTTCTTAAGAGGAAATATTTCATACAGACAAAAATAGAAAATGTATAAAATCAGATATAACAAATAAGATGAAAACCCATGTACCCACCACCAGTTTAATAAACTTGATATTGCTAACACCTTTGAAGCTGTCTGTGTCTCTTCCCCAAAGGCAAACACAATCTTGAATTTGGTGTTTAATATTCCCTTCTTTTAAAAGACAATTCTTTTACCATGTATATTCGTATGTCTAAAAATTACATTATTTAATTTTGTTCATTGTTGAACTTTTAAAATGTGGTTGTGTTCCATTTGCTTCCCAATTTGCTTTTTGCCTTCAATGTAACATTTCTGAAATTCACCCATGTTGATCTTCATCTTCTCTGTAGTATTCCATTGTATGAATGTGTCATAATGCATGCATACTCCTGTTGATGAACTTTTGAGTTTTTTCCAGGTTCTTTGCAATCACCAGCAATGAGAAAGCCCATATGCAGCAACAAAAACCCAGCACAGCCAAAAATAAATTTAAAAAAAAAAGAGAGAGAGAGAGAGATACTTGGAATAGGAACTGGCAACCCACTCCAGTATTCTTGCCAGGAAAATCCCCTGGACAGAGGAGCTTAGTGAGCTCCTACAGGGCTACAGTCCATGGGGTCACAAAGAATTGGGACACGACTTAGCGACTAGACAACAACAAATGTAAAACTCAACCCACTCAACTCCCCCAGCATCCTAGTTTCCCCTCCCCACCCCTTCTTATCTTTAGTTAATGTCCCCAGGGTTCAGTCTGGCTAGAGCTGGAGGCCAGAGTGACTTTAGGAAGCAGGGTGGTCTCCGGAGCCTCTGCAGAAAAAGGCTGGAGGTGGCTGTGTGGCACCACCCAGACCCTGCCCCTTCCCCCAATTAGAAAGTAAGTCCCTGGTGTCTACTGGGAGAGCAGTGCCGTGCTTTGGACTAGCGCAAGCTGGGGCCTGCCTGGACTGGCCATTCCAGCGACCTAGCCCCTGCATCGCCCGGGGCAGGGAGGTCCCAGGAGCGCTGCCTCCCGCCCCCACTCCTATATCCAGAGGCAGGGGGTTACGTAATTTTTGAGTGCCTCCCTTCCCCTGCGGGAGTGCATGGGCTGCAGTACACTCCATGCCAGTCCCCCAAAGCAGGTTGGGAGAAGGGGTAGCTGGCTGGACCAGACTAGTTTCCCAGATGACTGGCAGGTAGCGCCAAAAAAAAAGAGAGAGAGAGAGATACTGTGGGATCTTACTACAATTTTATTATGCATTTCCAACATTACTGTTTATTTGCCATTCATTCTTCCTTTTGTTTGAAATGCCTGTTTAGGTCTTTTTTCCATTTTTTTTATTGGGTTATTTGTCTTTTTCCTATTGATGCTTTGGAATTCTCTACATATTTTTAGTATTCTTTTTTAACTTGCCTTGACACTAGATCTGTTTGTTTAACTAGGGAAGCCCCATGGAAGCAACAGGCAAAAGGCATAGCTGAAATGGCAGGTGATGTCACTCACTGAATTCACATGGATTCTCCTTTCAAAAATTGTGAATTTCATGCTAGAGTTCTGCTGCCAGTAGCTTTGTTCCATGAGGTGTCACGGGGCTCAATAATATCTCTTCTGGATGGAGATGGAGGGGGAGGTCTGAAGAATCCTATTCTTAGGGAAATGTCTGCCTGGCTAGGTCATCTGGAGCAGACCCAGTGGAAAACCAGTTTCCCTCTGCTCTTCTCCATGTCTACACGGGGGCTGAGTGTATGGGTGTGACTTGCTGGGTGGAAAGCTGGTACTGAGGGTGACACCCTGGCAACGAGGGCAGAGCAGGAGATCTGGCAAAGTGATGATGATAGTAATTTGGGGGCATGGGATGGGGAGATGCAGTCATTGGCATGAAAAGGGTGGCAGGAGCTTGTAAAACTGGCCCCTCCACCTTCCCCAGTGATTCCATCTCTTTTCTTTTCCAGGGCTTCTATCCTATCAATCAAACCTTCTCTGCCATGTATTTAACCTCTCTTCTGTACTGGTTCCTGCCTTTCATCCTCCACAGTGGACTTGTTTTCCTTTTCTCCCCGAAGACCTTCCCTGCTACTTCCTTCCCTCTCAACTTACTGCAATGTGGTGGCTTCTGCCCACCCCACCATTCACTGAAGCTGTTCTCTCCAAGGTCACCTGTGATTCAGTTGCCAACCTTTTCTGAAGCTTTCAGTCCTGTTCACCTTCTCCTTGTCTTCCTGGGATTCCAGGGAGAACTCTATGGGTCGTCTCCTCCTTCTCTCACTGCTCTTTCTGTGTTTTAGTGCTGGCTTCTCTGTCTTTACCCACTCTTTAAAGCCACTATTTGCAGAGTTAACGGCACCCCCTTATGGCATCCTTGTAACAAATAGTAAAAGGTGCACCATAATCTGGATGGGCACAGCCTTGGGCCAGGATGCATGGTTTCAAGTCTTATTTGTCCCACTCAACCTGGCATTCTTGAGCCATTAATACCCTATACAACTGCATGCAGCTGCACAGGGTACAATTCTTGGTGCTCATCTTGTTTTTTGCTTTATTCTCTTTCTCTTTACAATCTTGTTGACTTTCATTGGATAGAAAACCTATATAGTTCCAGACATCTTTTCATCTGTCTGCTGAACTTCTCTTCCTGGGTATCCTGTGGGTACTTCAAATTTGCCAAGGCCAAAACTAAATTCATTATCTGCTCACTCACATTTTCCCACAGATTGATTTTCTGAATTCTTCTCTAAGTTCATGATGAATGATGTGATGTTCTCAGTCATGTCCAAGTCTTTGTGGCCCCACGGACTGTAGCCCATCAGGCTCTTCTGTCCATGGATTTTTCCAGGCAAGAATACTGGAGTGGGTTGCCATTTCCTCCTCCAGGGGATCTTCCCAACCCAGGGATCAATGCAGGGACTTCTCCTATGTCTCCTGCATTGGCAGGCAGATTCTTTACCACTAGTGCGACCTGGGATGCCCAAGTTAATGATATCACCATCCATCCACTCATTCAAGTGAAAACTTCCAGATTATCTGTGCCTTTTCCTTTTCCACAGTTTCAAGCTTCTGTCACTCCCTCAAGTGCACTGCTGGATTAGCTGTCTAAATAGTTTCCCTATGTTTAGAAGCTCTCCCTCCAAATCAGTCTCCCCACTACTGTTGTTGTTGTTAAGAATCCAACATTTTTACTTAATGTTTATTTACTTGGCTGCACCAGGTCTCAGTTGTAGCATGTGGGATCTTCCATCATCGTTGCATCTTTTTTTATCTTCATTGCAGCATGAAGGATCTTTTAGTCACAGCCTGCGGGCTCTAGTTCCCTGACCAGGGATCAAACCCAGGCCCCCTGCATTGGGAATGGGGAGTCTTAGCCATTGGATCACCAGGAAATCCCTGTGTTTCCTTCTTTACATAGAAATGAGCATGCATGCTCAGATGCTTCAGCTGTGACTGACACTGTGGCCCTGTGGACTGTATGTAGCCTGACAGGCTCCTTTGTCCATGGGATTCTCCAGGCAAGAATTCTGGAGTGGGTTGGTGTGGCCTTCTCCAGAGGATCTTCCTGACCCAGGGATTGAACCTACCTCTCTTACATCTCCTGCATTGCAAGCAGATTCTTTTACTGCTGAGCCACCTGGGAAGCCCAGAAATGAGCATATTGCTCCCTTATTAAAAAACCGATGTTGGCTTCTAGTTTACCATAAGACAAAGTCTAGATATGCAGAATGGCAAATAAAATCTTTCATATTCTGGCCCAAACCAACTTTTCCAGTCCTACACTTTGTCTCTGATCCTAACACCTTCCCTGATCTTAACCACAACAGACTATGAAATCAGTTTCTTGAATGTGATTTTCCCACATGCTTTAGTGCCCCAGTGCATTTGGTGGTGTCTTGCATGCCCTTCCTCTGTGTTTTCCCCTACGAGATTCCATCATCCACTCTTTAAGACTATGCTCACAAGTGACCCTTTTTTCAGGCACCTCTGGTTCTAATAAACAGCCCCTTTCTCACAGCTTCTAGCACTATTGGCGTATTAGTATGAACTGTCTAGAAGTTATTTTGCATCTTTTTTTTTTTACTATATTTTGTGTTTCCGAAGGGCAAGTTTAAGCTTGTTCATCACCATATCATCAGCAGCTTGCCTAGTACCTGTACATGGTAGATACTGAATAAAATTTCATGAGTTGAATTGGGCAGTATGCTTGAACATCACTTTGTGAAAGGACCAATGACTGCTCTCAGTATAATTTTCAACCTGTTCCTTTTCTTCAGAAACCAGAAGAATCTCAGAACGAGATAGTCCACGGGCCCTATTGGAGACAGTTGCTATGTCATATTCCCAAACTTTAGCCAGGTCTCTCCAGGGATATAGAAGCTGTGATTTCTCAAATGACTGCTTGGTGTCCGAGTATGGCTTTCCCCAGATATTAGAGTTCTTTGGAATCAGAGATTTTCAATCTAGGACCTAGATTCTAGGTTCCACCAAAGCCTCTCACCATTCTAAGAAGCTAAGCAGTTTCTTCAGTGGTAGAAAGATCAATATATATTGTTTTATCACCTGTGGGTCCCATCCCAACACGTCACTAAGGTTTGAGATTTTAGAGCATGAAAAACAAAAAGAATGACTTCACTATCTCAAAACCTTGTTAAACCTCTCAGCTGTCCTGCAGCTGGGGATGAAAACCTGCTCATTTGCAGGTTTTGTAGAGAGCCGAGCAAAACAGTATAGGTGAATCAGACTGACTTCTGTCATTATCCTTAGTTAAACCCCACGGTACTTTCTGGTCTAGGTAGGACACCCTCACGGACTCTATGAAGCCTAGAATGAGTGTTTCCTCGAAATGAGCAATTGGATGCTTGTAGAACCAACCGTCGGAGAAGGTAATGGCACCCCACTCCAGTACTCCTGCCTGGAAAATCCCATGGACGGAGGAGCCTGGTAGGCTGCAGTCCATGGGGTCGCTGAGGGTCGAACACGACTGAGTGACTTCACTTTCACTTTTCACTTTCATGCATTGGAGAAGGAAATGGCAACCCACTCCAGTGTTCTTGCCTGGAGAATCCCAGGGACGGGGGAGCCTGGTGGGCTGCCATCTATGGGGTCACACAAAGTCGAACACGACTAAAGTGACTTAGTAGCAGTAGCAGCAGCAGAACCAACCGTGGTAGCAACTGAGGGTAGGAACGAGCTTGATTTCAATTTCCCCTCAAACATAAAAACGTGGTTCTACTAGAATCAAAGCAACAAGTTGCTACTGAAATTGCAGTGACCGGTCAGCAAAGGAGACCTATTGGAAGCGCCTTTGGGTTTTTTTGCGACGAGTCAACTCAACCTAAGCCCAGTGTTTAATTATGCGACCCCTCAGCCCGCTCCACAGCCTGGAGCCCTCTTTTGGCCTCTGAAAAGGTTTAATGGGGGATCAATCGACAATGCCAAGTGTATTCGGCCTCCGAGGCCCAGCATGGAATCTCCAAGGTTTCCGCCTCGGGGCTGATCGGATCCTAGGAGGGCGCCCAGGGGGTCGGGAAGCGTAATCACAGCGGCCCACGTGGGCCGGAACCGCTGGGGGACCCGCCGGTGGTTGGGGCAGCTCGGAGCGCGTCAGCAGCCCGCCCCCTCGGCCCTCCCCTGGGCGGGGCCAGCCCCGACGGCGCTGACTCAGCAACGCGTGGGGGGACTTTTGTCCCTCCGCGGACCCCGTTTCTCTCGCCCTCCGCCGCCACCGAGCCGGTTTCCTCTTTCCGGCGCTCCGGGTGCGAGAGGCAGGTCGGACCGCCCAGCCTGCGAAGCGCTGTGCCGTCCCGGCGCCAGCCTGAGGACCCCGAAACTACCGTTCCCTCGCCGGGCATTTTGGGCGCCATGAACGGAGCGGGTGAGGCGGCCCTCTTCCCTGCCGAGGCTCTGCCGGGGGGCCTCTAGGGGCTCCGCTGCGTCCCGGAGGCCCGGTGGCGGGGAAGGGCCGGGGCTCGGACCCCAGGGGATGGCGGGGATGGAGTTTTCTGGGTGGGCTGGAGAGGCCCGGAGGGAGGCAGCTTCGTGGGCGAGGACGCCGGTGAAGGGCTTCTCCGCTGCTCTGTGGTCACCGCGGGATGCTCTTACCAACTTAGAGTGTAGGAGATGAGCCCTCTTCAGCCTCTTTTTGATGTTACAATCCCATCAGGTATTCCAGCAGGACTGAATTCGGAGAAGGTAGCGGCTCTGCTTCAGAAACTGAATTCCGACCCTCAGTTCGTACTGGCCCAGAATGTCGGCACCACTCACGACCTGCTGGACATCTGTCTGAAGAGGGCCACGGTCCAGGGTACTCAGCATGTGTTCCAGCACGCCGTGCATCAGGAGGGCAAGCCCGTCACCAACCAGAAGAGTTCAGGTAAGGTCTTCAAACTTCTTGCACGTCCTTGGACTTTCTTGAGAGCATACCATTGTGGCGTCTTACCTAAGAACGGTCTTAAAGGGAGCAGAGGTTTCGATGGAGAGAACTTGGGATAAATTCTTAAGAGAATAGACGCAGATACAGGCAGATCCAAGGAAGCTACATTGTGACTTATTTTGCTGCTCTGTGGCTCCTTGGTGTATTTGATTTGAACACTCAAGTGACTGACTAGTCCAAGGTCATCTGTTTGAATGTACTTCACGGATACTCTGTCCTGAAGTTATGTGATTGCTGCCCGATGTCTTGGAGATACCTTTCTTGGTACAAAACATGCAAAAATGGGACTTCCCTGGTGGACCAGTGGATAAGAATCTGTCAGTGCAGGGCTCGCGGGTTCCATCCCTGGTCTGGGAAGATCCCACATGCCTTGGAGCAGCTAAGCCTTTGTGCCACAACTGCTGAACCATGCTCCTCAGCTAAGACCTAGTGTAGCCAAAAATTAAAAAAAGAAACATGTAAAAATATTCACACCCTAGAGAACTCCTCAATGTTGCCCTGAAGGCCATGTGTGGGATGGAAAAGACACAATGTAATTGCACCAGAACATCATCAAATGTTTTTAAGCGTGCCTTTTAGTTGCAACTTTAACAAATGAAAACTGACCTTTTCCAGTCCTGTGGCCACTGCTGAGTTTTCCAAATTTGCTGGCATATTGAGTGCAGCCCTTTCACAGCATCATCTAGAGTTGGACTGTGAAGACAGCTGAGCCCCGAAGAATTGATGCTTTTGAACTGTGGTGTTGGAGAAGACTCTTTCGAGTCCCTTGGACTGCAAGGAGATCCAACCAGTCCATTCTGAAGGAGACCAGTCCTGGGTGTTCATTGGAAGGACTGATGCTGAAGCTGAAACTCCAATACTTTGGCCACTTCACGCGAAGAGTTGACTCATTGGAAAAGACTCTGATGCTGGGAGGGATTGGGGGCAGGAGAAGTGGACGACAGAGGATGAGATGGCTGGATGGCATCACCGACTCTATGCACATGAATTTGGGTGAACTCTGGGAGTTGGTGATGGACAGGGAGGCCTGGCGTGCTGCGATTCATGGGGTCTCAAAGAGTCGGACACGACTGATCGACTGAACTGAACTGAACAAATGTGCTAAAGGCCAGTTCCCATTCAGAGACCAGTTTGTATGCCTTGCTGGTCAAGAGCTCTTTTTCTACAGTCTGGGACCACAAGAAGGACAGCTACAGTGAAAGATGGGTTATCTAGGAACCTAAATAAGGAGGACATTCTCACAGCAGAATTATACTAAAATAACTTTTTAAAGCCTGTGTATGTTCGTTGCTCAGTTGTGTCTGACTCTTTGCAATCCCAGGGACTGTAGCCTGCCTATCCGTTTAAAAACTTCTCCCAGTCTATTTATTTTGGCAGAAGCAGATCAGTGCTTGTTTGAAGCCAGCCAAAACTCAAAAGTGTACATTTATGACACAGATGCATTTTACTGTATGTAAATTTTACCTCAGTAAAGTTGATTTTTAAATTTTAAGGAAAAAATTATGACCTGGCAATAATTAATGTTTTGTCATCATAGAAAATGCTTGGGGTGGTGTGGCCTGTCAGGCCACAAATTATTCAGTTAGTAATGTCACAGTGGTCTTACATGGTGTTGAATTGCAGTGACCTCTTAGGGAAGAGCCTGGGAAAGTGCTGCTGCTGCTGCTGCTGCTGCTAAGTCGCTTCAGTTGTGTCCGACTCTGTGCAACCCCATAGACAGCAGCCCACTAGACTTCTCTGTCCCTGGGATTCTCCAGGCAAGAATACTGGAGTGGGTTGCCATTTCCTTCTCCAGTGCATGAAAGTGAAAAGTAAGGGAAGTCGCCCAGTCATGCCCGACTCTTAGGGACCCCATGGACTGCAGCCCACCAGGCTCCTCCATCCATGGGATTTTCCAGGCAAGAGTACTGGAGTGGGGTGCCATTGCCTTCTTCGTGGAAAAGTGCATCTGGGACAAGTCAGGTCTTATATATTCTATAGTGTCACTTTTACTTAGAAAAGATATAGATAGCACATGAGCTGTGTAGTTTATTTTCATGCAGTTTTCACATTAACAGTTCATCTAGATTTCCTCACTAGGAAATAATATTGTATGTGTGAGAGAGGTAACTAAGTCATTAGTAATTTAGGTATGCTAAGTTGTTAGTGATTTTGAAAAATACGGTATGTGTGCTAGTGGTAAAGAACCTGCCTGCTAATGCAGGAGACATAAGAGACATGGGTTCTATCCCTGGGTAGGGAGGATCCTCTGGAGGAGGGCATGGTAACCCACTCCAGTATTCTTGCCTGGAGAATCCCATAGACAGAGGAGCCTGGCAGGCTACAGTCCATGGAGTCACAGAGTTGGACATGACTGAAGCACAAAGATCACTTAAGTTGTTACAGAAGATGGTGACATTGTGGAGTTTGTGGTTATCTACTTATAGGACAAATGAAGAATATGATTATATGCTTGAGGGGTAGCATAACATTTTTAGAGCCAGCTTTATGCATGGATTCAAAACATTGCTGTCTCAAAAATAGTAAATGGAAGGAAGATAATGTGTTCTGATTAAAAGAAAAAGCTATGACAAACCCAGCATATTAAACAGCAGAGACATTACTTGGCTGACAAAGGTCCATATAGTCAAAGCTATGGTTTTTCCAGTAGTCATGTATGGATGTGAAAGTTGAACCATAAAGAAGGCTGAGCGCCAAAGAATTAATGCTTTTGAACTATGGTGTTGGAGAAGACTCTTAAGAGTCCGTTGGACTGCAAGGGAGATCAAACCAGTCAATCCTAAAGGAAATCAACCCTAAATATTCATTGGAAGGACTGATGCTAAAGCTGAAGCTCCAGTACTCTTGCCACCTAATACGAAGAGCTGACTCATTGAAAGAGACCATGATGCCGGGGAAGATTGAAGGTAGGAGGAGAGGGGGTGACAGAGGATGAGATGGTGGATGGCATCACTGACTCAATGGACATGAGTTCGAGCAAGCTTCGGGAGATGGTGAAGGACAGGGAAGCCTGGCGTGCTGCAGTCCATGGGGTCACAAAGAGTTGGACACAGCTGAGGGACTGAACAGCAACAACATGATGGTAAAGGCACTGATGCCAAGATGCATGTGAAGAGTGTGGAGTAGTGTGACAGTGACCTGTGAACGTGGAAAATGCAGTGCTTCTATGTCGATTTATTGTAGTGACAGGATTTTAAATATATATTTAAGCTACTAAGTTAAATATTATAGTAGTTACTATTCCATCTATATTTTTAAGTGTTCATATAATCCAGTTAACTAAATAACTTAAAATTTCTCCTTGGAGGCATGGGGATTGACTTATGTTAGGGTCACCTTATATTGAGGCGTATACTATGTATTCCAGATTAAAGGGTGGGGACTTTTTGAAACTTCTGCCATATACTGCCAAATTGCCTTCAGATATTTTTTACCTATTTAAATTCCTATCCAAGGTGTGTAAGAATGCTGTGTCCCTGGGTCCTTGCCAATACTGGGCATTATTAATTATAAAATAATGCTTCCCCACTTAACAATTATCTTATGATGAACTTTAAAAAAATATTTCTTGGCTATTTGTGTCTTTTTTGACTATTAGTTATTCATGATCTCTACTCATATTTCTCTATCAATATTTCTTTTTCTAATTTTCTTAGGTGATTTGTGATTGATTCTTTACGTGATATGTAAAGAGATTTTTTTTTAATATATTAAGGATATAAAACTTTGTGTATATATTGCAAATAGTCAAAAAGAAACTACCTTTCTTGTTTTTATATCTTTCTGCTTTTTGATTGGTCTTAAATTGTCCAAGATGTTATCATATATTCAGTGTTGGGAAATACAGTTAGAACAGTGTGATCTATGTGAACACTCACCCTAATTTCTTGATTTGCTTTCTCCTTTTAGGGCGATGCTGGATCTTTTCTTGTCTGAATGTTATGAGACTTCCATTCATGAGAAGATTCAATATTGAAGAATTTGAATTTAGTCAGTCTTACCTCTTTTTCTGGGACAAGGTATGGAACTGATTTTTCAAGAGTCTTTTTGTTTCAGCGTCAGCTTTGGTAGGGACTGTTTCTTCATTTCTTGCTTTTCCAGTTGTCCTCTGCCTTCCATTATAGATGGCAACACCATTTGTTCTGATTTCCAAAGTATCAAAAATTGATTCTTTTCAAAGGCAGAACCACTGGGTTGGTAGGTGGCTTTTTGGCAATGAAATAATAATAATAATGACTCACCTTACTACTTCCTTGTGTCTTTCTTATTTAAAACTTTTTGTTTTCAATAATTTCTCCTTTTAGCATCTTTATGTAGGTCATTTGTCTTTCTAGGACCTAATTCCCTTTCTCTGGGTAGTACTTGTCTGAAAAACAGTAAATAATTGTATTCCTTTTTTAAAAAAAAATCTTTAAAGTGTACATTGTATTTGTCTGTTAGATATTTATTGATTGAAGGCTCTGAGTATCAGATTTTTGTTTCAGAATAAAGCACTGCCTTGTTCAGGATAAACTATTACAATGTGCACACACATTAAAAGAAAATCCTTCACATATTCTTATGAAGCCAGATATTCCTCTTTTTTTGTTGTTGTTTTTTGGCCACACTGTGCAGCATGTTGGATCTCAGCTACTTGCAACTCCTGGGTCTCCTTCATTCCAAGCAGATTCTTTACCACTGAGCCATCAGGGAAGCCCTTAGCTCCCCAACCAGGGATCAGACCCATGCCTCCAGCAGTGGAAGCATAGAGTCTTAACCACTGACCCACCAGGGAAGTCCCAGAGATACTGCCATTTAGATATCAACTTTAGTTTAAAAATACCTACTCTGTCGGGTCTGTAGTAGTTCCAGGACTCCTGTTCTGTCGCTAATGCCATTAAAGATATTAGCTCTTTTCTCCTTTAATTTTATTTAACTTCTCTTACTTTAGGTTGAACGCTGTTATTTCTTCTTAAATGCTTTTGTGGACACAGCTCAGAAAAAAGAGCCTGAGGATGGTAGGCTGGTGCAGTATTTGCTTATGAATCCTGCCAATGATGGAGGACAATGGGATATGCTTGTCAATATTGTTGGTAAGAGCCTTTCTGTAAGAGAACTGAAACCCAGCTTCATGAAACAAGGCTCTGTAGTTCAGCATAGGCCATTTCTTTGGTGTTTAAGTATAGGGTAGAACTGGTCCCCAGAATGGTATACAGTTAGCTCTAAGAACCTTTATCTCATGTTCTACCTAGTAAGTACCTTTTTTAAATTGGAGGTAAAGAGATAGGTACTTTAAAGTTTAGATAGAGAAGAAAATGTATTAAGTATAACTAACTTTCTATGAAAAAGTTTCTCTCTTATCTATTGATGTAATCAAGAAACACATTGAAAACCGCAACTGTTTGAAAATAACCTCTTTCAAAAAATTGTCTTTGAGGGAAACTCCCTCATATTGAGTACTTTGCAAAGTGTGTTAGACTAAAAACAGAATTAATTCCAAGATGGATGGATAAATATGCAGATTAAATGATCTGTTTAATAATATCGTGAGATTGTTCAGTTTTCTGGGTTTCCTTTTTGTTGTCATGTCTGACTCTTTGTTACCCTATGGACTGCAGCACACTAGGCTCCCATCTTCTTTACTATCTCCTGGAGTTTGCTCACATTCATGTCCACTGAGTTGGTGATGCCATCCAACCATCTCGTCCTCTGTCGCCCCTTTCTCTTGCCCTCAATCTTTGCCAGCATCAGAGTCTTTTCCAGTGAGTTGGCTCTTCTCATCAGGTATTAGTATTAATACTCATAAAGTATTAGAGCTTCAGCATCAGTCCTTCCAATTAATATTTAGGATTGATTTTCTGGTTTGATCTCCTTGCTATCCAAGGGACTCTCAAGAGTCTTCTCCAGCACCACAATTTGAAAGCATCAATTCTTTGGCACTCAGCCCCTTTTATGGTTCAACTCTCGCATCCATAGATGACTACTCAAAACTTTTAGCTTTGATGATACAGACCTTTGTTGGTGAAGTGATGTCTCTGCTTTTTAATAACTCTGTCTAGGTTTGTCATAGCTGTCCTTCCAAGGAGCAAGTGTCTTAACTTCATGGCTGCAGTCACCGTTAGACTAGCAAAATATGGCCTATTTTTAAAAGCAATAGCTGTTTTTGTCCGAATTTCTGACACTTGGAATTTATATTTACTTTATGGAACATTAAAATTTGTTTTCTTTTAGAAAAATATGGTGTCATCCCTAAGAAGTGCTTCCCTGAAACTTACACAACAGAGGCAACCAGAAGGATGAATGATATTCTGAATCACAAGGTACAACATACGGAGCAGGGCGAGACTGCATGTAATGTGCTTACCTTAGAACTCCTAACTGACTTTCCAGGGGCATTCCTGGGCATTGCAGTGTACACAGGCTATATATAAGATAGCAGTGTCCATCCAAGGCAGAGTAGCTGCATATTAACTTTAAAAGTAACTGATGGGACTTCCCTGGTGGTCCAGTGGTTAAAAATCCACCTTCCAATGCAGGGGACAAGGGTTTGATCCCTGGTCATAGAACTGAGGTCCCACGTGCTGTGGGGCAACTAAGAAGCCCACCCACTGCATCAAAAGACCTAGTACAGCCAAAATAAAAAAATAATTATTAAAAAAAAATAATGGCGATTAGTAGGGTGGTTTTTTCCTTCTCTTTAAAAATATCCCACTTTTATTTGTGTTGATTTTAATTCTTTCTTATGAGTACTGAGGAACGAAAGCCCCATTCTCAGTGTGGGACAAGCATATGGGGTGCTGTGCCTCTCACTTGGCTCTAGTGGAGGTGGATTGGGACAGCTTTACGGTCTAGTAAAACCGAACACAACTATTCGGGAGACCTCCTTAAAGACGAGGCAGAGTTCTAGGCTTCCCCAAGCTACCTCAAGTGTAGTTTATCCACTCTCTAAAACATTTGGTGTAGTCCCTGAACTGCTTTTTATTGCCTCAGTTATCTTAATGAATCATTCTGTCTTCTCTACGTAACCCATTTTCCCAGGGAGGACTGTGAATCCTACAGGGATGCTGCTCTGCCTGCCAGATTTCTTTTTTAGGAACTGGGAGTTGCCAAAATCTGCTGTCTTGATCTATGAGGCTAAAAATTGGATTTGTCATCCCTGGAAGAAAGACTACATTTTAAAATAAACTGTAAAGTGTGTTTCCCCAATATGAGAAGTAGGTTATTTTCCACTCAGGAAACTCTGGGGAGTATTATCCACAGGCTAAAAGATCGTTATTAGTAAGGCTTTGGATTCCATTTCAGGTGGGAACAAGATCCTCTTTAGCCCTGTGGCTAGGTTTATGACTCACCTTTATCTTAGGCATCTCCCAAAATTGAAAACAACAAACATGAAAAGAATATTGGGGTTTGGCATAGCCATGATCATAACGATTTTACAGAGAAGAAATAGACAACCAGGAAGATTCTAAATTAAAACCTATTAGAGTGAATTAATGGCATAATCAGCTTGTCTCCCGTTTTTTCGTGATAGGCATTTTGAAATCACATGTTTTCCCCATTCCCAGACATATCACAAAGGGTACCATCAGTTGCAGAGCAAAAGCAGTTCCATCTGGTATTTTAGGGGAATCATCCATGTCTTTTCTCTTTATGGAGAAAGTTTTTCTGTCTATGTTTAAGTGGAGTTATTGGGGAAAACATTTGCTTTTATGAACTTTGCCCTGGGTCTTGACTGAGTTATACTTCAAAACAGAGCTAGCATTGGTCTGTTAGTCTCCTTTACAGTTGAATTTGGGTAACTGTTGGAATGCTAAATAAATTTCTGTCATAGATGAGAGAATTCTGCATACGACTACGGAACCTGGTACACAGTGGTGCAACCAAAGAAGAAATCTCAGCCACACAGGACTCCATGATGGAGGAGGTAATAACAATTACTGGATTTTTTGTGACCCTTTTAAAGAACTCTGAGAATGTTCCTATCTGTTAAATTGATTAGGAAGCATGGTCATTGTCATTAGCATTGAATTGAAAATTACTTATTTTACAGCTAAAAAGGCTGAGGTATAAACTTTGCAGTTTGGTATGGGACTTGTGGGATTCCCAGGTGGCTCAGCAGTAAGGAATCAACATGCTGACGGGAGACACTGTTTTGATCTTTGGGTCAGAAAATCACTGAGAGGAGGAAAGGGCAAGCCACTCCATTCTTCTTGTCAGGAAAATCCCCTGGAGAGAGGAGCCTGGTGGTCTACAGTCTGTGGGGTCGCAAAGCGTTGGGCACAACTGAACAACGGAGTATATATACACACGGGACTTGCACTTGCATCTTCTGTTTCCCAGTGTAGGATTCTGTATAATTTCATTCTTTATCCATTTCATAAATACTGAATACCTGCTAGGAGTTTGGCACTGGGAATACAGAGATGAGAAAGACAGTCTCTACTCTCAAGAAGCTCAATCCCTTGGTAAAAAAAGCACGTGAATAGTTATAATAAATCCTTTGCTGGAGATGTATAAAAAAGGACTTGGTGGTCATAGAGGAGGGAGTGAATAAGTCAGTGAACTGAAGGCTTCATGGGACAGATATTTGAACCAGTTCTTGAAAGAGCAGTAGAGATTTACCAGGTGGAAAACTGGGAAAACCATTCCAGACACAGGACTTGCATGTA
The DNA here is from genome assembly GCF_002263795.3 of Bos taurus. Classification (NCBI taxonomy): domain Eukaryota; kingdom Metazoa; phylum Chordata; class Mammalia; order Artiodactyla; family Bovidae; genus Bos; species Bos taurus. Next base: position 21,365,511 of record NC_037346.1, on the reverse strand, counting down.
CAGTGGCATGAACAAAGGTGAAGTCTTCAGACAACAGAGTACCTGAAGCATAACGTTTTGTGAGTGTGTCTGGTAGCAAATTAAGCTAGAGAGGCAGAGCTGTGAGGGATCTTACGTAGATGCCAGAGCTTTTGGCTTTATTCTGTAGCAATAAAAATGGGAAGCTATTGATGGTTATCGTGGTTAAAGCAATGTATGTGAAGACATTTTGGAAAACTTAAAGAGCGTTAAACAAATACCAGGCTGCAATATTTATTATCAAGGCGGTTAAGAATCTTTATTACATAATTACATCAATGATTACATTTAATACTATCCATAATCCAAATGAATATGTATAAAACTGTGAAATTGCTTTAAGAAAAGTACAAATATTTATGTTTTTCATCTAGTGGACCCATTACTCGAAATCCCTCAACTAACAGCTCTTTCAGGAATATTTTTGTGGAATTAAAATGGGCTAAATTTTTTTTTTTTTACTACAGTGGACAACGTTAATGCTTCACTCGTGTTTTCCTTTAAATTTTAGAGAGGCTGCATAGTGTAGTCCCGAGCATGGTCTCTGAGGTCAGACCGTCTCGCCTTCTCTTTAACAGCCATGTGACCTGGGATAGGTTCCTCAAACTTTCAAGTCTCAATTTGTTCATGTGGACTGCCTCTACCCTCTGGCTTGGTACAATCTAGTTTCTTAAATACTGTTCAGTGGCTGAATACAGAGGTGTCATTTTGCCTGATACGTTGAAATTGTCTCATATTTACTTCTCTCTCTACTCCTTAAGTGTTCTTTGTTAAGAAAGGTATCTGTAGTAAAAGAAATAGGCTTTTGGAGTAGGACATGGGTTTCACCTGTATCGCTTAACAGCTCTGTGATCTTGGATAAAATTACTTACTTAACCTGTCTCAGATTCAGTTTGAGTTTAAAATGCATTCCTCATTGGATTTTTGTGGGGATCACATAAATAATTGACTACCTGAGTGTAAGCCCTAGTGCCTGGTATATGGCAGTTGTCCAGTAAATGGTAGTTTTCTTGTTTCTTCCTTAGAATGATCTCTCTTCTTGAGGCCATGTCTCTTGCATAATTTGCCTTTATAATTATACTAAGATAGTGGGGTGTAGGGGGTAGGGGGGAGGGTCTGTAAAGAGTTATGGAAATAGGCTCAGTTGGTACTTATGTAGATCACAAGCATCCTGTTGACTTAAGATATTTGCTTTAATGATCTTTTAAATGCTATATCTAAAGTCCATGATCTGACCCTGCGATTAGCTGCTAAGAGAGCAGATATATTCTACATATCTTTTCTCTCCTTTCCTAACCTTGGAAAAAGTAAAACACCACCTTGCCAAGTCCTGAGTATAAATGTTTTATAGGATTATTTACTTAATGATTCTCTGTAAACTGTTGACTACAGAATTCTGTGTGGTAGGTCTTTAGATTTTTACAATTCCCTAGATAACTTCTCATTAGTGAACCTGACTCTTTGGTAATGAAGAGTCTAGTTGTGGTTTTAAAGCCACAAATTAGTACCTGTGATTTGCGTAGCCTTGTAGGCACATCAAAATGATGACTTGAATCAACAGCCATGAAGCTCACATAGCTTTGCATGAGATGTGCATATGCTAAAGGCATTCTTTCTAAGGAGGCTTCCCTGGTGGCTCAGTGGGTAAAAAATCTGCCTCTGTGATGCAGGAGACTCAGGTTCCATCCTTGGGTTGGCAAGGTCCCCTGGAAACGGGAATGGCTACCCACTGCAGTATTCTTGCCTGGAGAATTCCATGGACAAAAGGAGCCTGGTGGGCCATAGTCCGTGTCAGAAAGAGTCAGACATGAGTGAATTGACTGAGCACAGCACAGCACACACCTAGGTATCTCTTTCTTTTTATCTTTCTTCCTTTCTTCTGGAGGGATACCTGTTTCTTTTATTTTTTCAACTTAAAAACTTCTTAGTTTGAAGCATATATTTGAATTACATTTGCTAATCATTCTACCTTGTTGCACATTAGAGGCTTTTGAGTGTTATACCAGAAGCATGAATAAGGCTTGTACTTTTAAACTTTTATAAATATAAGAAATTACGTACTAACTAACCCAGGGCAGGATGACATAGAAAGTCCTTATGATCCGGAGGTTATCACTGCTAACTCTGATATTTTTCCTTATGTACTTTTTTTCATTTAAGATCATATAAAATTTAGCTTAAAGAAGGGATCCTATGCACTGTTAGTAAGTTCCTTTTTTCATTTTCTTTGTGTTTCTCTAGTGCCTATAGTTTTTTTATATGCAAGCTTTTTTTTAATTATTTTTTAATTGAAGGATAACTACTGTACAGAATTTTGTTTTCTGTCAAACCTCAACATGAATCAGCCATAGGTATACATATATCCCCTCCCTTTTGAACCTCCCTCCCATCTCCCTCCCATCTCCCTCCCCATCCCACCCCTCTAGGTTGATACAGAGCCCCGTTTGAGTTTCCTGAGCCATACAGCAAATTCCCATTGGCTATCTATTTTATATATGGTAATGTAAGTTTCCATGTTACTCTTTCCATACATCTCACCCTCTCCTCCCCTCTCCCCATGTCCATAAGTCTATTCTCTATGTCTGTTTCTCCATTGCTCCCCTGTAAATAAATTCTTCAGTACCATTTTTCTAGATTCCATATATATGCATTAGAATACAATATTTATATTTCTCTCTCTGACTTACTTCACTCTGTATAATAGGTTCTAGGTTCATTCACCTCATTAGAATTGACTCACATGCATTCCTTTTTATGGCTGAGTAATATTCCGTTGTGTATATGTACCACAACTTCTTTATCCGGTCATTTGTCGATGGACATCTAGGTTGCTTCCATGTTCTAGCTATTGTAAATAGTGCTGCAGTGAACCATGGGATACATGTGTCTTTTTCAGTTTTGGTTTCCTCAGGGTATATGCCTAGGATTGGGATTGCTGGGTCATGAAAGAAAGTGAAAGTGAAGTCACTTAGTCGTGTCTGGCTCTTCGTGACCCCATGGACTGCAGCCTACCAGGCTCCTCCGTCCATGGGATTTTCCAGGCAAGAGTATTGGAGTGGGTTGCCATTTCCTTCTCCAAAGGATCTTCCCAACCCAGGGATCAAACCCAGGTCTCCCGCATTATAGGCAGATGCTTTACTGTCCGAGCCACCAGGGAAGCCACCAGGGAAGCCGGGTCATATGGTGGCTTTGTTCCTAGTTTTTTAAGGAATCTACATACTGTCTTCCATAGTGGCTGTATCAATTTACGTTCCCACCAACAGTGCACACCTTCTCCAGCGTTTATTGTTTGTAGACTTTTTGATGATGGCCATTCTGACTGGTGTGAGGTTATATCTCATTGTAGTTTTGATTTGCATTTCTCTAATAATGAGCGATGTTGAGCATCTTTTCACATGTTTGTTAGCCATCTGTATGTCTGCTTTGGAGAAATGTCTGTTTAGGTCTTTTTCCCACTTTTTGATTGGGTTGTTTTTCTGGTATTGAATTGTATGAGCTGCTTGTATATTTTGGAAATTAATCTTTTGTCAGTTGTTTCATTTGCTATTATTTTCTCCCATTATGAGGGTTATCTTTTCACCTTGCTCATAGTTTCCTTTGCTGTGCAAAAGCTTTTAAGTTTAATCAGGTCCCACTTGTTTACTTTTGTGTTTATTTCCATTACTCTAGGAGGTGCGTCATAGAGGATCTTGCTTTATGTCATCGAGTATACACAAGCTTTAAAGGGTACTTTTCATTTAGTTATTATAAGATACTGGCTATAACCTCCTTTTGTACAGTACATCCTTGAGCTGTCTTAACAACCATTATTAGTTTGTAGCCCCCACTCTCCGATCCTTATATTACCCCTCTCCCGACACATAGTTAACCACTAGTTTTTCTCTGTATCTGTGAGTCTGCTGCTTTTTTGTTATATTCATTAGTTTGCTGTATTTTTTAGATTTCACATATAAGTGATGTCATACAGTATTTCTCTGTCTGACTTATTTCACTTAGCATAAACATCAAAAATATAAGAAGATCTACACTGAACTAGCCACTGGGGGATTTAAGCTGAGGAGTGATGTGGCTTAATTTTTGTTTTAAAAAAGATGTCACCCTGGCTGTTTTGAGAATGCATGGTAAAACAGCGGGAGAGGAAGAAGGGAGACCAGTGTGGAGGCTATTGTATAGATGAGATATGGTAGTGGTTCCCACCAGATGGATGAAAATAAGGATGAAGAGAAGTGGACATATTTGAGGGTGGTGTATCTTCAAAGTGAAGATAACAGGACTTGCCAATGTGGAGGACAAGGAAGAGGGAAGATTTGGGGTGATAAAATGGAAGGTTTCCAGGTAGGGGAGAGAAGGCTTTTGAGTGATTATAAGGGAACCTGTATGTGGTCAGGAATAGCAGTGTGAATGAGAGAAGTATAACTGAAGAAGCAGAATTTGGGAGGAGGGAAAGAGTAAATGTGCTCAACGTAGTGCTTTCAAACTGTACAGTCAAATCCCTTGGGGATCTTGATAAAGTGCAGATTGACTCAGTAGATCTGGGTAGAGCTGGAGAGCCTGAATTTCTCACTATTTCTTTGATCTAAACAGACTCTAAAAGTAATCTGAAGGTAATCATTTGACTCTTAGTTACCATCTTTGTGAGCTCATTTCCTTTAACATCACGAAAGGGCACACACCTTTTAAGTGTAGGTTTTTATGTCTTTCCCTGCCCTAAAATATATCTGCTGCCTCCAGGAAGTTTCTCCTCCTCTCTGTGCTTTTGCTGGCACAAGTAGGAGTTGTGTTTTTAAAGTAGATCCCTGCCTTTCTTTCATTCCCCACCAGAAAGCAGTAGAGAGCTGTCTCCTCTCTCCTTTCTCTGCATTGTCAGCAGTCACCAAGGTCTCCACTCTTCTCATGTGACTGGTTCATTTACCCTCGGCACCGAACCTTCTCCAAAGTTCAGCTATTTTCTGTGACCATTTCTGTGTCCTGGCAGTCATCTCCATGATCAATAGGTCACTTTACCTTTGAACCTAATTTCTCCATCAGTGAAACTAAAAGGTCAGAGTGGATGATTTCTTAATGGCCCTGTAGCTTTGTGTCTTTACAATAGAAGGAAATCATATTTCTACAGTGCTTTAGACTTTACTGGACAATCCAGTATTGTAAATACAAATGAAGATTCCAAGATTCTGTCACTTCTGCAGTGGTTCCAGGCACTGAACTCTTAGCATTACCAGTTTTGCTCCATTACATGTAGCTTGGTTGTTAACCACTGTACTACCTTCCCATTCTTTTGGGTTGAACAGGAAGTTCATTCAGGTTTTTCATAACATCCTATGGAAGAGCCCAAACGAACTTTTTGGCCAAGCCAGTAACATTTCTAATTACTATGGTTTCCTCCATTCTGTGTCTGCCTATAGCTGGCTTTAGACTCTCACCCTTCTAAGCATTCATGACTGACTCTCAACTATTGCATCCTGCCTTCCTCCTCTCACTTGGTGTCTGTCTTCCAGTTTAGCCACCAGGGTGGGAATTGACTCTATCCAACATCATTTGTCTTAAATTGGGGTCCATACAGTCTTTCCCTGTGTCCTGTATTTCATGCTTTCTGTGTGTTTTGTCTTTTTCCCATTGCCTTTCGGGTTCTATTATTCAGTATTCAGTTCTGTATAATGACTTGAGTTCAATGTCCAGTATCTTTTATTGTCCTGAATGTCAGCTTCATCTTGTGAGAAACAGGTAACAACTCCCGAGTTGTCCACCAGAGAGCAGACTCAGATACCCAAAGCTTGCTGCCAGCTCTGTATTTTGGAAACAGGGAATAGTTTTTCAGAACGTAGAGTCTCTTATCAAGAACTGAAGTATCATGGGCCCTGGAGATTATAATTCAGAGAATTTTTTAAAATAAGAGCTTGTTTCACTATTGTTAGTTGACTTGGAGCCAAACATTCCTTCCAGAGTGTTTTAAACTGACTTGAATGTGAATGGCTTTGGATAATTTATTGTCATGGTAAACGAATAATATAAAACAAAGCAACATTGTCTCAGATTACAGTTTTACTACAATACCAGAGTAAGAGATGTCACCCTTACCCTCATTCATCCCTTGTATATATCTTTGATAAAAGTTCAGCTTTATAAAACATGCAGTAGGGCATAAATATTTGTATTCCAAAAAAAGATGAATTATAGAATTCATTTAGATAGCTAAAATGCAGATTTCCTTTAGTGTATTTTTGATGAGAAGGAATGATTTCACACTTTTTACTATAGAGAGGGAGTCAGATGCCCAATAAGGTATATGTAAATCGTAGTGTAAAACACTTATATTTAGAATGTGTTTAAAAGTAATCAGAGGTTCACTTACTTGTCTTAATCTTCATTAGGCCTAGCCCTAGTCGCCCCCATTCTTTCGCCAGGGCTTAACTGAACTGGGTAAACCAAGTAGATGACTGAGAATTAATTAAAATGACCCCATATAAAATGTTCGTGCACATGTGACAATGATTATTAGTTGAAAATACACATCATTTAAGTCTATAAAACCTTCCTTATTTAAACATATTCTTATTATACACTTTAATTGTCTTGACCATAGTTAACCAGTGGCAGGATCCTCATGATGAAAATTACCATTTGTGGCCTTGGTGCTGAGGAAATGCAGAATGACTGTCTGGTCCTTATGAATCTCAAAAAGAGCTCATTAGTCCATGGCTAGATTAGCTTAATTACAGTTGCTCATGTGATGCCTGCTGCTGCTTTTCTGTATTAGAAACTAGCCTGAGAATGATACGTTAAAAGAGAGGCAGTTGGGCCTCCCTGGTGGCTCTGTGGTGAAGATTCTGCCTGCCAGTGCAGGAGACATGCGTTTGATCCCTGGTCCGGGAAGATCCCACATGCCACAAAGCAGCTAAGCCTGTATGCCACCACTTCTGAGTTGCTCTAGAGCCTGGAGGCTGCAACTGCTGAAGCCCATGTGCCCACGCTGCACAACAGGAGAATCCACTGCAGTGAGAAGCCCAAACGCCACAGCTGGACAGTAGCCCCTGCTTTCCACAGCTGGAGAAAAGCCCACAGAGCAACGAAGACCCAGAGCGGCCAAAAATAAATAACTTTAAAAAGAGAGAGTGGTGGTTTAAGGACCAGCTGTTCAGGCCCATAAAACATAAAGTAAATCCTAGTAAAGGAAGACTCTTGGAAAATAAACATAAAATGAAAGGCACTCATAACTTTGTCTGTAGGCTGATGTGTTTCTGTTAAGGCTCTGTCTTCCATATGACGTAAGAGTCTTTTTATCCTTAGTTATAGGCCTGAAGTCATAGGCAGGCCTATTTCTAATTTTCTGGCTTTGGTTCAAAGAAGTTTGAACCTTGCTTATCAGGGTATCTGTCCTAAGGCTTTTTTGAGGCCTGAATTTGCAATTTACTGGCTATAGGACATCAGTCAAGCTATTTATTTTCCTGAACCTTGGTTTCTTTATCTGTCAAATCTGAATAGTGTCTCCCGTTTTTGTTGAGAAGACTGAGAGACGTGGTATTCACAGACTGGGGTACAGCACAGCAGACAGTATTTCCTTTTTTGTTTTAAACCCTGTACCGGTGGAGCAATACTTTTGGTTTTTTTTGGACAGTGTGTGACTTCAGATCATGATTCTGCCAGTTACTAGCTATATGATCTTAAGTAGATTGCTTAATTTCTTTGAGTCTTTTGGAGGAGGGAGGAAGAGGGGAAATTACACCTTGAGAGAGTTCTGTGAGAATTAAGTTAACCTAGCAGATATATAATGGCTAGCACAAAACAGTCACACTCAGGATCCATTTCTTTTAACTGTAATGGAGTATACAAATGTAAGGAGCAAATAATGCAGGTAGTAAGTGATGAGATTGGATCAGGGTGGTGACTGGGTGGAGAAAGAAGAGGCAGATCATGGTGTATATTTTTTCAAAGGTAAAGGAAATTTGATACAGAAGAGAAAGTACTTTCTGTGGGCTGACCTTATACAGGGTATGTCTCTATACTTCTATTTCTGTCGTTCTGTAAGATGAAAATAATATAAAATGTATCCTTGGATTGTAATGATGCTAACTTGAAGGTTTTGTGACATCATTAGAGAGTATGTTACAGTCTCAACCCCAGAAATGGTACCTTTCTACTCAGTGTATTCTCGTTCTAATATTACTTTTGATAGACGTTGTCATCTAAACTCCACCAAAAAGTTAGTGACTTTTCTGGGAATAGAGACCCCCGTCATAATCAAAGCAAAACCTGGAAGCATAAAGGGAAGGAAATCTATTTATAAAATGCATGTAATTATTTGTCACTTGATATACAATCAGTGGAGCAGCAACCCAGATCTTGTTGTGGATCAGTGGTGAGTGATTTCTTGGCTAAGGAAGTTTGACTTGCAGGGCAAATACGAAGCACTAAATATTAACATTTCAGAATTGTATTGTTCTGAGTGTTTATTTAAGAACTCAGAAGTTTGCTGATACCAAATCCTGGACATCAACCTTCCAATTTTTGGAGCAATATTAAGTTTCCTGTGAAATCTCTGACTTCAGTATAGCCTCTGATTTCTTGTGTTCCCCAAGCTTGAAACTTGAAGAAAAGAGGTAAAAATACTGCTTCCCTCTAGCCATTGCTCATCTGTCCTCCTTTTTTCCAGATATTCAGAGTGGTGTGCATCTGTTTGGGTAATCCACCAGAGACATTCACCTGGGAGTATCGAGACAAAGATAAAAACTATCAAAAGATTGGCCCTATAACACCCTTGAAGTTTTACAGGCAACATGTCAAGCCACTCTTCAATATGGAAGATAAGGTTAGAGACTGGTGATGGCAGCCGCTGACTTTTTATTTTCAAATGCCTGTTGACTACAAGAAAGAGTATCCAATTCCGGGGTTAATATGCATGGTCATCCAACAAGACACTAAACCAAATTTTTCCTCTTCTGAAGTATTTTATGTACCAGTTCAGTTGGCCACTCAGGATTCCAAGCACTCCTCCTCAAAGACTTTTCTAACTGTGGGTCCCCAGTCAGTTTAATTCCCATCAGCTCCCCTTGTCTGGGCCCTGAGTCATTCTCCGGTACAAAGACAATAGAAGTCTCTTGGGCATTTCTTACCTTGGGTTCAGAGCATCATTGTACTGTGGGCCCTCTGGGGACTCTTTCGTGGAAGGGAGCAGTATCTCAGCCCAATTTTTCCCACTAACTTTAGGACTTCTCCACCTGCCTAGCAGGTGCCAGTCTTCCCTTCCTTATTGGCATCTTGACTCTTAAAGGGCTTTCCTGGTGGCTCAGATGGTAAAGAATCTGCCTGTAATGCAGGGTTTGATCCATGGGTCCTGGGAAATCCCTGGGAAGATCCCCTGGAGAAGGAAATAGCTACCCACTCCAGTATTCTTAGCCTGGAGAATTCCATGGATAGAGGAGTTTGGCGAGCTATATACAGTTCCTGGGGTTGCAAAGAGTTGGACACAACTGAGTGACTAACACCTTCACTTTTCACTTGACCCTCTTAAAAGCAAATGGCTTTGTTTTATCACTGGAGTCCCAATTCAACTGTACTACCAGGCCTTGAGCCTGTCTTGTAATTTGAGAGCAGGGATCTTGTAATGATGGGCTCCTGAGTCATCATCTTGCCTTACTTGGTGCACATAATTCTTCAGGATTAGTTTTGGGGTGACTTTTGCCAATAGGAAAAATGGTGATGCAGCTCCTAAATGTCTCCCCTCAAATAAATAGAATATATAGGGACCTCTCTCAAAAGGACCCTGCCACCTTTTGTTTCTTGGTTATTTAACAACGTGTTTGTAATGCTTATTCTTGTAGGCAGAGGTGATGAGCTTGATACAAATATATGAACTTGGAGGGGAGGTCTATCTCTCGATATTCCTTGTGTTATGTTCTGATCAACATATTCTTGATCTCCTAGATTTGTTTAGTGAATGACCCTCGGCCTCAGCACAAGTACAACAAACTTTACACAGTGGACTATTTAAGCAATATGGTCGGAGGGAGAAAAACTCTGTATAACAACCAGCCCGTTGACTTCTTAAAAAAGATGGTTGCTGCTTCCATCAAAGATGGAGAGGTTGGTATTGTTTCTGTGTCTTCTACATACAGAGTTAAAACCTCTTCCAAATCTTTGGTGTAATAGGAAGATAGGACATATGTTGACATTCTGTCTTCCTCCTTCCTCTGTTTCTAGGCTGTATGGTTTGGCTGTGATGTTGGGAAACACTTCAATGGCAAACTGGGCCTCAGTGACATGAATGTGTGAGTACAAGAAATTTAAAATAGAAAATCATTTGTGGGTTGTGGCTGTTGGCGTGCACTGTTGGTATGAAGTGACTCATACCTGAGGTTTATGAGATTTAGCCACTCTCAGGCTTAATCTCTGAATGAACCTCAAAGCCTGAGAGTGGGCCTGTTTCTTAACATTTTGTAGCGTTTGAGGATTCACAGCTGAAACTTTGGAACGCCACATATTTATATGCTCTGAGCTGGGAAGTCAAGATCGTATCTGAGTTGAAATTGTTGGGTGCTCCTAAAAAGTCATACTACGTGAGGAAGAAACTTTTTTAAAACTTCTGTTTTGTATTGGGGTATAGCTGATGAACAATGCTGTGGTAGTTTCAGGTGGACAGTGAAGGGACTCAACCATACGTACGCATGTATCATTCTCTCCCAAACTCCCCTCCCATCCAGGCTGCCACGTAACGTTGAGCAGAGTTCCCTGTGCTATACAGTAGGTCCTTGTTGGTTATTTGTTTTAAATGCAGCAGTATATTCATGTCCATCCCAAACTCCCTAACTAGTCCTTCTCCCCTGGTAACCACAAGTTCTTCCTCTCAGTCTGTGAGTCTCTTTCAGTTTTGTAAGTAAGTTAATTTGTATCATTTCTTTTTAGATTCCACATATAAGGGATATAATAACAATATTTCTCCTTGAGGAAGACAGTTTTTAAAAAATTGATTAATGTGTAAATCTGTTAAGTGTATTTGGGATGTAACAAAAGGTTTTCTAGGTCTCTTGTTTGATGTTTGATTCTTCTTACTACTTCCATTATTTGATACCTTATGTATTTTGTCTTTAGGACAACTAGGACTAATTTGCATACACACTTTAAAGCATTCCTTCTGGTTGTTGATGACAACGAAGGTTCGCTTGTGAACCAAATCATATTAAATCCTTGACTGTTAAAATTTATCACATTAGTGTTATTTTTAAGTAATTATTACTTGTAGGAAATTGAATAAATATCTTGACAGTTAACAGTAGGAGAAAGGAAATCTGCTAAAAGATTTCATGAGGTTTTCTAAACTTTGAAAATATTCTCTAGTATTTTGACATTTATTTAAATTTCACAGTTAGCCATGGTCTATGTGAATTCGGAAACTGAATTCTCCCAGCTCAAAGTGAAAGTCACTCAGTCGTGTCCAACTCTTTGCGACCCCATACAGTCCATGGAGTTCTCCAGGCCAGGATATTGGAGTGGGTAGCCATTCCCTTCTCCAGGGAATCTTCCCAACCCATGGATCAAATCCAGGTCTCCCGCTGAGCCACCAGGGAAGCCCAACCAGCTCAAAAGAGACCATTTTTGAAAGAAATACTTCAAAAACTTTTTTTTGCTGTTGTTTTCTTTCCAAATTGACAGTGCAGCCTTTCGTCAGTTTTTGTATTAGGAGAATTTATGTTAATAACTTCTTACTTTTCTGAGAGCTCTTGTAACACAGAGAGAATGGAATCCCATTGAGAGACTAGATTCTGCACTTACCACATTCTCAGAAGAGCTGCAGCCCAGATTTGTCTGGAGCTGCTGAGCCCCTTCAGTTTCTTCTGTGATCTTCTTACAGCCAGAAGCCAATTATCCCCCGTGATTGTACTTTCTGTATTCTGTGCTATTCTTTTTTTAACAGCTATGACCATGAGTTGGTGTTCGGTGTCTCCATGAAGAACATGAATAAAGCTGAGAGGCTGACTTTTGGCGAGTCACTTATGACCCACGCCATGACCTTCACTGCTGTCTCAGAAAAGGTATGACCCCCAGCATGCAGACACCAGTATCTGCACAGGGGAACCTCCATTCCCCTGCGGGCCGTTTAATCCAGCAGAGCTTCTTCACAGCGTATGTGCTTCCTGTTAGAAGTTAGCTTCCAAGCAAGACATTGTACCCACCTCTCTGGGGGGTTGGCTGCATGCTTTCAGAAGTCATAAAAATAGGAACTTTCCATAAGGAACAAAATTTGGGTCAGCAGGGAGTAAGAAAGTAACTGCTTCTCTGTAACTTTGGAAATTCTCTGTCTGAAAAGAGGTCAGCAAGGAAACTTGGAAGAAGACCACTTCAGTTTAATAAGGAATTAAAGTGTGCCCTGAAAGTATTCATATCTTGATGATTTATGTTCAGTCTCACCTTTGTCGTTCAGATTCTTCTGCAGTAAAATGTCAATAACAGTAATTGGTGGACTCCATGCTCAGTACTGAATTTATTCAGAGTTTCAGGAAATTGGAGGTAGAGTATTTTGGATTTCCCTGTGGAATATTCTGACTAGTAATACCACTGTTTGTAGGATACAGTGTTGGAAACAACAACTGCAGTATTATCTTTCACAAATAAGCCTCCTCATTCCCAGTCTGTAGAAGAGTTTTACTCCTGTGCTCAGGGATCATAAAGAAGAGAAGACATCAAACTATACTTTAATTCTTTACCACTGCAAGCAAAAATGTTCTTTCCAAGCCTATCTAATTATTGGAAAGAGTGTCACAGAATAACTATCTTCACATTATCTTGGCAAAATATTAGAAGGAGCTTTTCATAAAATACTATAAATGTTGAGATAAAATGCTATCGTAAATAAACTAGAATAAAGTACTACTAACCTACTTAAATATGAACAACTTGGTATTTTATTCTATGTTTAGACCTGCTATATTATAAAATTCAGTGGATTTACAACTAAGCTCCTTAAAGTTAAACTTTTAAACTATTTAGAGGATTATTAAAAAGGAAAACAAAAACTTTATAATTTCTAAGAGAGTTTGGCTTTTTATCATTTTCCATCTCTGTTATAGAGTATTACTACTTTTCAGAAATAAAAATCATACATACTCCATGTCTTTTTCTCTGAAAGCTCCATTCTTTAATAGGCATGGTTTAGTAATATACTGTTTTTCCTTCTGGGAAATGGAGCTACATTACGTGTTAATATTATAAAGCAGAATTAATGTTATCATAACTGGAATTTTATATTGAGATTTTTCTCTTCTCTCCACTTTTGACTGCTATAAAACTAGTTTGCATTGCCTTTGAATGATAAAGCGGAGATAAATGCTTGTAAGTATTCTGGGATATCCTTTCTTGTTGCTGATTTCTTGGAATCCCTGAGAGGGAGTTCCAGATACTCTTCTATATTTGTAGATGACGTGGCTTGATCTAGGTCATGTAGGAATTCATTGGCAAAGGCAAGAAGAGGAAGCACTTTCAAACTTACTGTAATAAATGACTTTAGGTAATGTAGATTCTAACACCGATATTTGAAAAGGAAAGTAAAGATGGGCTACAATGCAGGGAGTAGAAAACCAAAACAGTCAGTAAGCTTGACCCAGAATGTATAGTTTATTGATGTGGTTTTGAAAATCTCTGGGGCTAAGATTAAAGGGTAGTCCAGATAAGGGTATTTGAAACTTTGGGGTTTGTTGGCTGTTTCTGAGATGGAAAATTCCTGAGATTCAAGAAAACTGTCAGGAGTAAAATTGAATCCCGTTTAGATGTGATTTGTGCAGTTTTATGCAAGTGGGAGTTGACAGATGAAATCATTAGGAGATAATTCAGGAGCCAGTTCTCTTCTCAGGCTACAAAGATTTAAGTTGTTTTGACATCAGCTAATGCTCTGGGTAAACATGAAAGAACAGTCTTTTCCCAAATGGAACCTTCTTATCCCTCTCTGTGTCACTGTAATAGAGACTGTAAATGAAAATTATCGTGATGAGTATCATTTTATTGATGAAGATAGATGAACAGAACTGCCGAGGTTTTGTTTTATGGAAATAGTGTTTTGCTTTGCCATTCCATCTCTACTGTATTAAATTCAATATTTGTGTAACCAAATCAGTAAAAAAGCACATTTGGGAGAGTATCATTTCTTGGTTCCCCTAAGTAAGAAAAGTAGGCTATATGATGGGAATGTGTTTGTTTTCTTTTTTAAACTCTTGACTAGGTCTGAGATTCATTGCTAAAATAAATACGGTTAGATGCCTCTGCAAAGAATGCTAATCGGAAGCAAGAGTCCCTGGCTTCACACGGCGTTTACTGCTTTTCCTAGTTTTAACATTTTGTTTTTCTTAGCCAAGAGGCATTTTAATGTGCTTATTTTCTGTATACCATAAAACGTAAAGGAGAAAATAGTAGTATTTATTGCTTGGCTAGGTTTATTGTATTTTCACCTGAAGAGATTCAAAATCCACCTCTAACAGGACATTCTCTTAGTTATAGTAGAAGATATACGGCCCTGGTCATGTATAGCGTTGCTGTATAGAGAAGGCTGTTTCTTCTGAGTGGATGAATAAGAGCTAAAATTACATGACACTTCATTTCAGATCTCATTTCAGACTCTGTGCTGTCATCCACTCTTTTGCAGGATGATCAGGAGGGTGGTTTCATAAAATGGAGAGTGGAAAATTCTTGGGGTGAAGACCATGGCCACAAAGGTAAGCTTACGCTGGTAATACTGCCAGACTCAAAGTGACTGGGTTCTGTGCTACTCTCTGCCTCCTAAGAGATATGGGAAGAAAGAGCTGCCCTGGTGTGGCTCATTTTTATTTTTCAGTAATTGGTCCAGTTAGCTAACTTATTAGCTGGACTATTCTAGAGAAAAATCCGAGGATCTCGTTTGCCCCCAGCATTCCTGCCAGCAGCGTGGGAGGCCTGAATGCCATGGTTGGCTCTGAGACCAGTATGTGCTGGCATCTGTTCCGGACCACAGTGACCCTCCTACACCTCTCTGTCCCGGAATCCCTTGGCCAGTAAGAAGCTTGAGTGCCCTTTGCCAGGACTGTTGGCTGTACAGCATTTGGTGCCTTTTTGTTGGCTGCACTAACTCTAGAAGATCAGAAGCCTTCCAAGGAGGAGAATGGGCCTGGCAAGAAACTTGAGGCATTTATTGGAGACTCATTAGAAGTTGTGAGGTCTAAAGAGGAAGAGAATGCTGTGGTTACCATTTAGAACTGTTTTATTCTGAAAAAGCCAGGCAGAAGTCTTAAGTAAATTCTAGTAATTGGGCTTTAAAAAACAAACAAACACAGATAATATGTGAGTTGTAGCAAAATAAAAACTACTGATAAGCCCAAAGTCCGGAGGAAAAAAAAGCCTCTAATAATCCTGCCACCCAGAGATCACCATTGATTAACTGTTTAGGGTGTATTCTTGCAAATCTTTGAGAACGTTTTTTTTTTTTCTTTTTTTTTGTTTTTTTTGTTTTTTTTAAATTTTATTTTATTTTTAAACTTTACATAATTGTATTAGTTTTGCCAAATATCAAAATGAATCCACCACAGGTATAAGTTTTTCATGGTAGATAATAGTAGATTATTATCTACTTTTAAGGTAGATAATAAGGTGGTGTTGTGCTTTAATTTTTAGGGTTTCAAACCAAAAAGTGGCAACTGCCCTAGAACATGGTGCATGTCAGCATGTTTGCCTGGGTGCTGTGTGCGTCTTATAGCACCTTCTTCCCAGAGTCCACATTCCTTACCTTAGCCAGTGGATTCTGGCTAGGAAGCACATGTTAACCACAGCTTACTTACTAGACTAGCTAGAAAGCTGGGAGGAAATAGATAGGGAGTCTAGTGAGATAACCCAGACACTTGGAATCAAACTTTAGCCATCTCACCCAAGCAGGAATCAGCTAGAAATTAAATAAATTAATAAATAAAGGGAAAGAAAAGAAAAAGAAATTAGAGATCTCAGCAACTCTCTGTTACTTCCCTCTCTTTAAATGATTTTCCAGCTAAGTCCTTTAGCGCTCTAGGATTTCCAGGGGTAAAAAGGTGGAAGAAGGAGGGATGTAGAGGCTTGGAATTGAGCACATGGAGCTTCAGTCATTTGTATTTGAAAACTGGTGTCTTAGAAGAGCCTTGACAAGGCTTGTGTATGCCCCGATTGAGCAGCACAGGCAGTTGTGATGGCTAACACTGAGAGGCCATTTCATCAGTCATTCCAAGTCTTTTCATCTCCCTGTGAAATGATCATGGGTGTGGATTTTGGCTTAACTGTCCCTGGGGTCTGCTGTGGAACGCTGCAGCTCAGTGTTTATATGTAAACAAATATCAGCACTGTTACTCTGTTCATCATCACGTAGTTGCGTGTCCCCCTTCTGTGATTTCTGTCATTGTTCTGTGATTATGGGACACTTGCTAAACCATTATGAATTAAAGTACATTTTGTGCATGTATTTTAATTGGTGATTTCTTATAAGATGAGCTTGTTTTAGGACACACAAACATTGGAATTGGGTAGAGATCGGTTATGAACTTTAGGAAAGCTAGCAGAAAGATTTAAAATAAGCAATCAGAATTCAGTTATATATGTAAAATGATGATAGTTAAGAAATGAATGCAGAGGAACAGCCTGAATCGAGAATTTGGTGAGCCCTGTATGGAATAACGGATTGGTTCAAGACTGAGAAAGGAGTACGCCAGGGCTGTCCGCTGTCACCTTGCTTGTTTTATCTGTATGCTGGACACGTGAGAAATGCCGGGCTGGATGGTTACAGGCTGGAATCGAGTAGGTGGGAGAAGTACCAACAGCCTCAGAGATACAGATGATACCACTCTAATGGTAGAAAGTGAAAAGGAACTAAAGAGCCTCTTGATGAGGGTGAAGGATGAGAGTGAAAGAGTAGGCTTAAAACTAAATATTAAAAAGACTAAGATCATGGCATCCGGCCTCATTACTTCCTAGCAAATAGGAAGGGAAAAGGTGGACGTAGTGACAGATTTCCTCTTTTTGGGCTCTGAAATCACTGTAGATTGTGACTGCAGCCATGAAATCAGAAGATGATTCCTTCTTGGCAGGAAAGCTGTGACAAACTTAGACAGTGTGTTGAAAAGCAGAGACATTCCTCTGCTGACAAAGGTCCATACAGAGACGGCTGTGGTCTTCCCAGTGGTCACATACAGTTATGAGAGCTGGACTGTAAAGAAGGCAGAATGCCAAATAATTGATGCCTTTGAACTGTAGTAAAAGAGAAAACTCCAGAAAGTCCCTTGGACAATAAGGAGATCAAACCAGTCAATCTTAAGGGAAATCAACCATGAATACTTGTTGGAAGGACTGATGATGAAGCTGAAGCTCCAATATTTTGGTCATGTGATAACATCTGACTCATTGCAAAAGTCCCTGATGCTGGGAAGGATTGAGGGCAGAAGGAGAAGAGAGGGTCAGAGGATGAGATTGATGGATGGCATCACTGACACAATGGACATGAACTTGGGCAAATTTCGGGGGATGGTGAGTTACAGGGAGGCCTGGCTTGCTGCAGTCCATGGGGTCACAAAGAGTTGGAAATGACTGGGTGACTGAACAACGTTTTAAAACATAAGATTGTTTCAGATGAAACTGTGTAGCTTCTGTTTCATTTTTGGTCTTATTTGGTCCCTGTAAATGGTTTGTTATCATAAAGATTAGTGTCTACGAAAAGGACTAAAATTATGGTTTGTTTAGACCAGCCTGGACCATTGGCTTGTTTCTGAGATATTTTTCTATCTATTAAGAGTCACTGAGTTTGTAGATAGTAGTGATATCCATTTAAGAGAGGACAGACACTTGTAAAGTCAGGCAAATATTCTGTTTTGTGTAGGGCGAGTTACTGTCTTTATTACTTTGAACCTAAATACCTACTCTTAAAGAGGATTCTAGATTACTTTGCTAATTTTTTTTTTCCCATTCAACTGTACCTCTAAGCTCCACTCAATAGAAGTTTTGCTTCTGTTCACTTACTCATTTCGTTATTATGTTGAGAGACCTGGGGTCTTTATCCCCCTGATCTGCCTGTAACGCTTCCTAGTGAAACCTGCAGCTGTCGAGTTAGGACTAAACTAACTTTTTTTGTTGTTCTTGAAAAAGTGAAATGCCTGAGATTGTACAGACTAAAGCATTTCGCTAGAGAGCCAAAAGATAAGAAATTGAACTGAGTGGGTGTAGCGTATAGTTCGTTCAAAGCCAAAAATAAATTATTCTCCTGTGTTTCTTGGTAATGTTCTTTTTGACTTAACAGGAAGGAAGGAAAGAAAACATGATCTAATTTAATTGGCACACTTGGCCTGACCTTAGGGAGAGTACGTAGTCTGTTATTATGCTTGCGATGTGTGTTTGCCTCGGCGGGGCCCTCCCATCCGTCACCCTGGTGGGCATTGGCCGCCATGTCTGATACAGAACCCCTTTGTGCTCTTTTAGGAGATGTGACAACCTTAAACACCATTGCTAGGATTTTGTTTCTGTAGATAGCATTGTTAGCAATTTGTTACTGTGCTCTAGGGGATTTCTGCATGTTAAAATTGATTGTTTCTCAAAAAACAGTGTTGGTAATACTACAAGCTGGCGGTAAACAGAGCAGAGATACTTGGGCAGGCTGCCTTTTTCCTCCGCCCAGCTCTAGCTTTGGGCTTCCCTGTTAGCTCAGCTGATAAAGAATCTGCCTGCAATGGAGGAGACCCCACTTCGATTCCTGGTTGGGAAGTTCCCCTTGGAGAGGGATAGGCTACCCACTTCAGCATTCTTGGGTTTCCCTGGTGGCTCAGACGTTAGAGAATTCGCCTGCAGTGCAGGAGACCTGGGGTTCAATCCCTGGGTTGAGGAGATCCCCTGGAGGAGGGCATGGCAACCCACTCTAGTGTTCTTGGCCTAGAGAATCCCCATGGACAGAGGAGCCTGGCAGGCTACAGTCCATGGGATCGCAAGGAGTCGGACACGACTGAGTGACTGAGCACCGCGCACCTCTGGCTTTGGTCTTCCCCATTGGTCGTGTTCATGTCCCTTCCTGCCCAGAGTCTAGTATCAGTGATGAAATCCAGTAAACTGACTATTTCCCAAAGAGGATAAATATTACCTCTACCCACAAGAGACATAAAGGGAGAAGTCAATTCTTATCTTACTGAATCCATTGAGTTACTTTATATTGGTGAACACTAGTATTCTTAGTCAGCTGGACTGAAAACTAGGTACATATCTGAGATGGCATACAACCTACCTGACTTTTCTCCCCTCCTTCTTGAAATACTTGACTATGCATTTTGTACCTTCTTTATGGATTGTATAAGAAATGGATTCCATAGCTGAATGAGGAAACAGGCCTTGGGACCTGTTACATCGTCTTTCATTTTGAAAAGCTGACAGGCTTGTTAGAGTTAAGTAGTTTGTAAAATGTTTAAGAATTCAAAATAGGGGAAATAACCCTTGGTGCTTTTTGCTCTTAGTCAGAAATTCTTCTGAGAAGAGCATAATCTTTATGCCAGAGTGACCTGCAGGTCATCTCACTAATGGTAGATCCAGAATTATAATTTGGACAGTCTGACATTAGAACCTACTCTTTATCACTAAACTGTGTTTCCTCTTAGCTTCTCTGTTCCAGTAGTATCTGGTCTGCTCATAGAAATAACATGGTTATAGCATGTTTCTTTGATTTTTTTCGTTAACTTTTTTTATAACTTAGTTCTTTGATTTTTTGCCCTTAACTTTTTATCATGGGCAATTTCAAGCCTATACAAGGAGAATAGTATTTAGAAATTCCCCACATGTTCATCACCCAGCTTCAGTAGTTATAAACATTCTGCCATGCATGTAACAAAGTATTGATAGTCAATAAATTGAATTCTTGGATGGTCGCCCTAATGAACCAGTCTTGTTATGGAACTTCTTTTTATGATTGGTTCACTTAGTCATGAGATGGTATTCCAGTTCTAAAGTCTGATACATCAGAGCCCTGAAGGTAGAATTATCGTAACATACTTCTTATGTTTGTTTAGTCTAGTTTCTTAATATGCTAAATAGCACAGTGAGGTTAGGGGGAATATAATTTTCTGAGTCTTCAATGGTCACTGAAGGAAAATCTTTATCTTTTAAAAATTTTGTTTCTCTAAGTTTTCATTTTGAACCAAGATTAGTTTTTCATTTTTCAAATTGCTTTTTTGCCTTTCAGCTTCAACTTTGAAGTTGTTTTTAACTTACATTCTTCATTTTTTCTTACATGTAAGCCTGTTCTTGATTTCATTTTAGTAAAATTTCCAGACTTCTTCATGAGGCTTTGGCATGTTAGAGATTAATCTGGAAAGAAACTTAACGAGACTGATTCATGTTACATCTGAACTTCTGCTGCTTCTTAAAAACCAAAAGCATGGCCTTTAATTGCCTCACCATATAATTCTGGGAACAGAATGTTCAAAGCTACGCACAAATTTCATCATATCCTTCACATAATGTTACATGGTAGAACCAAGAGAGACAGTTACTACTTTCTTGATTATAGATCCTGGACAGCAATTTGTCTCCTTGTGGTTTCACATTTTTCTATCAATAACATGGATAACAACCGTTTTCCTTATGATGTCCTATAGTTTCTATGTAGCCATCGAACTGTACACTGTTACATAATTCTAAAGAGTTCAATGAATAGTCTGTATTTCTATCCGAGGTACTCAGGACATATAGTTCATAGCATCTTGCTTGCTTCATAAGAATTCAACATTTGCTAATGCATTTGTCCTGAACCCCCACCCCCACCCCGCCGCTCATGGCATCAGATAGAGTAACTTAGGATATGAACATGGAGAAGGCAGTGGCACCCCACTCCAGTACTCTTGCCTGGAATATCCCATGGACAGAGGAGCCTGGTAGGCTGCAGTCCATGGGGTCGCTAAGAGTCGGGCACGACTGAGCGACTTCCCTTTAACTTTTCACTTTCATTCATTGGAGAAGGAAATGGCAACCCACTCCAGTGTTCTTGCCTGGAGAATCCCAGGGACGGGGGAGCCTGGTGGGCTGCCGTCTATAGCGTCGCACAGAGTCGGACACGACTGAAGCGACTTAGCAGCAGCAGCAGGGTATGAACATAGGTAATTGCACCCATGTTTTATGGGAATAAGTGAAAACATGCTGAGAGGTTGTGACTTACCCAGTGTTGGAGATAGAATTGGGACTGAGATTTCTTAATTTGACACAGGCAGCTTCCCTAAGAATGTATATTACCTACGAAAGATAACCAGTCATTTGCAGGTCAGTTTGAGATTTGGTTTGGAATTCTAGCACAAATGTAAATTGTAGACATTATTGAACTGAACTTGCCAAAATAAGAAAATTATGTGAGCCAAAAGCAGAGGCTTCTGATTTCCTGTAAAAGAGCAACATACAAATTTGTTCTGTCACTTCAGGGTTTTCATGTCTCTCCAGGCTTTCCTGTCTCTCTCTGACACCATCAGATTCGGGTATCTGAGTTCTCTCAGAGGGACTCCTCATCATCCATCTTCATTAACCACTGAGCCTGGTTGACACAAGCTAAAAAAGCAGTGACTGTGAGTGGAAGCTCATGCTCTCAGGTGGACAGTTGCTTCCTTATCCCAGCATGTGACTAGGGCAGGGCTGTGCCTGTGTGCTCAGTTGCTTCAGTCGTCTCTGACTCTTTGCCACCCTATGGACCGTAAGCCTGGCAGGCTCCTCTGTCATGGGATTCTCCAGGCTAGAATACTGGAGTAGTTTGCCATGCCCTCCTCCAGGGCATCTTCCCAGCCCAGGGATCAAACCCACACCCCTTATGTCTCCTGCATTGGCAGGCAGGGTCTTTACCACTGGCACCACCTGCCTACCATTTGTGAGAGAAGGCTCTTCCTAGCCTACAGGCTGAAACCGATTTCAGGGAGAAATCCTTTCATGTTTGATGTAGATTGATGTGTATTTCCTTTGTCCTGTAGAGAGGATTTGTCGTTCTCCCAGGTGGTCTCCAAGGTATGCTTGCATTGCTTTGAGGATAGAGGTCAGACACAGAACCCGAGCCCAGATGCCTGGGACACATCCTGGCTGTCCCACCTATTGGCTGTGTAGCCTTGGTCATGGTGTTTAACCTTTATAAGCCTTAGTCTTCTGATCTGTAAAACGGGGATAGTAGTTGTACCTACCTCATAGGGTGTTTGTGAGAACTATGCCAGGCATATAAGAAATGCCCAGAAACATTAGCTATCATTGGTGCCATTGTTAATGTTCTCTGTAGACAAGAGAACAGCAGAGCAGGGACGTAAGCTCTCCTCCCTCTGGGAGAGGGCTGTCTCACTGGCCCACTGTTCTAACATCGGGTCTCTTAAGAATTCAGGACCCTTGGTGACCGTTGGACTGCATCTCCAGTTTACTGGGTGGATGACTCGTCATGTGGGCTTAGTCTTTCACAAGAGAAGCAGTGGAGGTGAAGACACCTCATGCCAAGGAAACCCATTAGCAACAGTGTCAGCTCACATTTATTGACGGGATGCAGGGAGCCACGCACAGACCGCAGTGCGAACGTCTCTGACCCTCAGAGGAATTCATGCTTCTCCACCTGGGACCTGGAAGGGGATTTGAAGAGGGCTGTGATGTGGCAGATGTGGCAGTCGTGGTGTGCTCCTCAGACTGTAAGATACAGGATAAGTAGAAAAGTAGAAAAAGATAAGCCAGAGAAGGGGTGATTTCTCCCAGAAGGCAGATGACAGCAGAAGAGGAGGAGCTGGGGAGAGCCCCCTCAGTGGGGAGACAATACAAAGACATTGAAGCTGAGGTTACTGAAGTCACAGGACTAGGTGAGAAGTCACGGGACTAGGTGACGTCAGAGAAAACCTGGTGGGAAATAGCGCTGCGGTGGGGCAGCCAGAAAGAAGTCAAGCGGGGAGGCTTTGGGATTGGGCTTTAGAGCAGGTTTGGGACCCTTTAGGTGGAGGGAGGGTGGACGCCCACTGTGCTGTCAGTGCCCTGCCAGGAACACAGTGTACTTGCTTCCTCCACACGCTGGGTATGGGGAGTGGGCAGGCTGGGTGTTGAGCTGGAACCATTAGGCTGTAAATCTTGCTCCATATGTTGTTTGTAAGAACAAATATGTAAAACACAAATGTGAGAATGAATGCACAATAACACGGGATAAAGTACAAGAGAGACAATGAGTGATTGGAACTGGGGAGGCTCCTTACCAATCCTTCAGAGGTGAGCAGAGTTTTAGGAAAGATGCTTGGGTTGTGGGTGTTTTGGGAAAGGACGTGGGAGGCCAGCCAAGGAGAAGGGGGCTGAGAAGCATCGCTCTTGACCTGTAGAGTGTGCTTCAGGCAGGTCCGAGGCTTGGGGCCAAGAAATAATGTGGCCTGTCATCCGTGGAGCTTTTGAGGAAAGAGCAAAAAGCCGGCTTTGCCTGAAACAAATAGGAGTAGTACTGTTTGGGGTCAGAGAGAAGTCATTAAGTTTTGGCAAGAAAATAGACCCTTGAATGACACCTGAATTTGTGTTTTCTCCTCCTGTCCAACATCGGAGATGCTGGCAGGATTTCGTGTGATCTCAGACTAGCCTGGATAGTAGTGCTCACAGTCCAGGGAAACAAAACAGTCAGACTGGCTGGTGCATTGCCCTCTCTCCTCAGCCCAGAGGTGGACAGGCTTCTTCTGGGGGCACTTCCTCAGGAAGTGTGCACTTCTGCAGACTGAACTTTGTTGTGGTTTGATGGTTTTTAAAAAAATGCAACCCACAAACCAAAACAACCCTCTTTGCCAACCACATTTTCCACTCTGCCTTCTTACCAGGGAGATGGAATCTTCCGTAGCCTTTGTTTCTGAACGAGGCCACAGGTAATACCCAGCTGTAAGAGTAGCCCTTCCCTTCTCAGCAAAAGGTTCAGGATCCTGAATGTATGCGCACCACAGAGCCAGACTTTGGTATTTGGCCTGGAGGAAAAAGAGGCCTCTCCTCAGATCCCTGTCCAGGTATCTGTCTCAAGCGGTAGGTTTGTTTTCTTTCCAAAACATCCAGCCCACCCTGTTCTCCAGCCTTCTAAGCAAATGCACTTAAAGCACATGACATCTCTTTGATTTAAAGAGACACGATACCTCATAAACAAACCCTGCAAAACCTGGGCGCCTGACCATCAGTGTGGGGTGTGTGGGCAGATGGAATTGGTTCCAGACAGTGCCTGGATTAGAAACTAGATTACGTGGTATCTGTTGGCCAGAGGATACCTACCTGCCACTCTCTCTGCCACTGGGTACTCTTTTGGAGGAAGCTGAGCCCCATGGAAAAGACTGAATTTGAAGTTAAGACCTGGATTTAAGTATGGGCTTTACTTAATGGCTGTGACTTTAAACAACTCATACCAACCCTGCCTACCTCATAGTGTCACTATGAGGATTAAAATTGAAATAAGAGTAGATAGTGGATATAAAATTGCACTTTGAAGTGTAAGTTCCCTACAGAGCTACCTGTGTGTTTTTGTTTTATTTTGCTTACTAAGGTATAATTCTTTTACTAAATAATAAAATTATACTGTTCCAAAATCAAAACACAAAGAAATACATAAAGAGGAATCTTATTTCCATCTCTGTCCCTATGTATGCCTTTCACCTCCTGCGTTTTTCAGGTTCTCATTCTCTTCATTTCTGATGTGACTTTGCAGTGTGTTTTAGTGCACCGAAGGTAGCATATCTTATCTCCCCGCTCTGCTTCTCCTTCTCACTTTACTTAGTGTGTCTCGGAGGCCTGTCAGTACGTTTCCATATCAGTACAGCCTTATTATCTTACATTGTCTGGATGTACCGTAGTTCACTCAACCAGTTCCCAGGTTGAATAAGTACGAGCTGTTGTTGTACGTAATTACACGCCTGTTGTGTGCATGCAGGTACTGTGTGTCTGCAGGATGAAATTCCAGAAATGGCATTGCGTAGTGAAGAGGGCAAAGGCACTCGAATTTTTCCCATTCCAAAGGAGTTGTGTCGTTTTGTATATTTGTAGTGTACTCCGTACAAATGTAAGGCATGCTTTCTACAGTGGGTGACTAACAGAAGTGGTTGACAGAGTGTTACTACTTAATCACCTGTGAAATTGTGTGTGTTCATAGCTGTGTCAAGGCCTTAATGAGTGGTTTTCATTGAGACTGTGTTTCTTACGTTTTCTTACCACTTACCCTACTTTGCTTTCAATTTTTTTTAATATAATTGCAGGGAAACATTTATCAGTTCAGTTCAGTTTCTCAGTTGTGTCCGACTGTGACCTCAAAGACTGCAGCATGCCAGGCTTCTCTATCACCAACTCCCGGAGATTGCTCAAACTCATGTCCATCGAGTCAGTGATGCCATCCAACCGTCTCATCCTCTGTTGTCCCCTTCTCCTGCCTTCAATCTTTCCCAGGCTTGGGGTCTTTTCTAAGGAGTCAGTTCTTCACATTAGGTGGCCAAAGTATTGGTGGCCAAACTGGTTAAACTATGGTACATCCAGACAATGCCAGATAATGAAACTACTGATGTGGAAACATCAAACAAAAATGTTTATAAACATAACAGAAAAACCTTAGAAGCCATAAAGGAAAAGATTGATAAATTTGACTTCATAAAACACACAAAAAATTTAGGACACTAGAAAACATCATCAACTAAATTAGAAGGCAAATTACATAATAGGAAAAATGTTTGCCATCATTATATTAATATAGAGAGCCCTATTACTGATCACTGTGAAAATGGCAAACATACCAGTTAAAATTCAGCAGAGGTCCCAAACAGACTCTTTACAAAAGAAAACTGAATAGCAAGCACCCACAGACAAAAGTTCAGATTGGACTCAAAAAGAAAGTTGAAATTATATATTGATAAGGACATAAAGAAATTAAGTAGATGATTAAGGATGTACACAGGTTTAATTACAAAATTGTTTATAGCAGTGTTGTTTCTAAGCATGAAAAAATAATTCAGATTCCAACAATAGGGAATTAAACACATTTTGGTTTTACTCATAAATTCAGCACTTAAAAATTATAGTGTAGATAGTTTTTTTATTAATATGAAAAGAGCAATATTGGAAAACAGCATATGTGATACTCTGTGGTATAAGAACATTATGTTGTCTCATTTTTATTAAATGTATAGCGTCTACACATATAAATTTTTATCAGAGGATATACATGGGATTTTCCAGGCAAGAGTACTGAAGTGGATTGCCATATCCTTCTCCAGGACATAAAAATCTAACTAGGGCCTAACCTGAGTTTCCCAGGTGGCGCTAGTGGTAAAGAACCTGCCTGCCAATGCAGGAGATATAAGAGATGCAGGTTCGATGCCTGGGTTGGGAAGATCCCCTGGACAAGGGCATGGCAAGCCACTCCAGTATTCTTGCCTGGAGAATCCCATGGATAGAGGAGCCTGGTGGGTGAGCTATAGTCCGTGGGGTCAGACAGGGTCGGACACAACTGAAGCAACTTAGCACGCACGCACGCACGCACAGGGTCTAACCCAGGATGGTGGGATCGTAGGCAGTTTTAAAATGTATATTTGTCATCTTTTCATCCACCTCTTCCTTCTGCTCCTCTTCCTTCATTTTATCATCTTCCTCCCTCTGTCCTTCCAAGATTTTTTATAAGGAGCATTAATTATTTGGGTAATCTTTAAGGAGTCAAAAAGTGATATAATATTTCAGAATTTTGAAGGGAAAATCACCTACCCCGTGATATAAAATTATCATTGTTTTTCATGTTTTCTCCCCCTGTGTATTTGGAATTTTAACATAGTTATAAAGGATACACTATTTTTATATACTTTTATCCCTTAAACATTTTTCCATGTTACTGCATAGTCTTTGCAACTTCATTTTAAATGACTGATTAATATTTTGTGGAGTGATTTCTCACTGTTTATTAGGACGTTTGAAATATGAGACAAGTGTCAGTGAGGCTTGCCTTCCCTTTCTGGGAGCCTTTCTTCAGCCTTGAGTTATCAGCATCAAGTGAAAGATTGGCAGTGACTTAATGAGGCCTCAGTCGTCTGGCTTCCTTAGGTTCAGGCAGCCAGACAGATTCATCACAGCAGAATAGTAACTTGATTTTGTCATACCTTTTTTAAAAATAGCAACAACAACAAAAATTGAACCACAAGTAGTTTTGTTAGTGAGGTGAAATATTTCATAGAACAAAGCAAAACATTTCTCATTTATAAATAATAATATATTTATCACCTTAATTTATGTCTGAAAGGTTTAAAACTTAGATCTTTGGTAGGATTTCAGAAAACTGGTTTTTTAGGGTAAAGTTTTTCTTTCCCTTAAATGAACCCATTGGAATCCCTTCTGTTTCTGAGTGCATTAGGCCTGTCTAGAGCCGTATCTACAGATGCTGTTTCTCCCTTTACAGACCATACTGCTCTTTCTCTTAACAGATATAGAAATGTTGCCAGTGTCTTTGAGGGACTGTTCACTTATTTTATTTCTTCCTCTTCCTTTCTTTATTTTATTTCTTGCGTGTAAGCAAGACATTTAATGTTTAAACAAAATTTAATTTCACCTTAGTCCCTAAAGCTGACTTTCTTTATCTATTTATCCGTTTGTTTCCCTGAATGCAACATCAGGATCCTTGGGGCAGATTTTTGTTTTCCTTTTTTGTTTGTTTCTTTGGTCTTTGGGGAACGCCGGTTTCTAATGGCCAAGGTACATGAGGGCTAGAAGCTGCAACTTTCCTCAGATCAAGATGGTCGCTCTAACCCTGCCCAAGTGGACACCTTGCTGCTCCTCTCCACAGCACTCACTCGGGTTTTAGACACACTGATCCTAATCATCTCAGTCAAACTCCAGGACACGCAGTATCAACAGTTACAGCAGCCACAAGGTCATTATCTACCCAGGGTGCAATTACTCGGCAGCCACCTAGACTGTGAGGTTTTGTGGGCCCCCAGAGAACTCATATCCTGAAGAGAGAGACTAATCAAGGCAGGTCCTCTTGGCGGGGACCCTGAAAGGGTGGATTACAATCGATAGGAGTTTTAATTTGTGAGGACTTAATCTTATCTCCTGCTTTTGGAACAAGATAGCGTAGATGTACTTATTGTCCATTTTCTCCGGGCATTTTTTGAAGACTCATTTGATTGTGTGATGATAGTATTGTTGAAAGGACACAGAACTTTATTACATGAATCTGCCTCCATCCTTCACCTGCCTCTCTGCCTGCCCCAAGCCCCTCTCAGGATTTATTCAGGGGGCATTAGGGTGAGGGGAAGGATGCCTAATGTCTCAGATGGTGTGGCAGTTAGTAGCCTGCTCTCCTGCCCACTGAAAACTCCTCATGGGCAAGGCAGATGCTGAAACTTTTTCTCAGAAAGCATTTACTTAGGATGCAGCAAGAAATGGTATCGGCTGGCCCTTCAGCTGACCAAGCTTTGGCTGCTGGAACTCAGTGGCAGTGACGTGGGTGACGTGAGAGGCCAGGGACTTGGGAATGTGTGTGTGTTCTTCCCGGTGTCTCCTGTTGAGAATGGTGCCCTGGATCGTGAGGGGATCGTCATGATCGGACTTGGCATGAGTGCTTGCGCACTTTTCCTGGCATTTTTTGGAGAGGGAAAACACGCGGTGCCAGGTCAGGATGAGCTGCCTTGACTCCCGTCAGGGAGGGGCAGAGTGCAGCAGAGACGAGCTCCCCGAAGCAGTCCTGTTTTCAAGTTAAGTGATGTCCTCTGTCATACCATTTAGTTTATAAAAGTAGACTTACCATCACGTTGCCTTTTAATTATTTAAATCAGCCTTGCTTTTAGAGCAGCAGTTCTCAGAGTGGGCCCTGAGGACCCCTGCCAGGTCCCTGGGACCCTTCTAGGACATCTACAAGGTCTTCCTTCCTCTGACAGCATATCTGCAGGAGGCCAGATTTGCTGCTTCTGCTTCATCCAAAAGAACAGTTGCAGCAGACTGCACACAGAAGCAGATATGAGAATTTAGCTGTCTTCTGCATCACAGAGTAATGCCACTTTCCTTACTAAAATTTATTTTGTATTGGAGGATATAATTATTTTTTCCTAAGTGAATCAATATTTTTAGCTTTCTATTTTAATTTTTACTGTGGTTAACATCATTAAGTATAACCCATATCAACAACTTTTTAGAGTCCTCAATAATTTTAAGTGCACAGTCGTGAGCCTGGGGCCAAGAAGTTTGAGAACCAATATACTAGAGGATCACCTTAGGAATACCTACCTCTTCTCCCTCTCTCTCGGTCCTCTGTAGTGGGAAGTGATATAGCACAGACCTAGATTTGCACACTTGCAGAGAAAATATGGCTCAAGTGTCTAGTATATAACAGGTGTCAGCCATGGTAAGATGATGATGAAGATCGCTAGTTACTGTGAGTGCTCGGTGTGTAGGTGGTAACCTATGTAGGTACACACTTCTGTCCTCTGCTTTCTCCATGGCCCATCCTTATTTTAAGTGCACACGCTTTCATCTCTCGCCTTAGTTTCACTCTTTGTATTAGCAGTGCCTCAGGTGCAATGTTTCCCCATTTCAGTTTGGCAGTGGTATGATCCCGAAGAGGAATTCTTGTCCTAGTGGAGCCTGTGGGCTTCCCAGGTGGTGCTGGCCGTAAAGAACCCGCCTGCCAGTGCTAGGAGACATGAGAGACACAGGTTTGATCCCTGGGTCAGGAAGATCCTCTGGAGGAGGAAATGGCAACCCACTCCAGTATTTTTGCCCAGAGAATCCCATGAGTAGAGAAGCCTGGTGGGCTGTAGTCCACAGGGTCACAAAGAATCAGACGTGATTAAAGCACCTGAGCCTACCACCTCTAGTGGAGCCGGGATAGTCTCCCTGACGGGAAAGGCAGGTGTCTGTCACCAGATACCTGATGACGCCATGCCTTTTCTCAGATAAGCCTCAGTCTGGGGTGTTAGTACTGCTGTGCCCCTGTTCATTCCTACCACTGGACAGATCCGTAAATCCCAGGGCCTCAGCAAGGAATATAGGTCAAGCGACTGTCTCTTCTTCACCACAGATTTCCTCCTAAGAAAGCACAGACTCACACAGTGTCATCTGCAAATAAGTGGCTCCCTGGGAATGAAGACCAGACCCCGTCAGGATTCCCCTGATGGCTTAGCTGATTGTTGTGTAGAAATTTATGGTAGAGAGGAATGAGAGAAAACAGCCAGTGATGCTGAGAAGGTGGGATGGGTATGCTTGCCCTTCTGATCCTAGAGATTAACCCCTGACATATGGCTGTGTGAACAAGAAACATTTCCACCTACCTTCAGGGTCACTGACTCACCCTCAGTGAGGCAGCCTGAGAAGTGGAACAGCACAGGATCTTTGGTCCAAGGCCCAGCTCTGAACTTCACCCATGTAACCTGGGCTCATCACTTAGTTACTCTGAGCCCCAGTTTTTCTAACTGGTAAAAACATTACCCTGCTGTCCTGTCTGCTTTGTAGATTGCTGTAAGACTTCATCGGGGGCTTCCCTGGTGGTCATTGGTTAGGAATCTGCCTGCCAGTGCAGGGGACAGGAGAGCCCACATGCTACAGAGCAGCTGGGCCTGTGAGCCACGACTACCGAGCCTGAGCTCTGGAGCCCAAGGACCACAATTGCTGAAGTCCGCGCACCTAAAGCCCATGCTCCAGAACAAGAGAGGCCATCTCAACGAGAAGCCTGCACACCACAACAAACAGCAGCCGTGCTCGCCACAACTGGAGAAAGCCTGCGTGCAACAACAAAGACCCAGTGCAGCCAAAAATAGAGAAATAACAATTTTAAAAATAATCAGGTTAAATGAAATTACAGATGGGAAAGCTGAAAAACATGTACAAATGCTAGCTTTGTGAGAGATTTTCTCATAGTGCCAGTAAGGTTTTTGCTCTTTGCCCCTTGCCCTCTGGATTCATGAGGCTCCTGTTCTCTTCTCCAGGTTACCTGTGCATGACGGATGAGTGGTTCTCTGAGTACGTCTACGAAGTGGTGGTGGACAAGAAGCATGTCCCTGAAGAGGTGCTAGCTGTACTAGAGCAGGAACCCATTGTCCTGCCAGCCTGGGACCCCATGGGTGCTTTGGCCAAGTGATGTTGCCTCCAGCTTTTCCTCTTCCCATGGGACCTGAAGTAGCTGCAAAGGACAGATCCAGGGACTGAAGCCAAAGTGACATAGCTGACTGTGTGTTCCCACGGGACACGGTCAGACTCTTGGATTTCTGCTCCAGGAACCTCTTTGGGAAAGTGTGCTTTATGCTGAAACAGAATATTCTTAAAGAAAAAAAGGGAAAGGTCAGGTCACACTATCTACTCTCCTCATCTCCAACAGCTCAGGATCTCTTAGCATTTTAATCAGATGTAATTGTTTGTCTTAACTCTGTCACACCGGTTTCGTTCTGTGTCTGTGTTAATAAGGCAGAAGAGGATGAGCAATTGAGGTGTGTGGAGAGAAAGCAGACCTAGTGCTCCTTGTTCCTAGAGTAGAGTGGGGGAGGGTGCCCTAACATTTGAGCTCTCAAAACTGCATGCTGCCTGACAGTATCACTGTTCCTCCGAGGTGGCAGTCACTGAATTCAGATTTTGTCAAGGTAATTCTTTGTGCCTCGAACAGCCCAGGAATGGGAGGTTGATCAAAACTGACATGATTCCTTCCAGTTGTTCTGAACTGTGGAGATCACGGCTCTACTTGAGTCGTGGTTAAGTAGAGGGTCAGGGAACGTGGGTGAGAGAACAACCAAAACCTTATCATGATCTGAATTATAATCATTAGAGGGAGCTCTCGCCAAATGGTTCAACTTCTGCCTCTGGAATTGGGAGTTGGGTGGGCACAAAAAGGGGATATCATCCATTCTTTCTGACAACTAGATGGTGCTGAGAAAGCTTTTGAATAAAACACTTTGCTAAATGAGAGTGTGTTGGCTTATTTGACCTAAGAAGTGTGTGTGTGTTTGGCTATAAAGGAAAGTAGCCAGGTGGCTCGTGTTCTTGAAAGTAAAGAAACAGCAAGATGGTTCAGAGCGTCTCCACCTTGGCTGCTCTCTGGGATGTACCATTCTTCCCAGCCTGTGCAGATCCTCTCTGGCTTCTGCAGAGGGCTTCTAGGCACCATGTTTAAGAGAGCTGGTGCCTCTGCTGCTTAACCATCATTTCTCCAAGCAACAGGGTCACTGCAAGAGTGGGAAGTAAGGCCCAGCTGGGTCCAGCCTTAGAGTGGGCTGAAGAGTATGTATTTTACTAAGACTGGCCTCTCTTTCACTGAAAGCAAAGAAATACAGCATCCTAATCAACATTTCTGTTGGTGCCTGAGTCCCCTACCTTTCAGGCTTTGAAAGAATCTTCTCAGTTCTAGCATGGAATATTGTTTGTCATAACATTAGTTATAACATTAGTTACAGGCTCAAGTGTTATTCAGTGTTTACAATACTCTAGCAATCCTGTTCCAAGTAGGATAAATCCATTTCCAGACACATCATGGTGAAACCTCAGAACAAATCTTAACGATATCCAGGAAGAAACGACAGGTTGCCTCCAAAGAAAAGACAATGAGATTGCTGACTTCTCATCAGCAACTATGTATGTCAAAAGACCGTGAAAAGTGCCTTCAAAAGACAGTTAGAAATTAACCATGAACCTAGAATTCTATACTGAGCAAAACTGTCTTTGAAGAACAGAGGTGAAATAAAAGACTATTTCAGTTAAAAATTGTTGCCCAAGCAGAACAACAGTGATCTCTTAATATAGAAGTTCTGAAATTCAACAAAGGAATGTAGAAGAAAGTGATAAACACGTGCACCATCTAAACAGGAAGTGACTATGGGTAGTCTTACAAGTTCCAAAACAGATAAAACCAAAATACATAAAAATAGGGAACGCGGGAGATGATTAGAATAAGCATACATACTCTAAAGTCTTTAATGTCATTTAGGAAGAAGATAAGTGCATGGATTAACTTTAGGCTTTGCTGTGTTTATTTTAAGTGC
This sequence comes from Bos taurus, assembly GCF_002263795.3. Classification (NCBI taxonomy): domain Eukaryota; kingdom Metazoa; phylum Chordata; class Mammalia; order Artiodactyla; family Bovidae; genus Bos; species Bos taurus. The sequence continues at coordinate 21,332,560 of NC_037346.1, read as the reverse complement.
TAGAAGTTTCCAGATTAACTACTAAAATAAAACAGGATGTACTTTCCCATCAAGAATATTATATATATATTACATATATATTATAAATATATAAAATATATAAAATTTTATTAAAATATATAAATTTTATAAATATATATAAACAAAATAGTGGAGAGAAAGAAAACACAGGCAAGTACTGTGTCCAAAATAGAAACCTAAATGTGTCAATAATTTCAACGTCCATAAAAGGCTTAAATGTTTCAGAAAAAAGCGAATTGTCAGATGGAATTTTTTTTTTAACTGATGGATTTTATCTTTATTTTCCTTTGTTGTTTATCCATTCTAAATGTAATAGTTTGCGTCAGCTAACCCAGAACCCTCAGGCCGTCCCTTTCCTTCCTCCTCTTCCCCTTGGCAACCTGAGTCTGTTCTCTTAGTCTGTGAGCCTGTTGCTGTTTTGTACATGGGTTCGTTTGTGCCGTATTCCACACATAAATGAGACCACGCGGTGTTTTTCTCTTTCTGACTTCACTTCGTATGATGATCTCTCCTGGCATCCATGTTGCTGCAAATGGCACTGTTTCATTTTTAGGGCTGAGTAGTATTTTACTGTTGTATTCTATTGGAGTTGGCGATGGACAGGGAAGCCTGGCTTGCTGCAGTCCACGGGGTTGCAGAAAGTCGGACACGACTAAGCAGCTGAACTGAACTGAGTATTCTATCATATAGATGTACCACATCTTCTTTATCCATTCATCTGTCAGTGGACACTTAGGTTGTATCCATGTCTTGGCTAGTATGAATAGCTGTGAACATTAGGGACATGTGTATCTTTTTGAATTATTGTTTTGTCTGGTTATGTGCCCAGGAGTGGGATTGCTGGATCATATGGCAACTCTTTTTAGTGTTTTTGAGGAACCTCCATACTGTGTTCCATAGTGGCTGCACCAATTTGCATCCCCACCAACAGTGTGAGAGGGAGGGCTTTCCTTTTCTCTACACCCTCTACAGCATTTGTTACTTGCAGACTTTAGTGATGGCCATTCTGACTGGTGTGAAGTGATGGCTCATTGTAGTTTTGATTTGCATTTCTCTAATAGTGATGTTGAGAATCTTTTCATGTGCCTATCGGCTATCTTTATATCTTCTTTGGAGAAATGTCTATATAGGTCATGTGCCATTTTTCAGTTGGGTTGATTGTTTCCTGTTGAGTTGTATGAGCTGTTTGTATATTTTGGAGATGAAGTTCTTGCCACTTGCCTCATTTTGCAAATATTTTCCCCCATTCTTCAGGTTGTCTTTTTGTTTTGTTTTTTTCACTTACAGTTTCCTTTGCTATGCAAAAGCTTGTAAGTTTGATTAGGTTGATTCCATTTGTTTATTGATTGATTAAACAAATAATTGATTCCATTTGTTTATTTTTGGTTTTATTGCTATTGCCTTGGGAGACTGACTGAAAACATTGGTATGATTTATGTCAGAGAATGTGTTGCTTATGCTGTCTTCCAGTTTTATGGTGTCGTGTCTTACGTTTAAGTCTTTAAGCCATTTTTTTATTTTTGTGCATGGTGTGAGGGAATTCATTGATTTACATGCACCTGTCCAACTTTCCCAGCACCATTCGCTAAACAGACTCTTTCGCATTTATATTACAAGTGGTTCTTTAAAAAAAAGAAAAGCAAATTAACATATTGGGTAAGACTGATCCCCCCCAAAAGTACAGACACACACAAAAGAAGTCAAGAGGAGGCTACCATTATATTGCAGATGGAAAAATATAAGACACCCTTAATGTTGTCAGAAGTGACAGTGAAGGGACCAGTTTGGAAGACATACATCCCCAGACCCCGGGAAGAAGGGGGAGAAGAAGCAAACTGAAAAGCAGAGTGAGACGTTGAAAGATTTAGCAGAACTGAAAAAGTTGAATCCTGATTCAGCAGTGCAGACAGCTAGTGATAAGCAAACCAGTTTACACTGTGTAACCCTCTCCCCCCACCCCCCACCCCCAAAGCTCAGACATGCTAGCATCAGAGGGTTACTCTGGGTCACTGAAAGCTAGATGCCCTCGCTACCTTGGGTAGCTATGTGCTTGCCCCTCCCCCTCTCAGCAGGCACCAATTCAAGATTTATTCTCCATAGAGAAAACTAGTTTATGGCCTGGAGGTCAGAAACTTAGTTGAAGATGAAAGTACCTTATGTGGGCATTTGCATTTTGAATATCCTCGGTCATACTGGGCTCCTAGAACCCTAGTGTGCAGAGATTGCAAGTGTTCTCTGGGGAATTTCGATTAGGTTAAGAAGAAAGACAAAGAGCTATTCTGTGACATAAAGGATTATTTTATGAGGCTGCCATAACCCTAACAAAAAAAAGAAAAAAGTACATGCAAATCTCCTCCATAAAGAGATGCAAAATTCCTAACCAAATATTACTGAATCCAAATATATAAAAGATAATCTCCATAACCAAATACTGAATAGAAGCTATTATCCAAATAAAATTAGGATTCTGTGGAGAGAAACAAAGGATGGCGGGTATGTCTTCTCTACCAAAGATGAAATGGGCCAGAGTTTTAGCCAGACATCTGAACTGGAAGAACCTGCTAACATTTGGGTGACTGGTGAACTGGGAATTGAGAAGGTGTGAACTGTCTTCCTGTCGCTCTTTCAATGATACTCTCACCTCTGGAAGGTCCTTGCCAGCTCCAGGAACCCTCTTGAGACATGTAGAGTCATGCTGACCCTACACATCCAAGAAGCCAGGACCTGATAATGAGACGTCATTCCTCCAGGATGTGGTTGTGGATCCATCAGCGTGCTCTGGCTTGTTGTCAAAGAGCCACTGAATTCTCATTTGCTGTTGGCAGCGCCAGGGCACTTGAACTTTCATTCCCACTTCTCTGATCGTGTGGCCTGGGTGAAACTTGTTGCTGACTGGCCAAAGTCATTGATTAGGCTAGATTTTTTTTTTTTTCCTTGTAAGTAATATCAGATGGGCATCCCCGTAGTTGAGACCGCTTGTTCAGAACCGTTGCTGCTTTTCATGAAGATGACCCTACTTCCTTGGGGTCTGTGACACAATTTGATTGAAAACTAGGAATCAATTGGCCAGAGTTGTTCTTGTTTCCTTTGCAAAATTCAAACCCTTTACACATGACCACAAAGAGAAAGGGAGAGGGAGGGGGAGTGTCCTATTCATAGCAGCCATAGGCATTTGCAAACAGGACTGTGTGAAGATAGAAGCCCTTCTGCCCGTTTGTCTTCCTTGGTACCGTTTGGATACCACCTGCTTTCTCTCTCTCTCTCTCGCTTACTCCTTGAGAAAAACTATCTAGTAGCTCCTCTTAAAGTGGATGGAGTGGGCTCTGGAACCATCTCTCAGCCTATCCTAAGTCAATGTTTTGTTTGATTTTTTAAAATTACCTGCTTTGCAGAAGAATGGAGTGGCTGAGACAGGGCGGGTACACGGTGGAAAGTATCAGAGTGTGCTTGACTTAAACTGCAGCCCACTTGCCTCTCACCCGAGAGGGCCCTTAGAGGTCATCTTGTCTAGACTTCTCCAAGATGGATAAGGAATCCTTGAAGTTCTGCATGGACACATTCAGTGACAGGAGCACACAGCCTCCTCCCTTGAGGCCCCTGCCCACCTCTCCAGACCCAACTTCCTCCCTTCCCTTCTTGTTCACCCTGCATCAGACAGTCACACCCCACTCCCACTTTGTCCTTCAAATGCACCAAGCGCATTCCCGCCTGCTAGCTGTTCCCTCATCCTAAAACTGTTCCCTCAGCCTGAAGGCTGGCTTCTTATGATTCAGGTCATGGCTCAAACATCAAGGCCATCACCTCACCTGAGTAGGAAGCTGCCCCCTCCTCACCGCCTCCACCACCTCTGCCCTTGCCTCTATACGATAACTGGGGTCGATTTCCTTCACTTCTGTCACTTTCTGAAATGCTTGTTTGTTTCTATGTTTATGTGTCGATCCTTCCTGTCAGTTCCCCCAGGGCAGCGGCTTTGTCTTACTCACCACTGTGTTCACAAGCCTGCCTCATGGTAAATATGGTTGACTGACGGATGGAAAATGCCCTATATCCTGACAGCTGTATTCAATTAAAAGTTTATGTATAGATCTGAAGTGGGCTTCGCAGTCACTTGCTCAGGAGGGATGAGTAGAATGAGAACAAAGCCCCTGTGGATCTTCGTACGTCAGTGCTTAACAGGAAGGTCTAGATTTCAGGGTGACTGGACTTAGGGGAGCAGAAGAGGGAGGTAGAAACCCTCAAAGGTTTTCTTCACTTTTCTCACTGCCTGCACCTTTCTGGCTTCAAATTGGCCCAGCAGAGATTCCCAGTGGCTCAATGATAAAGAATCCACCTGCCATTGCAAGAGACGCGGGTTCAATCCCTGGTCCAGGAAGATCCCACGTGCCTCGAAGCAACTAAGCCCATGCGCCACACCTACTGAGCCTGTGCTCTAGAGCCAGGGAGCCTCGACTGCTGAAGCCTATGCACCCTAGAGCCTGTGCTCTGCAAGAAAAGAAGCCATTGCAATGAGAAGCCTGTGCATCTCAACTAGAGAGTTACCCCTACTCGCCACAACTCGAGAAAAGCCTGCGCACAGCAGCCAAGACCCCACACAACCAAAATAAATAAAAACATTTTTAAAAGAAAAAGTCAACCCAGGAGAGGGAGAATCCCAGCACCTTTGGACTCAGGCAGGAGGGTTGGCTGAGCCACTTGGAGCCACGCAGGGCAGGGACCAGCCACCGACCCTCTCTGCGTCTCAGTCTCCATACCATCTTTGGTGAAAAGCTTTTTGAAATGTATTCATAGGAAAGGTCACAGCTCAAAAAGGAGAAAAACTAAAATATATTTTTAATAACAAAATACAGCCAAAGGGTTGAAAAATGCATATTACCCTTGTGGTAGGAAAAGAACAAAAAAGGAGGCAGATAATGTACGTGGGAGACAGATGCTCAATAGATGGGAGCTATTGGTAATAACCAGTTCACAGAGCTTCTCCAATGTGTCCGTCATCGAGCAAGGCCCTCTGGGGGTTAAAGTAATTCCCTGCCCTTCAGAAGTTTATCGTGTAGTTCGCAAAATAAGATGTATATACATGAGCCCGTGGCAAAAGCAGATGACTTGCTATGAGTGAAGTTTTCCAGTAAATATCATCATAGTTAGGAAAGGGCTCGAAGTTGGAGAAGGAAAAGAAAAACTGACCCATTTTAATCTAACTTCTAACCACAGTGACCACAGACATCAAGGATGAGGGTGATCAGTTTTCCAAGAAGAGACTGAGGGGGGAAACCTCCCTCTATGCAGAGGCCCCAGTTATCTTGAAGTTCCTGGAAGGGAAGAAGAGCTAAAGACAGGGAGAGTATTCTGTCGTCTTGAGCAGACCAAGAAAGCTGGGAGTAGGAGGGAGGAGAGAGGCGTGACTTCAGGGGCTAGAAGCAGAGAACCTGGGTTCTAAAAATAATTCTGTCCCTCTTGCTCAGACCCTGAGCAAAGCCCTGGGTGTCACCTCCTGGCTCACAGCACCCTTATTAGTAAGTTAGAGAGAAAATATTTGCTTCCTTCCTAAGGGAATAAAAAAACCTACGGTGCTACTGAGTAATTCAGCCCCGTTTGGGAAGGAAACAGTTTGCACTGCAAGAGATGGAGCTGCCCTGAAAATCCTCCAGGCTTCTCCCCTGCTTTGCCATAGCTTGGGGCCCCTTTCTGTATTCTTTCTTTCTCCTCTCTTTATTTCTTTTTAAAAATTATTTTATTGTTCTTATTGTTATTTTGTTCATTTTTATTTTTTGGCCATGCGGTGCAGCATGTGGGATCTTAGTTCCCCAACCAGGAATTGAATCTGTGCCCCTTGCATTGGAAGCGCAGTCTTAACCACTGGACCGTCAGGAAAGTCCTTTTCTCTCTTTTTTAACTTTTACAATTTTTTTAAAATGAGGCTTTTCTGGAAAAGTTGTAGAAAAGTATTACCAACATGACAAATATTTAAGTAGTATGAAAAGTAATACCGTGAAAAAGCAGGGTTCCCTCCTACCCTTAATGTCCTTTCCCTCCAAAGCAGTTAGGATTTCCAGTTTCTTCTACATGCTTACAGCGATTGCAATACACAGAGAAAACCGCCTCACTCCTTTCACTGCTGGGCAATTCTCCAGTGTCAGATATTCCATGATTTACTCACCAGTCCCAAAAGTGCTGCCGACTTTAAGTCGGCTAAGAGTAGAAGGCATCTCCCTAGCTGTCCATTGCCAACACTTGTGTGTGGGGCGTGCTGTGTGCTGACACAGGGATGGGTATTAAGATCTGCAGAGAGGCAGAGCCCCTTCCCTTGGGAACTCAGAGCCCAGTGGAGGAGGTGGACATTTAGGAAAGGTCTGAGGGCTCTCACGGGTCTGTGCGGCTGGGGTGGGGGTGGGGTGTCCTGGTACTTGCTCTTCTGGCTTCAACTTCTCTGCCAAGATGGAAGGTAAACACAGCTGCCTTCCAGACCGTGGCACCGGCGAAAGTGTTTATAGTCAGGGGAGGGGATCCCACAGGAAGGAAGTAAAACCAGAAACCTTGACCCAAAGATATCATAGAACATACGGTAGTCACGACACCTGTCAAATCTGGGGAAACAGGGTCTTGTCCAGCAGAGGTAGTAGGCTCATAAGGAATGGGAGACCTGGGGCCAGGAAAAAGTGACCAAGGACACACATCACCTACTTGTAAACGTTGTCTGCCTTCCTCGGGGTATTCCTCTCCCACACCGCCTGCACATCCCACCCCTGGCACTCCTGAAGGGCTTTCCCTCCCCTCCCCTTGGCCTTGCTTCACCTGATCAGAGACAGCCTCCCCCGGGGGGCTTCTAGGTAGAACCCTATGGGGACGAGCCCAGGGCTCACAGTGACAGCAAATCCTGCTCTGGAGGTGCTGTCCCCATGCATGGTTGGCCATTGACCCTGTCACCTAAACTACACCATGTCCCAGGAAAAATAAGCGGGGGTGCTGGGAGGGAGTCTGGATGCTGGAGAGAGCCAGGGCAGGTATGGCACAAGTGGGGAGCAAGACAGGGAAGGCTGTGCGTTAGGAAAGCGCGAGTCTGGATTTGTTGAGGCGAAAGTGGGGCAGCGGAGGCCACCTGGTCTCTGTGGGACGACACCCACGGGGAAGAGAAGAGAAAGCACCTGTGTAGAGAGTAGATGGCCCGTCTGCAACAACTTTTCATGGACTCTTCCAGGGAGGCCGTGAGGAACAAGGGAGAGGTCGCGTCTGTGTAATCGCAGCGGCTCCTTGGCCAGAGACTAAGAGGGGAGAGGACTGGCCCAGGCGGTCCAGCGGGGGAGAGAGGGTGGGTGGGCAGTGCCCCTCAGGCGGAGAGGGCAGTGGTGTTACTGCACACGTCAGCCCCTTCCCGCCCGGCACGCGGGGATGCCCACCACCCTCATGATCCCTATTTTACACATGAGGGAGCCAAAGGCTATACCAGCCCAGAAGAAGGAACTTCCTCGTATGGGAATAAACCCATGCAGACAGTACAGGGTCAGAGCTGGGGTTTCACCCAAGTCCCGTGGTCTAGGTCAGCACCACACCCAAGAAAACAGTTCTGAGAGGGGCTGGGAGGGAGGGAGACTGCGCAAGAATGGGTATTAGGGTCTCGGAAGAAGGTCATGAGTGGTCAACAGGCTCGGGAGACTCTGGCATGGTGTTGAAAGGCCACACTAAGCCAACGTGGAGGACAGACTGGGTGGAGACGAGAGTCTCAGCCAAGGGCTGGGGTCCCAGTCCCCTCCCAGGCCCTTCTCAGAACCACACCTTACACTTGTTACACTCGTTCACACAGTGGTCACACACAGTGTCCATCTGAAGGGAGGGGCTGCCTGACGTGGGCCTCTCATCCCAGGATATGACCCAGGGATGAACTGCCCAAATTTCCCTGGGAGTCGCCATCCCCGCTATGCTTGCAATCCCCACCCTGACGTCTAGGTGGCGCCAGAATCTCACACTGATTCCTCCCAGGTTGGGCGCCAACCACGCCCAGTGAAGGTTGTTTCAACTCGGTCCCTGCAGACTCCAGGTCCACTCAGCCGGATTCTCCCTCAGTTTTCTGGATTCTGTTCAGTCCAAGCAGCGAGTGGGGGGAGCGGGGAGAAAGGGGTTGCACACTTGTAACTGCTGTTTCTTTTCTGCCTTCTACTTGGCTGGGACCTTGGCCTCTAGGAAGAAGTAGGCGCGTCAGCTCTTGCCCTCCCATCTCAGCCTCAGGGACATCCGGAGCAAGTACTGCATCTGTTCTTTTCAAATGTAAAAAATAATTGTACTGAAAAGATAATTTAACATTAAGTTTATTTTTAAAGTTTTTAAAATTATCAAAGTAATATATTGACATGATTCAACATAATAGGCTCCTGTTGGTTTTCTTCAGATAATTAAAATATTGTTACCAATTCACCCCCTCGCCCAACACCACAGGCACACACGTTTACCAGATCGCCACCCACACCCTCTGTTCTCATACTGCTTTCCACTGTAGCTGGTTAACAAGGTGGGAAAGTGCTTCATTCATTCATTTCTTCTGCTAGTATTTACCTTGAGCCACTAGGCTGGGCTGTATTGGAGGAACCGGGGATAGCGAGGAATTAATTCCTTCTGGTCCTTCTGGACCAGAGTTCAGCTGAGCTCTTCCTGGCTGGGTTCACGTCCCAGCGGTGAAGCCGGAGGGAGAGCCAAGGGCTAAGTCCCAGGAAGAAAAATAGGGCCGGATTCGGGATGGGGGTGAGGGGAGGTGTCCGTGGTCCAGAGTGATGGTTCTGAGTAAGTGATATCAAGCTGAAACCTACACATAAAACTTCAGGAGCTATTGGCTGGGGAGGAACTACACCTGTGGGTTGTGGAGCAGCTCCTTCCCCGCGAGCTTAAAGAGCACGAGGGGTTAGGACTTCTGGCTCCGCTCAGCCTGCTGCTTGCCCCTCCCCGCCCCAGGCTCCCTCTCTACTCAGAGCGCTGGTCCTCTAGGGGGGCGAGTGTGTGAATGTGTGTGTGCGTGTGTAGTGGGAGTGGGGGGTCCTTCACTTTCCCCCTCTCCGGTTCCCCGTCCACGCCTCCCCGCCCGCCACTCTCTGGAGCGCCCGCCCACCCAGCCCCCCAGCCCTCCCCATCCCCAGGAGGAAGGCAGAGCGGCGGCAGCGGGGAAACGTAAAGTTTCTGCTGCTCAAAGTGACGCAAAAATTCTTAAAGAGCTCTTTGGCGGCGGATATCTAGAGATCAGACCATGTGAGGGGCCGAGAGTACAAATAACGGCCGCGCCAGCGCCGGAACAGACAGCGGCGCCCGGGTGCCTCGACGGCGCGAGGGTCGCCGGCTCCGAAGCCCCGGACCAGCCTCCGCGGACTCCCGGCAGGTGGGTCCGCTTTCCTCCCGGCTTTTCAAGCCCACTTCTCTCCAGAACTTCATCCCGCGAGCCCCCCCCCCCACTCCCGGGGGCGGGCGTGGGGGGTTTGGGCAGGGCTGGTGCGCACGGAGTCGGACCAGGGGACTCGGGCGTTCGATAACCTCAGAGCGCTCCTTCCTGCCCGGAGGCCTGGGGGGCGGCCCCAGTTGCCCAGGAAGGTCCTGAGCTTGGAGGCAAAAGTTGCTTTACTTTCAACCCAGGGCTTCTGTTTGCTCTTCGCTGACCGCCATCGCGTGCAGCGATGTGTGTGTGCAGGCATCTCCGCGGGTAGAGCCCTGCTGGACACAATGCCCAAATATCTAGAGAAATCTCCGAATGATACTTAAGTGGGACGAGTCTCCGTACGCTTGGGTGGTTTTCACTCGCAGAGCCGATGCACGCTCAGTCATTCAGAATTCATGTGAAACCCACAACTCCAGAGAGCTGTTCTACATGGTTGAAGTGTGTGCCCATCAGTTGCTTGAAAAATGTGTACGTTCAAATTTGTTTTCTCAAAGGCTCTCTGGAGCTAAAGAACACTAAGAAGCACATTTCTTTTTGCCCTGGGTCTTCTGTGTAATGATTTTTTTTTTTTTTTCAGTTGGGGTTCTAAAGATTTCAGAGGGATGGGATTTCTAAGAGTCAGACCTTAAAAAGGCTTCTGTGTTAGTATTTTTATAATCAATTTTGTTCAGAAAAATGAACCAGGTTAATGGATTATTTATGAGCCTGCTAGCTCTCATCATAGTAAGAGGAGATCAAATATTTAATGTGTGTTGCCTTAACCCACATTAGACATGGGGAAAATGTCTAATAAAGCGACGTTGGGATTTGTTGCTTATTGAAGTGGAGGGGGCACCGTGGGCACGTGGATGTTTGGGTTTGGGGAGTGGAGAGAAACACACAGCTTTTACTCTGTTACTCGCTTTCCCGTGAAGCCACCGGTGCTCAAAGGTTGAAGTTTTCCTGCCTGCTGACTGAGGTGGGGGTGGCTGCTTCTAGCATGGATGAGAAGGCAGGTTCTTAAGAGGTTTGTGCAAGCTGTTTGGGGCCCAGGATTTCATTTTTTCCCCCTGAACCTGAATAGGAGCAGATTGAAACTGCTTCACAATTAATCAAAAATCCCCTCAAGTGATCCATCTAGGACATTTCGGATGTGACCCCAGCACAGATATTCAAACCCATTGCTTTCAGTCTCTTTGCTTAAAAATATTTATACTAGGGGTGAATGGCGGGGTTGGGGTTTTAAGTTTCAAACTTAAAACATTGAAGTTTTAATGCAATCAACAAAACTTCAGAATGCTTCTCTGCTTTAAGCAAACTTGATTTTTTCAAATTTTATGAGCATTTTGATGATGCTTGGAGAGGCATGTCAAAGGGTCACAAATGGTTGGGGTGACTGTGGAAGGAGGTGCTTGGCTGTGAGTGTTCTCTCTTACAGCGGGCTTGCAGAAACATTCTAGATATGCCCCTCCAAAGAGAATCGCAAGTGATGCCGGACATTCAGCCAGTGAGTGACCATTCTCCTTCATACACTGCAAATGCTATCATTTGGGAGAACAAAGGCAGGGCTGCCTGAAGAAGTTTAATTTGGCCTAATGAATCAACAGGATATGTTCGTGAGTTGACTTTTTAAATAAAGATGACTGGGCGGCCAAAGGGCAAACTATACAGTCCTGTTCTGTCCGTTTAAGAAGGTACCTGAGACCTTAATTATTCCCTGTCACAGGTCAACTCCTCTGGGTCTCGAGGTTTTAGCTCTAAGCTAGGGGCGGGGGGCCCTGCATAACCGATGTCCATGTCTCCTCCAGTCCCCTCCGCTCACTCTGTGACTGTGACCCTCACTTCTCTGCTTTAAGCAAATTTGAGTTTAAATGATGGTGCAAAATGCCTGAGGGCCGGGACAGTCTGCCCGGATGTTTCCGTCAGATTAGGGTCCTCTGGGGACCCACGGCTTTCACTCTAAGGCCAAGGCTTTGCACACAGACATGCACAAGTCCTGCAGTTGAGCTTTGTCCAGCCAACAGGGGCCTGAGTTCCCTGACTCCTCGAATCCCCTTTACAACTCCTCCACCTAGTGTGTGGGGCGGGAGAAACAACACGCGCCCACCTCCCCCCACACACACCCCCGAGCTTGGTGGTGTAACACAGGACAGGCTTGGGAGCCGGATCCAAGGTCTCATAAAGCGCCCTGTTCCTCTTTTCTTGGGTAAGTGATGCGGGGTCCTCTGTTGCTGTGGGGAATCCCACTTCTGGGCTTAAGCAGGCAAAGTAGAACCCTAAGGAGAGAAAACTGCCATCTTTCTAGGAAGGAAAGGTGGAAAATAGATGAAAGTAGCATTTTAAAGAACTCTGGCATAAATGACTTCCCCTGGTCAGAGGGTGACCTGCTTTTCTGGGGTGGGCACAAGACCCACAGTCGGCCAGCACAGGTCCCCGCCTCCCCGCTCCACCATTTCCTGGCAGAGCTCATCAAACTGGCCTGGGCCCACATGCAGAAATGATCCGAGTCAAGTCTCGGTGGAGGAGGCGTTCCCTCCTGCCTGCTCTTTGTCAGCTGTCAGCGCTTGGGAAGATGAAGGCTTATTTACTGAACACCAGCAGCATCTCTGTAAGCCAGGTGCTTCCCACCCTGTGTCTAATGGGGTAACAAACCCAGTGGAGATAAGACCTGTGCGAAGTGGTCTGGCTGCTTTATTTTCTTCTCTTTGGCTCTGCTGGAACCAGGTAGCAGCTCCCTCGTTGCCACCCAACCCTGGACAAGGGGCACTCAGCTGTGGGTATTTAAGCCATTGTGCTCAGTTGTGTGTGACTCTTTGCCATCCCACACACTGTAGCCCGTTAGGCTCCTCTGTCCATGGGGTTTCCCGAGAAAATACTAGAGTGGGTTGCCATTTCCTACGGCAGGTGATCTTCCCGACTCAGAGGTCAAACCCAGGTCTCCTGCATTGCAGGCAGATTCTTTACCGATGAAGCCACCTGGGAAGCTTATCTTTCTCTCGAAACTGAAAGTGTTACTTGCCAGTTGTGCCACACTCTTCGCTACCCTGTGGACTGTAGCCCGCCAGGCTTTTCTGTTCATGGAATACCTCCAGGCAAGTATACTAGAGTGGCTAACCATTCCCTTCTCCAGGGGAGCTTCCCAAGTCAGGGACCGAACCCACACTGTAGGTATCCCACATTGTAGGTGGATTTTTTTTTTTTTTTTTTTTTTTTACCATCTGAGCCACCAGGGAAGCCCCAGCGGTGCCTGGGATAGCTGACTGTAGTATTTAAGCCATAGAATTTTCTAAAAGCCAGGACAGGATAGCTCTCCATTAACCCCCCAAACAGAGTGAGAGAGAAACCCCAGAGACATGGAGACAGGAAGGTGGTGTCCCAGGGCCAGCTTGATGGCCAGGGTCCCCAGGCACTGACATGTGGCAAGTGGCATGGGGAAGGTCTCCAGGGATCCTGAGGTCCAGGTCTTTGTGTCATTATTTGAGGTCGGAAGGGAAGAGGTGGGGGGTGTGACAAGGCCAGTGGCAGATGTGGGAGAGCTGCTTGTGTGCTTTGGGTGAACCCTGAGCTGGAGGCTGGTAGGTGGGCTCGGGGAGAGAGAGCCGGTCACTGGGCCTTTGCCTCCTTGTGTTGTGTGGTCTTTCTGGGCGTATTCAAGGAAAAAGAAAATTGTACTTTGCTAGGGAAGGAGAAGGCAATGGCACCCCACTCCAGTACTCTTGCCTGGAAAATCCCATGGATGGAGGAGCCTGGTAGGCTGCAGTCCATGGGGTTGCGGAGAGTCGGACACGATTGAGCGACTTCACTTTCACTTTTCACTTTCATGCATTGGAGGAGGAAATGGCAACCCACTCCAGTGTTCTTGCCTGGAGAATCCCAGGGACGGGGGAGCCTGGTGGGCTGCCGTCTAAGGGATTGCACAGAGTCGGACACCACTGAATCGACTTAGCAGCAGGGAAGCTGCTGCAAGAAAATAAACATTCCTACCCCCACCCCCAAGGGATTCCCTAAAATCAGGGAAGGGCAGAGTTGGAAGGGGACTTGTTGACAATCTGCTCCAAGTCCTCCATGGCTTGTTCAAATTCGCCACAGCCCTGAGGACCTGGCCAGGCCTTAAACTTGAGTCTCCTGAACTTTTCCCTCCACTGGGTGTGTTGTGTTAACAGCTAATTGAGTTAGCTGGCTCTTTTCCTTGTTTCAGAGGAGAGGAGCTGGGGCAGGAAGGAAAGAGAGAGGCGGGGGGGAGAGAGGGGCGAGAGGAGATTCGCTATTCCAGGCTGCGGCGAGCTTTGACTGAATGGAGGTTTCTCAGCCCGTCCCAGGGGCAGAATTCTTTTTCTCCCCTCAGTGTCTTATACTGAAAATTTTCAACTGAAAAGTTGGAGAAATGGTCCCCTGAAGCTTCACCCAGATTCACCACATTTTGCCACTTTTGTGCATGTACTTTCTAATTAGACACATGTCCAATTTTTACATATTTAACACATAATTTGATACTGTGTAAAATATAATTAATGAAATGATTATACTACATATATAATTTTGTTGTTGAACCTGTGAAAATTTGCAGACATCCAAATACTTCACCCCGAATGCCTTTTTTTTAAAGATATTCAGCACTTAATTATAAAATAAGCCTTGTGTAAGATCATTTTGCCCAACTGCAGACTAATGTAAGTATTCTGAGTGCATTTTAGGTCGGCTAGGCTAAGCTATAATGGTTGGTCGCTTAGGTATATTAAATGCATTTTTTTTTCCACCCCTGAATTCTTCAGCTTGTGTTTCCTAAGCCCAAGGACATTCTCCTACATAACCAGAGCCCTGTTGTTATCACATCTAAAAAAGTTAACATTGATAAAACATTCTTATAGAATGTACAGTCCATATTCAAATTTCCTCCACCATCTCAGTGATGTCCGTTTTAGCTCAAAGCATTACTTTTTGCGACCATCAACTCCTAGGGATGAGGAACAACCTCTTGCCCTGATTTCACTGCATCTGAGAATCAGATCAATTCTGAGTCATCATGAACTGATTCTTCGTGAGTGTCCCCGAACCATGTGTGTGACATGTTGTAAAACATTTCAGAACTTGTAGGAGCACAGGCACCTTCAAGCAACATTACCCAAATCACGGACAACTTGTGGCTTGAGGGCACCCCCGTGCCCCCCTCCACCCTGCTGCCAGACCCCATCTGTCCCTTCACTCAGCTCCCCCCCGCCCCCACCCAGAGAAATGGCCCCAGTTCCCCCTTCCCGTCATCGTCACTCACATTGTATTTAATTCCACTTCCAATCCCTTTCTCCTCCCCTCCTCTCTCCCACCAGCTGCCACAGGTAAATCCGCCCTTGTTTCATAACACCCTGTCCCTGGGGCTGGTTTTCTTTCTCTCTCCCCCTTGACTTCCTTTGTGGGTCTAATCCTGTCTGTCTCACACAAAAATAGTTTAGTAATACACCTGTCTTAAGGAAAAGGAAACTCCTGTGTTTGGAAATGCTCCCAGGTGTTTTTGAAAGCTTGATTTCTACTTATGGCATAAATCGCCTTGTAACAATAAAAGAGGATTTAGAAGGTGTAAGCGATACTCCTCATTCTGCCTAATCGAACACGTCACCTGTTCGAGTTTCCCAAGTCTCTTTCCTGGCCTTGTCCACACCAACACAGATGGCAGCCCCGGAATGAAAGCTTTCTGCAAAAAGTTGCAAGTTGTGTAGTTAAATGTAATAAAGGATCTGTGACCTCAACCTGTAAAGGCACTTCCACAGATTCTACAGACGAGTCTCTCTACCTCCTCATTCTCCTCTCCTTAAATTTAGTTTTCCTCAGGAACCAGAAAGAATGGTAAACAACTTCTAATGAGTTTGTCACCTCCCATCTCCTTACATTTTAGATGTTTTAGTATCTTTTGGTTAAACAAGGGTTTTGTAAACTAGCTTAGGAGGTTAACCACCATTTGCAACATTTCCTTCTGTGGGTTGAAAATGCACTGCAAGTTCCAAACCAGCAACTCACAAAGGAGTGTCTGGAACACAAACCTTTGATGGGCATGCCTGCTGGTACTTGTTCAAGGCCTAACAGCACAACCTGGGCTCCTCTTTATCCTGGACATGCCGCCAGTCTTTTCCATTCCAGAGTTGATTACCGTTGTTGTGGTGTGATGGTCCTTTCTCCACCCCGGAGATGCTCAGCAGATCTTCCTGATGGGTGAGGAGGGAGGAGGGGCAGACCCCCTGAGGATAGGACCCGGGAAGAAAGAGTAGAGGCTCACCTGAGCCTCACACCTGCCAGCATGGCCCGAGCCCAAGAAACCCAAAATCAACCCAGAGACCCTCTGGGCTGGGAGCGTGCACACACCTGGTCAGCAGGAATTTGAGGCCAAAATGTATAAGTCATGGCCTGGAGATGCAAAGAAACTGGACACAAAAGGATAATAAATGATGCTTGATAATCAGTGAGGAATGACAGATGAGATCATCTTGGGCTGGGATGGTGAGAGAAGGCTACATGGAGGAGGTGGATAGAAACTTAAGCCAGGCCTGGAGAACTTAGGATGATTAGAGGCAGCGAAGGGGTGGGGTTGGGGATGCACTGGGCATGCTCAGTGGCCCACCTGCCCCTAATAACCTGGGTACTTGCTAACAATGCAGCACCCACATGGATCTCTTTATTAGAATCTCTGAGCAAGTAGCCCAGGAATCTCCCGTTTACAAGTTTCCTAGTGATTCCAAGCCACCGATTGAGAAGAACAAGCAAGAACAGGTGAGGGCCCATGGAAGGGGATGGAGTCCATAGCTTCTGGCTCAGGGGGCCCACCTGTGCTGCGGGCAACGAATCACTAAACCTTGTGGGCTCCAGCTTCCTTCCCTGGGGTGAGAAGTAGAACAGCAGAATGGGTTGTGTACGTGTGATGGCAGAGTGGTCATCAACTCACTGTCATGCATTGGTGCTTTCCATGCACTAGACACTGAGCTAAGCATTTGTCATACTTTTATTGAAGTCCCACAACAGCCTTCAGGGAGCAGGAACTTTAATGGTCTGTTTTCACACATGAGCAAAGGGAAGGTCAGAGAGGTTAAGTAACCTGCCCAACGTCACACAGCCAGTCAATGATAGGTCTGGGATTCCGGTGCAGATCTATGCGACAGGAGAGCCCTGAGTTGTGGACACACAGACTGTTAAATGACACCCCAGGAAGGTGGTTAGTCTAGCTTTCCTGTTCATGTTTACTACAGGAAGGCTATTTCTCCCTATCCATGCCAGATCCATTTCTTTTTTATTAAACAATTAATTATACTTTTGCCCAGCCTCTGGAGTGATCTTAACCCCAGCACAAATGGCTAATCCTCTCAGTTTTACCCTCTGTGTGGAGGGAAGCTTGAAGCTATCCTTCCCCAAGGAAAGTTCTGGATGGAGACCCTTTTTCCTTTCTCATGGTATCTGGCCGAGATGGCCCTGAGGATTGTAGCCTGTTTAGTTCCTCTCCAAAAAATTAAACTGTCTCTTACAAGGCACTCTTTGGGTAAGGAGATGACTGTGATAGTCATTTCTATCCCTAACATCCAAAAAACAAGATTTTCTCCACTCGGTCCGTTCAGATCATGAAGTCTTTCTATGTTGTTTGAAAGGCGAGCAGGAGTCCCGGTGGCTTACGCCCTAAGACACCACACCCCTCAGAGAACTCAGCAGTCTCTTCAACAGATACAACAACAAACCTTCATTTTGCACTGTGGAGACATGGACTGGAAGCAGCAAAAATCCAGGGTCCCGTGACAGAAGCAGTGTGTGCAATAGCAGCAAAAGGAGGACCATTAAAACCCAAGGACAATTCGAAGCTAAAGACGCAAGGTATCTGAACACGCTGCATCCGGTCAGCAGAGACCTCGGTTTACAGCAGGTCGGCGGCAGCACTTGCGAGCAGCAGCGGCCTCTCCCTTGATCCGCATGCTGATCAGATTCTGGCCTGCTACCATGGACTCCTTGAAGGCAGGACCAGGCCTGCCTTGTCTGCAAGAGCCTTAGGTATAGTAGGCGGGCAGTATGTGTCTACTGAATTAGGCCCAATCCGTGGCAGCGGGCCAGGCTCAGTGTTGACTGAACATATACAGGCATATATGTTTGCTGTGTTTAGTAAACATATATGTTTAGTGTTTGTTATAGGCACAGTATAACCCTATACCGTGTTACAGGGCTCTGCAACTTTTATCATCCTTGGTGTTGTGGGAACTTTAGACTCCCTCTGAATAGAGAGTACAAATTGCCACTTGGCTCTATAACCTATAATTAATCTTATCTCAGCAGTAAACCCATAATTCTGGTTTTGGTGGGGGGTAGGGAGGTGTTTTCATGTATTTGTTTTTTTTTTTTGGAAAATGAAAGTGAGTGTCCCAAGAGATGAACTCACTTTGATCTGGACATGTGACGTCAAAGTACAAAATTTCTGTAGTGTTTCTGCTTAGAATGTGCTGAGGGGGGTCAAACAGACAAGTAGAGTCATGGGCATCTCCAGAGGGCTGGGTGGTTTCATGACTCATCCATAATTATCTGCTTGTTCAGTTACTGGTTCCCCGGGCTACAGAGACCGAGCTTGTGGAAAAAGGAATGGAGATGTGATCGGGAGAAGTTGAAATGGAAACAGTTCTTTGTACTAGGGGCGGGGAGGTGGGGTGAGTACGCCCACCCCCTGGGCTGGGAGGAAGCACGGCTGTAAACAGACAGTCTTGGCATCCTGTCACCAGCACCCCTGTGTGGCCCCTCGTGTGCAGAGTCGCGGGGCGGCGGTACGTCCTGGGCGTCAGGCCGTGGTCCCACCGTGGAGCTGGGTGACCCACCCTCAGCCCATCACCTGCTCAGCCTGGGAAAACGGCACGTATCCCAGATGCACACGCAGGCTTCTGGGGCTGTTTCTGGCCACAGGGAATCTCATGTCTCCAGGAGAAGGTCACAGCTGTAACAGTGACCTCCTTTGCAGTCTCTCTACCCAGCAGGATAAAAATACCTTTAAAAAAAAGAAAAGAAAAGAAAGCTTTCAAGAGAGCGTTCTTAGAAACCAACCTTATTAACATCTCTTCCTTCTATATTCCTGGGCTGGCTCACTCTCAACTACTGCTATCTGCTGGTCTCAGGGGGAGAAGCTGGTCAGTGCTCTGCAGAACCAGGGAAGTGGGAAAGGAGTCTGGTTCCACAGGCAGCATCCTGTATGTAGAAAGGGGCCCAGGTCCCGCCACCTGTCTGCTCCTGGCTGACAGATTAGTCCCTGGGAGGGGGTTCCTTCTGAAAGGTAGAGGAGTGAGTTGAAGAAAAGGAGACGAGCATCTCCTTCCTGTTTGGTGGCTTCGTGTGGCTGAGCTTATCTTCTTGCACCTCAGGGTCTTTGATTGGGGTGGGAGAACCCCGGAAAGCAGAGCTGGATAGAGAGACACCACCCTCAGGGGAGAGGCAACCTCAAGTCATGACTGGGCTAAAGCACCCTCTGAATAGGTTTTCTTATGTGGGCCATTTCAGCTGTTGATAAAACTTTTTTTTTTTTTTTAATGCTGAGGGATATTTCAGGAAAATAAGACATTGTAATGCACAGCAACAATAGTCTGGTGTATTTCTCTTTTAGGAGTTGCTCATAACAGTTGCCAAGAAATTGGGATCCTTAGGGGCTGAACCCTAGAGGACCCTGAAGAACATACATTGCCACTCTCTCCCCACAGAGTTCACCAGCCCACGCACATTCTCCAGCTTCTTGCAGAGTGCCCCAAGGGAGGAAGCAAATAAAGTCTAGAACAACACAGGACTCCTGCAGCAGGGGGGTGACAGAACCACTGGCTGGCTAAACGGTTATTCCCCCGCTAACGTGTCCTTCCCAGACAGGTGGTTTTCCTCCTAGAGAGCGTGGTAGACGTGCTGGAGGAAGGTTGGGTGATGATCTTTGAGCTTCAATTTTAAATGAGAGGAAAGTTGCAGCATTAAAGGTTGGGAAACATCCCTACAGAAAATTTGGGGCAAAATTTTGAAGATGGAGAAAGGAAGACCTGGGTCACTGGCAAGATCTGTCAGCTGGCTGCCATCTGACCATCCGCACCTGGTAAAGCTCTTTATCTCTGCCATCTGGTCTGTAGGTTCTTCAGTTTAATGTAGAAAACATGTCATTTAGAGGCCAGAGGCAAGTACAAAAGCCTTCTCCAAACAAAACAACCAGAGACTGCCAAGTTCAGGTTTAACTGTGTATTTAAATATATTGATACCTCATCATCTCTCTCCAAAAAAAAAAAATTAAAAATCCCTTAGCCTGGTGAATGCTTCCTCATGGTGGATGAGAGGATGTGTTCTTATTTTAGAAGTCCATCAAGTCTAGTTGAGGTCCTGGGGAAGGTGGGGTGGGTGGGGTGATGGGGAAGGCTGGACAGAGGCATCAAGGTAAGCAGAATGGATTTTTATCTAGATCACTCTTTGTCAGAAATTCATTTCCTTCTCTAGGTCACGTTTGCCTCCTTGAGCTGAGGATAGAGTTGGGGGTGGGAGCCAGTTAGATCGAGTAGAGCCCAGGACACCTACCTCACACTTCCTATACACACACACCCTCGCTATATAGAGCTGGTTTCTCTCTCGTTGCTCTAATATTTTTGGATCAATCAATCAATGCCTTTAAATTTTTTGTTTTCTACTTTACAGAAAGAAACTACACAGTCAGCAAGGAACTCTAGTTACTTGCATCCCCTGTTTTCATTTCTAATCCTTACCAATATTTATGTGCGTAGGCATCAGTGTGAAGCAACTACTCTGTGTTCTAATTTTTCACTTACTACGTGTTTGTCTCTACATGTCCACATGTAGGTAGTTATAGTCAGTGAAAGCCCCACCAGGGTAAGAGACATTCACTGCCATTTTTACAAAGTCCCAGTTCCTAGTCAACCTCTGACTGTTGAATTTAGAAGATTCATGTCAGACCTTTGCAGTTACAAACAGCAGTAGCAGTCATCCCTAGATACCTTTTCCTAGAAAGGTATAATGTGATTTGAATTAAGCCGAAACATGTGTCAACTGCAAACTGTTTCAGAGTTTGAAAAGTTCAAGTCCAGAAGGTCAAAGTCAGCTGGAAGGTCCTGGCTCCTTACTACTTTATATCTGGTATAGGCTTGAAGTCCAAAAGGGCTCGGATTTCTACCCCATGTAGAAATCTCAGGGAGCTGAGCTGACTTCCCTGCACCCTGGCCCACGGCAGTGACATAAAGGCGTAGCAGCCCCGAGGCACGTAGGGACGGACACCAGCCACTTTGGCATCCGTAACCTCCGCGCTCCTCTCTCTGGCTCTTCTGGCGTGAATGAGAGGTGACCCTGCCTGCCCACTGTCACAAAATAACAAGTGGCTTAGCCCCAAGAGTTGCTGGGCGTGGCAAGAAGAATAAATGGTGAGCACCAGTGCCATTTAAGGCTCAGCCAGACTTGCAGAGGCAGATGGGAGTGCAGAAAGGGGAGGTACAGGTGGACTGCACACAGCTAGAGGCAGCTCAGACCTGCCCAGGGGTGTCCGCGAGCTGGGCTCCTGCAAGAGTGAAAAAGTCTGCACTGAAGGAGCTAGGGGCGCCTAACAAAGGTGGCCTTTTCACCTCTCTCCTACGCTCCAAATCACACCTGTAGTTGGTATGAAATATACTTTCGAGTGTTCAATTTAAATGATGGAGAGGACTATCCTATTTGCTGCCAGAAACTGCTTCTTTGTTACTTTTTTCCCAGCATAGCATCCAAGACAAAGTAAGTGTTCTGTGAAGCTTTGTGGGACCTTTGTTCTTCTGAGTCCCCGGTAAACTCCAGGGTGGGGTTCCAGTCCCTCAGCTGAAGTCAATACTTTGTTCTTAATGGAGCCTATGAAAAACCTGGGTTATTTGCTATCTATTTTCGATTGCCTGTTTTTTTTTTTTTCTTTTAAAACTACTCGGTTGTGATTTGATACCTAGCATGGGTTGAAAAATGTTGATTTTATTGACTCTTATGTAGCAAATAGGATATCTCTCGTTTAACAGATGGCTTTGTGATCCCATTACCTGATGTAGTTCAAGATGTATGATGAGTTACCAAAGACAAGTAAAACACCCAATTCTGTTCTTTTGCCTTTCCAACAGCACTCTCAGTCCCACTGATACAAAGTTCTGAGGAGATCCACAGATCTGAGCACCAAGAATTCAGGTCGGTCCTTGGCCCATGGGTGTCAGCATCACCTCCTAGCCAGCAGGATGGAGACCACCCCCTTAAATTCCCAGAAGGAGCTATCAGCGTATAAGGATGGAGAAGATTGTCAGGAAAATGGGGTTCTACAGAAGGGTGTCCCCGCCCCTGGGGATAAGGCAGAGTCCGGCCAGATCTCCAACGGGTACTCAGCGGTTCCGAACCCTGGCGCAGGAGACGACACTCAGCACTCCATCCCGGCTGCCACCACCGCCCTAGTGGCTGAGGTTCATCCAGCAGAGCGGGAGACCTGGGCCAAGAAGGTGGATTTCCTCCTCTCTGTCATTGGCTATGCTGTGGACCTGGGCAACGTCTGGCGCTTTCCCTACATTTGTTACCAGAATGGAGGGGGTCAGTATCATGGGCAGTGGGCAGAGGCTCTGACCCAGGGGTGGTCTGTAGGTCCTCTTGGGAGGCCAGAAGATAGATCATGTCTTTCCTACCTTGTTTAACTGATATGAGTCTGGGAACGTGGTTGCTTAGACTTTCAAGCTAGTCTGCGTGGGCCTGTGTGTGTGCTAAGTCGCTTCAGTTGTGTCCAACTCTTTGCGACCCCATGGACTGGAGCCAACCAGGCTCCTCTGTGTGTGGGATTCTCCAGGCAAGAATGCTGGAGTGGGTTGCCATGCCCTCCTCCAGGGGATCTTCCCAACTCAGGGATCGAACCCACATCTCTTGGTGTCTCCTGCACTGGCATTGGTGGATTCTTTATCACTAGTGCCACCTGGGAAGCCCCCAAGCTAGTCTAAGAGAAAACAAATCTCCACTAAACCAAAACTGTAAATTTAGGCATGTCTGTGGCTCCCTGGGTCATGAAGTTGAATGAAAGCTCCCCTGAAGCTCACCTCACCAGACTTTCAGCGTCGTTAGCACTCCATCTGTGGAGGAGCTCCTCCTCTCATCCCTGCCTTACACAAGCCCTGCTCTCGACCAAGGAGACGCGAGGGAATGAGCACCAGTACTATGCTGAGTTCTTTCGTTCCTGCTGACTGGTTTTGCTCACAAGGGTCAAGAGCTGTTGGATCTGTGAAAGAAGTTGGGAAGTAGCTCCAGGGTCCCAGACCCTCCTGGACCTTTGGACCTGTGTGAGCTCAGGGCAACAGCTCAGGTCCAGAGTCTAAAGTCACAGTCTGGGTGAGATCTGTAGCTGAACCCAGCCACGTTAATGCCAAACCCAACCCATATATGGACATGCCTTATATCTCCTCCAAGAGTGTTAGATTTTTCAGGAAAGATGACTTCTTGTTCCTCCTTCTATCCCTAATGCCTCCAGAGCAGTTTATTTATAGATTATCAAAACTAGTAGCTGACTGTAGGCATGGACATGGGAGCCCCAGAGCAGAGCAGGGTAGAGGAATGAGTAGGGGTGGGGCCTCTGTTTTGACAGTGGGCTTGCTGTAGGAACAGGAAAAGGACCAGAAATGGGAATCAGATCAGTCAGTATTTGACGTGGGCTCTGCTAACAGATTTAGGAGGGCAGTTAAAATGAGGTTTGAGGGGTAGTTCTTTTGGGTCCCCTCATTTCCTCCATGACCAGACAGAGTTGCCTGGATTTGCTGCATCTTTTAAGGACCTGGGTCCATTACCTGCAATGGCCATTCCAGCGTGAGGGCCACGGGGTGCTTTGGGAAGCCCAGTCCTCCCAGCCTGGGAAGAGTGGAAGTTGGAATCATCTTATCTCCAGCTTGGGAGGACTCACCTTTAGCCTGAGGATTATATAAGGGGCTGGGTCACCCTTGATGTTTCCCCTACACTCATTCCCTATGTGAAACCAGTCAAGCAAACCCTCTGGACAGATGCCACCATGAGAACACAATGCGGTTCTTGTTCTCAGGCCAGGTTTACCCAGCGTGACTGTAAGTTAGGTGAGACCTTTCTGAGTTGCACAGATTTCAGGTTTCTAGGTTCAGAGTACTTCATTGGAGGGAAGGTTCTCAGGGAAAATCACAGGCAGCCCACCCTTTGGGCTGAAACTCAGGCTGCAGGTGAGCAGTGTGGTGTTTCCAGGTCTCGTGTCAGCCACGAGCACCGCAGACACCAGCATCTCCAGTGAGGCGCAGTTCTGCTCCTTTCCATTCTGTCGTGAACTACCTGCCTGTTCCAGCCACACCCACAAATCTGGCTCAGGAGGGAGCATTCTGGCTCTGTGGAATGATGGAAATATAACCAAATATTAATAATCAAGTGTCTGGAGCCAGGATACAGATGAACAAAGAGAGTAATTCAGTGACCATAGACTATGACAGCTATTGTACAGTTTGTCACAGGAAATCTGTTCCAGGGTCCCAAGCACTGGTCCATGTACTGGCTGCATCAGAATCACTTGGGGAGCTTAAAGATCTGTTACACCCATATCTGAAGCTTTTGCTGCAGGAGGTCAGGGTGGGTGTGCACTTTTAAGCTTACCTGTGAGTCTGATGTGTGGGCTGGGTTTGGGAACCTCAGTTCTCAACCCTCCTCTTCTGGCAGAGGAAATAGGGGCCCAGAGAAGGGTCCTTCTGACAGCCGTGGAGCTGGTCCCAGTGCCTGTTGTGTTGACTCCTAGACCCAGCTTCCTTCCCACGTACTCTCTGCCACCACCCAAACCTCACTTCTCTGTGGAGCTCTGTCCATGACTTCCGGCAGTGCCCTGAGACAGGGGAGCAGTGTGCGGGCCTCTCAGGACAGGGTGGCTTCACAGCTCTGGAGCATCAGATGTCTCTGCATATCCAGGTCATCTGGGCTGTCCTGGACACCTGTGGGCAGGGAGTGAAACTGTCTTTCCTCTGCCTCAGGGGCGTTCCTCCTTCCCTACACTATCATGGCCATTTTTGGGGGGATCCCGCTCTTCTACATGGAGCTCGCACTGGGGCAGTACCACCGAAATGGATGCATTTCGATATGGACAAAAATCTGCCCAATTTTCAAAGGTAAGAGAAAGGCTTGGGTGGTTGGGTGGGTGAGTGGGTCCATCAAGGAAGTGACGATTTCCATCACTGGGTGGGAGCTGGGGACCTCCTGGAATCAGTTAGACCTCAGGTATCCCTAGGAGATAACCTGAGTAATTAAGGTTTTGACTGCTTAATATGTATGAGACTGCTAAAGCAAAATAGAATAATTGGCAACTAAACTAAAAAGTAAACTAAGCCTCGATGGTAGGTGACTTTGGGGGAGAAGGGACGCATGTGTATGTGTGGTTAAGTCCCTTTGCTCGCTAAGTCCCTTTGCTGTCCACCTTAAGCTGTCACATTGTTTATCGGCTGTATTATAAAAAGTTTAAAAAGTAATTTCAATTTAAAAAGTAAATAGAAAAAGAAACATTAATAGCACACATACACATTTTCTATAACGTGTGATCTTGTAAATACAAGTTAGGAATTTACCACAAGGCCACTTTGCCACCGTGTCCCAGTGTTTGGGGGATGAAATGAACGGCAGCACCACCTTTGCCATGCCCAGGCTGCCGTGCCTCGCTCCAGCTGCCCTTGAACCTGGCCCCCCTTGCCCTCTCGCGCAGGGATAGGTTGCGCCATCTGCCTCATCGCCTTCTACATCGCCTCCTACTACAACACCATCATAGCCTGGGCCCTCTACTACCTCATCTCCTCCTTCACGGAGCAGCTGCCCTGGACCAGCTGCGAGAACTCCTGGAACACTGGCAACTGCACCAACTACTTCTCCGAGGATAACATCACCTGGACGCTCCACTCAACGTCCCCTGCAGAAGAATTTTACACGTAAGTGCATGTAAGTGAGGGGGTGGCCTGTTAGGGGCAGGCCACACCCCTGGGCCTTGGCTTCTTGGGAGGCCAGTGGGGGCCAGGGACCCTTCACCTCTTGGCTGATGGTTTTTTAATTGGAGGAAAACTGCTCCGCAGTGTTGTCGGTTTCTGCTGTACAAGAACGCAAACCAGCCATAATTATACATATACCACCTCCCTCTTGAGCCTCCCTCCCCTCCCTACTGATGGATTTCGGAGAGAAGCTGGCAGGGAAGGGGAGTAAATGTGGGTGAGGGGGTTGGGAGAGACTACCTTGAGTATTCCACAGTCTCGGCCTCTGTGTTGTACCCCTTTTCTGTTGTGCCCAGGCTGGTCCCTACCTTCACCTTCCAAAATTATTCCCCCGCATCAAAACTGCCCTCCCTGGGCCTTCCTCTCAGCCAGCTGTCATGGAAGCAAAACCTCCCATGACCTCAGTAGTTTGAAGCTACTCAAGAGTTTCTGGTTTCATATGTTCACATGGATCTACCCTTTGGAAGAAGATGCCTGGAGTAGGGAGTTTGCTTTAGTGCTGGAATTTCAGGCAACGGCAGCCCAAAGGGTGGGGGAGGGGTCCCCTGCCACACGTACAAATCCTCATGCACTGATAAGCCAGCCGTGTTAGTC
Organism: Bos taurus; assembly: GCF_002263795.3. Taxonomy (NCBI): domain Eukaryota; kingdom Metazoa; phylum Chordata; class Mammalia; order Artiodactyla; family Bovidae; genus Bos; species Bos taurus. The sequence continues at coordinate 21,306,580 of NC_037346.1, read as the reverse complement.
ACCGGCTGGGTCCCTGCCCAGGGGGGAGACCTGACGTCTGCCTTTGGGCCGAGTGCTCTTCCCAGGGTCGGTTGGCTTGAGTGCCCTGTTCTCTTCTTCAGGATGGCCAGAGCCCCTCCCAGCTCTCCCCAAAGCTTGGTGGCCACTTGGTCCTTGCGGTGCGGTTTCCGTCTTTTCTCTTGGCCACCACCTAGAGGTGTCACACACAGTGTGTGTACTCAGGTCACGGCTCAGACCCCATCACAGGCCCTCCTTTCTCTCATTCAGGCGGCACGTCCTGCAGATCCACCGGTCGAAGGGGCTCCAGGACCTGGGGGGCCTCAGTTGGCAGCTTGTCCTGTGCATCATGTTCATCTTCACTGTTATCTACTTTAGCATCTGGAAAGGCGTCAAAACATCTGGCAAGGTGAGGAGGACTCTGGCTGCAGATCCAGAGTCTGCCCAGGGGCCCTGGAGGATCTCAAACTCAGAACTCAGTAGTCTGGACAGCCACAGACAGGGGGACGTGGTTCCCTTTACATCGAACCCATTCGGTGATTCTCAATTTCTCTTCAACCAAATCTTTTAGAAACTTCTAGAAATGGGTCAATCCCAAGAACTATTATATGATTTTTTTTATTCCTTTACTCCACTGGTAGTGTCATGACTCATAGTAGCTGCAATGCACTGGTCGCGTTACTGTCTCCTGCTGGGTGTTGTCCCTGCTTTACAGATGGGAAGTGGGTTTAGAGGCGGTACCCGCAAATGGGATCAGATCCCTGTCTGGTCTAAAGGCCACACCACCCTGCCTTCTACAATTACAGAAGAAACAAGGTAGATCTCCTTTCTTGGAGGTTTTTAAGAATAAGACACCAGCATTCATGTGGTGATAACCTGTGTTTCCTTCCTTACAGGTGGTTTGGGTGACAGCCACCTTCCCTTACATCATTCTTTTGATCCTGCTGGTGAGGGGGGCCACCCTCCCTGGAGCCTGGAGGGGAGTTCTCTTCTATTTGAAACCCAACTGGCAGAAACTCCTAGAGACGGGGGTAAGATAATGAGGAAAGCAGTGTGCATTTGTCTGTCTATACTAACTGAAGCTGGTCCTAGGACTACAGGAACAACTAAAATGTGGGTTCAGTGGTTAAGTCTGCAGTGATGCTTTAAACTGGAACAAAGCATGCAAAGCACACTTGAGGCCGCTGCATTGGTTTATGCCTCAATGACAGGCAATCATATTTGTCTGCACTTGGTATGTGGCCATCCTTACAGGGAACTCTGAGAGCCTGTTTTCTGTCTCAGCACATAGCCACGTCGAGGCACAAGGGCGCTGGCCCAGCGATGGCCTGGGTCTCGGCCCCGAACTTCACCTCTGCTCTATTACAGGTGTGGGTGGATGCAGCCGCCCAGATCTTCTTCTCTCTCGGCCCTGGCTTTGGGGTCCTACTGGCTTTTGCGAGCTACAACAAATTCCACAACAACTGTTACCAGTGAGTATCTGGGGCTGCCCCAAGCAAAGCGTGGAAGCAGAATGAACATAAGTAGCCTGGAGGAAGGCAATCAAATTGGTGGCCTCACACGTGGCCAGGCTCAGGCCATGTTGACACTCTGACCCTCAGGAGTACCACAGGTGCCTGACCAATTCACTCATGGCCAGAGCAGCCACCCAGAACACAACCTCACCCAGGCCACTCAGGAGATGAGACAGGCCCCAGACTTTTGTTTTGTGAGATTCTCTCTTTTTCAAGAAAATTAAATTCTGAAGCAGGTTTACAAAAATTGCAACATACATTAAATGTTTAGATTTGACCTGTTAATATTTAGCAAGAAAAATTGTGATGTGATATGTTATACACACACACACACACACACACAAACAATTGTGCTGTTCTGACCAACACAGAATGCTATGATTTATATGAAAATCTCATTTCAGAAATGTAACAAAACAGGTAATATTGTTCCAATTATGATTTAAATATCACTCATCATCTTTAATTTTGTCTTAACAGTCTGTCACAGATGATGATGTTCAGTAATCTGACTGTGCTATTCATAGGAAAATTACAGAATTTTTTTTAAAGGAGTTTACATGCATCCTAAGCAATGTGCCCTTGCATTGGGACATCAGCCTAAAGTTGTATTATGATAAGGTTCTCTCTTAAAAGTGTCAGGATGTCTTTGTGGCACTCTTACAATCTCATTTACAAATAATGTCAAAAGTCTAAATCTGAGATCTTCTCAAGCATGAGGCCAAGGCCCCCACTCTAGCTCAGGCCCTGTTTCAGAACAAGGCTTGTTTGAAATCCAGCAGTCTGTGCTCTGCTGCTTTATAGGATCTCTCTTGAAGCCACTCCTGACCTGCTGCTCTCCCCATGCCGTGCATGGTGGTAACAGCAGCTTGTGCTTTGAGGCGATGCAACCTAAGAGGCTGCACCCTGGGAGGAGACAGTCTTGAAGTCTCTGTGAGCTCAACCCGTTCATCCTTGTCAGTCTGGAGACATTCTCCTCAGACTCCTGACTTAGAAATGTCTCAGTCCCTTGGGTTTTCTGCTCCAGAGACGCCCTGGTGACCAGTGCAGTGAATTGCATGACGAGCTTCGTTTCAGGATTTGTCATCTTCACAGTGCTGGGGTATATGGCTGAGATGAGGAAAGAAGATGTGTCTGAGGTGGCCAAAGATGCAGGTAGGGACCTTGGGTTCTGTTTGGGTTACTTGCTCCCACTGAACTGCTTTGCTGCTCTTTGGATCTTTACAAATATCTTAACTTTTGCATTATTTCTAATAGTTCCTCTTAAGTTTTTCAAAGGTTTTAGAGATCTAAACCCTTTCCATGTGTTCAGGCCATAGTGGGGGTGGGACAGCTCCCTTGGGGCCCAGCACTAAGGCCTTGATACACTGTGGGCTTGAGAATATGACTTGGATGATGGCTCTTAAAACTAGTGGGTCTGGGTCCTGTGATGGGTCCAAGTCTAGTAAGCAAATGATTACCAGTCCTTAGAATTTCCTTTTGCAGAAAAAGAAACGTAGATGATACAGTCACTGTACTCTACTGTGAGTTATCATGGAAAAAGACTGACAGACGCTGAGAGAGGTGATGGGATCTTGTGGATGGAGTCCCAGGGCTTCTTGCCAACGTACGTCTGTCTTTGGCCTGACGTGGTGCTCTGATCCCATCAGCCTCATGCCCCAAACTAATGTGCCTGATTTGGACCATGGGAGGTTGAGGACATGTTCCTCATACCATCAAGAAAGTCAAAATAGCTGGAAGGCTTTGTTCTAAGACCTCTTTTATTCTAAAATCAATTTAACATTTTCTACTGTTCTGGAGCTAAAGAGAGAGCTAAGTGCTGTGAAAATTTTGGAGATCTTGGTTGGGGGGTGAGGAAAGCACAAATTTATTATATAGTAGAAACTCTTCTTCGTGTACACAGATTTGCTAGTCTTGGGGTCTCAGGTTTGTTTCCTTTCTCCACGTTGGTTGAGGACACACACTCTCCAAGGCGGATGCTATTCCCTTCCTGCCTCCCAGGATGTCAGGATAGCCAGGTAGGGTGGTGTGGGGTGCGAGGAGGCATTTGGTACGTGTCCAAGCCTGCTTCACATGTAAGGTCTTATGACAGGCGGCGTAATTGTTGGTGTGGTCATTTCCCCTGAGACATGTTTGTAGGGCAGGTCTTGGTGACCACCTCCTCCTCTCTCCCCGTCTCAGGCCCCAGCCTCCTGTTCATCACATACGCAGAAGCCATAGCCAACATGCCAGCATCCACATTCTTTGCCATCGTCTTCTTCCTGATGTTAATCACCCTGGGCTTGGACAGCACGGCAAGTGAATGGGGAGGGAAATCCAGCCCTGGGGAGGCGGGAGGAGGAAAAGGAGAAAGGGGAGGAAGAGGAAGAGGCAGCTGTACCCACTCCCTCCCGTGCTGGCCACCCCAGGCCATGCTGTCTGCTGCCCTCTGGTGCTTCGCCAGCCCCTATTCACTTGGGCGCTTACTACCCTGTAGTACATCAGTCATTAATGGCAGCAGATCCCAACGTTTTTGGCACTAAGGGACCGGTTTAATGGAAGACAACTACTCACCTCCTGCTGTGGGGCCCAGGCTACACGCTGGTACCAGTGCATGGCCTGGGGTTGGGGACCCCTGATTCATGGAATAATGAGGGTAAAGTGCCAGGCAAGGTCAAGAGCTCAGCACATGTGAACTGCTGTGATTGTGCTCTGTCCCTTGACCAGACTGGCAGCACCTCAAGGCCAGGGCAAGGTCCCTCTTATGTCTCAGTGCTCCGTGGCCCAGCATTCATATCATTAATGTGGAATGAGTCTCAGCTTGGAGTCGGTGTTTCTGGAAAAACCAAAGTCTCCCCGAGAGACCTCATGGGAAGAAGTCCTATCCATGTGCTATACTTTCTTTCCTTGGTGTCCTTAGCGATCTAAATGATGGGGTAATATGGAGATAGGGCCAGCGAGGAGGGGGAACTGGTCACGATCAGCTTGACAGGCCACGTGGCAATCTTAACCTCTCCCTCTCTTTACTGTCCTGGAAGTAGCAGATTTGTCTCCAAGTCTCCATGATGACTGTTTGTGTGCCCCATTCAGTTTGCAGGCTTGGAGGGGGTGATCACAGCTGTGCTAGATGAGTTTCCACATGTCTGGGCCAAGCGCCGGGAGTGGTTTGTGCTTGGCGTGGTCATTACCTGCTTCTTTGGATCTCTGGTCACCTTGACTTTCGTGAGTACAACCCCCAACCAAGAGTCAGCTTTTCATTGGGCATTGGGACACTGCACGAAGTTCTTTCTTTCCAGCCCACAGGGAGCCCTGGCTTTAGGACCAAAGAGGGAGAAGCTGTTACTGCTGTTAAGAAGTTAGTCATCACGGAGAAGGAGAAAAGTTGTTTTTGGCGGCATCTGTCACTAGAATTTGGGCATGGAGCTGGAGGTTCAGCATTTTACAGCAAGTCCAACTAGATTTTTATCTGGAGAAAAACTAAGACTTGCCTTTTCAGTCTATTTCCAGTCCTTATGGCTGCTTTCTTGGGAATACTGCCCAGAATATCTGGAGGCTGGCACCTTGGGTTTGTCACGTTGTCTCCTCCAGAGAAGTTGCAATGGTGATGAAGTCAGACCTTCTCCAGTGATTTCTTTTTGAGGGGGAGGGGAGCTGAGGTAAACACTATAAAACTGTACATCAGACAGTACCTACAGGCATGGCAGGCTTGTATCCTCCTGACTCAAGGCGGATTTTGTAAATCAACTTACCTTTAGGCCATGACTCAAATGGCTCTGGAGCTTCAGCAGGGCTTTGGGGACCTGTGTAGGACCCATGGGATTTGTGATTCAGGACAGAGGCAAAACCATGACCACTGGGCCCAGTGTCCGGTGTTGTAAGTTTCCCAGATTCAGTCTTTAGGGACCAGGATTCTCCAGGGTAGAGTACACAGAAGGTGTTCAGTAAACTGAAGAAAGTAGATCGAGAGGTGCTTTTCAGTTTGTCTTTAAAGCTTTGGGGTGGGGAGGAAACAAGAGAGTGACCGGTAGGGCTGGAAGAGGAGTCTGATAGGATGAGATCTTGCCTACCCTGCCAAAGCCAGTCTAAGAGGCAGGCTCTGGGGTATTTGTATTTGATCCAAGGTGAGAACTTTGCAGGATTATCCTAAGAAGTTCTTTTTGTCTCTGTTGAAAAGAGGAGGCAGTGCCTCAGCGGGCCTTGAACCAAGTTGGTGGTCTCGTTTCCAGGGCGGGGCCTATGTGGTGAAGCTGTTGGAGGAGTTCGCCACGGGACCTGCAGTGCTCACCGTGGCCCTGATTGAAGCAGTTGCTGTGTTTTGGTTCTACGGTAAGATGCTTCCTTCCACCATATCCTTCCTACACCAGCCTGTGTAGGCCCCAGAATACACAAGGGCTGGATTTGTCAGAGAAAGGCAGGCCAGTGTACAAGACATCACCTCCTGCGTGCCTTCTTCAGAAACAGGTCATTGTTTCCTCCAGACTCTGTACAACAGGTTGCCTAAGCTCCTGGGAAGACTTTTTTTCTGAGTAAATGTTTACTCAGTGGACAGGCTGAAGTGGTTCCCTATAGCTTATCCACAGTGGTTGCTTAAGATCTGACAGACACAGTTTAGGAGCTTATCTTCCAAGCAAGAGGCCAGAATGTTTCTGTTTGGATTATCTGTCTTGGTAAAACCTCCAGTTTATTCCCCTTCCCCCAGCTGTGGGATGGAATCTGATAAGGGTGAAACCCCCAGGAGTGCAGAGTAAGCTGACATGGGTCCCTGGGCAGGGATCCCAAGAGTCCATGGGCAAGGATCGGGAGGGCACAGACAGTGGAAATGAAGAAAACCAAGTTCACAGATCTTTAAAATCAAAAAGCGATTACTTCATTCTGAATATATTTATTTTCCCACTTTCTATGATAGCACAACAGCTGCATGTACATCATTACACGTAACATGAAGAAGGCGGGGTCCCATGTTTTGAGTTATACGTGGGCCTGGTTTGGGGACTTTTTTGTGTGTTTGAAAGAAGTCCTCCCCACCCCCTCAGCACTTCAGAGAACCAAGTTCCAAGTCTGTGATGCTACAGACCTGTGGGCACTTTCAGGGAAGCACCCACAGAGCGCTCTTCCTTCCCCTTCTCCATCTCTCCCCAGTCGGAGTTCCCACTTCTCACTTTCCTGCCGGTTACTTTGTAGAGAAGAACCTTGATCTTGATCTGACAATATGAATGAGCAATAGTGTGGTTAGAATTTTCTCTTGAAAGTTTCTAGCATATGGTCAGAGTCAGTCTCTATCAAGTGGGTTCAACATTTTTAGACAAAGTTCAACTTCCTTTTCTACAGTAAGGATAAAATCAGATATATGGTGAAATCCTGGAAGGGGGGTGTGGGCACCAAGACGAGGCTTTACGACCCTGCCCAAATGTCCACCAGTCCCCCCACTCTCTGTAGAAAGAGCTTTGCTTGCTATAACAAGCATTTTTGTGACATGTTTGCCATCCCACTTTCAGGCCAGACTGGTGTCCCTGAACCCCTCCTATGGAGAAATTCCAGAGTTGCTGCTCTCTCTGAGTCAGGGGCTAGGAGGACAGTCTGTTTCCTCTCTTAGTCAATCTCCTCCTCTTTTGGATGACTGTAGGCATCAATCAGTTCTGCAGTGATGTGAAGGAAATGCTTGGTTTCAGCCCTGGATGGTTCTGGAAGATCTGCTGGGTAGCCATCAGTCCTCTGTTTCTCCTGGTGAGTTGTCATCTCCCTTCTCCTCTGGCCCTAGAGAAAAGATTCACCCTCACTCACTCACCACCATCCCTAGAAAGTTAACCACTCTTCTGGCTTCTGTCACATTATTTCATCACTTCCCTGCTCCATGATAATAACATGTAACATTCATTGAGCAAGAATTGCCAGGCCAGACTTTATGCTAAACTTATAGCCACTGCTGTTTTTTTTTAATGAAAAAGGGTGAATTTATTATGAATATGAAATCATTATAAATTACACACACAAAACAGCAGAGTCCCCAAGATATATGAAGCAAACACAGAACTGAAGGGAGAAACAGACATTTCTATGATTATACTTGAAAGCGTCAATCCCTGGTTTTCAATATTGGATCAAACGTCTACACAGGCAGTCGATGAGGAAATGGAAGATAAACTCAGGTCTCAGTTCGGTTTTCGGTCTAAAGTTTTACACCCAGGGTGAGGGTCTTGTTTGCCTTTCCTGAGTCTCAGCCCCAAGCACCATTCCTTCCCTGCGTGGAGAATATGAAAGTGAACTAACGAACAGACATGGCTTCTTTCCTCAGGGAACTAATCCAGTGTCTCTCCTTCCTTTGAAAAACAAATGAAAGGATTTAAGTAGATTATCTAGAAGCACTGGTAATAATATAAATTAATAACCCATTTATGTCAAGACTTCTGCTTCTAGTAATGGCAGACTAGTGATCCAGACCAACCCTCTCACTGAAAACAGCTAAAATCTCTGGACTTAAAAATACATTGTGTTTTAAGTATACAAAAAAGCAACAGCAAGATGACAGGGTAAAGGAACTACGAGGCCAAGACCTAGAGGAACACTGGAGCCCACAGCATATACCAGAGCCCCTGGTCCTGAGAGTATCTGCTGCTTGGGGCAAAGTTGGCTTTGGTTTTGGAAATCTCCAGTGTCCAGGGAATGGAAGTGAAGGAGGGCTTCTGTGGTAGAGAGAGATGAAGCAGAACAGAAGCAAGAATGAGCACGCTGGCCATCTTACAGATGAATATCGAGACATGCAGGTACACAAAGCACAAAAAATAAAGGGCTGCCCTGGGAAAGTAAAAAAGAATGCGAAAGAGTTGTTTTGAAAGAAGGCACAGCTGTATCCATGTCCTCTGAGGAAATGGATGGCCCAGATAGCCTAATAAGCTGGACTGAAGGAACTGTCTCTCGTTCTAGAAGATCAAAAAGCTCCTTCCACCCTAAATTGAGTTACAGATAAATGAAAGAAGTGAGAGTAATCCCTGCTGATGTGCACGGAGTCACTTTACCCCAGGCTACCTCAGAGCACACTTGGGATGTTAGCAGGGCGCTTATCCATCTTTGGGCAAACAGGCAACCCTTGGAGCTGAGCACTCTCATTTGACAATAAATGAATTCTACGTCTGACTCAAAATCTATGCCTAAAGAACTCTGGCGGGGGTCATCTTTAAGAAAATGAGTACAGAATTACTAGGACACCTGTCAGGTCCTTCATGAGCAGCACAGTAAGTCCTAGTAGCCACGATAAATATTATCATTATTATTTTTTTGACCACACCAAGCAGCATGAGGGATCGTAGTTCCCTGAAAAAAAAAAAGATTGAACTCAGGTGCCCTGCAGTGGAAGCACAGTCCTAACCATTGGACAGCTAGGGAAGTCCCAATAAATACTGTTTTTATGCAATATTAAAAAAAAAATTAAAACTAATGCAAAAAAAATTACTGATGAACAAATTCCAGCATTTTAAATAAACACAAGATCTGACCATATACTTGGCATGTCTCACCTCACTCACTCTCATCTGGTCCTATCAAGAATTTGTTTCTTTAAAGTATTGCACTAAAATATTATTTCTTGATTACTGAATTTTGGCACCCCCTTAAATGCTGTATCCAAGGTGAATACCTCATATGCCTTACTCTAGTCCTGGCCCCATGCTTTTAGTATTTTCATTTCTGTGGTGGTCTGGCAAACTGGGTGAACACTTGGGCTACAATCAATGATTTTCTGTGCCAGTAAAATCCAGGTACAGATCTGGGTTCAGGCACGTGACTTATAATTTCTGTGACGTTCACTATACTCACTTCTTCTAAAGGTGCTTCAGGGCACAATTAAGAGGAGGCAAATCTGTCCTCCACTTCTGGGTTTACTTAACAGATCCCTTGCTCTGGGCTTTTTAAGGCTGCTTTAGGTAAACAATGAGCAGCTTACTTAAAATATTCTTTTTCGTTGAAGCTAAGTTATGAAAAAGAAAATACTGTATATGAGCAAGAGGAGGTGGGGGTGTCTGGAGCAATACTTGGTGGCCACAGTGGGAGCCTGCAGCCTCCCTGGACTGTGTGAGGTTCCACACACCTGCCACCAAGATGAGACAAGTTACAGCTCCTGACCAGACCCTACGTTTCCCTGTTCCAAAATCACCTTCCTTAGTAGCTGGGGCTGGGGCTGAGGAGAGTCTGTCTGAGGAAAAGGTTTGCGAATGGCAAGGCTCATTTTGAAAGCTTCTTCCTGGACTTAGGAATACTACTGTGCTGAAGATGGATGTGTGTTTAACAGTTTCCCATTTTTATTACCTGAGGACAAAGAAAAAAAAGATAAAAATAGACATTTAACCACACAAATAATTTACATTACTGTCTTCTTTATGACTATGAAATAATAAGATAAAATTAAATCAAGAGCAATAACAATTTCGGCACAGTGGTTACTAGGCAAAAACTGGCATTTACGCTCTCTCTGGAAAACAAACTGAAATAAGAAGACTCATAAACTGAGTGTTGGGAGTGCAGCGTGAAATTTTTCTTGGTTGAAATCTTCACTGAATTTTTAAGTAAAAAGTGTATTAAGCTGCTGTTTCCTTCCATTATTCCTTTCATTACACGGGCCAGTGGCAGGCAGGCATTTGTTGTCAAGATGCCTCGTGGCAGAGCCAGCCTTGTTGAAACCCTAGTCCTTAGCTTGGGGTTAATATAAAGAGAGAGGAGAGAAGAAACAGGTGCTCAGGAGTCTGCATCCGCTCCAGGTCTTGAGAACCTTATTATGTCTCCTGGACGTAGGTGCCTTCCATCTCACCAAAAACATCAGCAGAGAAATGGGAGGGGGGCGGATAAATAAAAACAAAGCAGAGAAAGAGATGAAGCCCTAGGACTGGCAGGAGCCATGGAGAGGCTGCCCAGTTTATTCCTCCACCATCTGACAAACTGGGGCCTGAACTATGCCTGATGGATGCCAGTCTCTTCTCCTTTGTATCTCCCCTCAATAACTCTCTGAGGCCTTGGCATCCCTACTGTAGGGGTTGAGGTGGGGGTTGGGGAGGAAAAATCAAGATAAGCACTTCCTTGTTTGCAGTTGAGGCACAGAAATTAGTGACTTCTTTGTGTCAAGAGATCAATCGAGCATATCTCACCCTTAGGCAATTTCCTGAAATTTTCTTCCCTTTAGCATTGGTGGCTTCTCCAGTGGCTCAGCAGGTAAAGAACCCGCCTGCAATGCGGGAGACCTGGGTTCAATCCCTGGGTTGGGAAGATCCCTTGGAGAAGGGAAAGACTACCCACTCCAGTATTCTGGCCTGGGGAATTCCATGGACTGCGTAGTCAGTCCATGGGGTTGCAGAGTCAGACACAACTGAGCCACTTTCACTTCACTTCACTTTCTGTGGTATCAGGACGGTCTCTGTGTGGGTGTTGTGAAAATTTTTTAATGTTTCTTGACATTTCTGTTTTAGTTCATCATCTGCAGTTTTTTGATGAGCCCACCACAGCTACGACTTTTCCAGTATGATTATCCTCGGTGGAGCATCATCCTGGGTTACTGCATAGGAACCTCATCTTTCATCTGCATCCCCACATATATAACCTATCGGCTGATTGTCACTCCAGGGACACTTAAGGAGGTATGTGCTAGTCAGTGTGTGTGTAGACTGGTAATTGTTTGGGAAGAAAAGGGTTCTTATGCTCTATTCAAAGGAGAGAATCCTTTGCAAGGATTCCACCTTGCGCAATCCACCGCAAGGATTCACCAAGAGGCTCTCAGCCTTATATAATCATATACCTACATCACTATGTAGCCTCTGATAGCTGCCACTGTCATCTTAGGGCATCTCCCATAAGCCTCAAGTATGAAGGTGAATGAGTGAGCTGTTGTCTGGATGCGCCACAGTGCACAGCCTGGTATATAGCATTCTAAACATATTAGGAAACTGCTTTGCCTCCTGCATTCCATTGAGCACAGACATCAGATCAGTGGTGTCTGGAGCAATAACACAAATTTGATTTAAGTGGATTTACTTTAAATCCACTTAAGTAGAGATTATGGTGGAAAATGTCTGTGGTCACTTTTCTAACAGCAATGTGATAAGGGCTATTTCAAAAATCATCACTAAATAAGGATGTTACAACAATATTATGTGCGTGTGTGTTAGTTGCTCAGTCGTGTCCGACTTTTTGAGACCCCCGTGGACTGTAGCCCACCAGGCTCCTCTGTCCATGGGATTCTCTAGGCAAGAGTACTAGAGTGGGTTGCCATTCCCGTCTCCAGGGGATCTTCCCGACGCAGGGATCAAACCCAGGTCTCCTGCATTGCAAGTGGATGCTTTACCATCTGAGCTACTAGGGAAGCCCAATAATATCATAGTTTTAGCTTATGTTACTGGAGGAAAAAAAAAGCTGCCACTATAATAGCAGGATTTGTGTCAGTAAATGAATAGTGTGTTGTAAAAATTTCAATAACAGAACCTTACAATTTGTATAAGATTGTATATATTTTAAAGTATCTTCATGTAGATTATCTTACTTTGTTATCAAAATACTTCGTGAGGTAGATGGGCAGGTATCCTTAGCAAAGATACTGAATCTGGGAATGCTGATGCTCACAGTTTCCCTATTTCAGTGACTTGTATAGGGACACACAGTACAGGGAAGCTCAGAATCCAGGGCTTCTGGGTTTTGGTCCAATGCCCTTTCATTCTTAGGTGCAGCTTCTCTTTTGTGTCCTCAGGGTACTAATGGTTTGCGGATGTAGACATTGGCTCTAGAGGTTAGGGAGACGAGTTGTCACTTTTCATCCTGCGCTGTCAGAGTTAGTAGTTCAGGCCACCAGGATTCCCAGCAATGTTAGCAAAATTGAAAATGCTGGGTTGTTACTTGCTTGGTTGTGTTTCATGCCACAGCGAGGGTACTGTGGCAGGAGAGCCTGAAGAAGAGGCTGCTTACAGAAGTCCGTGGGTGGGTGCTTTTGCCAGAGGCGAGCTCAAAGGTGATAAGTGGTATTTGGGGGAAAGCTAGAGGGATGTGCTCTCTAACAACCTGAGATCAGAGCTGGGCTAGTCTGTGGGCTCTTAGAGGCAAAACTCAAATATGAGTTTATCACACTCATCTTCCTAAAACATTTCACAAGAAACATGAAGTGAGAGCCTGAGGCAATTACATAGCACCTCTTTTCTGAGAACTGAGATTGCTTCTTTTTGCAAATAGAAAAACTGAATTCTAGGTGAACAGAACTCTGCAAGGAGTTCCTAATTTCCTACTCCCAGAACAGCCCTATTACAACCTCATTTCTCCCAAAGGGCCGTGGATTCTGGTGTTGTCTGAAATATATGTTCAGGCCAGAGCCACTGTGTCTGCTCCTTCAGGCTGTTTTTTATGGCAGTCATGACAGCCCACTGACCCCGCTCACCAAACCCAGAGGCCAAGGTCAGGGTTGCGCATTCAGGTCAATACATTTCAGTATTCTTTGGTCACAGACTGTACCTCAAGTCTTGGTCATCTTTCTTGCAAATTCCCGTTGGCCACAAGGAAATGCTACCCAAAGGTGTACAATTAGAGAGCTCAGATCCGTTAGTAGTAGAGAAGGCTGACTGCAGGGCCACCAGATGGGAAACAGTGGGTTAGGAAGCATCACGATACAGCCAATCAAGGGGGCCCGGGAGGGAAAAGACTATGGCAAGTCACTTACCTTCTCTGGGCCTTAGTTTCTTCATATTTAACACGTGCTCACTGAACTGGATTAACATTTCCAACGTGTGTTGTAAGCAGCGTAGTTCCATGGGATATCAATTAAGTGTTACTGCTGGGGAAATGTTACATGGTCAAATAATTTTGCAGAATGCTGGATTAAGGCAAAGTTAAACAGGTCTCTTTACAACAGGACTTCTGAAAAGCCTTAACATGCCTATATGCATGCTTAGTTTCTAAGAGGAATAAAGCATGTTTTTGCCAAGCACCCCAAGGGACTATTAATTTTTTTGTGAATACCAGACTTTATGGTCTATAACATTCTATATATGAGGGAGGGAGAACTCATATGACATTTTGGTATGTTTTTTTTTTTTTAAAAAGACTAAAAGTAAAGTAAATTTCATAACTCTTCTGGGCCCTAGCCACATACAAGGCTGGAGTTTGTGGAGTAAGTCACCACCTGCTCACCTGTAATTTAGAGCCTGTCACGGGCATCTGCAACCTGGAGGTCTCAAGGTTGGAGTCATCACCTGGATTAGGTGACTGTCAGAGAAGCCCTTAGTGACCTGCAGAAAGACACTGGGAATATGGTCCCTAATAAAATCATGAAGATGGTAACAGTGATCCAGTGCTTGCATGATCACCTTGCAGAAGGCCAGGGACTGGAAAATTTTGAGAGCAGTAATAGTCTGGCAACTGGAATGCTGCCCAAATACGGGAAATAAGTGTACCTGGCCTTTTGGGAAATAAGCAGTAAGAAGGGCAGCAGAATGGGCAAGTAGAGGTTACAGCACAAAACCTTTTGTGCTTTTCTCTGTGGGTCTTGCTTCTGCCATACGCCTGACTGCTCTTCTCTCTCTGCACAGTATAGCTTCACTGAAGACTAGTTAGAGTGATGTGTCCAGTTCTCAAAAGGCCTAATTCTCCTTTATCAGTTATGGGTTACAGATTCATCTTTGAGAAAGAACGGTTTGTGAAAATTTGCTTTCTGTGACCAGACATGTCCAGGTAGCTGATGAGCACTGTAGTAACTCCTTTTTAAATGGATTCCCAGGGTGAGGTTTCATTACGGTCATCAGGAACACAACACGAACAATTTTGTGAATTTCATTACCTATGAGAATGGGAACTTTTAAAATTCCATAGGCCCTGCTCCTTAAAGAAGAATAACTCCCAGAACCAAGAAATAAAAGATTAAAGGGGACCACATACTTTTCAATCCAAAATAAAAGGACAAGTAGCAGAGCCTCACCTAAAATCAATAAATCAAAATATACTTTCAGATCCAATTTTGCTTTGCTAACCATAGGTTCAGATTTTTGGCTATCAAAGATTTTACTGAGCAACTGGGTATTTTCTTTCCTAAACCTCTGCAGTGCTCCCTACATCTCTGAGCTGTTTCACGTCACCCTAATGCTAAGTTTTACAAGGCAGGCTGTGTATTTCATACCCAAACCCAAGCATATTTCAGATCTGTCCAAAAGCTTCTGTGCACCCCAGCTGTTTCTATGGTAAAGATTCTCAGTCTTTTCCCTGTAATAAGTACTATGTCAAAATGAGATTGCTTTAGCAATGATGATTTGAATGGGCACATCTTTTAAAATTATGTAATAATTTGCACCCTTGTATGAACTAACTACAGGTGAATTCATTAAGGCAGTAACATCTTGGCTGTTCCAGTGACTGAGCACTATCCACTGTGACTGTAATGTGTATGCAGGGCACAAGGAGCCTGGCTGAGGTGGGGGGAACCAGAATCCAGGGCTCATTCTGCTCCCCAAGCCCTGTGGGCCACATGAAGCCTCCTCTATTCAGAGAAATGGATGTCCTTTCCCAGACCATCAAAGGCATGTTATGGGCCAGCATTGGTTCTATTCAAGGGTCATCATTTTCTCCTATTAGTGTTAGAGTGACTTTTTAGTTTACAGATGCTTTTATATAGTTCCTTTATATGGCATTTCTACCCATATTTGAGAACAAACAAATTAGGGATTCCTTTCGTTTTTAAATTTCTTTCTTTGGCTGTACCTCATGGCATGCAGAACTTCCCCGACCAGGGATCAAACCTGCACCCCCTGCAGTGAAAGCTGGACTGCCAGGGAAGCCCCAGGATTCCTTTCTTAACAAGTCAATAAAACTATTCCAATTTACTATTAACCACCATTTAAATGCTATTTAACCTTTAATATTAATGTTGAAAAAAACTTTAAGCATTAAATTACAAGAATATTTATAACATCATATCTTCTTCCTAACAGCGTATTATTAAAGGTATCACGCCAGAAACACCGACAGCAATTCCCTGTGGGGACATCCGCTTGAATGCTGTGTAAAACATCAACAAAAGGAAGATGGCTTCCCAATAACCTCTTCCTCCAGTCCTGACAAGTCACACATCGCCTTCTCCCTCTAAGTCAATGAGTTTCCGGCTAAGCCTATCAATGGAAGGGCCTTCTTCATAGAGACACAGTCCCAAAAGACTACGGTGCCCAGATTTTTTCGGCCTCCAGTCACTTTGTGTGAAATCTCCGGGACATGTTACCACGTTAGACTCTGTGATGCAGCTAAAGTGGACTGCTTTGAATGTGTGAAGCTGTGTGTGAAAACCACCATGTCATCATTAGGACTAGTTTAGGATCAAGTCTGTGAAAGTCTCCTATGTCATTCCTTCTTATGATCATCAGTATCTAATATTGTTTGCTTCCAAAGATTTCAACTGCTCATGACTGCATAAACCATGTAGGAAAAAACAGGGATACTGTCTTGCTAGCCATATGTTTTCTGAGTAGCAGAGAATCCTATAGCTGGAGTCTATTAGAACCCTGTAACCTGTGTGCTGCTGTGGAATCAGGAGAGGAAGATTTAAGAAGCTAAATTGAAAAAATAATGTGTATGTGTGAGCATGTGTGTCTGTGTGTACAACTGTTCCAGTGTATCCTTACCCATTACAAACTATATGAATTTCCTCTAGTTTTTTTTTACATTAACAAATTCCACCTACTGAAATTTGTATGTATGTTATTATTTAAAGGGTATAATGACTATGACAGGCTCTGCCACCTATTCCAAGGACACTGCTTTAGCCCATATGCTTTCCTCTATGGGCTGGCCTTTAATATTTGCTGCACTTCACTGCCATCTTCCTGTCTCTCTCTACTAAACATACAGGGTAACAGTCCACAGGCTAATCTGGCCTATTTCATTAGTCACTGTGGCTTGGCTGTGAACTACTCTGAAGATGAATATTGATAAATGCATCTTCAGTGTTCAGTTGGCTATCTGGTTTAAGCTCTGTCTACTTCAAATGACTGAGTTTGACCACTAAGGTTATTTTGCTTTGTGAAGAGCAGATAAATCTAATTCTCAGAGGGTGTAGAGGTCTGACACCCTGACCTAAACCAAGGCCATCCTCAATCCAAAAGTAATTAAGAGAGTCTGGTAAGTGAACCTCCTCCCAACTCCTTGACTTTTCCTGGGTGGCCATCAGGATAGTGGGCCCTCCAGATAATTTTCAAGATTGAGTCTAAATAAGGCTGATTGGAAAACCACATAAAACCCTTAATACAGATCTAGTAAATGTGACTTCAGTGGCTTGGGACACTCAGATGCATAGGTAGAGAAGCAAATTTTACCATGTAGTGACATTTCCTTAACCAAAACCTTAAAGGCAGTAAAGCCTAGTCAATGATAAAAGGACTCAATCTTCTGGCCCCGTATCACATCAGTCCTCTACATGAATCTAATTCAATCCTAACAACCTTACAGAAAGAAGATCCCTATAGTAGAGGCCTAATTTCATCCAATTATAGATCTTTCTCCCTTGGCTTCCTTTCCCCAACAATAATCCCCAGCCACCTTCCTGTATTCCACTACATCCTTCTATCTCTGATGCCCTGCTTTCCCCAGTGGGGTATTTTCCCCATAGATGTCAGCTGCTGAGAAATTTCCCAAATTATCAGAGGAAAAGAGGAGGGGGATTTAAAATGACTCTTAGTGACCTACCTTATCTTTGCCTTTTCATTCCTTCTTGCTACCTTATGTCCATTCTCTTTGCTTTCTAGGGTGCTGAAAGGAGAGAGGTGATATAAGTGGCAGTGTATTTGGTGGTAAACAGCTTTGCAAATTTTAAGAACTTGCTTTATATGGATTCTCCCCCTCTCACACACGCTTATACGTTTTCCAAAGATACCATTTTTTAAACAGCACTTTTTCAAACAAAGAGTTTTGTCAAGCCAGGTGTTATACAGGTGTTTTGAAAATTTTCAAATGTCACTAGACTTTAAAAAAATCCAAAATCTCTCTTCAATATAGTCTGCATTTACTTGATTCCTATTTATCAATACTACTCTGAATATTTTTTAAGGAAAACTTAGTTGGTAGACCAACTTTAAAATAATCTTTTAAAGACCTTTTACATCTAATGTAGTATTTACATAAAAGCAAAAAATAAAAATGGAATGAACTGTAAAGTGCTGAAGTTAATTTCTTTTCTGTAATTTACTAGTAAGAAATAGGGAACAGACAAGACACAACAAAAGAATGGAGGCCAATTCAGTTGACTGAGATTGTTCCTACATGTTGATATGTAATGGAGTCCAAACAATTTATCTCCATTCCAAAAAAACTTGAGACCCATTTAAAACTTACTCCATTTGTTGTGTGGAATGCATGACTTGTAACCTAGATTCACTGCCCTGGCTGCCCCATCTGGAGATGGAAGCAAAGACCCCTACAAACCCACCCAGTCAATGTATTAGCTCCAAAATCATATAATGACAAATCAAATAATGAATCTCAAAGTAAGGCAAAGTGATTCTGTGAGATTAGTCACTCTCTCACCATCCTCTCTTTTTATGCAGCTTGTTAATTTGGTGCCACCAATACCAAACAAAATTTTAAGTACAAAGTTCCACTTATCCACCCCAAATCTCCTTAAAAAGGGAGACTATTCCCCTAGAATTAGAACTGTTCTCTCTGAAAAGTAGGAAAGACTGACCTGGTATGTTCTATCTGTTGTACAGTTGATTTGGAGGTCATCGTCAAAGCAAAGCTTAAAACCACGGAATGCAGCAGCTTAACTGTGCTGTTCTTACGCATCTTAAGACAATCATTAGCTATCCAATGGTACAATCCATGCCCGGTTCCTTTCGTAGCATGTCTTTCGGCTCATAAATCAACACCTGGTGCTTAAGATATCATTAAAATAAGGCAGTATTCAGAAGGCATTTTCTCCATTTTTTTGGTCAGAGACAGTTGGGAAGAGCAGTAGATCCCTCAAAGAGACTATTACAATCTGTCATCACCATAAACCAATGAAAACAAAACAGTTCTACGCCAAGTAGGAAGTTGTATACTTCAGTCATCATGGAGCTCACCTGTTACTTACAAGGAGAGTTACACAAAAGGCTATAAATTAGGAAGGTAAATTTAGAAAGTGCTTGCAAAGTATGCTGGAGACCGAAATTTATAAATCCAAATATTGAAGAAAAAAACAAACATTAAGACAAGGTATATCCCTATACTGTAGAAAGATTTCCTGGTGAAACATTCTGAATTTTTTTCTCCAATATCACAGATAAGCCAGTGATATATATTGTGTCCTGTTTAGTTCCATGGAAGGGCTATTTCAAAAGCTCTAAATCTTTTGTTATTTTTATAGTATCACCTTTCCCCCTCATTGGTTAACTGTCTCTAAATTTCAATGATGGAACAATGTTTTAAAGTTCAGATAACTACATTAGAGGGCAGAAACAAACCTACTTACTTTCTCTACTCTTCCTGGGATCTAGAAATTTCTAAAGAAATATTTCCTCTCCTAGAATGACATAATACTCCTCTCAATTTTTTAATAGGCATTTACTACAATGGAAAAGATGGAATCTTAAGTATGTCTTTGCTTGTGTAACATATAGTTGGAATCCATTTAGTACTGTTTCTACATTAGGTGTATCAAAACAAATTTTGTAATGATTCACAATGTATTTCAATTGAAATTTAAGCTTGTATTTCTCTTAACACCACCTCATAATATCCATACCAAACTGCTCTACCACCAATCAAGTTTTACTTCCTTATCAAAAAGAGATTATCTCCCCTGGCCAAATCTACTTTGGAACCAGTGTGCACTGGTGGAGCACGTCATCAGACAAGTTTTATGTCTGCTAAACTAAGAACCTTATCATTTAGGAGAGAGAATAGGTGATTTCAGTCCTTCAGTTCTACAACTGAAGACTATAATTATAGTAGATAATCGAACAAATTGTAAACACTGACAGTTCAAACAAATATTTAGGAAAGAGGAGCTAGCCCATCTCTAGGCTTAAAATGCCTGAAGTGAAAGTGACATACATCAAATAAATCTCTCAGAGAAATGTTGAAAATAAAGGAATGAATGAAAGTGAAAGTGTTAGTACGTCAGTTGTGTCCAACTCTTTGCATTCCCATGGACTGAAGCCTGCCAGGCTCCTCTGCCCATGAGATTCTCCAGGCCAGAATACTGCAGTGGGTAGCTGTTCCCCTCTCCAGGGGATCTTCCCAACCCAAGGACTGAACCCAGGTTTCCTGCACTGCAGGCAGATTCTTTACCATCTGAGCCACCAGGGAAGCCCCAAATACCTAAATTTCCATAAACAAGAATATTTGCTAATTTTTAAAAAAAGTTACTTGATTCTTACTCGAACTCTAATATTAGAAGTATACCTTATCTTAAAACTGATACATGAAAAGTGCAAAGTTTAAAGGATAAAATTAGGGACTTATGTAAAATAAGAATTTGCAGTTATTTCTCCAGTAACATTTAAATATGATCTACATATTTACATGATCTACAGTGATTTACAAAAAACACAAAAAACATTTTCAGGATACTTTGTGTTGAACGTATCAATGGTAGCGATTTAGTCGCTAAGTTGTGTCCGACTCTTGCAACGCCATGGACTGTATAGACTGCCGGGCTCCTCTGTCCTTGGGAATTCTCCAGGAAAGAATACTGGAGTGGGTTGCCATGTCTTCCTCCAGGGGATCTTCCCAACCCAGGGATCAAACCCCGGTCTCCTGCATTGCAGGCAGATTCTTTACCAACTGAGCTATGAGGGAAGCCCCGAAAGTATCAATGGGGTGCTTCAAATTCTGGACTATATACAGTTAACTGAATTATATAAATGGTACTTCATTTTCCTCATCTTTAGTTTCTTCTTCCACATGATTTATAGCTAAGAATAAATAAATATTTTCTACTATTCACCTCTGTCAACTGTGGTTATATGAAATTGTCCAATGTTATTTTTTTCATGAAACATTTAAACTTCAGTGACAGAATTAAACCTGTTTATACAAAATAAAGAGTCCCCTCTTTAAGATGCATGAAATGCCCAGGTACTCATTTATGCAATTTAGTCACAGATGTTCCAAGTTACATTTTAAGACATCAGTAAATGCCTTTTGTTGTTAACTACTACTGTAGTAACTCTTAACATCATGATGAATAGACTGTCTCATTAAAAAGAAAAAAACAGAATGAAACAAAAATCCCTTCCAAACTCTTAAGGTTAAAAGAAAAATCTTAACTGTGTATTGTCAAAACATCCCCCAAAATATCACTGCATGTGATCTGCAAATACTTAGTATCAAAAGTACCTAGAATTAGAAATATTAAATTTCAGTAAAGCAAAATGAATTATTATAATCTGTGTAGAGCTTCAGTTTATAATGTACTTTCACAGATACCAGGTTTCCCTGGTGGCTCAGATGGTAAAGAATCTACCCACAATGCAGGAGACCTGGGTTCAATCCCTGGGTTGGGAAGATTCCCTGGAAAAGGAAATGGCAACCCACTACAGTATTTTTGCCTGGAGAATTCTGTGGACAGAGGAATCTGGTGTGCTAAAGTCATGGAGTTGCAAAGAATTGGACACGACTGAGGCAACTAGTACTTTCACAAGTATCATGTCACTTGATCATCAGATCTATGTGATAGATGTCATTTCCCCAGTTTTGTAGATAGGGAGTGTGAGGTACAGAGTGATTAACTGATTTGCCCAGGTTCACACAGCTGAAAAGTTCCAGAACAGGCCTTATACCTAGGTTTTCTGATTGCAGGCCAAAGATTATTTGCGTGAAAGTGAAAGTCACTCAGTCGTATCTGGCTGAGACCCTGTGGACTATACAGTCCATGGAATTCTCCAGGCCAGAATACTGGGGTGGGTAGCCATTCCATTCTCCAGGGAATCTCCCCAACCCAGGGATCGAATCCAGGTCTCCCACATTGCAGATGGATTCTTTACCAGCTGAACCACAAGGGAAGCCCATTATTTGCATGTCTATCTTTAAAAACATCACCCATATAAAACTCCTAGAAGAGAGCATAGGCTAAACATTCTCTGACATAAATCATACCAATGTTTTCTTAGGTCAGTCTCCCAAGGCAATAGAAAGAAAAACAAATGGGAATTAATCAGACTTAGAAACATTTGCATAGCAAAGAAAACCATAAAGTGAAAAGACAACCTATGGAATGGGAGAAAATATTTGAAAATAATGCAACTGACAAGGGCTTAATGTACAAAATACATAAACAGCCCATACAACCCAATTGAAAAATGGGCAGAAAACCTAGAGAGTTTTCCAAACAAAACATACAGATGGTCACAGGCACATGAAAAGGTTCTCAACATCCCTGATTATGAGAGAAATGCAAATCAAAGCTACAATGTGGTATCATTTCATACCAATCAGAATGGTGACCATTAAAAAGTCTACAAATAACAAATGCTGGAGAGTGTGCGGAAAAAACAGAATCCTTCTACACTGCTTGTGGGAATGTTAAGTAGCTGCAGCCACTACGAAAAACAGCATAGAGGTTCCTCAGAAAACTAAAAACAGAATTACCATATGGTCCAGCAATCTCACTCCTGAGCATGTATCTAGACAAAACTACAACCCAAAAAGATACATGCACTCCTATGTTCATAGCAACACTATTCACAATAGCCAGAGACAATATCCAAGACGTGGATACAACCTAAATGTCCATTGACAGATGAATGGATAAAGAAGATGTGGTACCTATACACAATGGAATACTACTCAACCATGAAAAAGAACGCCATTTGCGACAACATGGGAAACACAAATACCGTATGATACACCTACATGTGGAATCTAAAATACAGCACAAATGAACCCATCTACAAAACAGAAACAGGCTCACAGACATAGAGAACAGATTCTGGTTTCCGAGGGGTGGGGGGAAGGCAAAGGAATAGACTGAGAGTTTGGGTTAGCAGATGCAAATTTTTACACTTAGAATGGATAAACAGCAAGGTCCTATTGTACAGCACAGGGAACTACAACCAATCTTCTGGGATAAATCATAATGGAAAAGAATACAAAAAAGAATGTATATACAACTGAGTCACTTTGCTGTATAGCAAAAATTAACACCTTAAAAATCAATTAAAGAAATATTAAAAAAAAATCATCATCCACAGAAGGCAAAATAAACAGTACTGGAACAAGAGTAAACAAGTGGAGGGAGAAGGAAAATTAAGATAGTGAATCACAGAACAGTTGTTTACCAACTCATACAATTTAAGTCCATTATTTTAGACCTCAACTATTTAAAAGAACACGTATCTAGCCATACATATAATGAATCCCTTATTTATACTGATCCAAATAACTCATTATCATTATTTAACCAAGAACTGCTACCCTGTGCTCTAGTATGACAACTCTAACAAAGGAATTCAATTCTTCACCAAAGCTGAAGACTTTTAGCCTGTCATTCATGGGCTTCCATGATCTCACCTGAAATTTTCCATTTACACTGTACTATATCCCTCTGTGTACACTCAGTCTATGCTTTTGCAGTATTTGTCACTGTCACTGATAAGACTTAGTATAGAACCTCTATATATGGAACTGTAATAAACTACTGTATTTTTAAGAGTGTATTAAACAAGACATGTTCATAAATAGGCTACCCAGTTCTTTAGCTAATTTTTTTTATTTAAGGTATCTCCATCTTTTCACCCTTAGCTAAAACTCATTTATATACATAACTAATTTAATATCTTGCTAAGGTTTCACAAAAGAGGAATGACGGCATGACACGAGTGACATTTTAAATGTGACAGTTTTAAATAAGCATCAATTAAATGGTACAAATGTATCACAATTTTTATAAAAGAGAGGTATGTTGTGAGCTAAAAAGCTTAGACAAGATCTGTGATTTATATTTTATACTTTAATACAAATTTTAGGACATAAAATGATATTCTCCATTCAAATCCACATTATTATTATCTGAAACACAATATTTATAAAATAAACAGCTCCTGCAACAAAATCAACAATAGAAGAGTTGTTTAAATTATTTTTTAATGGTCATAGTAGAGCCAATTTTCCTCATATTACCTATGAGGATTTAGCAGTCTCTTTAGGTTACTTGAATATAACCAAGAATGTCATACTGATAAGTAAATATTACATATTAACTTAGTTAAACATTCAAGATAAAAGGACTGACTTCTGACTTAACCTAAACCCAAAATGAATTTTGAAAATATATTTTAAAATACCCTCCCAACCACTCAACACACTTCTTTATGTGTTCACACAGCATGTTTCAGGAGCTGTAATTTTCTGTGCTTCCATAGGTCTTTCTACTGGGGCAGCCATCAATCATCTTCTTTCTCAATATATGTCTTTGCATTAATCCTTGCCATTTGCCGGGCCAAGTATCTGTCTCTTGCTGACGTTACAGTTTCTTCATTGCTCCGCTTTGCAAACTTGTTCACAGTCTCGTGCAGCCTCTCCTGTTCTTTGCCTGTCTCTTGGCATTCCTCTGTGATTCTGTGTTTTGCTCCCAATGATGCTTCAGAACTAGAGGGTTTCTCTGGGTTTCTTTCTTTGTCCTTTTCCATGTCTCTCATTTTACTGGCTCTTTCCTGGTTAACAAACCTATCCTTTGCCCTAGAATTTGGGCTGCTTTCCTTTCTGTCTCGATTTCTTTCTGAAGATTCAACACTGACTTCTCGTTTTTCTCTATCTCTGTATTTATCACTATTTTCATATCTTTCTTTTCTTGCTTTCACATGCTCTTCCTTTTCTTTGCTTTTCTCTTCCTTCTCGCATCCTTTCTCATTGTGTCGGTCATAATTATTTCGTTGTCTGTGTCTTTCCTGTTCTCTGGAGGGATATTTCTCCCTGTCTTTCTCCCTTTTCCATTCTCTGTCATTCCTTTCTCTCTCGTCTCT
Organism: Bos taurus; assembly: GCF_002263795.3. Taxonomy (NCBI): domain Eukaryota; kingdom Metazoa; phylum Chordata; class Mammalia; order Artiodactyla; family Bovidae; genus Bos; species Bos taurus. The sequence goes on along the minus strand of NC_037346.1, from coordinate 21,282,153 downwards.
TCCCCTCAGTCTCTCTTCTTCATGCCTCTTCCAGTGGGAATCTCTGTGACTGGACTCTCTGTGCCTATGGGAATCCCTTTTTTCTTTTCGAGAATCACGGTCAGTGTGGTAGCTGTCCTGCTCCCTGGCTGGTCTCTCTTGGTGTTCATCTTCCCTTTTCTCATGGCCTCTTGACCTGGAACTTTTTGTGTGGCATTGGGTGCCATGTTCTCTTTCCTCACTAGATGACGGTGAGCGGGCAGGATTCCTGTGATGCTTGGAGTGACTGCTTAGGGTCTCCGTGCCCTTTTCCCTTCTGCAGTTCCCTTTATCCCCCTCCATTTCATCATTCTCACTGCTCTTAGCATCAAAGTCACTGTCTGCATCTGGGTTTTCCTCTACTTTCACACCAGTTTGGCGAATGCAGTTCTCAGGAGGTATTCTGCTCTCTGAACTTACTTCATCAGAATATCCTTTTGATTTCTCTTCTTTTATCTCAGACCTTAAGAAAAATAATGTAACACAAAATGCCACATTATTAATAGTAAGTAAGTTCTATAAATAAATTCATGGAATTTTTATCAGTACTTAAGTCAATACACTTACAACTGTATATACTTTCTGATTATCCCAAATTCAAAAAGGTGCTGATGTCGATTTACCTGGTAAACATCTATCATTAGTATATTCTAATCATTCAGATTATTTTCAATACTGGTAGAAATGAAAAAGTAAAAATCAGCCCTTCTGTATAGATCACTAGAACCTTCAGGTAGGGGTCTGTGGAAAGTTTTCTAGAACCTTCAGGTAGGGGTCTGTGGAAGGTCTTCCTTTTTGCCAAACAGACAACAAATAATTAGGAAAAGGCATATTCTGGAATAAGTACTAGTTTTCAACAAGAAGTTCAAGTTGTGGCTCTTTGATGAATTTTTATTTTTATTTCTTTCTAAAAAATACTTAAAATAGTCCTGGAAAAAGATGAAGATAAATTTTTTTCACCACAAAATGGTGACAAAATCTAATTCTAAATATCACTAAATAATCCTTCTCACGATTGAAAAGGCATCAGCCTCCTGCTATACACCTCAGCATCTATTATAACAAAATGGAAACACGTGAATCCATCCAGCTATTATGATCAGTTACATTAACACGGTTTACAACACCTGCATTTTCCCAGCTGATCAGCATGGTTGATTTATTTACATTACTCACACATTCATTCTCAGTTATCACTTATTCATTACACAAACAAAGCAACAACTATGGTTCTCAAGGAACTGCTTTCCTTAGATACAAATTTAGAACAAATTTTACCTTCAAATATATTTATGTATATATATATTTATAGCATGATAATTTCACTATTCCTATATCTTATGGGCTTCCCAGGTGGCATTAGTGGTAAACAACGCACCTGCCAATGCAGGAGATATAAGAGATGCAGGTTCAACCCCTGGGTCAGGAAGATCCCCTGGAGAAGGGAATGGCAACCCATTCCAGTATTCTTGCCTGCAGAATCCCACTGCCAGGCTCCCAGGACAGAGGAGCCTAATGGGCTACAGTCCAAGGGGTCGCAAAGAGTCAGACTTGACTGAAGCGACTTAGTATGTATAATATCTTATAATTTTATTCAAAATTCCTCCAACCCTTACTTTCTAGACCAGTACTAATAGGAATGCCAACAGAAATGAGGAATTCCCTGGTAGTCCAGTGGTTATGACTCAGTGCTTTCATTGCTGAGATCCAGGTTCCAACCCTGGTGGGGAATTAAGATTCCACCAGCTGCATAGCATAGCCAGAAACAAAAAGTCTACAGAAATGGTAATGTCCATATCTGTGCTGTCTAATATTGTAGCCAGTAGCCAAATGTGCGAATGGAGTACTTGAAATGTGACTGATGTGACCAAAATTTTAGATTTAATTTAAAGAGCCACATGAAACTAGTGGCTACATAGCAGATAATGCATTTCTAAGCCCCTGATTATGTGAATCTTTATGTTTTACAGAGGCTAGGTCCTATTTATGAAAAGATACGTTTTTCTTTTTATGTACTATATGAACATGCAGAATTACTAAAATAAAAATATCTTGAGCTAAAGGTTTAATTAAAAAGCTGTAAATCTCTAGTTTTTCATTCAATTAGGTCAGGTTTGGCTGACAACAAAATATGCAATACTACAGTCCTCTACTTCCAGGGAGTTTAAATGATCGTAGGATCACATCAGAACTCAAGGGCAGTATCTTTCTTCTAAATACTCCATATGCCACATCTCACCTGGCTTCACGAAAGCTGCATGTAGGTACTTCCTCTTCACCAACTGCTTGATTTAATAGGTGCCTATAAAATCCACTGAGATCTCTCTGCTTGGTTACATCCAAACGTGCTAAGAGAATGAAAGCAAAAGTGAGATAAATATATTCAACAAGGCAAAACGTAGTTCAGTTTTACAGGCACAGAGTATATAACATAGTGTATAAACTGGTCTCTAGATCTATATAGTCTAAGGCCAAATTTGGCCTGTGCCTTTTTCATCAATAGATTTTTACTGGAATGTAGCCCTGTTTATTTACTATCTCGTCCTGAGTGGTGCTCTAAATGAACACACCCAAGTCTTACACATGTGGTTTTCATCCATTTAAAGTTGGTGAGCACTCGACAAATAAGCTGTTTATAATTACTTATTTTACTTTGATCATGAGAAATGACCATGAGTAGAAAGCACTGCAGTAAAGCATTAAGATACTTTTTGGCCTCTGCACATCTTTGTTCTTTCTTGAATTAATGTTATTCTTTTTGTAAATGCCTAGTTAATGTTCCTTGGGTGATGTTAGTTTTCTCATCTCAGGAAAATATAACTAGGATTTAAATCTCAGTTTATATTCCCTTTGACAAATGCTGTGCTGTTACACCTTGTAATAGATGTTTTCACATTTGAAATCATTTTCTAAGGCAATGACTTGTGATGACTATAGTTTTAAGCAGGAAAATAAGATATAATTAGAAAGTTGAATAGATATAACAGTTACTAAGAGTGCAACTGTGTTTTTACCTAAAATCTTCTATTTTATACTATATAACATCATATACTTTGTACCCTGTGTTCACATACATAAATTATGACAACATTGTAATCTAAAAGTTCAGTGACCGAGCAAATGGCTACCACAGGGCAGGATTCTCCTATTTCTATCTCCTTCTACCCTTCTCCTCTTTCATTTCACCTTCAAGTGCAGCAGCTCTTCTTTCTCTTTCTTCCTCTTCAGCTCTCTCTTGCAGTTTTTTCTTATAAGCAGATGTTACAAATGCCTCTTTATCATCAAATTCTCCCTTTTCCATTTCTCGTTCTCTCTGTATTTTCTTTTCCATTCTTTTTTCTTGTTCCTTTTTTCTAATTTCAACTGCTTTCAGTAAGTTGTGAATGTACTTGGGCTAGGGGATAAAATAAGATTATTTAGGAGAGAGTCAAAGATAATGAATTGTTAATATTATATTGTTATCACGAATTCATTAAGATAGAAAGTCAAACAAATAGGATCAACTTCTCAAAATTCAATATAAATTTACTAGCAAGACTGAAAATAAAATTCGTTTCAACAGAAATTTAAGTATAGACAGAATTATTCAAAACACCATTTTCTTTTTAAATCTCAAACTAAACAGGTAATTTTCCCACTGTTTTTCTCACCCTTTTTATAAAATGGTATTTTTTACTTCTTCAGACATGTGAACAGGAAACCTTTCCAACTACTTTTTTCACATTAGTTGAAATACAATTATTTAAAATAGTAGCTTTAATATAATTTTACACCACTACTTTATTTTAGATACTGTAAGATGTAAAGATCCTTAAAAACAAGTCTATGCTTTGTTAAAGAGTGATAGAAAATTTGAAATTATCTCATTCAATCTCCACACCTTTACATTTCCGTCAAACTAAAAATTTGATTGTGATACACGTGGATGATTCAGTTAACAGCTAGGAAGCAATAAAAAATTATAAAACACAAATAAACATAAACAGGAGGAGAAGTACAAAGACTTGCCTAAGAAAAACTTTCAAAAAATAATTTGAAAAGTTTTTAAAGCAAAAAACAAAATTTATAAAATTGTTAGATAATTCTCTTGCTCCTTGTTGCTGCTGCTACTGCTAAGTCACTTCAGTTGTGTCTGACTCTGTGCGACCCCATAGACGGCAGCCCACCAGGCTCCCCCGTCCCTGGTTAGGATACTTTATATATAGCTTCCTAGATTCTAACAAATCCACACTATCTGGAATGAGGGGCTCTTTACATTTTATATACCTAAAATTTTTTGTCAGATCATTCTCGTGGTGAAATAAGAGTAAGATACAAAACACAGGTCAAAGTCAAAGAAAGTTTGTATTTTCAGCTACAAACCTTTCGGTCTTTTCCCAAAAGCAATTTGGGGTTACTTTCTTCCTTCTTTTTCTGCATTTCATCATAAATACTGTCATATTCATATACAGTAGAATCTTCTGCAAGAGCCTTCTGAATTTCAAGTTTGGTCTTTAAAAAAAAAAAATTGAACATATTTCAAAAATATAAGCCAACTAATAGATACCAGAAAAAGTCTTAAGTAGTTTTTTGGGGATAGGATCATAAATCAGAAATATGTCATAAAAATTGTTATCAACCACATTTTCAACTTAAAACCCTTAGAACAGAGCCTTATAGAGAGTAAGTGTTAATTAAACATTGTGCTGTGCTTAGTCGCTCAGTCATATCTGACTCTTTGCGACCCCGTGGACTACAGACCCCCAGGCTCCTCTGTCCATGGGATTCTCCAGGCAAGAATACCAGAGTGGGTTGCCATGCCCTCCTCCAGGATATTAAACATTATTTATTACTATCTATTCCCTTAAAGATAAATAGTTGTGTGTTTAGTTCCTCAGTTGTGTCCGACTCTTTGCGAGCCCATGGACTGTAGCCAGGCTCCTCTGTCCAGAGGTTTTCCAAGCAAGAATACTGGAGTGGATTGCCATTTCCTCCTCTAAGGGGTCTTCCTGACCCAGGGATTGAACCCGAGTCTCCTGTGTCTCCTGCATTGCAGGCAGATTCTTTACCCAATGAGCCATCAGGGAAGCCCCAAAATAGTTATCCACATCAAAAAGTCAAAAGGACTAGGGTATGACTTAGGAACATCAAACCTTAATTTTGAGATGCCTATATTACATATTAAACTTTCATATCATTTTTAATTTTGTTACCAAATAAAATGTTCAGGTTTCAAATGGTAGGAAATACTTTTCTTTTGTAATTGAAAAATGCTTTATTTTTAGAGATGTCACCTCTAGAATTTAAGTAATATATTCACTAAAGAAATTACTTTGCAATACAAGTAGTTTAAAGAATTTTTTGTCTGATATAGTTTTCATTAAAAATATTTTAATAATTATAAGGAACTTTTTATTTATTTTCACTGAAGTGTAACTGACATAGACTATGATTTGACATTTGTGAAATGACCAGTAAGTCTAGTTACCATCCATCAGCATACAAAGCTACCAGAAAAAAAAAAACTTCCTCAAGTGCCAAAAACTTTTAAGATTTACTTTCTTAACGATTTCCAAATTTGCATACAATGTCTATAGTCACTACAGACTATAGTCACTATGCTGTATATTACATCACCATGATTTTTTAAAAAAATAACTTGAATTTTGTACCTCTTGATCCCCTTCATCCATTTCACCAAGCTCCCCAATACACTTCCCCTCTGGCAACTACCAATCTCTTCTCTATGAGTTTTGTTTTGTTCAAATATTTTGTTTTTTAAATTCCAAGTATAAGTGAAATCATGAGATATTTGTCTTTCTTGGATTTATTTCATTTAGCATGACAGTCCATCCATGTTATTGCAAATGGCAATATTTCATTTTTCATGGCTGAGTAGTATTCGTGCGTGTGTGTGTATACACTCCACATCTTCATTATCCATTCACCCATCAATGGACATTTAGGTATTTCCATATTCTGGCCATTACAAATAATGCTGTAATGAACACAGGGGTGCACGTATTTTTTCAAATTAGTATTTTCACTTTCTTTGGATACATACACAGAAGTGGAATTGCTGCATCCTGGCAGCTCACACTAGCAGGAATTATTAAACCATGCAACCCACTGTCAGAATGTCAACTGAAAGCAGAAATGGGTTTAATCTAGAATACAGAAATAAGGAACTAATTCTTCAGTGTGTTTTTCTCCCTTAAAACTTACACAATAAACCTGAAATCTATGCAAATCAAGAAACATCTTACACATTTTCAAAAAAACAAGTGTCAAGATAAAATTATTTAATACACACCTACTGTGTAGTCTCAGTTGCACAGATCCCAAAACTGATTCTTTAAATGTGAGCTGAAATAATTACTTCACCAAATACATTTAATTCACCCTTTCCACCTTACCTGTTTCATTGCTTGCTTCTTGGCAGCTTCCCTCTGAAGGCTTTCACTCACAGAGGTCTATAAAACAGGAAAATGATGTCATTGTTTAAACCAATTTAAAAGTTCTTTTCCAGTATCCTGGCAACTAGTCCCTTACTTATGGTTAAAAATATAGTATTATGAATTAACATTTTCAAGGTCGTTTCCCTTAGGAGACAAATGAATTTTTAATTTAAGTCATCAGGATATAAGAGAAAATAAATTAGTATGGGACAAGATGAGGTAACGTGGATTTTCAGTCCCAGCTTCAACACTGTAATTCAACTTCTATGGATTTCAATTTGCTTTGTGTGCATATATCAATGTGTATGTGCTGAGTCGGGGAGTCTTGGTGCCTTCCAATACTAAAATGGTATAACTCCCCAAAACAAAATGCACATTATTTTAATATTCAACACTGAATATAGTATATCACACTCCTAGTACACGCTGACAGATTAGGGACTGCCAGAACTACTTGCCGTTATAATCATTCAATAAATATGTACCAAAAAGCCTACCATGACACTGTTCGAATTTCTGAAGATAGCAGAAAAACAAGTCTCTATGCTTGAGAGATAAATGGTCTGAAAGGAAAAAAACTAAAGAGATAATTATAAATATGATAAGCAATATAATAAAAGGATTAAAAAAGGGGGCTGTGAGACTAAATGTCTGAGGAATCAAGACTTCCCAAAAGAGATATGACATTAGATCTCAATCAGAAGGAATTTCAGAGAAGGCAAGCAGATCAGAGAGTAGTAACCACAGGGCAAAAGTAAAGACTTGCAGCTAAGAAAAGAAACAGAATACTTGGGAAAAACTGTTTGCCTTAAAGTTTAAGGCTTTGTAAATATCCTAACCAATACAGAAATATAACACAGTAAAGGGGTGCATTTTATGTTGTGCAAATTATATCTTGAAAAAACACTACTCATGAATTTATTTTTAACTGAAAATATAATTCTTAGCTCTAGAACTACAGTTCTCCAGCCTACTGACATTTGCTGTTTTCAGCTGTAGAGTATCAATTGGTGCATGCGTGTTTTCCATGGCAACAAACAAACAAAATAAATGAACTTATTTCTAGTTTCTATGACCATGCAGATGGGGAAAACTAATACACAAAAGCCAGACAGTAATAACAGAACACTTAATAAAATAGGTGTATAGGCAGAGACCAAGTTTATTTTAGGTGACAGTAAACTGACTCCAACTAGAGGAAAAGGTATTGTTAACAAAAATATTAATAGTAACTAAAATCTATACTGAAAGTGAAAGCCACTCTTTGTAAGCCCATAGACTGCAGCCCACCAGACTCCTCTGTCCATGGAATTCTCCAGGCAAGAATACCAGAGTGGACTGTCATTCCCTTCTCTGGGGGATCTTCCCGACCCAGGGGTTGAACCTGGGTCTCCTGCACTGCAGGCAGATTCTTCACCATCTGAGCCACCAGGGAAGCCCTAACATCTATAGAGTCAAGTGCTAGTATGCTAAGTATATTACTTGTGTATTACAAGTATTACTCATTTAAATCAAATGTCCCTGTTATGTGATATGACACATTTTTCACTCATTAGAATTATAAACATGAAAATATTAAATATTCTAGTAAGCATATCTCATGAAATTCTTTACAATGCATTTTGTTTGTTGTTTTTCACAGCTTGCAGGACCTTCATTGCCAAACCAGAGACAGAGCCTAGGCCTGGCTGTGAAAGTGCCAAGTCTTAACCATTGGACCAATGTCTCAGTCTAATTAGTGTATACTAAATTTATTTTTCTTAATCATAGAGTCAACCGTGTCCTCAGGATTGACTAGAAGAGTAAATCCCCAGATGCTGGACTTTTGCAATTATTTTTATTATGCTTTCCTCTCTCCCTTCCAGCCACCATTCACCTGCAATTACTTTCAAACTGGTTGCTTCAACCTGAACTACTAAACTTGAAAAAAAAAACCAAAAAAAAAACACAAGACTATTACTTTTTAGATGTTTATATAATTTAGAATAAGCAGAAGGGAAAGGCCTCTCCAATCTAAAAAGGTACATACATTTTGAAACATCTCAAGAGACTTTGTTTCCATGTTTATAGCTGTTTGGAATGATGAAATCTGACCTTTGAAAAAATCAGTTGTTATTATTTACAGGAGTGATAACATACGGAGAGAGTGATTTTACATATCCTATCCACCAACTTGTACCCCAGATTCCAAGAGCATCAGTGGATAAAGAAGTAACTGAAACTAAGCTGAAAAACTCAGGGAAGACTATCTTCTTTGGAAGTTCATCTGTTTTCTAGCTAAAAGAACTTAAAATGATTATTAATGGTGATGGCTAAAATACCAACAACTTGTTTAAACACAGATAACTTAAAAAACTGAAAATAGCAGCAATAAAACTTTTGTTTCAGTAATAGTGATTCTATATAAAAATTAGTGCATGTATTAAATAACATTTTAAAATCTTCTACATAACAAACATAAGAAACTCTGGTTCAGATTCATATTAGAGATGGTAAAATTAAATGCAGGATCAATAAGACTTTATATTTTAAAGGTCAAGTCTTTATAGGTTTTAAGAGATATTCTTAAATTATAATACTAATACAAATGTTAAGACAAATTTAGTCTGGTTTCCATGAAAAAGAAGGACCTGCAACAGAAGATAAAAACGAAAAAGGTTTTCTTGCATAAGTCAGGGAAGGTTTCATCTTACTGAATTCAGCAAAAAAAGAAACTGATTTCATACATATGCCCTATGAATAAAATAAAACTAAGATATATAATAACTGCCAACATGTCAGTCTCTAAATTTAAGAGTTCCTAAAGGAGGAAGGGCAGAATAATGGTCACAAATGTAAGCTCAGGAATCTGACTTTCAAACTGTTCTCTCTTACTAGCTGTGTTATTTCAGGTATGTTACTTATCTATAGTATCCACCTCACAAGGTGGTTTTGAGGATTAAATGAGATAATATGTAAAAACTACTTTGCAAGTATCTGGCTTAAAGAAGAGCTCAATAAACATTAGCTATCATTACTACCATTATTATTATTAATACTATGCTAATATTTAAGAATAGTGGGCAAAAGAAATGCTTATATTTAAACAAATGAAATATTTAAACAAATGAAAATTAAGTTATGTGAAAATAGTAGCTACAGGTTTTTTTCCCTTGGAGTATTACAATTAAACCAAAGTGTTAACCAAAAAAGCATGTACACTATGTTCCACTTTATCAGTGTGCTTAATAAATATAAAATTGGAATTTACATGAAGTTGTAGTATAGTATGATTCAATTTGCAATAACTGAAATAGAAAAATATAGTCTGTTGAATATTTAAAAGGTGTACCTATTTTCTCTTGTGTGTTAAGATTCCTTAAGGTTTCATATTTAGGACACCAAAACACAGGAAAATGGAGGATGCGTACATTTGAATCCTTCACAAGCCATGGCAGCTGTGGCATAGCTAGAAATGGGCATTCTAGAACTGACAGTGATTTTACTAGCAACTATAAATGAAAATACATTGCCCCAAGGCATGAGATTAGAAAGAACTCTTCTCTTTTTGAGGGAGTCCTCTGCTGTGATGCTATAGTCAAACTGGATGATGGAAGATGACAGCAAGGAACGACTGAATGAAGGGACTTCTTTGCACCTTCAACAAAAGAAGATGGGTTAAGTAACTGTATACTCAACAGAAAGTTCTCTAGCCCATTAAAAATCTGCTTTCAACAATATTTAATGGTATGGGGAAACTTTAAGGCTACACCCATGTTAGTCTTTGTTCACTCCTCAAGAAGCCACCCAATAACCACCTCCTCTCATTCAATGGCTACACTGCTTCTTGTGTATTTTACCTTGACTCAAACCTTCCCACTGAGTCCTTTAGAAACCCCACATCCTCATCCTCTATGATGAATTTTTCTTTTACTTCCTTGACTAAACACTGGCTTTTCTCTAAAGACATCTTTCTTTTGAAGCTGCTCACGGCTCACACACCCTGTATTTCACAACACACCCTGTATTTCGGATTAGGAAGCTGTGTGTCCTCCTGATTCTAGTTTCATATACTGTAGGTAAAAACTCCCTGTTCCTATGAAGCTCATACTATATGACTGTGCTACACTTATTCCCCTCTTTTTTCAGTTTATGAACCCTTTATTACTTGAGCTCAGTCTTCCTTTCTACTGAGGAACATTATGCCATCTCTCTGGCATGCCCTCATCATCCCAGATAACCCATGCCACAAATACTGACATTGTTTTCCTCATCTCCAGTTATGTTTTAAAAGGTTTTTAAGTTTCCCTTTTAGTTGTATTATATCTGAGTGCAATTTATTGATGGTTTCCTCTCTACTCCAGCCACCCTTTCTCATGGTCACTCTTGTCATTATCTTCAGCTCTGAAACTATAAACTTGGGCAACCCACCTGATAACCACCACTACCCTTCTATCAAATTTCACTGAACATAAGATGTGCATTACTTCACGTTTTAACACTGCTGACATTGGATACAGCTTACGATCAGTGGCGTCATCTAATTACTGTTGAACCAGACGTATTCTTAATACCTTAGTTGATAATGCTGCCTGCATATGTAAATATTAAAAGTACCAGCGTCAAAACTTGTAGAATGAGCATCACTGAGCGTTCATGCTGTGATTCTTAAAATTATGTAATTTTGTAGTGATAATTTACTTTTGATTGCCACTTGGAGTTATTACTTCAACCACCTCCAAATACCCTCCTTAAAACCATCGGGTTTGATGCCAGAGAATGATATAGTGTGGAAATACATAATCTGAGTGAAAGAGTGAGTCCAAAAGAGACTCTAGATTTGAAAAAGCTTTAGAAATTCCTTAACCAACTAACTTCACTTATATTTTGCTTTTTATGTATGTTTAAGAATAACCTAAATTTAAAAATTTGTATGTAGTTAAGACTGAAAGAACTCTTCAATACTGTATCATGTACTAAATACACAATTAGAATTCTAAGTGACAAGAAAGACTCATATTTGATACTGTTCTTTTAGTGGCACCTGGTGGCTCAGAAGGTAAACAATCTGTCTGCAATGCAGGAGACTTGGGTTTGATTCCTGGGTCAAGAAGATCCCCTGGAGAAGGGAATGGCTGCCCACTCCAGTATTCTTGCCTGGGAAATCCCAGGACAGAGGAGTCTCTCTGGCTACAGTCCATGGAGTCGCAGAGAGTTGGGCACGACTGAGCGACTAACACTTTCACATAAAATAACAGTGCAACCTACAATGTTTTAGATTTGAAGAAATACAGTAGTTCTCTTGATCACTTATTTCCACTGTATCTTTTGATTTTATGGATTAAAATAATTTAATTTTCTATTAGAATCTTTATAGTAAATAGTCAACTATTCTTGCCAATAATCTTAACTCCTTTGCTATACTGCCTATCTTCTGCACTCATCTGACAAACCCAGTCCTGAATCAATCCAACCATGTATTGTCTATATTAGGCCTGCCGAGCACTTCTGGAAAATACAATTTCTTATTTTCTAATTGTTTGGGCCCTAATGCTACTTACCAATTCTTCTTTTTCACTAGTCAAGTCTATCTTCTTTCTCTACCAACTATATCCAGGCTCATCTCTTTTTAAACTTCTTAAGTCTTTTATCAAGGCCCTGTACACACATTATAGATTACTGCCACCTTTCAAAACTATGAAAAATTGTTATGTACAAAAAATAACATCTGTGAATTCATTATCCAGCCTAAGCAATCCCTATACATCCTTCCCTAATCTCATCTCCTACTCTTTCTACTCTGAATTTTGTTTATAGTCTCCTTAGTTTTGCTATATACTGAAGGTGCTCAGACATGCTATCTGAAAATATGCTGCTTTGACATTCTAATATTCTGAGTTAAAGACACTTGAGAAACAGCAGCGGCAAGGACACTCTGATCTTCCTTTTTTTCCCTAAAGCACAAAATAAAATTCACATGGGAAAGGTGCCTTCCCTGTACTAGGAGTTAGAAACATTCTTATCACCAGAGATGGGGGAGTTAAGGCCAGGAGAAAGCTATACAAACAATTTGTTTGCGTAACTCTTTCTTTAGTCTGCTCCAAATTTTACTTCTCCACAATTGCTCCCTTTGTTAACCTACTATATAAACACTTAGTCTGTTCACTTCTTTGGGTTTTGTTTTTTCTTGTGAAGGCTCCCATATACATGTAAAAGAATTTCCTATTCTTTCCTCCTGCTAATCTATCTTATGCCAGTCCCAGCTGGAGTCTCTAGTAGGGCAGAGGAATAGTTTACCTCCTCCACAGTTTACATCTCTAAATGATGTTGCTTTATTTTACAGAATATGAACTAGCATCCACTCTGCTGATGAACGTTTGGGTTTCCCCTTTCTGCAAACAAAAAAGCTATGAACCTCATTGTGTGTGTGTCCTGATATACATGTGCAACCATCTAGGAGCAGAACTGCTACACTGTAGGATTATCTTCAATAAATATTGATAAATTATTCTCTCAAGTAGTCTGAACAATTCACACGCCCATTTACAGTATATAAATTCCTACTACTCTATCCTTGGGAACATTTTATACTACGGAACATCTTATTCTTTAGGCAATTTTATGGACATAAAATGATTTTATTTTGCATTTACCTTATCATTAACGAGGCTGAACATCTTTTCATGTATTTATTAGTCAGCTAAAGTTTCCTTTGCTGTGAAAAACCTATTTATGTCTTTTGTACATTTTTCTATTTGGGTTCTCTTGTTTTTCCTTAAGGATTTGCTGGAGTTCTTGGTATAGTCTGGACAACAATCTTTTGTTTATATGGTTGCAAACATCTTTCCTCTATGGCTTTATCTTTTCCCTTTTGAGTGATATCTATGATGTTGGCATCTTCAAAGAGAAACATCAAAAAAAGAACTCCTACAACTCTCTCACAAAACCTAAAAACCTTAAGTGGGCCAGAACCCAGGCTCAAATCTCTCCTGTAAGTAAACAAAGATCCCTCCCCCTCTGACCCAAACAGCCACCTTAAGAATCCTGGCATCCCTTTAGAGCCAAAGTGGAATACCGTTGTTGCCTCTATCCACATTCATTCCTCAACCCCAGCATAACCTGGCCTCTATCCCTACCACTCCAGTGAAACTGTTTTCTATAAAACTTTTGCTGTTAAACCTAAACAATACTTCGGGCATTTATTTTGTCTGACCTCTCAGAAATATCTGACATAGTTGATCCTGGCCTTGCTTTAAACTCTGTCCAGGGAGTTCCCTGGTGGCCTAGTGGTTAGGATGTTGGGCTTTCATTGCCATGATCACTTCAATCCTTGGTTAGGGAGAACTGAGATTCTACAAGCCACGGAGCATGGCCAACAACAGCAATGACCAGCCCCCCGCCCCCACCCAAGAATACAAAAGGTACATACATATTCAGGCATATATATCAAATATCACAGTATATTTAAAAGGAAATGGGAGAGGGAATGAAGAAGAAAACTGATAAAGTAAAAGAGTCTTTGCAGGCTGATAATGTGCATGTGCCTTGAAATGAGAAGTATAGCTAACAATTCTGTTTCAAAAATGAATCTTACTACATGCATAATAGTTCTTTCCTTGTCAGAGATGTCACAGTTCCCAAAAGACAAACACACATGTGCACAAGCATAGAGAGATAGAGAAGAAAATGTCATAAAGTATGCTGTTCTGAAGTAAAAAGCAAAAAGTGGGAGAAGCATAAAAGGAATGTAAATAAAAGCGTAATTTTGGACTCCTCATAAGGAAAAGAATAGTTCTTTAATATTGATATATAAAGTAGCAAGGATTAAAGGGAAAAAACAAACTCAAACATGATTCTCAATATCCTATGCTACATCAGTCAAAAAGAGTGATAGAAAAACATTTTGTAAGATTTAGTACTAATAAAAACATTATAACAACATCTCTTCCAGTTATTGTTTAATTTACCAATAAAAGGAAAACTACAATTTATTCCACTTATTTCCCAAAGGAACATTATTAACCCTGTTGGTAATAACCAGCCCATTTATAATCAACAGTTGAAGGTCTTGTAATCCTCCTCCCCACACAGGCCAAATTTTAATGAAATACACTTGGTAATGTATTTTTTTCAAAAGACAAGCAACAGTTTGGCACCTAATATATAATCATAATGACCGAGTCAGGTGTGCAGTATCCCCAATACAGACTTTATTAGAGTTCAGTTATACATACACAATCTCTTGACATTGAAGATGTAGTTCTTACAGATAAAACCCAAAGGCAGGAAATGAATCTCCTCCCAAATGCTGCTTCTTATCTTTAAAGTAGCCTCAAATTATTACTAAACTAATAAAGTAATTTTGTTTCAGAAAGTGATCTGATCTATTTTATTTTCAGTTTTTGATAAATCCAAGAATGAGATGGGGGATTATTGCTTTTTGTCTGACTACACACACTGAAACACAACAGGAAAATAAAGAAAAAACTTTTTTTTAATGGTTTTTATGGTGAAGCTAGAATAAGCAATATCAAAGTCTGTCGGTGAATGAGAAAGATGCATATGGTTTTAGAAAAACAGAAAGCTAATTCTGTTATTTAATAGCAAATGTAGAAGTAAAGCTTTTACCATTTTCAAATCAGAAATTGTCAGTTAAAAATGATGACTAAAAAGGGTGCAATGAGATTGTATAGAAATAAAGCCATGCAAAAATATAATTATGGTTATTACCGCCTTTTTTAGAAAATATTTTTCTAATATAATGATTCTGAATTAAAGGCCACAACCCAAAATGAAGATCAAGATTCCATTAAAAAGTCTCAAAAAAGTCAAGCTACCAAAGTCAACAGTCTACCACAAAGTGGGATGGAGACAGCACAAGAAACTTTCAGATGACTAGTGAGTAATGACGACAGCTATTGCACACAAAGAAGGTATTATTTTTATTGTAGCAATACAGCTACCATTTGGGCTTCCCAGGTGGTGCTAATGGTAAAGAACCCGCCTGCCAACACAAGAGACTCAAGAGACATGGGTTCAATCCCGGAATGTCGGGAAGATCCCCTGGAGCAGGGCATGGCAATCCACTCCAGTATTTTTGCCTGGAGAATCCCATGGACAGAGAAGCCTATACGGCTACAGTTCACAGTGTCGCAGAGTCAGTAACAACAGGCGACTCAGCACGCACTCACAGCTACTGTTTATGATACTTCTATTCTATGCTTGCAATGTACTAGGCACTTAAGGTACTTTTGGTCCTTAAAATAAATATTTAGATATTATAGAGATTTTTTTTTTAATGTGGAACTAAAACTAAGAGATTAAACAATTTGCTCAAGATCTCAGAGCTAGGAAAGCAACCCAAAGTTTCTGGTTTAAAGTGGCAGATTAATACATGCTGCAGCCTCCTCCTCCTCCAAACCCATAGAATGACAGTAAAGAAATCCATAATCATGCTAGAAAATAAGAAAGGATACTGTCAACGGACTGGAAACTTGAGGAAGACAGAAAACTAGAAACCAAAACTCTCCAGAGGGTGAATGCCAGAAAAGATGGGTATGGTTCCCAGGGTACTACATGTTCTGATGTAAAGGATACAAAGAGCACATGACAAAGACGAATTAATTGGTGTTTTTAAATTAGAAGCAGCAGTCCAGGTGACCCATGTTACGTTCTACCTTTTCTGGAAAAGGCATATTAAAAGATTTTTTCTGCCTTTAAGAAAAGTGAACACACGACTGCTCAAAGTTTACAACACCAAAGATAAAGAGAAAAATCCTAACAACACCTGGGAAAGAAGCTGAGCATGATGATTACTTACAAAGAATTAGACCGATACCAGGGCCCTCCACTTGGAAATAATGGAGATAAAAGGAAAGCAAAGTATTATTTTAAAGTTTGGAAGGAAAATAATTTCGAACTTGAAATTCTATATGTAGCCAAAACTATCTTTCAAGAATAACGGTAAAATAAAGACATCTGTAGATCTGCAAGGATTTAAAATTATCACCCACAGATACTCTCTAAAAGAATTACTCGAGAAAATACCACTGGAAGTACAAAGAAGTAGGATGCAGAAATCAACAATGCATGAATGGTTAAAAAAAAATCTACTAAAATCTAAGATGCAATCAACCTAGCAGAAAAGGAGAAAATAGGAGGGGAAAACTTGCTAAGGTTTTTGATTAAGAGAGAATGTGAATATTCTAATCACCATTAGAGTAATATAAGTTTAATTATTGTGCTGAAATTTTAAGGGTAAACATTACAATAACAGAATGTGAAACTCTTGGAGGTATAATGGAACAGCCACCATCGCCATAGCAACAAAACCTTAATTCAACAACCAGAAGAAAAAATAAGAAATAAGTAAGACTAATAAGAAAGCATGGTAAACAAGAAATACAAAATGACAAGAGTAAGTCCAAACATCACAATCACCTATTTAAAAGACAAGGACAAAACACTTCTATATCCAAGAGATACAAAAAAAAGTAACAAGTAAATGAATGGATGAATTCAGAAAAGCTGAAAATAAAGAGATGATGAGAGACACAGCACAAATAGGCTAAAAATAGGAAGAACAGAGCAATATTAATTTAAACAAATCTTAAGGCAAAAATGGAACAACCCAAGAAGATACTAATGAATCTTCACAAAATTAACATAGTTTCAAATGTATAAAATTTATTTAAAAAGAGAAACCAGCAAACTGTAACCATCGTGGTAAACTACCATACCATCCTCAGAAAAATACTGAATAGATAACAAGTGAGAAAGGGTACAGACTTGAACAATACAGTTAAGTTTGGATAGGGAATGGAAACTCATTCTGGAGCCTGAGAGACGCACCCTATAGTAATCAGTAGGGACTGGCAGAACTATAGCTAACCAAAGAGTACAAGCCCCACCTAAAGGTAGTCACACTTCAAAAAAATTTAAAAAGATTGTCATGACAGATGGCAACTTGCTTGTGTCTATTAAATAACTGAATGTATGACTATACACATGAACATGAATATATATTCATATGTATGTTTATAAGTGTTTATTACAGTACAAGTGTGTCCAGTACTTTAAAGAAAACAAAAATATTTTCATTTGAAATATACCTGGATCAGTCACAAAACCTGTATTAAGCCATGAAGGAAATGTCAAGACATTACAAAAAGCAGAAGTCTCACATGGACCATGTTCACAGGCAAAATGCATTAGCATAAAAAACAGCAAACAGAAAGGAAAAAAACCAGATACCTGGAAATTACAATTCTAAATGATTCTTGCGTTAAAAAAAAAAGAGAATCAAAATAAAAATTATAAGCTCCTTGTTAAAAAATATACAACGAGGGTGAGCAAATAACAAAACCTATGGCAAGCAAAGCTGCTGCTGCTAAGTCACTTCAGTCGTGTCCGACTTTGTGCAACCCCACAGACGGCAGCCCACTAGGCTCCTCCGTCCCTGGGATTCTCCAGGCAAGAGTACTGGAGTGGGGTGCCACTGCCTTCTCCCGCAAGCAAAGCAGGACTATGGAAAAGTTTATAGCCATTAATAAATGTTTTAGGAAACAAAAAAGATGTTCAGCTGAAGAGTGTAAGAAAGAACAGACAAGAACAAAGGTTGTACAGAAATAACAGAGAACAAAATAAACAAAATAGAAAACTAAAAGATAATTGAATGACCAATAATCAGAAAGTTAATTCTTATAAAAGGTAATATAATAGCCAAACTTTTGCCAGGTCTGATCAAGGAAAAAGAGAGAAAAATAGCAAACAACATGGGGGGGAGGGAGACATAATTACAAGTTCAGAAGAGATTTTTAGTAAGTATTTTATTATTAAAATCTTCTACAAATATAATCTGAATTCCTAGAAAAATGAATGATTTAGGAAAACACAAATAACCAAAATTGGCTGAAAATCTAGAAACTGAAATAGATCAAAAAAGGAAGAAACTGAAATAAATAGTTAAGGACCAAATGCAAAATATTATTGTGTATTTTAAAATATTTTAAAGGAACATAAGTTGTAAAGCAGAGGCTATCAGATGTTTTGGTCTCAGGACAATTTTACACTCAAAATTATTAAGGACCCAAAGAACTTCTGTTTATGTGTGTTATACCTATTAATATTTACCATATTAGAAAGTAAAACAAAGAATTGTAAATATTAATTCATTGAAAAATAACAATAAACCCATTTCATACTCAAAACAGTCTTATGAAAAATAACTAAAAAAAAATTTAGTAAGAAGAGTGGCAGTGCTTTATTATCTTTGCAAGTCTATTTAACTAAAGACTGTTGGGTTTTCTCATACTGCTCTATCTTCAATTTGTTGCAATCCACATATACTGCAATATCTGGGAAACTCCACTGTACATTAAGTAGAAAATGAGAGTAAAAAAAGGCAAATTAATGTCTTAGTATTGCTATGAAAATAGTTCTGACTTTGCAGACCTCATGAAAGGATCCTGAGAACACCCAGGGGTCTCCATATTACAACTGGAGAGCACTGTTATAGAAAAGAAAAAAAAAAAAAGATGGAGAGCTACACCAATATCAGATAAGAACAGAATAAGAAAACTACAAGCCAGTGTGACTTAACAGCAAATACTTACCTTATATCATACACAAAAATTAGCTCAAAACTGATCAAAGACCTAAACCGAAGAGTTAAGACTCTTAGGGAAAAAACAGCGGAAAAGCTTCATACATTGGATTTGGCAATGATTTACTGGATGTGACACCAAAAGCACAGACAATGAAAGAAAATGTGATAAATGGCTTCATCAAACTTCAAAATTCTGTGCATCAGACAAAAATCAACGGAGTGAGAAGGTAACCCAATGAACAGAAGAAAATATTCACAAGTCATATATCTAATAACCAGAATACATTCCTACAACTTAACAACTTAATAATGGGCAGAAGGACCTCAATAGAGACTTCTCCAAAACAGATCTACACATGAGCAATAAGCACATGAAAGATGCTCCACAACATCAATTATTAGGGAAATGCAAATCAAAAGCACAATTAGATATTACCTCACTACCACGAGAATGAAATGAAGTGCTGGTCACTCAGTCTGACTCTTTCCAACCTCATGGACTGTAGCCCAGTAGGCTCCTCAGTCCATGCAATTTTCCAGGCAAGAATACTGGAATGGGTTGCCATTCCCATCTTCAGGGGACCTTCCTGACCCAGGGATCACACCTGGGTCTCCTGCATTGCAAATAGATTCTTTACCATCTGAGCCACCAGGGAAGCCCAATCCATGGGAATAGCTATTATCAAAAAAAAAAAAAAAGTCAATAATAACTATTGAAAGTTTTGGAAAGGATGTGGAGAAACTGGAACCACTGTTCATTGCTGGCAGAAATGTAAAATGGTGCAGCCACTGTGGAAAACAATGCGGTGGTTCCTCAAAAATAGAATTACCATATGATCCAACAATTCCACTTGGGTATATACACAAAAGAACCGAAAGCAGGGACTCAAAAGACACTTGTACACAAATGTCATAAAGGCATCACTCACAACACTCAAAAGTTGGAAAAAACCCAAGTGTCCACGACAGATGAATGGATAAACAAAATGTATTACATACACAAAACGGAATGTTATGCAGCCTTAAAAAGAAAGGAAATTCTAACACGTGCTACAACATGGATGAAACTTGAGGACATTATGCTAAGTAAAAAGTGAAGTGAAAGTTGCTCAGTCATGTCCAACTCTTTGCAATCCCATGGGTCATACAGTCCATGGAATTCTCCAGGCCAGAATACTGGAGTGGGTAGCCATTCCCTTCTCCAGGGGATCTTCCTAACTTAGGGAACGGACCCAGGTCCCCACATTGCAAGCAGATTCTTTACCAGTTCAGCTACAAAGGAAGCCCAAGAATACTGGAGTGGGTAGCCTATCCCTTCTCCAGGGGATCTTCCTGACCCAGGAATCAAACTGGGGTCTCCTGCATTGCAGGCAGATTCTTTTACCAACTGAGCTATCAGGGAAGCCCATGCTAAGTGAAGTCGGTCACAAAAAGACAAATACTGTATGATTCCACTTAGATAAGAAAAGTAGTAAAGTTCATAAATGGTGGAATGGTGGTTCTCAGGAGCTACGAGAGGAGGAAAAGGGGAGTTACTACTTAATGGGTACAGAGTTTCAGTTTGGAAAAATGAAAAAGTTCTGAAGATGAAGAGTGGTGATAGTTGCACAGGAATGTGAATGCATTTAACCCCACTTAAAAAATAGCTAAGTGGTAAATTTTGTGTTATGTATACTTGGCGGCATGCTCAGTCATGTCTGACTCTTTGTGACCTCAAGCTCTATAGCCCTTTCAGGCTCCTCTGTTCATGGGATCGTCCTGGCAAGAATACTGGAGTGGGATGCTGTTTTTCCTCCAGGCATCTTCCCAACTTAGGGATCAAACCCACGTCTTCTGTGGCTCCGTTACTGCAGGCAGATTCTTTACCACTGAGCCACCAGGGAAGCCCTATGTATCAGTTCAGTTCAGTCACTCCATCGTGTCTCACTCTTTGTGACCCCATGAACTGCAGCACACCAGGTCTCCCTGTCCCATCACCAACTCCCAGAGTTCACTCAAACTCACATCCATCGAGTCGGTGATGCCATCCAACCATCTCATCCTCCGTCGTCCCCTTTTCCTCCTGCCCCCAATCCCTCCCAGCATCAGAGTCTTTTCCAATGAGTCAACTCTTCACATGTGGTGGCCAAAGTACTGGAGTTTCAGCTTTAGCATCATTCCTTCCAAGGAACACCCAGGGCTGATCTCCTTCAGAATGGACTGTTTGGGTCTCCTTGCAGTCTAAGGGACTCTCAAGAGTCTTCTCCAACACCACAGTTCAAAAGCATCAATTCTTCGGAGCTCAGCTTTCTTCACAGTCCAACTCTCACATGCATACATGACCACTGGAAAAACCATAGCCTTGACTAGACGGATCTTTGTTGGCAAAGTAATGTCTCTGCTTTTGAATATGCTATCTATGATGGTCATAACTTTTCTTCCAAGGAATAAGCGTCTTTTAATTTCACGGCTGCAGTCACCATCTGCAGTGATTTTGGAGCCCCCAAAAATAAAGTCTGCCACTGTTTCCCCTATGTATGCTGCTGCTAAGTGGCTTCAGTCGTGTCTGACTCTGTGCGACCCCATGAGCTGCAGCCTACCAGGCTTCTCCATCCATGGGATTCTCCAGGCAAGAACACTGGAGTGGGTTGCCACTTCCTTCTCCATCCCTATTATACTTTACCACAATTTAAGAAAAAGGGGGAGGGGATGAAGTCCAGCCACACATATAAAGTTAATAGCCCCCCAAAAATAAAGTCTGATACTATTTCCATATCTATTTCCCATGAAGTGATGGGACCAGATGCCATGATCTTCGTTTTCTGAATGTTGAGCTTTAAGCCAACTTTTTCACTCTCCTCTTTCACTTTCATCAAGAGGCTTTTTAGTTCCTCTTCACTTTCTGCCATAAGGGTGGTGTCATCTGCATATCTGAGGTTATTGATATTTCTCCCAGCAATCTTGATTCCAGCTTGTGCTTCTTCCAGCCCAGTGTTTCTCATGATGTACTCTGCATAAAAGTTAAATAAGCAGAATGACAATATACAGCCTTGACGTACTCCTTTTCCTATTTGGAACCTGTCTGTTGTTCCATGTCCAGTTCTAACTGTTGCTTCCTGACCTGCATATAGGTTTCTCAAGAAGTAGGTCAGGTGGTCTGGTAGTCCCATCTCTTTCAGAATTTTCCACAGTTTATTGTGATCCACACAGTCAAAGGCTTTGGCATAGTCAATAAAGCAGAAATAGATGTTTTTCTGGAACTCTCTCACTTTTTCAATGATCCAGCGGATGTTGGCAATTTGATCTCTGGTTCCTCTGCCTTTTCTAAAACCAGCTTGAAGATCTGGACATTCACGGTTCACAGAGTTACTGACCAATTTTCACTAATTTATTCTGCATCAACAAACAACAAGAAGATCTCATGGCTTCCAACACAAAGGTTTATTTCTTGCTCATACTACATTGTCCACTATGAATGGCTATAGGTCCATACTGTCTTCATTCCAGGACTGAGACTGAAAGTGCAGTCCCTATCTACAACATGCTGTTCATATGGCAGACAGGAAAAAAAGGAATGACTGAATCAGATGACTCTCAAAAAAGCTTCTGCTCAGATATAGCTTATCACTTCCATTCACATTCCACACTGGTCAAAACAAGTCTCATGAATAAGCCAAGGGTCAGGAAGGATACTCTCCCACAGGGAGGGTCATCTGATGGGAGGGCTCTATAGAGATGGACCCAGTTAGAGAGGGCTACCCAATAATTGTAAACATAACTTGGGGATGACCAATCTACAGCAAAGGGCAACTCCCTGAAAAAAAGGTATTTACCATGAACCTAGAGCAAAAATAACTATTGCTATATATCAACAGTAAGTGCTTAGAAAATTAATAAATGTAACAATAAATTTAAAAGATCTCAAACATATGAGCTGTGAAGCCAATTAACTATGTTATCTTCTATCTTAGACAAACTGCTTGTTTCTTCCACTGTGAAGATAATGAAAACCTATTTCACTGATTTTAGAATCAAATTTTTTCACACTTTAACCTCTCAGAAATTGATGACTTCTTGAAAGAACAGCTGTTTCCCAGGAAGCAATAATGTAGTATATGAAAATTTTTCATTGACACTTTCTGATAACATCAAGAAAGCATCAAAGTATCTTACACTTGATAAAATATGGTAATATTTAGTGTTACTGTGATGATCACATGAGCTAATTCATATAAAACAGAGCACTACTTAATATACAGCAAGCTCTCAATAAATATTAATTTTCTTATTCTTTGTTCTACTGTATTTAATCAAATATATATATATCAACCCACTCCAGTATATGTTTTAATTATATATAATCAAAACAGATTATAATGCTAGAGTAACTGAAATAAAAAGGCAATGAACCAGGATTAGAGAAAGAAATAAAATGGAACAGAACAAACAGGGATACAGACCCACAGATGTATAGGAATTTAATACATAATAAACAAATCATTATGTATTAGAGAGGATAGCACATAATGGTAGTTCTCATCGTATCATACTTAATACCTTCCTTTCATAGGAAGTATTTGTAAATGTCCCTTGTGTGTTTTAGTGGCCCAGTCCTGTCCAGCTCTTTGCAACCCCATGGACTGTAGTCTGCCAGGCTCCTCTGTCCATGGAATTCTCCAGGCAAGAATACTTGAGTGGGTAGCCATGACCTTCTCCAGGGGAGCTTCCTGACCCAGGGATTGAACCCAAGTCTCCTGAATTGCAGGTGGATTCTTTACAGTCTGAGCTGTCAGGGAAGCAAATGCCCTTAACCATACTGAAAATGGATAATCTAATCTGTACACACAATTTTTAAAAGCTATACACACACACACTTCTTTCTGACTCAGTTTTGGATACACACACATGTACATCCTTACAGAACTATAAGTAAAGAGAAATTAATTTATAAAATAATAATATGTAAATATGTAACATTCAGATCAGATCAGATCAGTTGCTCAGTCATGTCTGACTCTTTGCGACCCCATGAATCGCAGCACGCCAGGCCTCCTTGTCCATCACCAACTCCCGGAGTTCACTCAGACTCACGTCCATCGAGTCAGTGATGCCATCAAGCCATCTCATCCTCTGTCGTCCCCTTCTCCTCCTGCCCCCAATCCTTCCCAGCATCAGAGTCTTTTCCAATGAGTCAACTCTTCGCATGAGGTGGCCAAAGTACTGGAGTTTCAGCTTTAGCATCATTCCTTCCAAAGAAATCCCGGGGCTGATCTCCTTAGTAATTTGTCAAATGCTTCTACCAGGTGGAATCAGTGTAATCACCATTAATGCTACGGATAGAAATGTTAACTTGAATTGGTGACTCAAACACCACAAGTGACACCGTGGACGGGGACACGAGTTTCTTACATGGTAGACTCCTGGTGAAGTTCTAAACATACAAGGGTACAATCTTCACTCTACAAGACAGTTAACAGCAAAGGAAGGACTTCCCTGGTGGCGCAGCAGATGGGAATCCATGTGCCCATACAGACGACATGGGATTGATCCCTGGTCCAGGAAGACCTCACATGCTGTGGCAAACTAAGCCCGTGTGCCACGACTACTGAGCCCACACCCTAGAGAGCCCGTGTGCTGCAACTAATGAAGGCCATGTGCCTAGAGTCTGTGCTATGCAACAAGAAAAGCAAGTCAATGCAAAGAGAAGCCCCTGCACAGCAGCACACAACAGACCCTACTCCCAGAATAGACCCTGCTTCCTTGCAACTAGAAGAAATCCCACACAAAGCAAAGAAGACCCAGCACAGCCAAAAATAAATAAATAAAACTACAAAAATAAGAGTAGGAGAATTTTAGCCTACATTTTGCCACATATAAATAATACTTTTTAAAAACTATTGAAATTTTCATTCTATTAAAAACTTTTATTAATAAAAACAAAATGCACAAAACACATTTTATGTTTATGTGTAAAAAGAACAAGTCCAAGGCTAACAAAATTATAGTTTTTCATCTGTATACATCTTCAGAGGGATTTCATCTATATGGATGGGGCAATAAAATACAGAATATTTACAATCCCTGGGCTACATCAAAACCTGGTATCAATAATACACTCAGTAACTGTGGTAAGTTATAAAAGTCACTTTATAAGTTTCTTAATGCTCCTCTTGAAGTGTTGAAAACCCTTGGAATAAGATTGTTCAAAAAAATTGGACAAATGGACATCCATCTCATTGAAAATTAATAGAAAACCCTTGGAATAAGACTGTTCAAAAAAACTGGACAAATGGACATCCATCTCGCTGAAAATTAATCGACTCATCTCCCCAAAATATTCCTAATCCACAAGAAAGCAAAGCTGTATAATTTCATACGATAAGAACTGCAATTCAACTGTAAGCTACTTGTGTTCCTGTTCCAACCAGTAAACAAATCAACTGTTGAAGTCCCTGAGCTCTGCCGATTTTCCAACTAACCCCTTTTCCGCTGCTTCTCTCAAACTTTTAAAATTCCATTACAAACAAACTGCCTCTCAGAAGGAGTAATTATTATGTTTAAAAGCACAGACTTTGGATAAGGCAGATCACTTCAATTCAGTTCCTCAGTTGTGTCTGACTCTTTGTAACCCCACAGACTACAGCATGCCATGCTTCCCTGTCCATTACCAACTCCCGGAGTTTGCTCAAACTCATGTCCATCAAGTCAGTGATGCCATCCAACCATCTCATCCTGTTGTCTCCTTCTCCTCCTGCCTTCAATCTTTCCCAGCATCAGGGTCTTTTCCAATGAGTCAGTTCTTCCCATCAGGTGGCCAAAGTATTAGAGATTCGGCATCAGCCCTTCCAACTAGTATTCAGGACTGATTCCCTTTAGGATTGATTAGCTTGATCTCCTTGCTGTCCAAGGGACTCTCAAGAGTCTTCTCCAATACCACAGTTCAAAAGCATTGATTCTTTGGTGCTCAGCTTTATAGTCCCAACTCTCACATCCACATATGACTACTAGAAAAACCATAGCTTTGACTAGATGGACCTTTGTCAGCCAAGTAATGTCTCTGCTTTTTAATATGTTGTCTAGGTTGGTCATAGCTTTTCTTCCAAGAAGCAAGTGTCTTTTAATTTCATGGCTGCATTCACCATCTGCGGTGATTCTGAAGCCCCAAAAAACAAAGTCTCTCAGTTTCCACAGCTATTTGCCATGAAGCGTTGGAACTGGATGCCATGATCTTAGTTTTGTGAATGTTGAGTTTTAAGCCAACTTTTTCACTTTCCTCTTTCACTTCCATCAGTTATTCTTCGTTTTCTGCCATAAGGGTAGTGTCATCTGCATATCTGAGGTTACTGATGTTTCTCCTGGCAATTTTGATTCCAGCTTCTGCTTCATCCAGCCCAGCATTTCACATCAGGCAGATCTTCTAGGGTCAAAATCTAGCTCTATTACCTAACTACTCTGTGTGACACAGGTCAATTTACTTAAGTACTTGACACCTTAGATTCTTTAGCATAAAAGCTCCCTTTTCCTTTAGCTTCTTTCCTTTTAAACATGCACAAATCATCTCCATCTAAGATAACAAAAAAGAAATTTCCACCAACTCTACCATTATTCCTTCTATCATCTCCGTTTCCTTCTTGCTTTTCCCAATCAAACTCTTTTAAAATAAGACCACTAATTAAAGAAGTTAATGATCACGTAACAGGGAAAAAAGGATGGAAATGGAGACTGAAGAACTAAGAAAAAATATGAAAACTAAAACACACCATTAGGTTCAGTTCAGTCGCTCCGTCGTATCCAACTCTTTGCGACCCCATGAATTGCAGCGCGCCAGGCCTCTCTGTCCATCACCAACTCCCGGAGTCCACCCAAACCTACGTCCATTGTGTCGGTGATGCCATCCAGCCATCTCATCCTCTGTTGTCCCCTTCTCCTCCTGCGCTCAATCTTTTCCAGCATCAGGGTTTTTTCAAATGAGTCAGCTCTCTGCATCAGGTGGCTAAAGTACTGGAGTTTCAGCTTTAGCATCATTCCTTCCAAGGAACACCCAGGGTTGATCTCCTTTAGAATGGACTGGTTGGATCTCCTTGCAGTCCAAGGGACTCTCAAGAGTCTTCTCAAACACCACAGTTCAAAAGCAGCAATTCTTTGGCGCTCAGCTTTCTTCACAGTCCAACTCTCACATGCATACATGACCACAGGAAAAACCACAGCCTTGACTAGACGGACCTTTGTTGGCAAAGTAATGTCTCTGCTTTTGAATACACCATCTAGGTTGGTCATAACTTTTCTTCCAAGGAGTAAGGGTCTTTTAATTTCATGACTGCAGTCACCATCTGCAGTGATTTTGGAGCCCCCAAAAATAAAGTCTGACACTGCTTCCACTGTTTCCCCATCTACTTCCCATGAAGTGATGGGACCAGATGCCATGATCTTTGTTTTCTGAATGTTGAGCTTTAAGCCAACTTTTTCACTCTCCTCTTTCACTTTCATCAAGAGGCTTTTTAGTTCCTCTTCACTTTCTGCCATAAGGGTGGTGTCATCTGCATATCTGAGGTTATTGATATTTCTCCCAGCAATCTTGATTCCAGCTTGTGCTTCTTCCAGCCCAGTGTTTCTCATGATGTACTCTGCACAGAAGTTAAATAAGCAGGGTGACAATATACAGCCTTGACATACTCCTTTTCCTATTTGGAACCAGTCTGTTGTTCCATGTCCAGTTCTACCTGTTGCTTCCTGATCTGCATACAGGTTTCTCAAGAGGCAGGTCAGGTGGTCTGCTACTCTCATCTCCTTTAGAATTTTCCACAGTTTATTGTGATCCACACAGTCAAAGGCTTTGGCATAGTCAATAAAGCAGAAATAGATATTTTTCTGGAACTCTCTTGCTTTTTCCATGGTCCAGCGGATGTTGGCAATTTGATCTCTGGTTCCTCTGCCTTTTCTAAAACCAGCTTGAACATCTGTAAGTTCATGGTTCACATAGTGCTAATGCCTGGCTTGGAGAATGTTGAGCATTACTTTACTAGTGTGTGAGATGAGTGCAATTGTGCAGTAGTTTGAGCATTCTTTGGCACTGCCTTTCTTTGGGACTGGAATGAAAACTGACTTTTTCCAGTCTTGTGGCCACTGCTGAGTTTTCCAAATTTGCTGGCATATTGAGTGCAGCACTTTCACAGCATTATCTTTCAGGATTTGAAATAGCTCAACTGGAATTCCATCACCTCCACTAGCTTTGTTCGTAGTGATGCTTTCTAAGGCCCACTTGACTTCACATTCCAGGATGTCTGGCTCTAGGTGAGTGATCATACCATCGTCATTATCTTGGTCATGAAGATCTTTTTTGTACAGTTCTTCTGTGTATTCTTGCCACCTCTTCTTAATATCTTCTGCTTCTAACAGAAGCAGAAGATATGGTCA
Source organism: Bos taurus (assembly GCF_002263795.3). Classification (NCBI taxonomy): domain Eukaryota; kingdom Metazoa; phylum Chordata; class Mammalia; order Artiodactyla; family Bovidae; genus Bos; species Bos taurus. The sequence goes on along the minus strand of NC_037346.1, from coordinate 21,253,719 downwards.
ATACCATTTCTGTCCTTTATCGAGCCCATCTTTGCATGAAATATTCCCTTGGTATCTCTAATTTTCTTGAAGAGATCTCTAGTCTTCCCCATTCTGTTGTTTTCCTCTATTTCTTTGCACTGATCGCTGAGGAAGGCTTTCTTATCTCTTCTTACTATTCTTTGGAACTCTGCATTCAGATGCTTATATCTTTCCTTTTCTCCTTTGCTTTTCGCTTCTCTTTTCACAGCTATTTGTAAGGCCTCCCCAGACAGCCATTTTGCTTTTCTGCATTTCTTTTCCATGGGGATGGTCTTGATCCCTGTCTCCTGTACAATGTCACGAACCTCAGTCCCTAGTTCATCAGGCACTCTATCAGATCTAGTCCCTTAAATCTATTTCTCACTTCCACTGTATAATCATAAGGGATTTGATTTAGGTCATACCTGAATGGTCTAGTGGTTTTCCCTACTTTCTTCAATTTAAGTCTGAATTTGGCAATAAGGAGCTCATGATCTGAGCCTCAGTCAGCTCCTGGTCTTGTTTTTGCTGACTGTATAGAGCTTCTCCATCTTTGGCTGCAAAGAATATAATCAATCTGATTTCAGTGTTGACCATCTGGTGATGTCCATGTGTAGAGTCTTCTCTTGTGTTGTTGGAAGAGGGTATTTGCTATGACCAGTGTGTTCTCTTGGCAAAACTCTATTAATCTTTGCCCTGCTTCATTCCGTATTCCAAGGCCAAATTTGCCTGTTACTCCAGGTCTTTCTTGACTTCCTACTTTTGCATTCTAGTGCCCTATAATGAAAAGGACATCTTTTTTGGGTGTTAGTTCTAAAAGGTCTTGTAGGTCTTCATAGAACCATTCAACTTCAGCTTCTTCAGCGTTACTGGTTGGGGCATAGACTTGGATTACTGTGATACTGAATGGTTTGCCTTGGAAACAAAACAGAGACCATTCTGTCGTTTTTGAGATTGCACCCAAGTACTGCATTTCGGACTCACAAGTGTGGGCGGCTGTGATGGGGCACAAGCCTGGCCGAGAGGAGCTACCCTATGTCTGAGGTCAGGGGCAGAACCCGAGGAGTGGTGGCCAAGAGGAGCTACCCCATGTCCAAGGTCAGAGGCAGCAGCCCAGAGTGCCAGGCTGTGACTCGCAGGAATGGCTGAGAGGAGCTACCCCACGTCCGAGGTCAGGGGCAGTGGCCGGGCAGAGCTACCCCACATCCGAGGTCAGGGGCGGCGGCCAAGAGGAGCAACCCCACCTCCAAGGAGCGGTGGCTGCGCGGGCACAGGAGGGCCTAGAGGAGCTACTCCATGTTCAAGGTCAGGAGGGGCAGCGGTGAGGAGATACCCCTTGTCCAAGTTAAGGAGCAGCGGCTGCGCTTTGCTGCAGCAGCTGTGAAGAGATACCCCACGTCCAAAGTAAGAGAAACCCAAGTAAGATGGTAGGTGTTGCAAAATGGCATCAGAGGGCAGACACACTGAAACCATACTCACAGAAAACTAGTCAATCTAATCACACTAGGACCACAGCCTGTCTAACTCAATGAAACTAAGCTATGCCCTGTGGGCCCACCCAAGATGGGCGGGTCATGGTGGAGAGGTCTGACAGAATATGGTCCACTGGAGAAGGGAATGGCAAACCACTTCAGGATTCTTGCCTTGAGAACCCCATGAACAGTATGAAAAGGCAAAATGATAGGATACTGAAAGAGGAATTCCCCAGGTCAGTAGGTGCCCAATATGCTACTGGAGATTAGTGGAGAAATAACTCCAGAAAGAATGAAGGGATGGAGCCAAAGCAAAAACAATACCCAGTTGTGGATGTGACTGGTGATAGAAGCCAAGGTCTGATGCTGTAAAGAGCAATACTGCACAGGAACCTGGAATGTCAGGTCCATGAATGAAGGCAAATTGGAAGTGGTCAAACAGGAGATGGCAAGAGTGAACGTAGACATTCTAGGACTCAGCGAACTAAAATGGACTGGAATGGGTGAATTTAACTCAGATGACCATTATATCTACTACTGCGGGCAGGAATCCCTCAGAAGAAATGGAATAGCCACCATGGTCAACAGAAGAGTCCGAAAAACACACCATTAACCAGTAAAACTATCAATTAAATTAGAAACAAGACAGAAAAGAGGTAACTAAAATAACTGATGCAAAAAAAAAAAAAAAAAGACAAAGATTGATATTTGTTTAACTCTCTTTAATATCTGTTTAACTCTCTCATCTTACCCAACTCCACTTTCTCTTGGTCCTCATTATCTTCTAAAACTAACACGTAATTTACTAATCTGTTAACCATTTATCACCTCTTCTCTTCCCAGAAGAACATAAACTCCAAAAGGGCAGTGGCTTTGCTGCATTTCACTGGGACAGAGCAGGAATCACTAAATATTTGAATGAACTAATGAATGCATGATGATATGGAAAACAGAGATGATCCTTCAAAGAGATAAAAAGCAAATGGATCAGAAAAAGTATTGACGTGATGAAAATAAAATTCTGTGAAAAGAAATAGTTAAATATTTCAGGTAAAAAGTAACAATGTATTCCAGGGAAAGTAATTCAAAATTATTTGTACCAAAACACACAGAACTTAAAGGATATAAAGAAAATAGTCACCAGCTGTCCAAGGCAATAAGAAAATAATTCATCGGAAGTGAGATAAAATAACTACAGTACTGTACTTTCTAATAAAAACATTCAAGTTTTGAAATAAATTGTTATTTGAGAGATAGTACACCATTCAGATTATTTAGGTGATAAAAACAACAATCAATCATTCCTTAACAATTAAGAATTTAGGAAATAATGCCCCATAAGAACATGTTGAAAAACTACTCCATAAGGAAATTAAGCAAAAGATCTCAGAAATGGAAATCACTGGTAAAAGAACTACTAGAGTGCACTGAATCAAATTAAATTAAAAAACCAAGGAATTTCAAAATACAGGAATACAAGAAATGATTTAACTTTAAAACATTAATATAAATTCATATTGATGCTAAAAAACTAAAGTTTAATACTCTTAGGATAAAAAATTATTAGTAAACTAAAAATAGTATCCAAAACTTAAAGAAAAATCACATTTGAGATATTTCATAAACAATTTCCATTAAAGTCAGGAATGTAACAAAGTTTCTATCATTGCTTCTATTTATCTCTATATTGTAGTTTTCAGGCAATATAATAAAACACTCATAATCACATAGCAAAACAAGAAATATGAGGTAAAAGAATTAAAAAGAGACAAAATTATCCTTGTTTACAGACAATATGATTGTCTACAAAGGAAATACGAAAGAATCATCAAACTATTAGAACTATATTTACTAAAATTAAATCAACAATAACAAAAAACAGAAGCTTTATAATTAACAAATTAGAAAAAGTTTCCTTATACAATAACAGGGCTATAAGGTACCTACAAATAAATCTAACAAAAGATGGATGTCACCTTTACGGGAAAAAATGATAAAATTGTACTAAAGGATATATAGAACACCTGGATAAAGAAATATGCCATTTTCATATATGAAAAGAGTAAAATACTAAAATATCAATTCTCTTCTAAACTATATATTCAGTGCAATTCCAATCAAAATCCCTATGGTTTTTTTTTTATTATGAAACTGTGGTGTTAGTCACACAGTGGCGTTTGACTCTTTGCGATCCCATGGACTGTGTAGCCCACCAGGTTCCTCTGCCCATGGGATTCTCCACACAAGAATACAGGAGTTGCCATTGCCTTCTCCAGGGGATCTTCCCAACCCAGGGATAGAATACAAGTCTCCAACATTGCAGGCAGATATTTTACCATCTGAGCCATCTGGGAAGCCTGCTATAAAACGGATGACACAAAAATCCACTTAAATGACTGAAGGCAATTTTAAATAAGGGAAGAGCAATAGAGTGAAGAACAATTGAAGAAAAGACAATGCAAGACAATGCATGACTTTGTAGGACAAAAATGAAGACTTTGGTCTCTAAGAACAATTGGAAGTAAATAGTGATTTTAAAACAAGTAAGATGACTTTGTCTAAAGTGTGCAAAAAATTTATCGGAGAGGCTTAAAAGACAACCTGGAATGTCACTGAAAATGGCAGAGTATAGACCTAACAAACATTCTCTTCTCCAAAAGAGCATAAAAACACTGGCCAAAAAGAGTTAGAATCAGCTTTTTTAGAACTCTGGAAATAAACCAACATCTTAACAACAGTCCAGGGAGCATTTATCCAAGAACAGCTGAATCTTGGTAGGAACTCTATGGTGTTTTAACTTACCCTATTTCCATCACCCCCTCCCTAGTACCATGGTAGCCTAAAAACAAAGAGACCACAATCACAGTAGAAAAATCAGCAGTCTGGCAGCCACTACAGAGGGCAACTGAGGTTCCTTCAAAACCCTATCCAAGAGAATTATTGGAACTGTATGATGGTCCCTGGAAGACGCCACTCAGAAGGCTGTTTTTATTTGACTTGACAAGAGTTGCTGTTGTAAAACAGCCTTTTCCCGGGAGGTATCTGTCAAAAACAATCAAAGACAACTGTTGAATATCAGGGTAGCCTGAGGCAGTGGGTAATAGTTTTAATAGTTGGGGAAAACAATAGGTTATGGTTAAGCAGAAAGCTTAAAGCAGAACAGAAAGTCCACTAGGACTTTGAAATCTCCAAAATGTTTCTGGGGAGACCACATGCATACACAGACCTTTGTACAAGATCAGGAAAGACCTGAGAAGGTCCTAAACTCTCAAGACTATCTTGAGGACTGACTTGAGGCTCTGTACAAGCCAAAGTGAAGGCTAAGGCAAAGTTGTAAAATGCATGGTTATGTACTGAAGGCATGTGCCAACAAGCCTTTTGGCAGACTGGAGACCTATTGTTACAGGTGTTTAAGGAAGTCTGTCAGGTCATTAGTTGACCACTAAGGTAACCAAGCAGACTTTGGTGGCCACACATAACAAACATAGACTCAAAGAATTAGTTCAGACAATCACTAAACAAAAAAACAAAAACAGCAAAACAATCAACAAACAAACAACAAACCTTGGGAACAGGGGCAGCTCTGATTGTAGAGCTGCCATTTTCTATTATTCTAAATTTTCAATTTTCAACCCAAAATTATGAGACATACACATAAACAAGAGAATACGATTCACACACAGAATAAAAGCCTACAATGAACTAAAGGAAACTATGTCTAAAAACGAAAGTATGAAGAAGTGAAAGTGAAAGTCGCTCAGTCGTGTCTAACTCTTTGCGACCCCATGGACTATACAGTTCATGGAATGCTCCAGGCCAGAATGTCTCACCAAATAGAGAATACCAATTAAAAAAAAAAAAAAATTACTTTAAAGCAAAGAAACAAACCAAACCAACCTCAGGAGTTGAAAAATACAACAGTGCTTCTGAATTATATTTCCGACCAAAGAAGATAGAAAAACAAAAACAAAAACAAAAACAAAACCCTCAGCCATGTGTCAACATAATCTGGCAAAAAACTCAGATTTAACCAGAGATTCACAAAATAATTTTATGTCCAAGAGGATTCGTGATTAATACTACCATTTCTTTCCTAGAAAAGAACAAAATTCCTACTTCACTCATCTTCTTAACCTGGATTAGTTTAGCCACTTCTGTAACGCTCTTATCCTACTGGAGGATAAAATAAGAACAGAGTTCTCTTGCTGTGGCTCCCACTCCTAACAAAATTATATCGTTTAAAGCTGCCTTTTGCTTTCTTCTTGCATTTCCTTGTTTCTATTTCACTCATGGATAACAGGTTAAAAAATGAATTCTTGGCAAAATTACATTTTGCTTATACTGTTATTACATATTAATATATTCAGTATCATGAATTTCTCAGAATTCAGTTTAGCAGCAAATGATAAAAGTGAAAAAAATTCTTAGCCATCATTAAAATAACCCCAATTTCCTGCCATTTTTACAAATATGCTTTGTCATGTCTATACAACTCATTTTATTTGAACTATACTAGACTACCTCCAGAGAAATAGGAAATTTCAAGATTGATAAACAGTGAAAAATGCAATTATAATGTTCAGAGATTAAATTTTTAACTTTTTCTTACCATCAGCAAGCCAAACAGGCTTCCAACTAAAATAAATTCATTTTTCATTAAGAAAAACAGACCTATGAAGACTACTTATTCAAGAAAGTGTTTTAAAAATATTGGAATTAAAGTGGTGAAAGACAAATAGGCATAACTCCCAGACTTGTATATATATATATTCCACATTTATTTAGACATTTCTCCAAAGAAGACATTCAAATGGCTGGTAGGCACACAAAGATGCTCAACAGTGCTAATTATTAGAGAAATGCAAATCAGAACTACAACGAGGTACCACCTCACACCATCAGAATGCCCATCATTAAAAAGTCTGTAAGTAACAAATGCTGTAGAGTGAAAAGGAAACCCTTCTCACACTGTTGGTGGGAAAACAGTATGGAGATTCCTCAAAAAACTAAAAGCAGAGTTGCCATATGATCCAGCAATCCCACCCCTTTGCACATACTCAGACAAAATAATAACTCAAAAAGATACAAGTACCTCTATGTTCATAGCAGCACTATTTACAATAGGCAAGACATGGAAACAACCACAATGTTCACCAACAGATGAATGGATAAAGAAGATGTGGAATACACACACAGGCACACACACACACACACACAGAGGACTACTACTCACCCACGGAAGAAAATGATGAATGGATAAAGAAGATGTGGAACACACACACACTGCTCACCCATGGAAGATGTGGAATACACACACACACACATACCACACCACACACACAGAGGAATACTACTCACCCATGGAAGAAAATGATGAATGGATAAAGATGTGGAATACACACACATGCACACATACACAGGAATACTATTCACCCACAGAAGAAAATGATGAATGGATAAAGAAGATGTGGAATACACACACATGCACACACACACAGGAATACTACTCACCCATGGAAGAAAATGAAATGCCATTTGCAGCAGCATGAATGGACCTAGAGCTTATCATACTAGGCAAAGTCAGAAAGACAAATACCATATAACATCACTTATATGTGGAATCTAAAATACAATACAAATCAACCTATCTACAAGACAAAAACAGGCTCACAGATATAAAAAGTGGTTGCCTAGAGGAAGGAGTAGAGGAGGAAAAGAATGGGAGTCTGAAATTCGTAGAGACAAACATATATAGAATGGATAAACAACAATGTATAGCACAGTATCCTGTGACAAAGCATAATGGAAAAGAATATGAAAAAGAATATACACGCGTGTATGTGTGTGTATAAAAACAAAGCCACTTTGTTGGACAGAAGAAATTAACACATTGTAAATCAACTATACTTCAATACAATTTTTAAAAAAGGAAGTAGTGAAAGCAATGAAAACATGTCGTGTAATCCAGTAAATTGCAAATGTTTCCAACTTTGGGAATATACAACTACGAAAGTGAAAGCGTTAGTCATTTAGTCATGTCTGACTCTTTGCAACCCCATGGTCTTCTCCAGGCAAGAATACTGGAATGGGCTGCCATTCCCTTCTCTGAGGATCTTTCTGACCCAGGGATTGAACCTGGGTCTCCTGTATTATAGACGATTCTCTACCATCTGAGCTACCAAGGAAGCCCATACAACCATAGTCACATTTTTTTTTAAAGCACTGATTTCCTTCTGTTCTCCAAAATTATAACAATGGAATAAACACAATTTTGAAAAAAAAAAAGCTCACACTATCACTAAAAAAATCCCCTCAGATCAATTTTTCACTTATTTTCTACTTATCTATGCATATAGTTTTCTATAACCACATACACATATTCAATTTCATATTCTACTTATTTCATCTTATTTCATGTTTTTAAATGGTTCCAGTACTCTCTCTTATTATGCCTTCTCAAATTAAATGTGTTATTTCCTTTCATATTTTAATATGATTTGGAAGCTAAATATCTTACAGGAAATTCTTAAAGTCCAGCATAAATTTTTCTTAAAAAATATTTTTCAACAGGAAAATACAGAAAAGCATAAAAAAAAAATCACTCATAAATTCACCAAAGACAACTACTATTAATATTCTGAAATGATTTCTTTACGCTTTTTTCCTTTCATTTTATTTATAACAATTTTGTACAGACATTGTACCTCACTCTACTTAGCCATGCTTTCACTGTTGAAAGTTGGACTGGTTCTAAGTTTCTACTATCATAAACAACTCTGAAATGAAGACTTCTGTATATCTACAAATTTCTGACCATGTCCTCAGGAGAGAATTTTAGAAAGGAAAATACTGGCACAGCTTCCACCTTCTGACTGATATAATGGGTTAAACATACCTGACCCTTAAAGGATTGATACAAATTGCAAAATTGTTTTCTGAAAGGGGCACTGATTTACATCAACTAAGTTTTGAATTTTCAAATTTCCCATTTCATCAAAACTTTGCCATATCATTTTCAAAAGTATTATCTATATTAGTTTTTTTTTAAAGGCAGCTTACTGCTGCGCTTATTTACACTTCTTAGATATAGTAAGATTAAGTATTTTTATTGCTTATTAGATATTTCTATTTCTTCTATACCTTATGTGTTTTCCAATTTTCTCCGGGGGTTTTGGTGTTTTTCTTACAGTTTTTATAACTGCTTTATATCTTATGAAAATTAAAGCTCAACCTATAAAAGGACTACTTGGCTTCTGAGTACTCAAAGTGCAATTATTATCATCCACCATTTATCTGACATGTTTGGTAAATATTAAAAAAATAACTAAATAAACTTTAGTTATCTGTTTTAAATTAATACTTTCTTTTTAAGAGATCCAGAAGTTTTGTATCTTTATCCAACAGCAACAATTCTCAGGTGGTATGAATCATACCTCTTCATGGCATATGAGTTATACTGCAAAACTGGATCTCACGAGAATATCATTATCTAGAAGTAAGTATTTCCACTGCCAAGACTAAAAGGAAAATTCATTATATTCTGTGAAATGAGCAAGCATTTATCACAGAAATATCTAAAAGGAAGTTTCATGTTTTAACTTGTCATGCAACATCTATTTTAGTCACTAACCACTTTAAAACACTTGTGAAATACTTGTCAGAAGTACTTTGGATAATTGTATACATCAATGGACAGCAAGTACAGCTAAATTTCAGCTATCCCCCCCCCCCTTTGTAAATAAAGTTTTATTAGAACACATCAGTCATGCTCATTCATTTACATGTTATCTAATGGCTACTTTCACACTGTGAAAGCAAAGTTGAGCACTTAGCTTGCAAAACCTAAAGTGTCTACTATCTGCTCTTTACAACACAGCTAAAACATCTGAGTAAATAATTTTACTCATTCTTGGAAGTCAGCACAGATAGATCTTAACTCCTAGAGCTCATACTCTTGCACAGTGTAAAACTTGTATGCAAATAACTTACAATATAAGGTATAAAAAGCAAAGTGCTCTAAGAATGATAAAGAGTGTCAGAAAAATGAAGAGTGTTTCCAGTGGGGAAAATCTTGAAGAAGGTAGCATTTGCACTGGGTTTTAAAAGATGGCTATAATTTGACATATATGACAGAGACACTTCCAGTGTGAACAAAAGTAGAGTTGTAAAAAAAAAATACAAACATGACAGTGTACTCTGCATGGAGAAACAGGACAAAACGCTAACGAGCATTTTGAAGCCAAAGCACAGGGAAGGCTGTTAGTGTCAAGATAAGAAGTTTAGATTTTAAATACATTTACGTTTAAAAGCAAGGAAGTAACAGTGATTAGAACTGTTTTAGGCAGATCAATCTATCAACAGTATTTGAAATGAATTTGAGGAAAGAGAAGTGATAAAGAAACTAATTATAAAGCTATTAATTCATGACAGAAGTGATAAAGGTGGTAGCAATGGGGCTGGAATAAAGAAGAAGAATCAGAAAAACAGAAAATAAACACATTAGCACCATAGCAAAACTACTCAAACACTTTTGACCAGATAACAGCATCTGGATACACTATAAACCTTACTTACAGGGGCTTCCCAGATGGCTCAGTGGTAAAGAACCTGCCTGCTAATGCCAGAGACACAAGAGACTCGGGTTCGATCCCTGAGTCGAGAAGATCCCCTGGAGAAGGAAAAGCCAACCAACTCCAGTATTCTTGCCTGGGAAATGCCATGGAGAGGAGCCTGGTGGGCTACAGTTCATGGGGTCGCAAAGAGTCGGATGTGACTGAGCACTTGAGCACACATACATAAACCTTACTTATATGGGGTAAAAACTCTTCATCTCCTCTGCATTTGAACAAAATAACTGTCTATTTAGCTCTGCTAATTTAAAAAAGAGGGACTATTTAGTAATAATTTAAATTGCTAGACTACCACTTTCTCCCATTTTTAAACTAATTCTGGATATCAGCACATATTAAAACAGATTTCATTTGGTAGGGCCCCCTCTGCTGGACCACTGAAAGAAAAGTCTGATCTTAAATTTGGGTTCTTAATTGCTTCTGTGGAATTGCTGAAAAAAAAAGAATAATTGATTTGCTTTGGAAGCTCATCAGGTGTATCAAATGCCCTCGGGAACCATAAAATATCTTTCTCTGTCTTTTCCGAAATAGGAATAACCTTATTGTTCCTTAAACGGATTAATTTTTAAAGAAGAGTTTGACTCATAGACATAGAGAACAGACTTGTGGTTGCCGAGGGGGAGTGGGGGAGAAAATGGACAGGGAGTTTGGGATTAGCAGATGTAAACTATTATATAGACAATAAATAAACAACAAGGTCTACTGTACAGCATAGAGAACTAGATTCAATATCCTGATAAACCATAATGGAATATGAAAAAGAATGTGTATATAGACATATAGATAAAACTGAATCACTCTGCTGGACAGCAGAAATTCACACAACATTCTCAATCAACTACACTTCAATAAAATAAATTTTAAAAAAGATTTTATATTCAAAGCTTACTAACATTTAAATAATATGCAAGGATAAACTGGAATTCATCACATTTATTTAGACACATGGCATGGCTTGTGGGATCTTAGTTCCCTGAGCAGGGGGTCGAACTTGGGCCCTCAGCAGTGAAACAGAAAAGACCTAACCAGTGAACTACCAAAGAATTCCCCTACACTGATTTTCTATAGGTAAAGAAATTATGCTAAGGAACAATTTTATATTCTCTGCTCATTAAGAACTAAACTGCAGCTCCTTCATCAGTAGGCTTCTGACTGGGCTCTATCAAAGAGATACCAAGATAGTGTATTGGAGGGTAGAAGAATGGGATACAACTAGTATTTCTCCCTGCCTTTCTCTCTGAGACTGAATCTTCCCTGTGGCTTCAACTCCTTTTAGAAAAGTTCAGTTCCCACCAAGTAATCCTAGTCCCCGGCCTCCAGAACCCAACTCCTACTTCAATCTCTCCATTTATCACTTCTTGCTTTTTACTACTGCTAATCTTTGGGTTGGGCTTCCCAGGTGACTCAGTGGTCAAGAATCCACCTGCCAATGCAGGAGACACAGATTCGATCTCTGGGTGGGGAAAGACCCCTTGTAGAAGGAAATGGCAACTCACTCCAAGATTCTTGCCTGGGAAATCTCATGGCCAGAGGAACCTGGTGGCCTATAGTCCAGGGGGTTGCAAAAGAGTCAGCCACAACTTAGCAGCTAAACAACAACAAACTCTGTGTTGCTTCACCATCTCTTGTAGCTTCTCAAGTCTTCAATCACCCATATAACCAATTCTCTGCATTAAAGTCCCTCTATGTAAAAGGAACGGGGAGAAAAAGGAAGAGAAAAATGGCTCTAGGCCTTTCTTTTCTGACTATACAGTACTCACTGTCCAGCTACCACTAGGCGCATCTCACAATGGAAAAGAAACAGTAATCATACGAGTAAACTTTCTAGATCACTTGTACAAACCCATCCTTCTCAAATTGGAGCAATGCTGCTTTGTATTACATTGGTATGCCAGGATAATTTATGTGAAACCTCAAGATAAGCGTGTCATATTTTTCTGTTGTGTCCATAGTGATTTTAAAAATTACTTGTACATTAAAAATTTTTTGACATTATTGACTATGCTGAAGCCTTTGACTGTGTGGATCACAACAAACTGAGGGAAATTCTTAAAGAGATGTGAATATCAGACCACCTTACCTGCCTCCTGAGAAATCTGTATGCAGGTCAAGAAGCAACAGTTAGAACCAGACATGGAACAATGGACTGCTTCCAAATTGGGAAAGGAGTACGTCAAGGCTGTATATTGTCACCCTGCTTATTTAACTTACATGCAGAGTACATCATGTGAAATGCTGGGCTGGATGAAGCACAAGCTGGAATCAAGACTGCCGGGAGAAATGTCAATAACCTCAGATATGCAGATGATACCACCCTTATAGAAGAAAACGAAGAACTGAAGAACCTCTTGATGAAAGTGAAAGAGGAGAATTTTAAAATATTTTAAAAAAAATGCCTAGACAACACATTAAAAAGGAGAGACATTACTTTGCCGACAAAGGTCCATCTAGTCAAAGCTATGGTTTTTCCAGTAGTCACATAGGGATGCAAGAGTTGGACCATAAAGAAAGCTGAGCACCAAAGAATTGATGCTTTTGAACAGTGGTGTTGGAAAAGACTCCTTAGAGTCCCTTGGACTGCAAAGAGATGAAGCCAGTCAATGCTAAAGGAAATCAGTCCTTAATATTCATTGGAAGCAATGATGCTGAAGCTCCAGTACTTTGGCCACCTGATGTTAAGAACTGACTAACTGGAAAAGACCCTGATGCTGGGAAAGATTGAAAGCAGGAAGAAAAGGGGACGACAGAGGGTGAGATGGTTGGATGGCATCACCAACTTGATGGACATGAGTTTGAGCGAGCTCTGGGAGTTGGTGATGGACAGGGAAGCATGGCGTGCTGCAGTCCATGGGGTCACAAAGAGTCAGACACCACTATGCGACTGAACTGTCTGAATGTACATTAAAACAAACCACAAGGGTACTGTCAATTCAGTGGGGAAGAGCCTTCAACAAATGGTATTGAGACAACTGGATATCCCTCCACATGCAAAGAATGAAAGGAAACCCTCTATCTCATATCAAATACAAAATTTAACTCAAAATGAACCACAGATGTAATCTGAAGAACTACACAATTCTTAGACAAAAGCATATGCATAAACCTTGACCTTGGATTAAGCAATGGTTTCTTAGGTAATGACACCAAAGCAGTAACAACTAAAGGAAAAAAATATACCGGACTTCCTCAAAATTGAACTTTTGTACTTCAAAGGACATTGTCAAGAAAGTGAAAGGACAATCCACAGAATGGGAGAAAATATTTACAAATTACATCTAATAACTTATTCTTGCCTGGAGAATCCTATGGACAGAGGGGCCTGGCAGGCTACAGTTCGTGGGGTCACAAGAGTCGGACATGACTTAGCAACTAAACCACCACCACCACCAAGTGATCTGTACCTAGAACATACAAAGGAATCTTACAACTCATAGCAAAATGACAAATAACCCAATTAAAAACTAGGCCAAAAAAAAAAAATCTAGGCACATTATGCCAACAGACATTTCTCTAAAGATGATACGTAAATGGCCAAAATCATAGGTCATCATCAAAATGCAAATCAAAACCACAATGAAATAGTTGTCTGGGGCAAAATATGGGAAAGTAAATTAACTGCAAAGAGGTATGAAAGAACTTTCAGGGAAGAGCGAAATGTTTTACATCTTGACTGGTGGCTCAGATGGCAAAGAATCCGCCTGCAATGAAGGAAATCTGGGTTCAGTCCCTGAGTCAGGAAGATTCCCTGGAGAAAGGAATGGCAACTCACTCCAGTAATCTTGTCTGGAGAATTCTTCCATGGACAGAGGAGGCTAGTAGGATACAGTCCATGAGGTTGCAAAGAGTTGGACATGACTGAGCAACTAACACTTTCACTTTGAGGCATATGTATTTGTCAAAAGTCATCAACCCATACACTTAAAATCCATGAATTTAATATTTTACACACTTAAAATCTATTAATTTCAAATTTCACACATTTGGAAGCATGTGCTTATTTTGATATGCTTGTTAAGAACTGTGGGCTTCATAGAAAAACACTGTTTTGGCTGCTAAAACACAGAATGTTTGTATTAGATGTTATTGTAGTATTATCAATGCTAACTTTACACACTACCATAACTACACTGAGTAATTACATTTAGCAGATACTGAATAATTACAAAAATCATCTCACAAGAAACTATTTTGCTGATAAAAATTTCTAGGAAATTGGTGACATCTCAATAGCTTATTTCCTAGGATCTTTACACTAACAATTTTGTTGTACCAGTATTAGTTGTGTGAAATTACTTTGTCTAACTGCTTAAAAATAGCTGAAGTTCATAGCTGTTGAAAGAAAATCTCTTGGATTATCCATTTATCACTTACCAAAAAAACAAAACAAAACACACCAAACCACCAATAGCGCTTTCTTCTTTAAATATTCCTTTGACACTTCTGTAAATTATGCTACAGATACACTGTACTAACAAAACATTTGAAGCAAGCAAAGATATCAAATTCATAAGTTCAATTTAAAAACAAAAACATTTCCAACAATGCCGTAGAAAAAGTTTCCCTTACCTCATCATCATCATCATCAGAATCATTCCCAAACACTGAAGGTTTTTGCAAAACAGGGTGCAACTGCTGTGCCTTCTTTGGCAAAATAAGCCCATACCTGCATATTTTTTGTTTTGAAATAGAAATTACATCATTATACTTAAATGTTAAAACAGTAATACATCCACTACCTCTTCGGGATGAAGCTACCAAGTCAAAACATGTCACAGCGCTTATGATCATACAACCCTGGTTCTGATTTTCAACGATCTAAAAGCTTCAAAATGCACTAAAGATTTTTAAACTATCATTCTAGGTTAAAGAAGAGAAGTGAATGAAGAGTTTAGAAGTTTTAGATAGTGAAACGACAGGAAAGTTTAAAAAAAAATGTTAGTGGAAAGCTCAGTTGAGGTCCACTAAGAAGAAAAAGACTCTATATTATCCTTGTGGCCTAACAAGAGTCAAGAAAACATTCCCCCCACCCCTTACTGGGTATATATCATTTTAAAGAAGTTAATTAAAGATTAATGTCATCCATTAAATTTTTTTAAAGATTACATTAACTGAGAAACCCAAGTAGCTATGGGGCGAATTACCATTACACTTTATAAAGCTCACGTGCTTTGTCTTGGAGCACCTGAAAGAACCATCCCATCAGACCCAACTCAATTGGTTTCTCACGTTTGGGCCTTTAAGATGCAGATAAAACGGGAAGCCGCATCACAACTGAGGATTATATATGTAAGGTAAAGCTTCCAAAAACATGTAACATTTCTCTTTTACCGCAAGGTATACCCCAATTCCCTATGTGCCTACCCTTTTTTGTGGCTTCTCAGCACAACATTCCTAAACCGAGAAGGGAGGGCGGGAATCAGAACTTGAGCTGCCAAGGAGAACAAGGCCCTCTAAGAAAGCCAGGAATTGTCTCTCTTCTCATTTCCCCTGAAAGCATCCAACCGGGGAGAAACTCAAGCGCGGGGTAGGAAGCAAGACTGAGGGGCCTCAGACCGAGCTTTTGGAAAATAGAAAAGTCTCGCTCTCTGCCCCTCAGCCTAACTTCCTTTATTTCCTCACAAGTTTCTCCCTCAAACTTCGGGCTTCCATCCTGCAAAATGTGTGGGGGGATGGGAATATATGTTCCTCGGGATTTCTCGCTTTCCCCGCCTCTATCCCTGACGACACAGCCCCTTCACTTCCAGCGCACTTCTACTCCTCGGCCAAAGACACAGTCGCCGTGGTATCTCACTCCCCAGTCTGACCCTAACTCCCGGATCACTCACTGCCTGCCCGGAATCGCCATCTTGCTCCCGTCTCCGCTGAACGTGGCCGACGCCGACGTAACGCTGATGCAGACGCTGGCGTCATCACGCGAATTCTCGCGGGGCTTTGGCCGGCCTAGACCTCGCGTAGCCGCTGGGTTTGACTTTGGGTTACTTTCGCATTGCTGGGAATGGAGTCTTTATCCTTGGGAATTGTTTGAAAACCGACGGATTGCCTCGAAATCAGTGGTAAGAAAGGAATAACAAAATTTTAGGCCAGTGATTCCAAGAGTGTGGTCCCGGGAATTGGCATCCCCCGGCAATTTGTTAGAAATGGAAAATTTTGGCCCTGTCCCGTACCTACGGAATCAGAAACGCTGGGATGGGCCTGGAAATCTGAATTTTAACAAGTCCACCAGATAATCCTGATACTCTAGTTTGAAAACAACTGCTCTAGGCTGTCGAGTGTGTTTTTTTTTTTTTTTAAACAATGTGTTTTTTTAACAAGGTATTTTTTGAACACCGTGGGGTGTTCAGTGTAAGTATCCCTGGGTGGAAAAGATTCCCTGGAGGAGGAAATGACAACCCACTCCACTATTCTTGGCCTGGAAAATTCCATGGACAGAGCAGCCTGGTGGGCTATAGTCTGTGCTGTGCTGTGCTAAGTCGCTTCAGTCGTGTCCGATTTTGTGCGACCACATAGACGGCAGCCTACCAGGCTCCCCCGTCCCTGGGATTCTCCAGGCTAGAACACTGGAGTGGGTTGCCATTTCCTTCTCCAATGCATGAAAGTGAAAAGTGAAAGTGAAGTCGCTCAGTCGTGTCCGACTCTTAGAGACCCCATGGATCGCAAAGGGTCGGACATGACTGAGCACGCACCCATTCCTGGCTTAGGGTAACTTGATAGAAGATGAAAATCCATACGCTAAGTATATTACTATTGGACAGTAGTGATGAATAACAATACTATAGTGCCACTGGGTATAGAAAATAAAATCATACATGATATTAAAAAAAAATTTAATCACATTTCACGTGTGAACCCACTGTTTCTCGGCCCATGCCAAACTAGTTGTACAGTAGTCGAAGAGATCTTGTGAACTGCCGACAGAAGGACGTTTAAACCTCCAAGTGTAGTTGTGGATTTGTCTATTTCCCCTTTTACTCCTGTCGGGTTTTGTTTCACGTACTGCATTTTGAAGTTTTGTTATTAGATACTTGGGCTTCCCTGGTGGCTCAAATGGTAAAGAATCTGCCTGCAATGCTGGAGACCCAGTTTCAATCCCTGGGTGGGGAATATCCCTTGGAGAAGGGAATGGCTACCCACTCCGGTATTCTTGCTTGGAGAATTCCATGGACAGAGGAGCCTGGCGGGCTACATCCTCGAGGTAGCAAAAAGTTGAATGTTACTGAGCGACTAACTTTCCCTTCTACATATTTAAACATTTAGAGTTGTTGTGTCTTTTTATATTGACCCCTATAGCATTAAGAGGAGAAGGCAATGGCACCCCACACCAGTACTCTTGCCTGGAAAATCCCATGGACGGAGGAGCCTGCTAGGCTGCAGTCCATGAGGTCACTAAGAGTTGGACACGACTGAGCGACTTCACTTTCACTTTTCACTTTCATGCATTGGAGAAGGAAATGGCAACCCACTCCAGTGTTCTTGCCTGGAGAATCCCAGGGATGGGGGAGCCTGGTGGGCTGCCGTCTATGAGGTCGCACAGAGTCGGACACGACTAAATCGACTTAGCAGCAGCAGCATACCATTAAAAAAGGATCCTCTTTATTTGTTTTTTATCTACTTAATCTAATATTAGTATTTATAACCAGCATTGGTTTTTAGCATAGTATATGCTTTCCCATCCTTTTACTTTTAACCTAATCAATTTGTGTCTTTTCATATAATATATAACTTTTAATATAAAGTGGATCTCTTGTTGCTAGCATGTTGTTGGGTGTTGCTTTTTATCCAGTATGGCGATTTCTTCCTTTTAAGTTGGTATGTAGAACGTTTTCATTAACGCAAGTATTAGTGTAGTTGCAGTTTGTTTTTTCCTTTTCCTGTCTGTCCTTTGTACCCTCCTCTGCCACTTTCCCCTTGACTTTGGATTAATCAATAAATTTTTATGACTTAGCTTAAGATTTTTATGATTCAATTTCTTTGTTGGTTTATTGGCCATACTTGGCTTTTTTTTTAATGTTTTTTGGCGAGGTTTTGCTATAAGTTTGCTGCTGCTGCTGCTGCTGCTAAGTCGCTTCAGTTGTGTCCGACTCTGTGCGACCTCAGAGACGGCAGCCCACCAGGCTCCCCCATCCCTGGGATTCTCCAGGCAAGAACACTGGAGTGGGTTGCCATTTCCTTCTCCAATGCATGAAAGTGAAAAGTGAAAGTGAAGTCACTCAGTCGTGTCCGGCTCTTAGCGGCCCCATGGACTGCAGCCCACCAGGCTCCTCTGTTCATGGGATTTTCCAGGCAAGAGTAAGTTTCCTAGTATACATCTTTGTCACAATCTATCTTCAAGTAACAATGTACCACTCAAAAACTTTAAAAAGTATACTTCCAATTTCCCTCTCTGAAACTTTGTGCTGTATTTTGTCACAGCATTGTTATAACTTCTAACAATCTTATAAATGCACAATAAATTATTTTTCTTTAAACAATTACCCTTTAAGAATATTTTTAAATAAGAAAAATATGTTATTCCACAGGTTTACCATTTCTTGTGTCTTTGTATCTTTGTGTAGATCTTTATATCTTTGTGTAGTATAATTTTTTTTTTTTTTTTTAAGCAGGAAGGGGTGGGGTAGTGGAAGGAGGAATTGGATGAAGGTGGTCAAAGGGTACAAAGTTCCAGATAAATAAGTATTTGGATGTAATGCATAACATGATTAATATAATTGACTTGCTGTATGTTATATATGACAGTTGTTCACAGAGTAAATCCTAAGAGTTCTCGTCATAAGGAAAAATAGTTTTTATTTTGTATTTATGAGATGATGGATGTTCACTAAATTTACTGTAATCTTTTCATAATATATATGTCAAATTATTATGCTATACACTATAAACTTATACAGTGCTGTATATTAATTGTATCTCAATAAAACTAGAAGAAAAAAGTTAAAAGAATCCACACATGTTCTATTAACTGTCAGAACAAGTACATCATCACGCATCAAGAAGGCTCTGGAAAGTTCTCTTGCACACTGTTGTGAGGATAAGAGTGAAAAAAGGCAAATAATGTCCTAGCATTGTTAGAAATATAGTTTTGACCTGGAAAATCCCCAAAGTGTTTTAGGGACCTGCAGGAGTCCACAAACCACACTTTAAGATCCACTCTTAAATGAATTAATGCTGAAACATACTATTATAGGAATTATATAACTTTGCATATAGGAATGTGCTGAATGTCTTTTTTTTCCCCCCAAAGTGATTAGGGTAAGGCCAGACAGAAGCCAGATATGAAATCTTGGGGCACAGTGTAATAAAAGGATCTATCTATCTATCTATATATATATATACATACATACATGTATGGACTTCTCTGGTGGTGCAGTGGTTGAGAATCCACCTGTCAGTGTAGGGTACACAGGTTCAGTCCCTGGTCTGGGAAGATCCCACATGCCACGGGGCAGCTAAGCAAATGCCACAACTACTGAGCATACACACTGCAACTGCCGAAGCCCCAGGGCCCTAGAGCCTTCCTCCACAGCAAGAGAAGCCACTGTGATGAGAAACCCATGCACTGTAACTAAAGGGTAGCCCCCACTCACCATGCAACTAGAGAAAGCCCATGTACAGCAACGAAGACCCAGTGCAGCCAAAAATAAAAATGAGGGAAAAAAAATAGAGAGACATACATTGCTTTCTGTCCCTGATTCCTGGTACAGATCTCCTAAAACCCTTGTGATTTCCTGAGTAATAAAAGCACGAAGAGCAATTTGTGTTTTGCTATTTGATCTTTGACCCTGGTCCCTGGTTCTCTGAGTGATAGGGTTTTTGTTTCAATGAGGTAACCCTGGATAGCATCTGATGGGAGCTTATCACCAGAGAGACCACATCATAATTAGAAGCTTGGAATTTTCTTTCCCACCCCTATCCTCAGGGAAGGAGAGAGGGTTTTAAACCAAATTAATGATTGGTCTTGCCTACATAATGAAGTTTCCATTAAGAAAACCCAATATATGGAATTCTGAGAGCTTCTGGGTTGGTGAAAATATCCACCTGCCATGAGGATGGTGCACCCCAACTTGATGAGGACAGAAATACCCTTCCTGACCTCACCTATATATCTCTATCTGGTTGTTTACATGTATACTTTATATCATATCCTGTATATAATAAATGTGTCAACATGAAAAGAGAAATAATTATAACTTACCACATGGCTAAGTCCTAAATAAGCATACATGATCATGATAATGCAAACACTGAATAAGCAGCTATTCTGATCTAAATTACAAGGTAGTTGGGAAGAATGAAGGAGTAGGAAGTGTGTGTGTGGAGAGGGGGATGCACACGCTGAGGAAGGAGCTAAATCTCTTGCATTCTGGGAGGTTAATAAATACTGCCTAATTCAGGAAAAAAAAAAAAAGCCACATGGCATGTTATTTTGCAACATGGAGGTGCATGTCAAAACTACAGCCAAAACAGGTTGGCAAACTTTTTGTGCAAAAGGTCAAATAGTAAATCTTTAGATTTTATGGGTCAGAAGTCTCTGGCAGCTACTCAACTCTGCCCAGGGGTGTGAGAGAAGTCACAGACCATTTGGGCATGACTTTTCTAATAAAACTATCATGACAGGCAACTGGCTAGATTTAGCTTGTACTGTTTATTAACTCTTGAGCTAAACGAATTGAAAATAGTTGACTCAGAAGCAAGGAAAATAGGGGTAAGGTGGAGCTGGGAAATGCTCTGGTTTTGACAGACCTTGTATGACAGAGGATTCTTTAAACTATGAGCATGTGTTACTTTGCTTAAAAAGAATCAGTAAAGGGTAAATAATAAAGACGCCCCCCCACCCCCACCCCCACCGCCCCGGCCTGGGCTATCTGCTTCTTAAAGAGAATGAGTGGAGAATTAGTTACACAAAATCATAGGCTCAATATCCTATATAATTCGAACTTCTACATTGGAATATTGGATTCTGTATTCTCCTGTTGCCTACAGGCTGTTGTAATGAAGCAGTTGTGAGGTTTTCCCAAAGCTAGAGGGCTGATTTCTCAGTGTTGCAGAGAGTTTGAGTTCTTCAATTACTTGGCCTGGTTTGCAGCAAGGCAAGTGGTTGCTACAGTGGACCAGAGACTTGAAGAAGTCTTCTAATATTTTGAACCTGTATTTGGGATCTTTAATGGGAGAAGTTGTAATGACAGAAGCAGAGTAAGCCAGTAAAAGGCAGCATCATCACTCCCATACTTCTGTTACACAACAGAGAATTCTGTCTTAGTCTTGCAGAGATAAGATTTCAAGCACAGAACAGTCAACTAGACTTGGATGCAAGACAACTGTAGGACCCTCAGCACCCAAACTTAAGGATCTTGATTTAACTTTTTGACACTAGTATTACTTATCCCTACTCTTTCATTCTCTGCTTCCTTTTGTGCGCACTCTTCCCTAACCAACTACAGTTGTCTCTAGAACAGGTTTGAACTTCTTGGCTCTACTCACACATGGATTTTTTTTTTTTCCCGGTAAATACGTACTGAATAACTACAGATCCATGGTTAGTTGAATCCCCAGAGGCAGAAGGCTGACCAGAGTTGTACGTGCATTTTTGACTGCACATTGGGTGGTTCACCCCTAACTCCAGTGTTGTTCAAGAGTCAACTGTACTCGCTTTTCTCAGCCTACAGGTTCGGCTAACTTGTGGTGTCTGCATGGCAGCATGCTTCAATTTGTTTAAAGCCTATGGTGACATTTTTGGCCTCTCTAAAAAACACCCTTCTAGACACTGCTCTATTGCTATTTCCCAGTTTGGTTTGTCAATGGTTTGGGTGCTTTTTATATTAGACTATTTCACAAATTGGTCTCCCTTTGGCAAGTGGTCAACCCCAATTCGAACAGCTGTGGCTACAGAATCAGGGTCACATGGAACAAAACTTGGCCACCTCGAGTGTTTCACCAGTTACGATCTGTGGGCAGGACAGTTTAAGCTCAGGCAGTAGACTGAGCAAAGGTAAAATAGGGTAATGACTAGGAGATGGAACACCCACCAAGGGGAATTACAATACCTACAGGAGAAAGAAATAGGCAGTATTTAATTAATTGAGCTTGTCTATTGAGGTCTTTATAATAAGATCATATGGGGGAGAGCAGGAACATAGAGTTAAGGATGATGTAGGGTGGGGTTAGGGCTTCCCAGGTGGCGCTAGTGGTAAAGAACCTGCCTGCCTAATGCAGGAGATGTAAGAGACCATGGGTTCGATCCCTGGGTCAGGAAGATCTGGAGGCGGGCAACCCACTCCAGTATTCTTGCCTGGAGAATTCCATGGACAGAGGAGCCCAGAAGGCTGTGGTTCATAGAGTAACACAGTCAGACACAATTAAAGTGACTTAGTACTCACGCAGGGTGGGGTTAGGTGGAGTGGCATTGCATAAAAACCTTACAGAAGAGGAATGAAAAGTCCCTAAATTACCTGCAAAGGGTCTTCTGAGTCAGTAATTGAGAATGTCTGTAGAAGTTAAGGGCTACTGGTTGCTTGATCACATTTAGATTAGGAAGGAATGGGAAGTCAGTCTCAAGAGACCACATATAATTCTTTTTATATAAAATATCCAGAATAGACAAACCCATAGAAAAAGCAAGATTTGTAGTTGCCTAAGACTGGAGTGAGAAAAATGGGGAGTATTGCTAAAGGTATGGAGTTTTTTATGGGGGTGATGAAAATCTTCTGAAATTGTTGTGAATAGTTCCACAATTATGTGAATATACTTAAAAACCATTTAGTTGTACACTTTAAGTATGTGAATTATATAGTATATGTGTTATATTTCAATAAAGCTGTTAAAAGGGCCAATAGGGGCTTCCAATTGAATTCCAATATCATTGTCTTGGAACATTTATTTTGTTCCTGGACCATGGAAAGCTGTAATTATTAATATAAAAGAAAGTGATATGGAAGGTCTTCAGTATGCAGTGTCATTGTTACCTATGCTGCTGCTGCTGCTAAGTTGCTTCAGTCGTGTCCAACTCTGTGCGACCCCATAGACGGCAGCCCACCAGGCTCCCCCGTCCCTGGGATTCTCCAGGCAAGAACACTGGAGTGGGTTGCCATTTCCTTCTCCAATGCATGAAAGTGAAAAGTGAAAGTGAAGTTGCTCAGTCATGTCTGACTCTTAGGGACCCCATGGACTGCAGCCTACCAGGCTCCTCCATCCATGGGATTTTCCAGGCAAGAGTACTGGTGTGGGGTGCCATTGCCTTCTCCATTGTTACCTATAAGCTATAGAGAAATCTAAAAAAATAACCAGTTAATCAAGTCTGAGCTTCTGAAGTATATGTAAATACAAGTAAATAAATCTACTGAGTCAAATAAATAGACTTAACCATGAATCAACATCTAAATTTTAGTCAAGTACAAATAACATCCTCTTCACTAAAAAAATAAGTATCTGGTGTCAAGGGATAGGATTTTACTTGAATGATAGTCAAATAAATCCAAGCAATCTGCCTTGTCGGTTGCTTAATTTTAAAGTAGTTTCCAGGGGCTTGCCTGGTGGTCCAGTGGCTAAGACTCCACACTCCCAATACAGGGGGCCCAGGTTCAATCCTTGGTCAGGGAAGTAGATCTCATGTGCTACAAGTAAGAGTTCACATGTTGCAACTCAAGATCCTGCATGCCAAAACTAAGACCTGGGGCAAGGAAACAAATAAATAGATTAAAAATAAATAAAGTCATTCCCAAAAGAATGATAGCACAATTGTTAGCCTAGTGAAGTTTGGAAAGTGTTGATGAAATATCTAGCGTACTGCCAAAAGCAATAAAACAGAAGTCGACACGTGAAGTTGCTCAGTCCTATGCGACTCATGGAGACTGTAGCCTACCAGACTCCTCTGTCCATGGCATTTTCCAGGCAAGAGTACTGGAGTGGGTTGCCATTTCCTTCTCCAGGGGATCTTCTTGACCCAGGGATCGAACCCAGCTCTCCTGCATTGTGGGCAAATGCTTCGCCCTCTGAGCCACTAGGGAAGCCCAACAGGACACGTGGGTGCCTCTTACTCATTGTAACCTAGCTAACTCACTCTTTGAGCTTATTTCCTTGTTTATGAAATGGGGATAATCATGTCGAGTCTGCCAACCCTGCATGTTTGGGAGGATCAGATGAGCTAGGATGTGAAAATACTTCAAGATAAAATGTCATGCAGATGTGTGATATTTGTTATCATTAAGCTGCATGCCATTTAGTTATTAATAACTTAATTCCCATCACGATGGATCAACAGGTCACAGTCTGCAAAAATTTTCCCTCCTTGCTGCCTAAAATGCTATTTGTATTCACAGTGGACCCCTTAAAAGCTTGTTCTGAAGCCATTAGAGTGTGTGGCTATCAGTTTAATATCTTCAAGAACATTGTTCCTAGAAATGTTGCAGCAAATGCCCTGAAAAGCTCACTTCCAAATATGAAACAGGGTTATAGGTTAAAACTGGGCATGGGACCAGCCAAGAGATGAGGGCTGGTAAATAACATTGCCATCTTATCACCAGAGGTTAGAAAGGGACCTCCAGTCTCAAATTATAAGATGTTTGGAACGCATTACATTTTGTCAACCAAATAAAGAAAATGAAGTTTAATTTCCCAAAATTTTATTAAAAATGGACTCTGTCATCAGATATCTTACTGCAAAGATGAAATCTCACAACAGGGCAGTAAAGTTTGCTGTAATAACAAGATTTAAATAAATATAAATTCTGCAGTTCTTGAACTCATGAAGATTTTGTTAGAAAAAGGTTTTTTTCCCATGAGTCATGGGCAAACATTTCCCCAGATTTTCTATTTATTGAAATAACTTTTAAACTTGTTAGGGTAAGTGGGGGTGAGGGAGTGGAGATGGGAGCAGAGAGGATGTGGTGCTCATAAAAGCCTTTGAAAAATTAGAAAAACAATTCCCAGTCCATTTCTTAAAATCTTTATTATATTTTTTTTGATGTAAAAACTGTGCTCTTTTGATGTAAAAACTGCCATTTTCCCCCTAAATACTCATCTGTTCTTTACTTTGTACCTGAAAAGAATTGCAATAACTCATTCAACCAACCATAATAGGCCCACAGCAGATAAAATGCTAAAACTAAAAAGAAACTTTAAAATATGTTCTTTAACATACATTTGGTTATGGCTACCTTAACTGCAAATTTTCTTAGATCAAATTTCTCCCTCGGAGGCACTTTTGGTTTTAGAAAGTGCTGAGGTAAAGGTCTAGGAGAAAAATATGTCTATGTGGCACTCCTTTCCAATTGAAAATATTTTTATAGTTAACAAGCAAAACTGAACATGACAAAAATACCCTAAATATAGTAGCAATTCCATTATCATTTCCCTGGCAAGCTTCCCCCTGGCATTTTTGCATACACACAGGAGTCAGTCTTGGATGGCAGTGGGGGGGGGATAGCACCACTTATTTTTTTGTTTAGTTTTATGAGAGCTAAACAGATGTGTGCCCAGTGGTATAAGTATTCGATGGCAGAATTACCAAATTTCCATACTTCAATTCGAGAATGATCTGTACCAAAAAAAAAAAAGTGTTAGTTTTGTACTTTTATTACTGAAATATATTTTAATACTGAGATATAAGAAAAATTATGACAGAAGTTCATTAGATATATTTTGAGTCAAAACCATAGCAGAATCTTGTTTATGTAATTATAGGAAAATGGATAAATTAATTTTGGTATATTCATATAATGGATCTCAACCCAGGGCTCAAACCTGGGTCTCCTGCATTCCAAGTGAGTTCTTTACCATCTGAGCCACCAGGGAAGCCCTATAATGGAACCCTATGCAGCATTTAACATATTCAATATGACCAAATTTAAGACCTGTTTAATGACTTATCCTGGAGAATGTTTTATGTGCTCTTTAGTAGAATGTGAATTCTGCTGCATTTGGTTAGAATATTCAGTATTTGTCTGCTAAGTA
Organism: Bos taurus; assembly: GCF_002263795.3. NCBI lineage: Eukaryota > Metazoa > Chordata > Mammalia > Artiodactyla > Bovidae > Bos > Bos taurus. The sequence goes on along the minus strand of NC_037346.1, from coordinate 21,227,675 downwards.
AATTTAGTCTAATGTTTTATTTAAGGCTGATGTTTCCCTGTTGATTATCTGGATGATCTATCCATTGATGAAAATAGGGTATTAAATTTTTCTACTATTATTATGTTGCTATATATTTTTTAGGTCTGTTAATATTTGCTTTATGTATTTAGATGATCCTAAATGGGTCCATGGGGTCCCTAAGAGTCGGACACGACTGAGCGACTTCACTTTCACTTTTCACTCTCATGCATTGAGGAAGGAAATGACAACCCACTCCAGTGTTCCTGCCTGGAGAATCCAGGGACAGGGGAGCCTGGTGGGCTGCCGTCTATGGGGTCACACAGAGTCAGACACAACTGAAGCGACTTAGCAGCAGCAGCAGCAGCATGCAGCGTTTAGCAAAGAACTAGAGCTGAGCTACATACGTCATTGTGGATATTTCAAAAACATATTGTTAAGGGAACTTCCCTGGTGGTCCAGTGGCTAAGACTCCTAGCTCCCAATGCAAGGGGCTTGAGTTCCATCCCTGGCCAAGGAACTAGATCCCACATGCCACAACTAAGACTCAGCAGTAACTATGTTTTTAGAAACATACTGTTGAGAACAAAAATAAGCTGTATAATAATATGTTCTTTTGGATACAGTTAAAAACAATTTTAAAACCTGTAAAATAATATTATATTGTTTATGGATTCATATAAACACCAAATTCATAATAGTATTAGCTCTAGGGAGGAGAAGAAGAGAATGAAATATGGGAGAAGCATAGAAATTCTCAACTATTCCTGTAATGTTTTCTTTCTTTAAAAAAAAGTCTGGCTCAAAAACATATTAAGAATATGGTTCTGTAATGACTACACAGGTATTAGTCTCTAACCTCTATGTTTGAAATATTTCCTAATTAAAAATTATTTTTAAAGCTATAATCACTGCACACCAAAATATTTCATTTGTTAAACTGCAAACTATTTTTTAAAAATTACTTTTGGGACTTCCTTGGTGGTACAGTGGATAGAAGTCCACCTACCATGCAAGGGACAAGGTTTCCATCCCTGGTCCAGGAAGATTCCACGTGCCACGGAGCAACTAAAGTCCAGGAGCCACAACTACTGAAGCCCATGTGCCTAGAGCCGGTGCTCCGCAACAAGAGAAATCACTGCAGTGAGAAGTCTGTGCACCTCAACAAAGAGTATTCCCCACTCACCACAAGTACAGAACGCCCACGCACAGCAAGGAAGACCAGGACAACAAAGAATAAATAAAATTTTTTTAAAAATTACTTTTTTCAGGAGTCAGTCAGTCAATGACTATTCAAATAGAATGGTCCAATGGAAAGAGAATGTACTTAAACAGATCTGGGTTCTAATCTTGGCTCAACTCCAACTAGTTTTGTGACCTTGAAAAGTCTCTTAATTGCCTTGAGCCTGTTTCTTCTTCCACAAAACAGATACCTCAGAATTGTTATGGGGATCAAAGAGGAAAGACATGCAAAAACCTGTCAAAGAGTAGTTGCTCAAAAAAATATGTTCATTCTTTCAGGTCCCTTCTACCCTCGGGTCTATGTTTAACTTTTTTGTTACTTCTAGTGGCTAATACAGTTCCTAACCCAATAAATGTTTATTGATTTGACTTGAATCAAACCATTACATGATATTTATAATCAAATAAAAGGGCTTCCCAGGTGGTGTAGTGGTAAAGAATCCACCTGCCAATTTCGGAGATGCAAGAGACATGGGTTTGATCCCTGGGTAGGGAAGATCCTCTGGAGTAGGAAATGGTAACCCCTCCAGTATTCTTGCGTGGAAAATTCCACGGACAGAGGAGCCTGGTAGGCTTCAGTCCGTGGGGTCGCTAAGAGTCGGACACGACTGAGCGACTTCCCTTTCACTTTTCACTTTCATGCATTGGAGAAGGAAATGGCAACCCGCTCCAGTGTTCTTGCCTGGAGAATCCCAGGGACGGTGGAGCCTGGTGTGCTACAGACCATGGGGTTGCAAAGGGTCAGACATGACTGAGCACACATGTATACACATTATTGATTAATAAGAGATTTTAAATATTGTTTTCTATCCAATAGCTCATTAATAACAATGACAATTATGTCACTCATGGTTGTCAATTAGGATGACAAAACAGAACGTATTTCCTTGTCTTCTATCAACGTGAAGGAACAAGTTTCCCTGAATTAGGTTAAGATTTTCTGTGGTTCTCAAGGTATCACTACCACAAAAGGTACAATGTGGAACAGGAAAGGCACATAAAATACGGAAAACATACTCAAATCTCAATTTTTATTTGACGCTCACTGTATAAAACATGTGAGTGCAATTTTCTAAAGTTTCCTCTTTTAACACACACACAGAAGCACTGTCTTTTTTCTCAATTGTAAGTGTTTAATAAATGTTGATTGAAACAACATTGTGGAATAATTAAGTTAGGCTTTTCAAATATTGAAGTCTTTTCAGATTATAGCTCAGTAACATTAGTGACAATTACGAATAAAAATGAAAGCAGATGTCAGACATGAGAGCACCTAGAAAATACCTGATTCATATCATATGAGTAACACTAGACCAATTAACATACATACTTAAAATATTGAGATGCATTTGTTGATCCCTTTTTGTATTAACTTCCTGGAAGCTTTAAAAGTTAATGCTATAGGCTGAAAAATGTCCCAATGTTACAAGTCT